>NC_138660.1:8653848-9299160 GCF_964273445.1 Streptopelia decaocto | reverse complement strand
GGTGTTTTCCCTTCTCCTGGGCAGGAGATTGGGAAACTTGCTGTTAACACAGCAGTCATTCTGCTGCAAGTGAAGATTTCTGCCAAAAGATTCCTGCATCAGGCATCCTTGAAAGCCCAGGCACGTCTGCGAGCTTGACAAGCTGCTCACCTCTGAGCCTTCCCCAGGCACTCCACGTGGGTGTCAGTTTTCTGACTCCACTTGCAAAGTGCTTAATTGTGATCGAGCCCAAAATGATCAGCCTATTGTGCACTGTCCTCCCCAGCGAAGGGTGTCCTCATGAATGGTTCCTATTACATTAGCTCCCCCACTGTACTGATTGCAGAGATAAATAATGTATGTTGGGAACTACCCAAAGTGATGGGTGAGCATTTCAGAGCCTGCCTCTGTTGCAGGCTTCAGTCACAAAAGGCATTGCCTTTTTCTCTCCTCTTGTTCTCTGGTTATTTTGGAAGTGTGTTTGGTTTCCAAAGCTAATGGTGACATTGTTTGCTTGCCAGTCAGCTGATTAGCCATTGTTCTTTTAAATGGGAGGGATTTAAACTAATGCTTTTTAACTGTTCTGGAAAAAATAAAACTTTACAACTGGATTCAAACAGATAATGGCAGTGAGAAATGCCACCCAGTGTTGCAAGAGGGCTGCTTTTAAAATGATCCGCAGTTGTAGTGGGGAAAAGAAAAGGTTGACTGGCAGCTGGTAATGTAATGATCCACCTGATGTTTCTCTTATGCTGTTATAGCTGGTTTGTCAAGGGCACCTGGAGAGTCAGCTATTGCACTGGAACAGCAAGGGAAAAGTTATCCTGCAGATGCTCAGAAACAAACATATCACCATTTCAGGGTCATCCCCCCAGTGCTGCTTTGCATTTCCAAGACTCCCTTCTGAAGGTGAAAGTACTTGGAGGATACTGTTCAGCTTTGGCGTTTTCAAAGGCATTGCCACGGCTTAGATGCCAGATCAACAAAACTGAGGCTGAGCATCTGGAAGCTGGGGAGGCAGGCGTGTTTAGGACTGAAGTCAGAAAAAGTGAAAGATTTGTTCAAAAGGAGGCAAGAAGTCTATCACATACCCAGAACACATCCTCCCCATGGAGCACAGGAGCTGTCAGACAGACATCTCTGATCTGAGTACTTAAAGCATTCTCACTCTCCTGTTTTATTGTTATTTGTATGCGCAGAGGGGACAGAGAAGGGTGCTTCTGTTTTCAAATGAGGCTGGAAGGAAAGAGTACAAGAGTGTGCCTAGTGGTCCCAAACCCTTTTTATCTTGCATCTTTCCATCAGCCTGTAGTAATGATCATACCCACAGGGATTTGCTCCTCTCAGCTGGAGTGCAGGGAAAGCTCTCCAAGCATGGCAGGGTGAGACACACAGTTTCAGAGCATATCATAAATATAACTGCCAGGCTCAGGGGAGCACGGATCAGAAACGCTGAAGACTTACAAGGTGGGCAGTAATTCACCCTTGGGGATAAGGATTCAGCTACAGGGCAAGAGCAGTGCTAAGGCTGAATGTGGAAGTCAGAGTCAGTGCAAAACTCGTAGCCAAAGCCATGTAGCAGGCTCTTGGACACTGGGCTGTGTTTCTTCAAAGACTGCTGTCTTCTCCAGGGGGGAGCACTTCGTCTCAGTCAGTGCGTTAGTCTCAGTCAGTGCATTAGTTTGTCAGCCGCCTTCACACCCTGCCTTCCCACGCTCAACAGTGGCTTTCTGAACCCTCTAATGCTCCTGTTTTCAAATGTATTTCCTTATTATTTTCCCCTGAGATGACTCTCTCTTGTCATTTCACTTCAGGCTATGCTGCAAGTTGTTTTTTTGTTCTGTTATTCTCTGTAAGTGCTGGTGTGTAACTGAGCTGTCACAAGAACAAATCAGCAAAATAATTGTCTCTGACGGGGTATTCACATCATGTAACTTCCAGTGTCTGCCACAGATTTAAACTAGCAAAAAAAACTGCTCTGAAGCACAGAAAGGCTTTGATTTTTTGAATATATTGTAGGTCTGAGTGTTACCTCCCTGTCTCATCTCACCCTAGAGGTTCCACTCTTACCCCTCCCCAGTCTGGAGGCAGCCTTTGCGTTGCCACCACATCCAACCTGGAATATTGATTGAATCTGTGAAAGAAGGAGAAGAAATGATGAGAACTGTCTCAAAACAAGCCCCTCCTGCCCACAACCCATAGCCCTGCTTAGTGGCTTCAATTCACACCCAGGAAGGGGTTAAGGATCTGATTTAGGGCTGGGGCTGGCTTGGTCCAGGACAGCTGGTGGGGTCACTTCTGCCAGCTGTGTGCCCGCTTGTGCTGCTTGGAAGGGCAGATGGGTTGTGGGAGCTCTGGCCCAGCTGTGGCTTCCAGCTCAGCACTGCAAAGCCAGGCAGAACTGGTAATACGGAGGAAGATGTGAGAAACTGCACTTCTCACGTGGGCATCCTATGGGCACACAAAATTAGACTGCCTGATTACATGCTGTCTTGTAATTTGTCCTGATCTCCCCTCACTTTGATCTTAGGAGGAATAAAGACTGAATTTTATGAAGTGTGTTCAAGTATTTAACTATGCAATTAGGAAATGCAACTTGAAAGTCTCACTAATTGCCTGTCTGCACCATTAGCCATGTAAATAGTTTAAAAATCTATACCCTCAGTACCTGACCCTGTTTCATAGAGCATCTTCCTTCCACCTGGGCACCCAGCCACTACTCTGGGTACGAAGGCAAGTGAGCAACATGGTGCAGAGGTTTCTGCCTAAAACAAACAAAACCCACCACATTTTCTCCTGTAGCCATGGGGTTTCTTTCTCTTCCCATTTCAACTGCAGCCACTGCATCCTCACTCTTCCCACTGCAGACAGATCGACTCTAGCAATGAGGGAAATACACATCAGTAACATAGGGAGTATATCTGTACTGGGAGGGATGGTTAAGCAATAGAAAGCCCTGAGGTTCCTTTCACTTCCACTTCACCAAGATCAGTTTCAAAACTATCACCCTGCAGAATACCCAAGATTGACAATGACTACAATGTCTAAATACACTGCCCAAAACCATCATCAGATTACAAGGAGGGCTCCCTTAGAGTGTCCTTTGTTCTTAGTCCCCTTCCTTAATCTGCTGCTGACTATTTTGGAAGACTGATTCAGGCCAGTTGTTCATATGTATGCATTTATACACATAAATATTTTAATATGTGATCACTTTATGGCTACCCCTGATAGATGCAAGAAAGCCATCAACCTCAGAGAAGGTTTATTAAAGGTTTTTAATTAGCATTTTTTTTTAGATAACATAATTGTTGTTAACAGTTCATATTGATAATGAGAGAATTGCACCCAAGATTCAGGTATGAAGATATGCAATTTCAGAGAACCTCAAAATTTGTGGTTAATATAATGTATAAAGAAGTAAAGATTTGTGATATTCTTAGGGAGGCTTTAATACTAGAAAACTGTAAGCTACTAGCTAATTGTCACTCTTATTAAATGTCTGTCTTAGTGCAGAATACAGCTTATGAGCTTTAAAGCTTACACTAATCAAGAAGCCAGATCAACCACTGATGTAGGTCACTTATAGCTCAGCTGATACGTAGCTGCTCCTCATTGATGTTACCATTTAATCATTTACATTGATGAAATAAAAAGTTACAATTCCATGACCTGAAGTAGAGAAGTAATTACATTTTGATTATTTGGAAGTCGGTCACCAGTGCCATTTGCACAAGCACTCAAGCAGATAAAAGGACAGAAAACTAAATGGTTTCAATGATAAATCATCTGAATTGTATCACTTATAAAAAGTATTGGATCTTCCATATAAAAGTCTTAATTACTGTGATTATTTTAACCACAATTATTGATGTATATTGCAGAAATACTTAGAGCTGTGTAGGTACTGGGCTGTGGGCTGTTGGGAAGGAATCTCTCTAAATCTCTCCTTTGTTTATGCAATGCAGAGGTGGTCCAACACTTTTATGGCACGAGGACCTGGACACACATCTCAAGTGAGCATCCTGACTGCTATGTGATATAAACCAGCCTCTCTTGCTGTCCAGTGATTATTTTTTTCCATTCACTGAAAAACTGTTTCAGTAGACAGGCTGCATCCTACAGGACACTGTTGTTTGATAGAGGTTTCTCCTACAATGGAAGCGATGCAGGTTTGGGTCTGCATTTCATTCCTGGCTCAGGGTGCTCTCTTCACTTGATTTCTTAGAATATCCCCTGTGAAGTGCATAGAAGAGAGAACTTGGATTGAGGCACAGGAATGAGTAAGAAAACAATTGGAGCATGTCAAGCAACTCTAGAGTAACTCTGCATCCTTCTGTGAGCTACTGAGCTACTAATTCCTACTTATATTGGTACCCAGGGAATGCAACTGCATTATTTTTACATATTCTTCATACTATGAAAACTGTTGCCTTAGAAGTTTACAAACTTCTGTACATGTTAGTTATTATTAGTAGCTGATATTTATACATTGGTTCTCCTTTTACCTGTGCTGGTGTAACCGGTGAGTGATTCAGTGAGAGCAGGTCCAGAGCAGATGTTCTCAGCACAGTACTACTGACTTACAACAGTGGTTCATAGTAACTGTGGCTCTTCCCCAGTAGAGTTATACCAAAGGAAATCATTACAATTCAGTTCTTGAATCCAATACCATAGTTGCTTAATGCTTAAATACCATAACTACTAAATGCTTAAAAATGGACGCAAGGACTCCATAGCTGTGAGATCTGGGGCTACTTAGCACAAGTATAGAAGTAGAATATTGCAGGAAGAATATAAAAGGATTGAGAGTTTATTAAAGCTTAGGAAGTCATTCACTCTCTCTCCTTGGATTACTTGGATGTGTATTTTAATACTCTCTCTAGTTTAAGTAACAATGAGGACATGAACCAAGGTAGCAAAAGCAAGAAAGTTCAGTTAATGGTGACATTGTCCTTCACTCGCCCTGAGCTGGAAAGGTGCCTTCATGACACAGCAGAGTACTCTAAGGACACAGCAGTGAACTTCACTTGTGTTTCGCCTCTGGCAGGATACAGTACAAGTGTAAAATAACTTAAATAACTTCCTTTCAGTTGAGAAACAGGACCAAATGTACAGCTAGAGAGACATCCAGCTTCTGATCCTCAGTTCTTTACTTAGCTGTGCTATCATGAGTTTGCATTTATGCAATAATTTGGCCAGGGTTAGAGAATCATGCGAAGGCCTGGTCTGCCATTCCTTGTGCTTACTAGTGATGTTTTCTATGGAGTGCACTGAGTACTGGGTTAGACCCAAAACTAATTAATTTTCCCAACAGCTTGTTCTAGAAGTTATTTTTAGTTTATCCTGACCTAGCTGCATTGTCATTTTGTTAAGAGCACTTTGATAAAGTAATTCAATCGGATGTATTAGTACACAGCAGAATCCATAAAGCAACATCTTGTGTAACAAAAAAAGACATAACAAGAGTTACCAAGTAGGAGCTATCATTTCTATCTGCAGTATTCAGCTTATTATATGAGATTCTGGGTAACGTGAAACAATCCTATTTCGCGAGTTGTAACTAAACATTTGCCAAGGATGATAAACCTTATTTTTTGCTTTTAGCATCTCTAGTGTAAGAGCACATCTCTGGCTTGAAGAAGCCCCTTCCATTTTCCAGGGCCCTGCACCAGGAGGTTTTGAATCAGTGGCTGCCTGAAGATCTTACCATGTAGCAAACAGCCTTTTCTTTCTCCCTCCCAGCTCCACTCTTGGAACTGGCTGCAGTTGTGCAGACATGGCTTTTTGTTTCCCACAGAACTTGGCCTGTTGCCGATCTCAATATGGAAAGTCACAGTAAAAGTTTTAAGGTGGAAAACTTGGCCTTACTCTTTTTAACAATTTGTTTACGCCACACTTTCCAAATCAGACCGCCTAGGTGTAGCTCTCTAGCATATGCCCTCTGAATCCATCTGCAAGGATTTCAGAAACAATTGCCAATGTGTTGGTGTGGCCTTTCTGACAGGAGATACCACACGTCAAGAAGGGCATGAGCCCCGAATTCAAGGGCTCCAGTTCATGCTGTGGTACCAATGCCAGCAATCCAAATTGATGATTTCTGTTGGACCAGCAATGGGAATAACAGAGTCTGAAGTTAACCATCTGCTTGAAGTTATGCGTGATACCAAACTGGCCCCTTAAATTTCACTGAGGCCTCTTAATACAAAGCTGAGTGCCTTGACAAGCTTATGTCCACATTAATAATAAATCCTGGTGACACAACCCCTTTAAGAAGAGCAGTAAGACCTGAAGCCTCCTTAGTGGAAGCAATCTGCTTTGTTTTGTTTCAGCGCAGCCAGAATACTTGGAAAATCTATTTTATTCTGAGCTGTCTCTCATCAGAGGTTCCAAAACCAGTATGGTTCAGCTAATATTCTTTTAACTAGATCGTTACTTTGTCAGGTTAGTCATTTTGAGAGTTATCCACTTGTCTACGGAAGTCTGTATGTTTTCATTTTATTTTTATCCTGACTGACTGCAGTCATCTGGCTGTTTATGTGGATGATTAAAGCCTTTAAAAGCCCTGATGGATTTTTTTTTTTTTTTTTCCCACTCACTCCCATTATGTTTGAGTTTTGTGCAAATGAAGACAAATGTCTGTCGCTTTGTTAAAAAAAATAATACTATTAATAAACACTAAATAAACTAAACCCAACTGGACTTCCATTATAATGACAGACTAATGAGCCAAGTAATTTGAGTGTTATTATAAGGAATGGCCAGAAAGCAATGGAGGTTCTAACAGAGACCATTGTAATGAGAGACTGAGTTTACTGAAGCCTTTCACCAGAGTGATTATTTTATAAAAAGCTTTATAAGCAAAGGTCCTAGGCTTGAGCCTGCCTCTACCGCTGTATTGCTCATAACAGGAGAACCCTGTAAGTGTCAGTGGGATCTGGTTCTCTTGAGTTCCAGCAGAACTGGAGGAGAATCTGGTCTCATGGCTGGAGTTCCTCATTGGTGGTGTCTTTCAACCTGGTGTGCAAAACTGGAATGGATTTCATCTGCAAGAACTATTTACCTAAGGCAGGCAACTCAGATGTGTCCCTGGCAGGGGAGGGAGCAGAGGAAAGGGCCAACAGCTTGAACCTGCAGAGTGTGACAAAAACACCACTTGCATGGGAGGGTAAGATGGGAATCTGGGGAGCGGTGAGAAGTGAGTTGAAGTGGGAGACTTGGTGGAAAGGATGGTATTAAACTACTTTGCCTCTGAGATGAGGCAAAATGATGCATTTACAATATGTGTATATACATCAGTTTTAGAGAGCTTGTGAATAGATTTTGGAGCAGCCGAGTATAGGAAATAAATGGGCACTGGAAATGACACTGAGGGTGTAGTTAGAGATGAGCAGGACATTTTAGGGATTATCATCTATTATTTAGGGATTATCATCTATATCTATAATTTTAGGGATTATCATCTATTATTTAGGGATTACCATCTGTATCTATAATAATCTATTATATGTATATCATTATCTGAAGAAAGGAGTGGATATTATTCTGCAGTTATTCCTTGCAGAATAGTGTGATGTGGTGTGAGACACAGGACCAAACCAGGAAAAGGAAATCCTGCCAAGGTGTGGATGTATCCCAGATCTCTATTCATATAGGCCGAGTTGAAGATATGCTGATAAAGAGTAGTCCCTGCCTCCCCAGCATGGGCTCCTAGCCAATGTTAAACATTTTTCCTAGTGTACTGGTTGTCTACACGTGGCACAGGATACTCACAACTACTTTTCACTCCTGTCTTATACTCTCCTGACAATGACTTTTGACTGTGTTTATTTGTGGCTGTGTCGACAGAAGCTGGTGTAAATCAGATAGTTTTAGCTGTTCCGTTATTCAGTTCTGTATTCAGGTTTTAAATGATTGTGCCTATAAAAGTGTCCTTGTTTCCATCACCTGTGTTCAGCTTCCAAGCTGCATACTGTCACTGAAATCTATAGATATTTTGTGGCTTACAAATGCTTTGTGGAGATTTATGAAGAACTGTGTTCCCCATAGGCTTTGAAATTGAGGCTTCATTTGAGTGGAAGTGGTGTTCAGGGCCCAAAAACAAAGAATAGGCAGAGCAAAAGCTGTTTCTCGTGAGCATAATAGCTGCAAGTTTAAAGCCATTTAAAAATGGCTGGAAGAGCCTCCTGAATTATGTCAGACATTGCAGAGTAAATGATCATGTCCCATTTTTACACTCTATGACAAGAAGAGAAATTTATCACCTCAGTTCCAGGGTGTCCTTGAGCAGGTTGATGCTATTGAGATTCACATGACTTTTTCTATGCCCCACCAAGTGCCATGAATCATGCAGTGCCAGTGAGAGTGGCCCACAGAGACGAACCAGCAAATGTCAAACTTGGAGCCAATGTCTTTGGGTTTTACTTTCCACCATAGCTGAATATTGTGTCACCCTCTTCTATTTACATGCTGAATGCCACCCAACAACAGCCTCTGCTGCACATAGGAAGAGGTCTGCCCTCCCATGATGTTTCTGAGGTCTCAGAAATTGCCAGAGTGCTCTTGGAACCTTCCTGGGGCAATACTTTTGCTCTTGCAAAAATACACAACTGGCTTTTATATTTTTTTTTACTGATTATTCACTGTGCTTTAAACTAGGAAAAAAAAAAAAACAAAAATCTATTTGTAACAAGCATCTGACAATGTAGCTTGAGAAATGCTAATAATGCTGCTTAGTCCAGCTTATTGTACAGGAATATTTGTGCTTTACAAAAACTGACCACTGGAATGGTTCGGCTTGCTTTTGATTATATTTTCCATCCACACTGAATTTTTTCCCTGTAGCAGGTGCAGACGAGTACAAGAACTGAAACAAGAGTGTAGCAATGTGCTTCTTGAGGAAACGGCAAGTGACTCTATAATTTACTCAGTAGAGTATTTCTACTTATAATTATTGCTAATTCAAAAAAAATCAGCGCAAATTGCATGACACTACTGTGCAAGTTGGGTGTAGAGATAAAAGATGAATACAACTGGTATCTTGCAGGCTGACAAATGAAGTGTAAAACGCTATTGTTTGTTTACTGACTGCCTACACATGTGATGAACGATTAGCTCTGCCTCGAGAGGCAGCCCAAGGTTTCTAGTGGTATCAGTCTTCCTGTTTGTGACTCATTTGTGCAAACAGTGGAAAGCTGAGCATGTAACCATGAAGGCAATTAGCTGATTACTTCTCTGCCCTTTAAAAATGGTGGTGTTTCTCCATCCTCTTTCAAAACTCAGGCTTGCACTAGAGTGAGCCTAGGAGGGTGAGCGCCCCTCCAACCCAAACATGATGGGGCAGGTCCAGAGCCACAGTTGTGCTTGTAAACCTGTCCCCTGCAAATCGCTGCTTCCCAGCAGCAATATTTTTTTCGTGAGCTCACAGGGGACTGGAGGAGAAGCTGGATTCACCATGGTGCATCCAGGGCTACCAAGGGGTGGGAGCGACCTATCATCCTGCCAGGTGGAGGTGGCCTTTATGTGTCACGTCAGGAGATGTTGGATGGGGTTGGCTTTAGGGTGCCACATCCTTTCTCTGCTTCCTGCACAGAGGCGTGAGGAAGCCCCAGGGGCTGAGGCTTCACCCCAGCTGCAGTATACTGTGAGGCTTCACCCCAGCTGCAATGGCAGGCTGTGCTGCTGGAAGAAGTAAAGTCCCAGCTTGCTCTAGGCTCTCCTTACTGGCCCGGCTAATGGCAAATTCAATGGGGAAACAGGTCCAGACAGAAAAAATAAAGAAATAAATTTTAAAAGTCAGGTGTGAGCCTGGTGGGTTCCTGAGTCCTCTCTTCTCCAGTGCAAGGTGACAGTGGAGCAGCAGCAAGTTGGGGGGCAACCGAATGCCCAGGGAGTTCCTGCAGCCCTAATGCAGCTGTGAAACCACCATAGTGCCTTGATCCCCAGGATTCAGCTTCGAGCACCTCGACTGAGCATTTTGGGAAGTGCTTCTCTCTCCCTATATCATGCAGCACCCTAAACCTATTTAATCTCTGAAGTGCCATGGTGCGAGGTCTCTACAAAACCCCCTTGGCAGCGTGTCCCACACAGGAGCTGGGTTTTAGTGACATGAAATCCCTGATTTTTCCAGGATGTGCCAAGTAGCATCATCATTTCCCCACACCAACCAATTACACTGAGGCATTGTTTTGCCTTGCAGGTGCCTCTTTCTTTCTGATTTTGATCTGTAATACTTTATTTATTCTGCTTCTGGCCATGTGATTCCTCATGAAGCACTGCCTGTCTGCAAACCAAGCTGGGAGAGTAAACTGAGCTCTGGAACATAAACAGAGCTCCCAGTGAAAATTGCAGAAAGCTTAATCCGTTTAGTGGATTAACACAAAGGTGAAGTGCTGACTAGATAGTAGTTTGTAAATATTTACATAAATAAGATATCTGATAGTATTGGACTCTCTAGACTTTAAAGGGCAAGGGGACACCTAAATCCAGTGGGTACCTTAAATCAGATTCAGGTTAAAGTTTTGCCTCTGTTTTTAACAATGAAGCAATTGGATACTCTAACAGCTTTGTAAGCGAGAGCAGGAGGGAGTTTAGAATAAATGGTTTAACTGGCCTGTGAACTTACAGTATTATTTACTACTAAAATAAATGCTTTAAAATTAACATAGCAATTACCTAGCAGCTCTTGAAGAGAGTATTAAAAACTGAATTGTGGAAATGTAATGAAAACAACATCATGACAAGACACAAAGCCCTAATCTCCCAACTCCCCACGCCATAGAGGAACCTGATGAGAAGACTGGAATGGATAATTTTGCTACAATTTCCTACAATCTGAAAAAAAAAACCCAATCAACCAAACAAGAACTTCTGGGTTTTTGAGAAGTACCTCAACTCTGTGTGGCAGATCTGCCCACTGGGGCAAATAAACCACCAGTGACTTAGCATTTTATTCTGTATGGCCTACATTAAGTGCTGTTAATTTTTGTCAGAACTAGAGAAGTTACATTTCACCTGCCGTTTGAACAAAACAGAAAGCTGTAAGTGAACAGGTGACAATAAAATAGAATATTTTGAAGCCAGGTTGTGACATTTACAGGAATACCTTGCCTTTCCTTTAATCGCAGCATGGGAAGGATGGGGACTAGTTGTCCCTCAGAAAACACACTGTTGGTGCAGTCAGCTCACAGCCCTATGGACTAAATACAAACAAAAAATGCAGACAAATACAAATAATTATTTGACCATACTAGCTTTCTTCTGGAACTCTGTTTGGATCCTAAAATAGCATACACCCCATCAGCTTTGGTCCTGAAGGCTGCTGGTTCGCCCAGTCCTTGCTTGTGTAGCCAAGTGTCTGCAGGAGCATCACTGGAGCCTGAGGATGATGGAATGAGGTTAATTTCCATGGACCTGTTAGAACTGATCTCCCAGAAGACTGACTCTCCTTACCCACACATCACTTTCTTCCTTTTCTCTCTCCAATTCAAACACTGATGTTCAGCCTCTATTAAAACTGAAAAAAATGACTAATTGTTCTCCAGGAAATAGGAACCTCTTGCAGGACTCTTTTTTTTTGTTTTTAATACTACTCTTAACCCAGCAGCATCACTACGTTGCTATCAGAGTGGAAATGTATACAGTACAGGCTGCAGCCTCAGCTATCTGATCTTATATAGTACAGTCTATCCATGTACCAATTTGTAATGTGTCCAAAGCCTTGTGAAAGCAGCCTGACGTGTAGAATTACATTTGTGTCATATTTATTTAATGATGGATTTGCTAATACAGCACCCACTAAACAGAACTGCAGACTACATTGAAATCAATCACCGTAAGCAAACTGCTTGTAGCAAATGGGATAGGTATCTGTCCAGCTTACTTCTGGTCAGACAGTTGTGTATAGTTTTAACTATGCACACATGTGTGTGTTTAGTCATATTTTTAAACATAGCTAATAACCTTGACATAAGGCTTTTTGGACATATATTAAATGTTTCTTCTGTTTCTACTGTGTTTAACTAAATGAAATGTGGTGCCTTCTCTAGACTTGGAACCAAACTTATGGGAAGTCAGTGGGTGTCAGGAGTCAGGGCCTCTACGCAAGTAGGGAGAAAATTGTTTCCAGCTAAGCTAGAGCTTCTTCTAGATCTGTATGCATGTCTTTGGAGATAGATTTAGAGAGGTTTGAGCTGGAAAAGGCTGTGTTGGGGTTAGTACTTTCTGGCAACGCTTTTCTGGGATGCTTGCGGGTGAAATGAAGTATCGTGGGTTCTGACCTGCTCTCAGACTGAGGTGCGTTCTGCTCGCCCTCCACATCAGATGTGCCTTTGGCCACGTGCCTAAGAGAAGGAAAATCTCTTTCCTCGGTGGTATGTTGACCTGAAACAGCCCCTGGGGTGGGAAGGATATCTGGGAGCACAAGGGCCTCATTCTCATCCCATTTACATCCCTGTTTGAACTCCACTGGCTTCACTAGACCTCTTCCTGGATGACTACCACTCTTAAATACACAGATAAACATTTGCTACTATAAACTCCAACAGAGTTTCCTTGCTTTAGAAAACTGCTTTATTTAATTTTTGGTTTTAATACTCACTTGGAAGCTGGAAGTACTTGAGCTATAAAAGGAGCTTTGTGCACTCAATGCAGCTGACTCGGTTTCTGTCACAAAAAATATATTTATCATCAGTATGTCTTGAATGTTTCTGATTAAAGTGCCCCCCAAAAAGACATTCTAAAAGTTAAGGTAACCAAAAGAAATCTGGTATTTTTTAAGGCACTGGCATGAATTATAACATAAACAATACATTATATTAAATAAATATAACATTAATGAGAATTAATGATGAATTATTGGTTCAGTAAATAAACTAACGATTTGGTACACTACCAAAGACTGACTTGGGGTTAATTCTGGCCATGACATGAGGGAGAGCCAGAATCTTCCCATGATTAACATTGATGTCTTTTTTTTCACGGTTCTGGATTAAAAACAAAGTGAGTATAAAAACTGACATAGTTTCTTTAGCTATAGAGGTAACTTTCACATTGGCGCTACAGGCCCCTGCTGTCATAAATCAAACAAGATGGTACATCCGTTCCTTCCTGTACACACTTCCTGCTTTTTGGTTAAAAGTCTGTTTTTCAGAACTGCCGAGACAGAAAGCTTCAGCTACTCAAATATTGGAGAGTTTTTCCTGTAACAGGAGATATCAGCAGAAAAACTGTTGCTCAGCTGTGTGCCATCATTGTCACTGTGAAGGGCACTGGCAACTGGAAAGTATCTGACAAATTGACAACTTGACAGGGATGTGAGATCCTGAATTAATTTACCTTGGCAGAAGGCTGTTGGTGAATATTTAAACAGGTTAATAGTCAACATTAGAACCCTGAAACCAAATACAGGCTGGCAACAGAACAGGCCAATCTCATATCTAAATTATACTGTTAATCATGTGCTTCAGTCTCGGAATGAAAATCAGATTCTCAAATCTGAAATTAAAGAGTTAATAATCTTTCCTTATAGATTCTTTACTGAGCAACAGCCTTTTCTATCAAAATAAAGATTTTTTTTTTTTAATTTTCCTTTAATTTGTGTGTGCCTTTACACAGGAAAATCTCCAGTTCCTTATGCAGCTCAGATATATGCATTCAAATAGAAAGATAGGTAAGTTAGAGAAAGAAAATTCTATTAAGAATAAATAAAGCCTGTCTGGATCGGTTTTGATAAATTTTGATATTCCCTCAGTTTCTCTGGTCTTTCTCCCAAAACATCACGATAAATGCCTGCTGGTCTGAGCACCTGTGACTGACAGACAAGCCTTTTTGGGGTGGTTTCACAGCCACGTTTTGTATTCCTGAGGGCAGCATCAATCCAACACCAGAGCTGGAAATGCAATAAAATGAGAATTGAAAAAGGAATATAAGGAAGCTTAGCAATTGTGTAGATGATCTAACCTCGGCTGTTAACTGCTGGACTTTCTGGGTCATCTGCAGCATCTTTTTGGCAATCTGCAGAAGGGCTTACTCAGCTGGCACCACAGACGTTTACCTTGCAGAATATCATTAAAAATGTAGAAGTTGGACAATGCACTTTGTCCCTATCACTTTCAGGTACTTTCAGGTGGCATTTCTCCAAAGGGCTAACACAGTTTAATAATAATTGTTTTAGCCATCTGTGTGTTTCATAATGAATTCTTTGACTAACCCAGAATCATGTTTATCTCAAGAAAGGCTCCAGGGTATCCATGCAAGTCTGTTTTCTAAGGATAACTCAAATCCAAATAAGAGCTAGTGCTGGTCAAATCCATTTTTGCTGTGAAAATGGAAGGATGCTTCTTATGGGAATCTGTTCTGGGTCCAATATTAATTAGTATTTTCATTAAGCATTCAGATTAGGGAATCCTGTGTTATTATATTTGCAGATGATACCAAGCTGGGAAGCACTTTGAAGAAGAGCAGAATTCAAAATATTGTTGGTAAGCTAGATGAATAGTCTGGTGGTGCTAAAAATATGATCAATGAAAAAATAAGAATTACTTAAGAATAATTTGTCATAGAAGGGCGTACATTGACCAGTAGTCAACAGTGTAATAGCTATGGGGTAAAAAAACAGTGTCTTGTTATGGGTTATACAAATGCATGCAAGATAAATGAAATCATTTTTTCCACATTTTAACACAGGATCGTAGCACCTGCCATAAAATCTGTAAAGTATAAAGTGGCTAGTAAATTCATTATTCAAAAAGCTTTACTATTAATTATAATCTCATATTAAATTTGAAGTTTTCATATCATTAATACAAGTAACCATGTCACCGATGCATCATTATCATAGTGATGCTGTAAGCTGTAGTTGTGAGAGAAGCATGATTTGTGTGGCAGGGCAATAGCAGTAATTAAATCAATCAATAGAACTGGAAAGGAAGACAGACACCTGTGCTCTTATTTCCACTGACAGGCACTAAGTTTTTAGCTTCTGACCACATAATATTTTATATCATGTCACCAAGGGTTCATTAGTCAAGAGTACTCAATTATTCGGTGTGGATGCCACAGAAAGAATTACTATAAATGTATGCTTCAATTTGTAAATGTATTTACAGTGATTGTGTTGCCACATGTATTTTATAAAAAAAAAAAAAGAAACTGGAGAATATTTGCAGGACTTGCTTAACAATTTATAAATGTGAATATTCTATGCTTAAGAATTATTTCTGTTTTAGCAAGCAAGAAAAAGAAGGAATAACATGTCAAATGTGAAACAGCACATTCTTTCAGTACTTCCAAAGAATAACTTTGGTAACATTTGCAGAATAGGGATAAGCCTCCAGTGGCCTAGCGCTGTTCCCACCCAAGCCAACAAAAAGACTGCTATTTATTTCAGCTGAACGATCTCACAGCTATTTTAGCAATTAGGTTCATGTAATGAATTAATTACCTAAAATTATAAGCAATTTGTAGACAAATACAAAGAAATTAAATTAACTGGATAAATTATATGCTGTGAATCGCTCAGCTGTAATACGTATCTTTTGCTATTGTACACCCTTAGAAATATGCCAAATAAAATATACCGTTCAAAAAAGGGTTTTTTCATTAAAGAAAAGCATAAGAATTGATGTAAAATAATTTAAATTGATATGTGGATTAATTTATGAAGTTTTTTATTAATTTTATGAAACTGGTAAATTCCAAAACATCTCCTGGAAATATATCACAAAACACAATCACTAGAGCTCTCTTCATTGTTTTCCTGATTTCTGCATTTAAATCTGTGCAGGATCCTGCCCCTTCTGGCCATTTTTCATTGAGCCAGTCAAATAATTTCTAACTATACCAGGGGCACAAATCCTGGGGTAAAAGCAGGAAACAGCACCAGGTTGCCCACAGAGAACTTAGTGCTCCAAAGCTAGAACTGGTTTTTACCAACCAGTTTGTTTATTGCTATCTTGGATATCTTCTGGCTACTTTAAATTATGCATTGTTGACATACCCTCAGCCAACCCCTACTGATATTAATAAAACATTGAATACAAGAGATATTCTACTAAGGACAGAGTAAAAAATGTTCAAAGACCTCTAGGTTTGTTCTAATTCGTGCTCCAACAGGGTGAGGCTTCACATTTTATAGGCTTGGGCACCAGTACAGCAATAGCCTCAGTAAAGTACCTTTGCTGTGATCAAACATACAGCACCATAAAGAAGCTGGCAGAAGGCTACAACCCAGACCGCTCACTCCATTAGAACCATTACCAACCAAAAATTCATGCTTCGAGAAAACAACAGGAGATTGGGAAACAAAAATAAAAATATGCAGGGAAGTCACAAAATATGGGAGATTTACAGCTGCAGCAGGCCTACATGGAGAAAGTGAGACATCAGAAAAGGGATTAGGATTAGGATTGCTTATGCACTTATATAACGCTTGTTCTAAATTTGATTACAGTACTCAGTAAAATGAGAGATCAGTATTCATCATGCGCATCAAAAACCGACGTGTCAGCAGCATCATTTACATTTGCAAAAATAATTAGGAATCATTTGTAAAATGCTTTAATTATGTTAATCGGCCAATGTTTTGCTGCACTGTGAAGACATAAAGCATTGTAGGAACTTCAGACAGAACAGCCATATGTTTCTTTGTCTCATATGGCTGCAGGAACATCATCTGTCATGTTCACAGCTACTTTTTTTTGTCTGCAGAGATCACAAACATCCATCCCTGCATGGTAAATAGATCATTACACCCTACTTCTAGAATAGTATGCCACAAATGGATTTTAAAAAGTATATATATATATATATACTCAAATTTTATTCACAAAGCTTGAGTTTAAGAAGCACTAAACACTTCCTATGATTTTATTCATTACTGTAGTTAGTTCTGAAGTTTGACTCTGAAATTATAAACAGATTTCTGAAACTCCAAGTCTGCATGATTTTTCTTGAAGCTTAGCCAGAAGTGAAATGTGGAGGTGTTGTGGTATCAGCAGTTCCATGATCTGTCATTAAACTACACATACACTCTTGTATATATGTATACTCCTAGTATATGAAATGAAATACAACTTGTGCTAAAAATAACCTTTTTCAATCAAGAGACCAGATCATCAGTTTACAGTGACAGAGCTGGGATGAGCTCAGGGTCTGGATCAACAGGTCCACAGCTGGGAAGGGCTGGAGATTGGCATCCCATGGTGTTGTTAGGGCAGGTTGGGCAGATATCCCATCGTAAACATCATCTGAAGGTGTGATTAATTTACAAATTCTAAAGTGCCAAAAACTTTACTATAAACATTGTACTGGAAGGAAGAAGCATTTTTGCTATCTTATTCTGTCAGGCAAACTCTTTTGCTAAACTCTTTTGCTGTATAAAATGCATCTCTGTTAGAAAAAAATTGCTTTTACAGCTGTACTAATGACCAGCCTCAGTACTGTTAAGGGCAATCTAGTGATTTTGCCTTGATTTGTGAGACCTTCTCATACCTGCTGATATATCTGAAACCTGCATTCATGGCCAACATGGCAAAGCTCTTTTATTTTGTCCTTTGCAGTCCAAGGTGGCTGTATCAGCTTTAGATGAGGCACTGTAATTTTCTTTACCTCTCCAAGGTGTCTGTCTTGCCCCTCCATGCTGTCTGTGCCTTGTTTGCAGACACACTGGAGCCCTGTGCTTTGCCACAGACATGCCTGAGCTGGGGGATAACCATCACTCTTTAAGACACCTGTACAAAGCAGGTACAGAGTTAGAGTCACCATCCACCAGTTTAATCTTACACACTCTTGAGAAAGTGTTGAACTCACCTAGACTGCATAATATCTCCTCACTCACTATTGAGTTGCTGAAATGACGGGGAGCTGATGGAGAACACTGAATTAAGACACTCCTAAATTGTTTTGCCTTGATCCTTGGATGAGTTGAGAGAAGGGAAGAGCCTTGAAGAGGAGCCTGTGTAATCACAGCTCGTTGCTGCTGGAAGTGATAAGATCCACAGGCACCCAAGTCAGGTTTTCAGCATCCAAACTGGCCACAATGAGCACGGCAAGGAACACCTTGAGGAATATCTGCTTCATAATTTGAATGTGGTACAGAGACAGCTAAGATAGCTTTGTATGAGCTAGCGCAAACAATAGAAAACTTGAGCCCTGGAAACAAAAAATATAGTATAGGTATACCCTTAGTTAAGACAAGCTTAACTCATATCTAAACCCCACTGAAATTTAGTAACAAAGCCTTTTTCCACTTATGTGACTAGTAAGGTCTGAACAAGAAGGTGCTCTCAGAAAAGCTCTATCAAATTCAGTAGTTTGAACACTCCTCTAAGACATGGGAAACAGAGGTTCAACTTCTACCTCCCATTACCAGGAGAATGTCCTATACAGTAGATGCTACACCAAGAGAGAATGTGTTCAGCCATGAACAGAATTTCTCTGTTCCTGGCCCACGAAGATCTCAAACTGCTTTCCAAAGCAGTCACCTGGGTATCTAAGTGTTTGTACTACTGTCGTCACGGTAGTGTCCCAGGAGCCTAGTGTCGAGACAGCAAGATACTAGTCCCTGTGTTTATGCATTTTGATTCTCCAGAAATCAGTCGTTCATTATCTGCTCTGTGGTCTTAATTGAGATGCTATAAAGGAGAAAAAAGCATACCTATGGAATATACTATAAGTGTTTATTAAGAAATGGCAACATTGAGATGCATCCTTTTTCACCTGGCGATTTTTTACAAGGGCTAATCATGAGGTGATGTATGAATGTGCCTGATAATCACTTCAGCATTTAAAACACAAAAGTAAATTGTTATGAAAGAGTGAGTTTAAGAATGAAGAAGCTGGAAAAGCATGTTTTTATAAATCATTAAATAAAGAGTCTGGAGAAAAAAAATCACATTTTATAAGGATATCCATATTGTTAATACAGAATAGCAAAATGATGTCACTGTCCAGGATATAATAGCAATTAACTGGCTAATCTTAACACATTACCTCACAAAACCCTGTTTTGCAAGATTATGAGTCCTCTGGTTTCCATCAAGACAGGGCCATTGGAGATGTTTCCAACCTTATGAGCCTTGAGTTCAAAATTTACCTCTGCCTTTAAAACTCTGGTTGTTTGTACCTTTTTTTTTTCCTTCCTCCCCCCTTTTTTTTTTGTTCTTCACCCTGGTCATCCTCATCTTCATGAAGATAAGGAAGGGCTTTTAAACATTTCCTGTTTCCTCTAGTCTTGGACTGCTACCCTAGGAAAGAAAAACACAGCTCTAGGGAAAGCCAGAGGCCAAACATTATGGCTTACCAGCAACACAGAATTAAAAAGTTAACAGTGAAGCTGAAAGGGATGTTGAAGTGTAATGTTTTTCACAGCTTGCTGTTATGCTGCAGCCTTACAAACCGGGTAGCGCTGACCCTAAACTGACTTGCATTTAGCAGACCAGGCTATTCCACGTGGCCAGGAGGTGACGTAAGTGTTGAGCATCTTTTCATGGAGTGTGGCACAGTGCAATGTCCTCTGAGTGCATGGATGCCCTTCAGCACCGAGCCCCTCACCTGGCGCTCTGGGATCCGGCTCTGCTCAGCTTAATGTGTTGGGTAGAAGCTGAAGCTCTGCACTGTAAGGAAAGCTTTCAAGTGAAAAAGAAGAAAACAATAATAGAAAGGTGAAGTTTTACATCAGGATCCAGGTTTTAGCAATTGAGAGAATCAGAAAGAAGAAATAACAAAATAATGCACTATTGTGTAGCTCTAGTAAGTGTCTTAGAAATGTCACCTTGTGCATCCTGTAATTTAACCTGACCTTATTTCTTGCAGGGCACAAAAAAGGAATAACAAACTACACACAAGGTTTTCCTTTAAAAAGCCCAGCTCATTTTCAAACTCTGTAACTTTTTCCCTGAAGACTGGTTGCTCTAGGCAAGAATCCACATGTGTGTTTAAATGAAGGGCTTTGTGACTGAAAATCAGCCACTGCTTATCTATATATAATTGGTGCTTCAGCCAGTAATTGAATGCCTGTGGAATAAAGATGCCTTGAAGAAACCCTGTGTCTCTCAGGCAGCTCCTTCTCTCTATGGATTAGAAACAAAACGAGCATTTTTATAGTTAGTGTACATTTTTAATTAGCACCATAGTTGCTGAAGTAATGCATAGATTAAAATACTCATTTAAAGAAATGACACAATACTTAATTGAAAACAAAATAAAGAGTGAGAGTAATTCTCCATCAGGAAAATAGTGGAGCATAAACAGCTATTGCTATTACTAGTCGTTTGCTACACAAATCTATGCCCCTGCTCCACTGCTCTCAGCCTTTGCTGTTTTTCTGTTTGGCCCCAAAGGACCCAGGTGCTCACCAGCAGCAACACAAGCCCAAGGGTGTCAAATTTGTCAAAGGCAGAACTCCTGGAGGCAGCTCACCCTCCGGCATCAGTGCTGCATTTCCATCTCCCCTCATCAAACACTAGATGGGCCATTCGGCTATGGACACGGCCAACACTTCACCAGCTCCTGCTGAAGAATGGCGCCAAAATGCCATTTAGGAATAACAGAAATGCATGAATGTCTCGCACAAGAACAAGCTCAGGGAGGAACACCAGCAGCCCCAGTGTTAACCTGGTGGTTGCACATTTAGGCAATGATTCTGAGGCTACCAACATTTAATTTTATAAACCTGAAAGTATTACCGTTGATTATATAAGAATTACTCACACACACATAATTAAAAGCTTGCTAGACTTAACATCTAAGTGTGTGCTTTTGTGTTTGTGTACACATTTTTATACCAGAAAACATTTGTGTCCTCATCTTGCTAAACAAACATCTCAAATTATTGCTTTCACAGATACTTAACTGGAAAGCTTGGAGTCTCATCAAGAAATCCTAGACGACAGGTTAAGCTTAATCTTCATATCAGGTGAGTTTTTTCTTCAACAGTTGCTTTTTTTTTCTGTATAAGGTGAGGCTTCAGGGCAACATTTTAAAGTGGGATCTCTGATATGTGAGTTTTCATTCTTAATACAGTTGACCTTCAATTTCAGAAGTGCTGGAGTGTTATTGGCTAATCAATATCTGGCTTGGCTGCTCTGCTTCAGTTTTTCTCTTCTGAAAACTACTTACCTCTCAAGGGTGAGAAGAAATTTCATAAACGTCTAGTGTGGGCTTTTGAACAATTTAAAAGGTGCCAAGTTTTACGAGCCAGGACACTAGGAAAGAATGTTATTCTGGTGGAATTTTGCTGTGTATTGGAAAAGGAATGCATGTGGTCAGAGCATTCTGCCACATACAGCAAAATAATTTCATCCTATCAGTATACTTCATCCACTAAAATATACACTTTTTAAGGTGAAAAATGTAAACCACATGGTTCAAATCACTTGTAAATTGCTTCCAAGTTTTCACTGGTGAAATAGTATCATTACAGCAATGTGGAACAGGAAGCGCAAAGCAGATTTATGTAACATAACTGTAAGCCATGGAGAGAGAGGCTTGCAGAAAGCACAACTCATACTTGAATTTGGCAGGGACACAGCAACAAATGTACTTGCACTTCAGAGAAATGGCAGACGATTTTGAGCATGCAGTGGTCAGGACACTGTTCTACATCTGATGCTAAAGGTGGAGCACAAGAATATCGAGTGTATCAGTGAAGCTTCTGGCTCAAGGCTGCTCTCCAGGCAATGTGCCATCGCTGTGAAATCACACTGTTATTTTAGACTTCACATTAGATGAACAGGGTAGTGCAAGCTGTTTGAAACTCAGCTTTGAATGTATTTAAATGTTTTGAAATAATGACTAGCATTTAATACAGAGTTTTGCTAACATTAGCTTTCCTAAGTGCCTGATGAAAATTGTCTTATTCCCCACCGCTTTAAGGTTATTTTTCTAAGTAAATGCAGATGCTTAAACCATGAGCACTCACCACAAGATTCAGCTGTTCAGACATAGCACCATTTATCTTAAATGCTGAATTATGTCCTAAATTTCTAACTGAACACTAAAAACTACATTAACTCTATGGCAGATATGATTATGATTTGTTACTATTATATACATCAGAATTACCTGGAAACAAATGCGAAGAGCAGAAATAGTACTCTGATCTTCACACGCAAAAAGACTACTATGGCAGTGTCAAACTTGTCATTGACTTCACTGACAACAGTATTTGGTCACAAATACCCAGGTATTTACTTCTTAAAATAATCTCCTTTAGTTCTTAGCCACCAGGCCCAGGAGCTGAAGACTTTTATTGGTGTGTGCAAGTGTTTGAAGCAGAACACTGTTTTGTTTTCCTAAGTAGTTGTTGTTTTCAGAGCAAAACAGAAGATTTCACAGAGATCACTGCCTGACCTCACGATACTTCGATTTCAGCCAAACAGCAATTTAGCGCAATAGCTCCTGTATCAAGAGAAAGGTGCCAGATTCTGCCAACACATGTACCTTGCTTTGGGATACCTACATACTGCGCACTTAAGATAAATCAGTGGTTATCAAACCTTTTTTATTTCCCCAAGTCTTTATTCCAACGTGTGCGTTTTGCATCTTTTTACAAGAAAAATAACGAAGCTGTGAAGCAGTTTCGACTCGCTAGACAAGGGGTGTCTCAGAGCGGCTGAGGCCCCGGCTGACGGGCCCAGACACCTGACAGGCCACGGCCGGAGCTCCTGGATGGGGAAGGTGGCATTTTTTCCAGGCCGCCCCCGTCCAAGATGCTGGGGTAGGCTGTTGAGACTCGGGTCACGCAGGCGGCCCTTGCGCTCCAGAAGCAGCACCTCGGGGCGGTGAAGAACTCCCGAGCAACACCTCGCCCCCCACAGACACTGCCCGGCCGACAGCCGTCGCTTCACCCCGCTCTGTCCCCCCCCAGCCCCTCTTCCCGCCTCCCCCCCCGCCCTCTGACGTCACTTCCTGGGGGCGGGCCGCAGCGCCGCGGGGTGTCAGCGGCGGCCTGTGATGGCGGCGGCGGGGCGCCGGCAGCCGCGCCGGGGGGCGCCGGGGGGGCTGTGCCGCTCCTAACTCGGCGTCGGGCCCCTGCGCCATGGGGAGGAGCCGCGGCGGGCGGCTGGCCTGAGGCGACAGCGACAGCGGAGGGCGCGGCACTGCCGAGGGGGCCCCGCCGCGGGGGCCGCGACCCGCGCCCCCCGGGGATGTTGCGGTGGGTCCGGCAGCAGCTGGTAGGTGCCTCGGGCAGCCGCGGGGCGGGGAGAGCGCGGCGCTGGGCCCCGGCCGGGGCTTCCCCTGCACCACACGCACCCCCTCGCCTCGGCCCAGCCGTCCCGGCGCCTCTGCCCGGGCCGCTGCCCGGTCCCCTCAGGGAGGGGGTGCGGGCGGCCGGGCTGAGGGGACTGGGGCCGGGGCGTGTGAGGGGGGAGACGACTTCCGCGCCGGGAGGTGTGAGGCTGGGGACACTGGCATGTTTTCCTTGGATCATTGTCATTTAAAACAATTTTTTTTTTAACGTACGTATTGGATGGTTTGGGGTGTTTCGTGGCTTGTTTGGTTGGATTTTTGTGTGTGTGTGCGCGTTTATTTTATTTTATTTTATTTATTTTATTTTATTTTATTTTCCCATTGAAAACCCGTTGACACAGAGAACAGCGTGTTCCCTCACCTGTGGGCCCCCTTGGGAAGGTTCCCCAAACTTTTCGGGGAGAAATGACGGTGCCTTTTTCTGTGCACCGACACCTCAGGGCTTCGCTGGCCTCTCTTCCTCCTCCACGTTGCGAAACCTCCCGAGGCTTTTTCACCTGCTGTGCGCCTGTCTCAGTGGTTTCCCTGCACCCCAGAGCTCTGCAGCCATTGCCGGTGCGTGTTACGGCTTTGAAAGTGACGAGAAATTGAAGGAAAACATCCGTTAAATTATTTTCGCGGGGGAGTCCCCTTGAAAAAGGTTTCGATTAGAGGTGTCTCCCTCGAAATAGGGCTACTTGCTGTGCTTGGATTGTAGCCTGTGAGGGAAATAACGCGGCCGTGACTGTAACGTGTGTGATGCTGTAGGAGGGAAGTCATTGAGTTTGACTGGTTTGATTTGAAGTGTTGGTCGGCTTCCTGTCCTCTCCAGCATAGTGTTTTTCTTGCGTTTTCTCAAAGGGAGAAATTCCTTCCATATTATTTACAAACTTACTTTTTCCATTCATTTGAGTTACCTTGTGTCATAGATGTTGCCCAAGTTAATAAGAGAACTTATATAAGCTAGGTTTGTATACTTTAATGGTTAAAATTTGTGTCTCGCTAATGATTTGTTACATCACTTTTGACATTTTTTTTTTTTCCTCCTTTTTTTTCCCCTATCTCTTTTTCTGTGGCCCATAAATTTTCCCAGTTCTGTGTCTGAAGTGCACAACTTATGGTGCTGGTCTCAGTGCCAGCTTGACAGTGCTCGCTAGTTTGGTCTGACACGAAGAATTATTGACCTGGAAATTAATTGCTCTGTCTGAGCTCTGACTGCACTCTTCTGTTCTGTTACAGTCATTAAGGTGGTTTTATATTAATCCTGTTTGGTGTAATTTTTCCTCTTGCAGATGGCAAGGGTCTGTATGTGTGGTTTTTAAAACAGCATGATGTTGTCTTCTGTAGAGTTCAGAGTAGGACGGTATCAATGCTAGAAATTCATGTATCAAACGTGGTCACTTTTCTCCCTGGTAGTCCACTGACCAGCTTTCCAGAAATATGTTTGCCCTTAATAGAAAGTAAAGTGTAGCAAGATGAGCAATAAACACTAAGAGGTTTTTTTTCTTCTTCTAAAAGAAAATGTTTGATGGGAAAATAACTGTTTAAAACTTGCACTAGTTTTGACAGGGAGGGATCAGTGTGGTAGAAGAATGGGATAACAGAAGGCAGTTGAACAAACGTTGAAAGATGGTATTAAGGAAAAAAATATTGCAACAATACATGTTTTGTGTTTTCTATAAATCTCACCATTTGACGTTAATGGCTTGGTTGTTTCACAGCTCATAAAGATGAAAAATAGCTTAAGATATGTATCACACTGTGTGTTTCTTCCAAGGGACACTCAGACAACTCACCCCTGCCTGTAATCATTGGCTTAACGTAGATCTAACCATACGTTTGCTTCTTCATATGTCAGTGATGTTTAGGTTCTGAAAGAATCTCAAAGGGCTGAGTACCTGGGGAAAGATGCTGAGAAAATAATCAGAGCAAGTGGGAAGAGTGGAATGGTAGAAATATTTGAATCAAAGGATGGCAAAATCTATGTCTGATTTATTTCTGATAGGAGAAGAATGTGTGGGTTTGGATGCCTTTTGAGTGTGTATTTGTACCTGTGCTTGATGTGGCAATAGGTTTTGAAAAAATGTTCTCTTCCATACAGGAGGGTTGGAACCAGGCAAATATGTGGGAGTGATTTAAGCGGGATGTTGCAGTAGTACAAAAGAAAAACCTTTGTGTGCAGAAATGTTGGAAGGTAGTAAGGGTTTGGGGAAGGAGGAGGAACTGGTACTTTGCCAAAGGTGCTTTTAGGTAGTTATTAAGTACTCTCTGTACAAAACTAACGAAAGTTTTGCAAATTCTAGTGTATTTCATATACTAAGTAATGAGGCTGTGTTGAGCGTGTATGGTATTGTCAACTTGTGTTCTCAAGAGCTGTAAAAGGGACAGGAAAAAGGAAGCAAGTGGTCTTAAAAATAAATAATGAGAGGACCTGGTCTGGAATTCAAATTATTTCAGTGAAGTTCTTTAAGTGGTGATTTTGCTGTGCTTTAGCCTGTGAAGATCTATGCTATGCCTGCATAGCTACATAAAGGGACGACTAGTTCTCGGAGAACAGGAGACTTTCTTCATCTTTATTATGGTCTTACAAGTCCAAAACAGTTTTCTAAATGAGATGTTATTTGTCTTTTCAGTGGTTTGTTCTATAATAGAAATTGGTCACAGTAATACTGTTGCTTAGTCTTTAGTGCCTATGTGGGACTCTCTTACAAATCATTTGTTTTGGTATCTTGTTTTCAGTCTACTTTGCTTGCTCAGAAACAATTAACATCACCCTACATGGACAGTTTATCAGTTTTTCTTCATCTAATGCTGTCCCGTGCTAAGTAAACTGCATAGTAAGTCCTTAACAGTATGCAACTTTATAGTTAATGTTATTATATTACAACATCATTATCTAGTTAAGTGTTGATAGTACTTAAGATTTCATAATAAAAAATGTAGGGACAAGTGGAGCTACAATTCATTGCTTTGAGTGAAATGCCCTGATGTATTTCTAAGGCAAGCTTTGAACAGGAAAGATGCCTGAGTTCCAGCTCTGTTACCTTGAGATCTCAGAAAGACAGTGGGCATGTGGATTTGCTGAGGGTTGCATAACACCACAGGCACAGCCAGCTCTGCTTGAAAAAAAGCAACTGGGTAAACAACAGTTGATAGGAAGCCTCATTAATATTCAGGAATAGCACAGTACATTTTATTTGCATTTCCAAATACGAAGGGTTAGACTGTGTAGCTGATCTGTGTACGGCAGAGTGCTATTGTGGCTCTCCTGGTCAAGTTTGTGCAGTACCAACACAAAACAGGTGGCATTTGTAGCACTCAGTGACTTTCTGCACCACTTCTAGTTCAGTAGATTTATGGCAGCGCTTGGACTGTGCTGATGAACCAATGGTGCACATGGAGTGCAGAAGCTGTTGCAGTGGTATGAACAACATCAGTTGTCTGGAAAGGAGGTCTCCAAAAGTTGTGATAGAATACCCTTGTATGTATGATCTTAGCTGCACAGTTTAGAACTGTTAGTCCTGTCAAGTGAAGAAGGGTCTCTGGATTTCACTTCTAGTTGCTTTATGTGGAGTTTGAGCCTTTTAATTGGTTACCAAACAATGCAATGATGTACAAAAGATACTGCATGGAGAAAACCTAAGGGTTACCTGCCTGTTCCCTCTTTTATACATGATAGTTCAAGAGAAGCAGAATTATGCTGTATTTGGCAGAATATCGTACAGCTTAAGAACCTGAATGCTGTTGTGCGCTGGCAACAACTTTTACGCTATGCAGAGCAAGGTATTCAGGCAAATGCAACTTTGATATTTATCTGGAAGTCAAAAATGTATAGATTAATTCCTTTAGATCGGTGCCTTTTAAATGGAAAACCTAGGTACCAAACTGTTTCATTTTGTGGTTATAGGAAGGCTCAGTTTGGAAGGGACATCGGGAGTTCATCTAGTCCAGTTCTACACAGCCTGCAATGAGAGGTGGTCACAGGGAGTTTTTGACTGTTATGTGTTACTTGTCCCTGTCACACGCCCCACTCACCCCAACAGTATTTGTAGAAGTGTTCTTGTTTTTCTTTTGGATGCATTCTAATAAAAAGTTTCTTCTACTAGTAAGGGCAATATCCTCAAATAGATTAGCTCTAGAGGACCGTATGTTTGGGATGTTCTTCCCTTTCCTTCCAGGTGTCGGTGTCTGTTAAGATGTTCTAGAGGACAGATTCTCTCATAACATGTAGTTACTGGCATTGTGAACAAATGTGGACAGCATTTGATATTGTTTGCACTGACATGTGTCTGTTATTTTCACTTAATAATTTCATAGAGTTGAACCAATGCGGTTATTTTTTTGGCCAAAAGAATTCCCTGCATTTTTTGCATGCTCAAAGTACTTTGAACCAATCCAGTGGCTGAGGGTCCTAGCTTTGAAATCACGTTGCTTTTCTGAAGTACCTTTCCCCTCCTCTTTTACTGCTTGTCACTGAAGCCTGTTCCCCTTTTTGGCTAAAATTAAGTCGGTGTTTGTTATTGTATACCAGAAAAATAAATGCATATTTGCTCAAAATATTTCCTCTGGTTCAGACTGTGCAGCTCATACCTGCTGCACTGTCCCTGAAAGATCAGCGAGATGCAGCCCAAGGGCTGCACTGCTTTGGTGAGAGTGGTTTGAGAACTGGGGGTTAACGACCTCCCTCGTGTGACTTCACACAAGATAAAACATGACCCTGTTTTTTGCTAGAGTTATTCTGTGATCTGCTGAACTAGTCCTCCCATTGTGTTGTGGGTCTTTTAACCTTATTTGCTTTTTATATTCTGCAACTGCTGAAGGCTAATACATTTGCAGCACAGCGTGTTCCTGTCTTCAGCCAGCTGTCTATTCTGAACGGAGACATCCGTTGTGTCCTGTGTGTTTTAAATTTTATCCCATAAAAATTAAATTTAGAAGTTGCCTACCAAAACCTAATCAAACCAGTCTTGACACTGGTTCTTTCAAAGACCGTTTTAAAAATGGGAAGATCAGGGTTGTCTGATGTACTGCCTCGCTGTGAGACTTGGATGTTGACCTGTATCTCATCTCGCCCTTTTTTTTTTTCTCCTAGCCATGAGCCTTTTAAGCAGTGAATTTTTATTGTGCCCAACTTCCACTTGTCACACAATAATATGGAAATTTCATTGACTGTATAGTATTCTTGTACTAATAGGGTCCTGCTCATAGCTACTGTCTCTTTGTGTTTTATGTGACTGAGGGGAAAATTTGTATTATTTTGTTGACAAAGAGCAAAAGCTTTTTGTGTTCTGGTCAGTAGGTGACATGATGGGGGATGGTGAGGGTGGTTGCCTCTGCTTATTGCTAAGAAATTGCCTCTGAACTCTTTCAGAAGGTAAAATTAATCATCTAAGGCTGTAAAAATGTGCTGAATTTAATAACATTCAACATGTGTTTTGGATATCATTGGTATTTGTTTTTCTAATTTTGGATGGGCTGGCTGAATTCATTAAAACTTACGTTGCTTTCTTCTGAGGTGGAGAAATAAGAGTAACAAGAGAAAAATATAATAATGTTTTTAGATTTCATTAAAAGCCTTGTGACTCGTGCCTTTAACTAGTGATCTGCTGTCTGTTTTTCTTTGTTGTATTGTGATGTCCTCAGTAGTTACGACTGTAACTATTTAACGGGGAAAAAGGTATCAACAGTATATCTCTAAAAAAAAAATCTTTTGATTTCTAGTACAAAGTCTGTAAGCCAGCAGATCAGAACTGCAGCAAAATAGATCTGACGAGTGCCTCTGTAAACACAAGGTCATATCTTCCAGCAAAACACAGGTGACATTTGCAGCTAGACTTGGTCATTTTTTATGCAAACCTCTTTTCAACTGCTGTTGGAAAAAGACACTTAGCAATAGTACACACCATGGTAGAAAATATAGGAACCGTGATTTAAAAAACATAACCCTGCAATTCCTTGGCCTCCCACATGCTGTGACTTCAGAGGGTTTATTTTTCATGTTCAGTTTGAGTAAAAATAAACGTGGGAAAGGAGAATTTTCCTGTAAATAGGAAGGGGAGTGATTCTGACAAAAGGTAGGCTGTTTGTTTTCATCCTGAAATACGTTACCCGGGAAATATGTTTTATATGGTTTACTCCAAAAACTAGGTTTTGTTATATATTGTTACATTTTGTTACTTATTTACTATCCCCTTTGCACATTTTTGTGCTAGTTTTATGGGTGACTGTGCTAATTTTTGCAGATATTGATATATATCCATTTGAAAAAGAATTGCAACAGTATAGAAAGGAAGCTTAAGATTTAGCAAGCTTTAAGGTTAAACTGGTTTGTAGACATGTCTGAAAGCAGGATGTTAAACTGATATTTAGGTCACAAATCATGTTTGAAAGGGAATTAAAATTTGAAGTGATATTTGATGAATGGGGTAGACTCAACTGTAATGTTAATTTTTACAGAGCAGGCTTTATCAAAACATGTTAAAAGGAAGAGCCAGACCTATCTATGAACTAAATTCTCTTCCTGAGAAATGTGTTGAGCAACAACTGTCAGAGCAATTGTCAGTATAATTTTGGCATACTTTTTGGAAAAGCCTTAAGATTTATCATGTAGGAGTGGTTTTGGGGGAAGAATTATTTTTTAAGTTTTTTTCTTATATAAACTGAAGGAAGATGGGAATTAAACTTGCAGTGCAGGAGCTGATTGGCCTACATAGCTGTTGCCTACTAGAACCAATCTGAATATTGAAAATGGTGATTTTCACTGTTCATATTGAATAATGGTTGGATGAGTAGCTCAGTACAGGAGCCCTTCATGTTTATGTAAAATATATAATAGTTTTATAAATGACTCTTCAAAGCAGCAGGTAAGCAGCGTTTCATTTTAAGATGATAATGCACACAGTAAGCAAGCACGAGAAGGAATGTATGATTCTTCTGTATTTGTCCTGTCAGGGACTTGACAAATGTAATTTTTGTATATGGTGAAACTGCTAGCTATGAAATTGGAACTGCTTTCTAATTTTAAGTGAAAGTTCATAACCTGTCACAGATTTGAATGCCTTGTTTAATCTTGAAAATCAAAGAAAAATATTTCTGCTATAAAATTACTTAAATAAATCCAGAGACTGTGCAGATAGGATACAATTGGATTTTTTTGTTGTTGATTGCTATGGCTATTCAGGATAAATGAAGGATTTGTGTGTTGAATGTTTCATTTACTGTACGGGCTTAGTAACTGCTGTTTCTGTGTGATTGATTATTGCAGAATTGTAACACTTTCTGTGTTCAAAGTGTTTTATATGTTTTGAGCAGCATTCTTAAAAGTGGCTATTGATTTTTGAGATCCCGGTTCTTATTTTATGAAATATGAAGCTGTATTTTTGCCTCCTGATGAGTGTCTCAAGTCACCCTTAAGCTTTGAAAATCTTGCCTACTCTCTGCTTGCATGTGTCTGAGAGAGATGATACTACAGATAAGGATAAATAATTGCTGGAGCCCCCAGAGGAAAGCTGGTAGTTCTGAAATTAAAACTGTGTAGTTGGAACTTCAAACACATCTTCATTCCCGCTTTTCTAGGGCAGTGGGCTGCTTTGGGAATCATGGCAAAAGACCAAATACTTTGGACTACAGATACTGTCAAGCCTCAACTTGTGGTAGACCTCTTGGAGTTTATCATAATGCATCTTTTTTAAAGGAAAAAATTTTAGAGAGCACTGAATGGCCTTGCAAAGTAGTTTGGGAGTCACTAGTAGTAGCCGTTTCTTTGAGATTGAGGCTTGCTGCTTAGAATCTGAATGTTAACCAAGTTGATTTCTTTATTAGGGTTGAAGACATTTAGTGTAAAATCTGTTTTCTGTCAGTAAGCATCTGAGCAAAAGTATTACTGGATCTGTTCATTATTGATAATTTTCATAATCCGTGTATCTGAGTATGAAAGGGAGCATTCTGAAACAAAGCAGCAAATGAGGAATGTATTATAGGCATTTGGTTAATTAAATACATTGAATGCAAGAAGGTAATAATTTTAATAGTCCTGTAGAAAAAATGCAAAGCTTGGAATTCTGTTGAAGACAATTAAAGAGCAGCTGTTATAAAGCATTAGGTTTGTTTTGTCATGTGAAGTCCAAAATGGATTGTGCTTTGTAAATACCGTGGTTTGGATTCTAGGGGAGGATAAGAAATCAGCTTCCTCAGTTGATGCAAAGTTGGGCTGTTCTAAAATTAAGCACTGTACCTACATCTCTCTTAAAATTCTTTGCTAGTAACGGAAAGTGCCTGCTCAGCTCACTTTTTCTGTCTGATTTTGTTGTTGTTACAAGACCAGTATATTGGGCATCAGCCACCTGAAAGGAGATACTGGCACAGGGACATATGTTACCAGTGGACAAGGCCAGTTTAGCTTCCTTCATTTGCAGATAAATGAAGAGAAGATAGATGTTGTGTGGGGGTTTTGTTTGTTTTTGGTTTGCTTCATGATTTCTCAGACGTTGTTTCCTAGAGTGTTTTTGTAAGTACTGTACTCTGGTTATAGGTCTTCTAGGAAGTTGCACCATGATTTTTTTATCAGATATAAGTGTATATATAGTAAGCAGGAAGAGGAAGTTGCATGAATAGTACATGACTTTTAATACTGTTTTATTTCTTTACTGCAGTGATATTTAAAAGAGGAGGAACTAATTGCATGACATTATGTAAAGCTCAGGGTGTTTCAGCTGATTCACTGTATTTCTTAGAGCAGTGTTTAAGATGGCTGTGAGAGGCTGTTTCTTCCTCTACGCTAACCTTTGATACGACAAATTCAGTTTGACTGCTGCTCAGTTATGTGACTGGAGGAATTATTGGCTGGCTGTTTTGAGTACAAATTTACACAGACTTCTGAAAATGTGCATGGAGTGTGAATAGATCATCTTACCTGACAAAGGGAAAAGTATTCCATGTATACTCAGAAAAAACCTGAAGCAAGAAAATCCATTTCCTCAAAACACCTTTAATCAAAATGTATCTTGGCAGCAGCATAATGGCAGGATTTTGGGCTATCTGCCAGGCAGTGTGGTGTTCTGTTTGTGTGGCCACGGTCGGGCAGTCGTCTCCCTAGGATAAAGGCTTCCTGAGACCAAGTTTTCCTCTGTTTATTAGTTCTATTAACTAGTACGTGGTGTCCAAAGCCCTTTGGAAGGAACGACTACTTTCCTTAGTGGTGTTCAGTGTGGTTTTTGAAAGGCAGAGGCTCAGTTTGAGACTTCTTTCTTTCAAACCACTCTCACTGAAAGCTGCTCAAATAGCGGAAGTTCTTTTAGCAAATAACATTTCCCCCCCCCCCCCTTTTTTTTTCCCTTTAGAAGCTGTGAATGATGAGTAAGATGCACTGGGAGATCAGGTTAAAGTAGACTAGCTTTATGCAAATCCTAAGCAAAAATTGCTTGTCAGATGATTTGTAATTATCGGTTCATGTTTTGCAAAGCTTGAAGCGGCAGCTGATTTGTTGTGTGCTGGTCTCAGGTCACTAATCCTGGCTGAAAGATCTGTGGATTTCTGCCGTCTCACTTGGTGCTCCAGAGTGCATGGGGAGGACGTCCGTGCGTCCCACCATAAGTTCAGCTTTTTTTGTAGTGGTATTGAAGAAACACGAGTCTGCAGTAGATAGCGTATATTGTACCAACAAGTTGACTGAGAAAGCATTTTTTCTTTGTTTAGGTGTTGGGAGGGCCGTCCCTTCCTTTGCACGGGTCTTTCGTGGTGCTGCTTCTCATTTGCTTACTCTGCCTGTTTTCTCCATTTGCCTAATTCATTGTTCGTGCTAATAATGCTTCCTCAGCAGCAATACAAAACTCTTCTTCCACACTGGACCCTTTTGTTGTACCACCAGGCTGTTGGCATGACTGTGCAATTGCTTTAGAGAACCGATACATTAAAAAAATAAAAAACAACTGAGAAAATGGTGGGGTTTCAGTTGGATCAGCTTTCCAGTCTGCTTTACTGTGTGGCTCTGTGGGCAGTTTTCCCAGCACAACAGTGGAGGTGGAGACAAAATGTAGGCAGGGGTTATTTGGAGGAGAGGTGGCTGTGGAAGGCTGTTTCTTTCATGAAAGTAATAACATAAAATCATAGCAAAAAAAAATCATCTCCGTTCGCTGGGATACATTTTCTATGCTCTTTTAAAGGAGCCTAATTATTACACAGAGGGTGTCTTTGTCTAACTTTCAGAATGCTAACAAAATCACTGCTGAAGAGGTTTACTAAAAATGACTTCGACTTTGGTTAGAGTCGTTACAAATTTATAAAAAAGGAAAACTATGAATACTTTTTTTCTGCAAAATGTTTTCTTTGTTCTGCTTTATAAATCAGCTTGACTCAAGCATGTATGTTGTATGTAAATGGCATTCATTTAGACTGTTTTCAAAAACAAACATGTCAAGTTTATCTGGGTGCAAAATTTCTGTCGGGGAGGTGTGGATCAAAGATTAAATGAGAGAGGTATTCCAGGTGTAGATAATGCCTGGTTATGTTGATAAATCAGCTAAATGGATGAACTTAGGCCAATAAATCTAGATTTAATTTGCAGCATGAAGGGAAAAAAATCACACAGATTTTTAAAATTTTATTATTATTTTTTTTAAGTCTCTGAATCTTATGGTTAAGCTTTATTTTATTTACAGTTGATTCATGTAATACACCTGATTAAGAAGCCTTAAATATCAGGTTTTGTAATAAACTCGGCTTTATTTGTCACATTTGAATAGAAATTCACTAGATAACTGCAGGAAAAGTAACTTTTGTTGAAAAATCTTGGTGACAACTGTATCTTTTTGCAAGAATCAAAATTTAATACAGGGATTCTCTGCTTGTGTGATTTAGCTGCAGAAATCCTTTCACAAGGACATGTTACCCTGGGTGTGCACCTGAGTTTGATAATGATATTAGGAAGAGAAAGAACTGTCTGAGAAGAGAAATTAGGAAACAGTGTGCTTTCTGCACCTCTCTGCTGGCTTGTATGTATATACACTATGCAAAATCCTTTTGCTTGGCAGAAATTTAGACTACAAATCAATTTTGTTTCAGGAGCAGGATCTGTGACCAGGCATGTAGTTACAGAAAAGTTAAAGACTTGAACTATTAAGTTCAACGTCTGTGCAGAATTTTAGTTGGAAGATATGTGTAATTAAAATTGCTCTGGAAGGTCTTGGTTGCAGTTGCAGTCTCACCAGCTAATTATATGATGACAGGTTTGTTGGGTAATTTCAAATGATCTTTCACAGTTACAGAAATGAAACTTAGGAAACCTGGGTTCAGTTCCCAGGTCTGACATTTCTATCCTGCTGTGACTACAGTCGGGTCACTGAGGTTGTCATGGATGTGTCCTCTCCCGAGAGGTGGTTGTCCCCAGCCTGCCTTGCTTGGGCGTTGCCATCTCCATAGATCTGGTGATTGTGCAGCTTCTGCCCTTTCTCTGTGATATATTTCAACAAAACAGAGCACAACTGCAGCTGTAAACTCCTGTGGCCTGAGATTCTGATTTGGAAAATAGATTCTTTGCTTTTAATCAGTTGAGTCTACCTCAGCGGAGGTGTCATCCTATAGAAGTCTTTGTGCGGTTAAGCTTGACTGGAATGGCCGTCTCCGCTCTTCATGATTAAAATGTCATTAAACTCATCAACTTTCAGGTGCTTGGATAGTGGCCTAAGAGGGGCATATAAATACTTGGGAAAAAATTCAATGATACTGTAGTCACTCTGAATTCTTTTTCATATATCTTTTAATAACTTTCAGCGAGTGGCATGGAGATTAGCATTTATCACCATTGCAAGACTGCCAGTCACTTTATTTGCTTTTTCTGTTCTTTCCCTGCTGTATGACTTTCCAAAGTGAGGATGTCTGGCATTTTGTGAGTGCCAGACATTTTCTGAGATAGAAAAGCGCTGTGTACATAGTCTTACTAGTTAAGCAGGTATTTTTCTTGCTTGCAGAAACACTTTTATTGTGGCATCTTTTGGATTGATATAGAAATAATGTGTCACTAATGTCACATATCCAGAATGCTTCAGCTACAAAAACTGTGCTCTTTTAAAATTTTGTACCTGTTAAATGCTGACACATTTTCTTCATCTTAACTTTCATGCTTTCATTTCCCAAGTTGTGAACAATTTCTTTTTGCTTTTGGCATCCTATATATTCTTTCCAGTCCTTTCCCCTGTCTAGTTTTTGTCTTTCTGCTCTACTCTTATCTGTAAATGAGCTTTCATGCTGGAGCATGTGACTGGACCAGCCTTCCAGTGCTTGTCATCTAAAGTTTATTCTCCTTCAAATCTCTTTGAAGTCTCTTTGCACAATCCCCTTTCCTTTCATTCTTCTGGCCCTCTTTCCTTCTGAAGCCGAATGTTGCTGTAGCAATGATGCCAAATACAAGAATTTGTATGTTTGAGAGGATTTTTTAATGTTCCTTTACTTTACAATGACACCATCCTGAATGGTTCTAAGGTTAGGAATGTCTGACACTCATGCTGAAATTCACCATTTCCCTGGCAATCATTGATTCCCTATCTAACAACGGTTCCGAATTTTATTTCACTAGTGTGTTGCGTGTCTTTTTCTTACCTATTCTAGTAATCCTCTTGGCCTCTTAACTGAAATATTATTGTTTTACTGTCTTGCTTGTTGTCTTTTGCCATTACCTGCTTCTCCAGGTTGGAACATTAGAGCTAGGAAGGGCTCTGGTGAGTCATGTAGCCCCAGGAAAGGCTCAATTAAAGACAGACTAGAATGACCTAGATATAAGCCCTTGTGTTACAGAGACATTGCAACCTTCCCACGTGACTTATTGTGATTTTTAATTATTCCTTTCCATAAGAAAGGAATTTTTGTTTGTTTTTCCAATATCCAAACTAAGTTTTCCTAGTTGCAGCTTAAGCCTGCTTCTGTTCTTTATCCATCAGAATACCCCTTTACCAGGTGGAACAGTCTTTTATATATTGAAATATGTGCTAGTTTCCCCTAGGCTAAATGACCCTAATTTGTTTGCCCTTTGCTCTTTAGATTGTTTAGCCTTGCATTATATGTTGTGTTTTCATCATCTTTGTGGCTCCCATTCCACTCCTCTGGATGCCATCCAGTAGGTTCACAGTGGTTGGGCTGTGGCTCCCACTCTTCTTCCAGCCTCCTTGGTACCTAAGGCCTTTTTTTAAATGGGGTGACATCACTGACACACATTCAGCCTCCGAACAGCTGTAGCCTTTTGATCTTTTTCTACAGAACTCCTATATAGGCTTTTATTCTCATTTTGTAGATGCAGTTAATTGTGTATAACTGCTGTATCTTTCAGTCTTCAGTGCATCTGGTTGGTCAAGATGATTTTGAATTTTTTCTTGTTGTTTAGTCTTCTTGCAGTCCTAAGGTGATGTCACCTGCAAATTTAACACCCATATTCCCCTTCCTCTCACAGAACAGTTGATTAAAATGCTGAACATTAGACCTGAAACAGGGCTTTGGTTCCAAGGGACCTCACTCAGATCTTCTGTTTTGGCAGGAAACTATTGATAAGTATTTCTGAGTATCCCTTTTTTTGTGATGAGTTTGCTTTCAGTGTTGCTACCAGTCGTGTGAATTTGCGGTAATGTCAAGAAATCTTAAAGGTCGAATTTTAGACTAGACAAAATGTTTGTTCTTGGAGGCAGAACATGTTTGGAAAAATACTGTTGTCTGGTCAGATGCATATGGTTTTGGTTTTAAGATGGTGAGAATCTTTTCAAAACCAATTATCACACCATTCTGGTATGGTTTGTTTGGTTGTTTTGATCTTTTACTTTTCTCACAATCTGTTTTATTAGGGTTATCATGAGCGTGACTGTGAGATTTTGTAATTTGTGTATGTTTTCGTCTCCATTTCGTTTAAGTTTAACAGGGCTCGAAGTTTGCATGATAGCAAGTATTCTCTATCCTTTTTGCCTTTTTGACACTTAGGACTTTTTCTTTCATTTTCCAGAATGAGTACACAACCTCGAATTTGAGATTCTGTCCCCGTCCTGCCTCCCGCCCCTGTAATTTTTGTAAATTCTGTGGACACATCAGGCTTTAATTTACAGATTAATTTTGTTTCCCATTCAAAAGCTTCTGTTCTAAAACCGATGCTTGATATGTGTGTATTATTTATCAGCACAAAGATAACAGTTTTGCAAAATTTCAGTTAATAAAATAGTCTTTCTTGATCATACTTTATTTTGTTTTTTAGGGTTTTGACCCACCGCATCAAAGCGATACAAGAACTATTTATATAGCAAATCGTTTTCCCCAGCATGGCCATTATGTTCCTCAGAAGTTTGCAGACAACAGAATCATATCATCCAAGGTAAGAAATCAGTTTGTCATGGGAAAACCACTTGATATGCTACTTAAGAAGTTGTGTAGCAAATCCGCATGTGTGTATTATGTCGAACTGCGCATATACAAAATTCAAAATGAAATGTGCTCTGAATTGTTTTGAGGAAAAAGCTAGGTTGCTTCCTGTGTTGTTTTTTTCCTGCTCTGAACCCTTCTTTCCTTAGAACCTAGGTACAGGACAATTACATGTGTTGGTCAGAAATAGGTTTTAAGCGAATGTTGTTTGTGTCTGGATGTGATGCTCAGAACAGTTTAAAAGGAAGGATGAAGCTGGTTGTGAGGATTTATAAAAGAGCCAAATTGTAAACTAGTACTCTGCAAAAAATAAATCAGCAATGGGCTGCAATTGCAGATCCCCTCCTGGTGTGACCTTGGATTGGAATCAGTAGAACTGCTGGTGGGGATGTGTCTTGTTGCTGTAGCGTAGGAGACAAAGTTACAGCTGCAAGAATTAATTTCTTCTCTGCTGGTCAGGATGCAGGCAGCCAAATGACTCCTGCTGCTCCCTTCCAGTTGGTGGGAGAACACTGAAAACTTTGACTGTCACGGCAATGCAGTTGCTACCTCCGCTTCCTTGCTAGTTGGAGTTAACAAAAAAGGATACAGCAGTTCTATGTGGGAGTTGGGCAAGGCCAGAAGGAGGTTTGCAAGAGAGGAGATGGAAAATGGATACATTTAGTTTAAGATAAATTAATGGGAGTAGAACTAAATTTCACTGAAAAAATGTTCAGTGTGTCATAACTGTTCTTTCTCTCCCTTTTTCTCTTCAGTATACAGTGTGGAATTTTGTTCCAAAAAACTTATTTGAGCAGTTCAGAAGAGTAGCCAACTTTTATTTTCTGATTATATTTTTGGTTCAGGTAAGTTGCATAATACTCATGAAATTCAATTTATGTTGTCAATTTTGCCACTGATTTTTGTTCTTTGGATTTAACTTCTTTACTTCCATATTCTTTCTATTAAAAAAACACATTTCCATCTTCTCTGAGAAAATAACATACCATTACAAAGAATTATGTCCGAATTTAAGTACTGTCCTTAGGTTTTACCTCCAGGAATGCTAATATATTTAATGTTTAGCTTCAAAGTCCATTGCACTGCCAGCACAGGTGCTCAGTTGTCCGCCCGAAAATACAATTTTAAGTCTGTTAAGTTAGTAATAAAATTCCAAAGATACTTTTTGATTTTTGTGGCCATTGGTGGTATTTGAATAAACAAGGAGTTTTATTCTGTGTGTTTTCAAGTGTTTCTTGGACGTTAGTGTGCAGAAATGCAGACATTCAGGTTCACTTGCATCAGATTGGGCAGTATGCTTGCTCTTGAGTTGAGCATGGATTATTGTATATTCTCATTGTAGGTGGAATCTTGCTTTTGTAAATCAACACACTATTGTCACACAGTTCTAAGATACTCAAATTTAGTGTGTTCAGATAAAATGAACACAAACATTTGCAGCTAGGATTGACAGTTTGTCAGTTTTGAGGACATGAGTTAATGTTGATACAGTATAGGTCAGAAATGTTACTGTGGTTTTTGTAGCAGAGTGTACTTCTTCTAATTAAGAACATCCACAAGCATATTAAAAGTGTGACAGTCTGTAAATTCTCTGTCATCTTTGCATCTCCCACTCTATAATTGTATTTGAATTTTGTTGAGCTATTGCAGGCTTAGTAGGTGAAGGATAAGTGAGGGAAAGGCTGTAAGGAGAGAGAATAACTTTTGAAAGACCAATTAGCATCTGAAACAGAGACAGAATTTTGGGGTGCATAATCTTTTCTTTCATTATAAAGTAGAATGCTTTGAACATGTACAGCCCATGTACAGCGACAGTGATTTGCCCATGTACAGTGGTTAACCAACATTTACAGTACATATCTGGAGAAGATGGAACCTCATTTGACAAAAAAAAAAGGAATAGTGAAGAGTTCGTAAGATTTGTCTGTGATTGTGCATTACGTCAATAGCACGGCCAGCTGGGCAGTTTTTAATCCATTGCCTCCTATAGCTCTTGCTCTTTTTCTTTCACATGTAGAAAAAATGAACTTTCTAATAAGCTGAGAATTCCTGTGTTTGGAGTTCTAAAGTCGTATAGTTCTAGCTTAGCCTAGCAGAATGCATTGCCCATCCCATCTTCCTAGTTAAAAATACTGACTCTGTCATTCCTGTTACGATGTTTCATTTTGTTTAACATATTGAAGCATGTGGAAGATAGGGGCATGCTGGTGATGGACCATAAATGTTAGTTTACAGCAAACACAGACGTTGTTGAGGTTTTTTTTAAGCTCTTTTTTTTCTTTTTAATGTAAATTTCCCTCTTTAGTTCAATTTTGAGTCAAATTCCTTTCAAATTGTTTGACTTTAGTAATATCTAGATGTGACGTCCATGAACAAATAGGATCTAAAGATGGAACTTCAGAGTGTAATCCTGTTCTTCTCTCAGATCATAACTCTAGTGGATGCCCTAATTTGTGTCCGAAATGTCTTGTCAATGTCTGTATTCATGGAAACCAAACAGGAGAAAAGCTGCAGTCATTTTTGTTCATTTGTTAGAATGGAATTCTGTTTTTATTCAAATCCCATTTGGGAGTTCATAAATATCTAATGTTTTTTGTTTTTATAAGGCAAAGGTGCCTTTAAGAGTTGATTGCCATGGTATCTTGTCTGTAGATGAATTTCATGTGACCAAGATGCAGCATCTGTCATTACCACCTTCTTCCACTGTGGATGACAGAGTTGGGGCAGGTTCTCATTGTGTGATTTGAACACGCAGCACAGTCCAGACCACATTGTTCACCTCATGTATGCATGCCAGAGACATGGGGACAGGCTGCATTTTGGTCACATGAGGCTCCACACCGGTTGTGTGAAGGATGCGTGACCAGTTATGTAGCAGGCAAAGGGCCATGGTATTCTGGTAAAAGAGCCAAAAGGAGCAGGCTGCTGGGACAACTCCAGCACAGAACTTGCTCCGTTTTCACATAGGAGCCTCTCTTGAGGAAGTCATAGTTAACTGGCCAGAAATCAGGTGCTTTGGGCATGAGTTTTCTTGGACAACATGCTACCAAACTGAAATTACAATGCGACAATTGAAGAACAGACCATATTGCAAGCTAGATCGGATTTTTGTCATATTCTGTAAATTGTGTTTCAGTAAAAAAAAAAAAAAACCTAGGTCATGCATGTGTTGTAAGGTGGCATCATCTGTTTTCCATATGAGTTTCTTGGCTCTTAACAGAGGAAACTTCATGTATGATTTTTTTTTTTCTTCTTTAATGATTCCCAAAGCAATGCCATAAATCTCAGGTAAAGTGGATCAAATCAGTGTTCATGGGTTTGAATAGTTCTTGTGTATATTTTCGTTACCGCACTTGACCATGTTGTTTGTGCCCTGCAGCAGAGGAGAACCACTATCATTCCCTCCACATAGAGAATTTTCGTGTATACACTGCACTTACGGCATGCCAGCAATGACAGCACAAACTGTACAAACTGCATGTTAACTTGGGGCAACCAGAAAGGAGCGGTATAAAGAAAGATTGTTCTCTAATATCTGAACAGCTGGAAATTTCTATTTTTAACTTTAACTTCTGAAGTGGATGTTATACTCTACATTGCTGTTAAACAGTTGACTCTATAGAGTATTGAAACAGCTTCCTGAAATGTAGATTTCCTTCCTTCGTAATTTACTTTGGAATTAATCTTTGTAGGATAAAAACATATCTTCCTTTTAGTAAGGACTCTTAAAATTGTCACATGTATTATGAATGTGATTAAGTCTGTTCTGTGCCCTAGAACCTTTGTTTGCATTGTTATTGACATGTATTATTTAGGTGTCAGAAGTTGAGTTTTGCTCCAGAGCTACTGCAGATAGTGTAGTAAAAATACTGACAGGTTAAAATGAGGAGTTCATTTGTTTGTTTGGAAAGTACAATTGTAGAAATAAAATTTGGGCTAATTTTTGTATTTTCTTCTCTTTTAGCTCATGATAGATACCCCTACCAGTCCTATTACTAGTGGATTGCCATTATTCTTTGTCATAACTGTGACAGCCATAAAACAGGTAAAGGGGAAAAATCTTGTAGCATGAAATCTTTCCAAGGTAAAGTTACTTAACAAACTCTGGCTAAGATAATGTTTAGATACTAAAAGTAAATTAAAAAGGTGTCACTTTTAGAAAGGATTTTGTATTTAATGTTTCCTGTTAGACACTTGAACTTGAGCATTTTGGTTAGTTGTCAAGTGCTCAGTGACTCACCGCGGTCCCCTTAAATGGCCAGTGAATGACTGTCAGACAGCATTTTTGTCTAAATGTTACATGTCACTTGTTATAAGACATTTTCTGAAAGCTCCTCACTTATTCCTTTGGCACACCTCGCTGCATATTAAAACCAATCCTCCTGCATGACACACTGAGAAAGGAGCTTGGGTGCAATCCATGTTTGTCAGTAGTTAAAAGGCAAATTTTGCCCCAAGGATTGTGTTTCATGGTGTAAAATATATATTGTAATAACAGTAAACCTGTAGCAAGTGAAAGGTCCCGTTTAGAAAGCTTCTGGTTTTCTTTTAATTTTCTTTGGTTGCATAAAACATTTTTGAGTGATTTATAGTACTTGAAATAAGAGAGATCTTCTAAGTATGAGTTTAATAGAAATCTTGTTCAAACACCATACTGTATCCTACTAAGACCTAAAGCCCCTGGAAGGAGAATGTTTAAAATCAAAAAATCAAAAAATCTTATGTTTTCTTTAAACCTTTAAAGCGAGAGGAGAAACAAGCACATAAATAAAGAGGTGATGTGAATAGAAACTATAATCTGTTCTGCAGGGAGGTAATTTTTGGGAACTATCCCCTTCAAAGGGTTTGACAGTGCTGTCTCGGAAAGAGATGCAGTCATAGCAACTGAAAAGGAAGCAGGAGACTTGTGGAGCTACAACTGGAATTTCAATTTGCCTTCAGAGCCAGTAAGACCCAAAGCCACTGTGAAACAGGGCAAAAGTAAAAACAGCTCTAGCTTTCAAGCGGATAGTATGGTGTTGGAGGCAGAGAAGATCTTAATGCTGGAGCAGTATTTGAACTAAAATTTCATCTTGTTACTATGCAATTTGTACCTTAACCCTATTAAATTGCAGTTGTTATCATCACCCCCAAAAATCCCATGTTCAAGAGCTATAAGTCATAAGCAGGCAATGGAAAATATCTCTTAAAGCTGTGCAACTTAGTTATAAATATTAGATTTTTTTTTTTTTTTTCCCAGAAAGAAGCTGGACTTGTATAAGTGTAAAATAGTGCAGAATAATCTATCACCACCTTGTTTCCAGATGCCCAATCTCATATTGGGAAATTTAAGTATCTTACCATCAATTGCAAAGGATAGAAATTCTGGCATTCCTTCTGGAAGTTTCAAATAATTCATGACTTGCCAAGCATCAAGAGTTTTTCTGCTTGTCTCAGTATCTCTGCAAGGACTATTTGAACCACCTGAACTGATCTAATGGACTCTCAGTTTATCCTACCTGCCGCAAAGCAGGCAAACAGCATTCACAAGCTGTTATCTTGGAAGGACAATTCAGTGTTCTATTTCCAACAGGCTGCCCTTGGGCAGGGAAGAAAGATAAATCATCTGCTGGAATGCAGAGGGGAAAATACCCAGGATGGTCTCAAAACCAGCTCCCATTTTCTCTCAAATCAGAAGTGGAATAGAAAGCAGATTTTAGGGGAAGAAACCCCTTTTGAAAGCTGTGGGGCACTGGTTCTGTATGAAGTTGCCCCAAGTTAAATGTTGAACCTACAATTGAGTAGTCTCTGGAAAGGTGAAGGGGGAAAAATGGAAGCATTAAGCATGTGCAGGTTTGAGAAGCTTAGCAGTGGGTGGAAAAAAAGTCAGTTAATGTGGCACCTCTAGTAAACCTCAAAACTCAGCCTTGTTTTATTCTCAGCCAAGAAGACAGAACTTTTTCTTCTTAGAAGTGTAATTGCACCTAGGTCAGAAGAAGGACATGCAGGACTGCAAAATGATGCAACTCATGCTGTGTCATTTGGTCTGTCTAGTTAGCCAGAGCGCTTTCCCCCTTATGCCTGTGAAAATGCATATACAGTCCTCAGAGGAGTCCAAAATTAGAATATAAAATATAAAGAAAACAAAACCTAAAGTTAGAAAAATACAAAATACACAAAATAACAGTATTCCGTAAGAAACTTTGTGGAATTTAGTCCATTTCAGTAAGGTCATAGGTATTTAGCAAACAAGCTGATTGGACACAGATGTTGACATGACTGTCAGGTATATTATAAAGAACTGCTTTGCAGGTTTTGATTAAATATAGACCTAAACTGAGAATGGAAAATCTGGTAATATCGTATGCAGGCTTGTTTCAATGCTGTCCTTTTCACAAGTACATTGATGAAGTTATTTAAGTAGAACTTAAAATCTTTCAATTAAGTTCTTAATCTTTAGTTTCTGTTCATGCAATTAAGCAACATTTCCTGTATTCCTATTGCATTCTTTTAACAGCATTTTTGCAATATTTGCAAGTGAGGATAAGGAACTCTCTCAAAAACGCTGCAGTAGGTAAATTTTGGGGGAATTTAAACTGACCACAGTAATTTGGCTCTTAAAAATTCCCTGGTGTGAGGTGCTGCCCTTGTGTTGTAGGCGATAGGTGTCAGATGGAGAAAGTGCTGAAATCTGTACTTTCTGAAGAAAATAAATTTCAGTTCTTTGCCAAATGCCCATATTGCTCAGCCGTTCATGTTTATGAGACAAATGCCCCAAGGTTACTGGATGATAGTTAAATCCTGTTTTCTTCTGTCAGTCACCTTTAACAAGGAGCTGTAGGTATTGACACTTGCTTTTTCATGTGGATTAGGAAGGACCTTAAAGAGCCTTACTTAGGGATTTTAGGATTCCGATTTCCCACTTTCTCTCTGTGTGGCTGCTATTACTACATAATTATTACGCACTTGGCAGGTAAAGCTTCCTTCTGCTTTTATTTTTGTTTTGTCTTGTTTTTTAAACCTAGGCAGTGCAGTTGTGCTGTCCTTACTCATTTGTGCTACTAACAGTGGAGGTGCATGAAGGCAGACCTGCAAAACTATACTTTTAGCATGCTAAATACATCATATAACTTTCCTTCAAACTCCGGTCAACCGTAGAATTCTCCAAACTGCCTCTGCATTAGTGCTCTTTGTATTATGCCATCCGTATATAATGTTTGTGGCATTCTGGGATGAGTTGGGATTTTGCCTGCTGCTTCAGAGGGCCACCTCCTTCTGTCTGCAAACTTCCAAGGAAGGGGTTTTAACTCTTTCTCGTTTTTTATACCGACAGAAAAGCATTTTTGGAAATGTCTCTGTTACTGCAAATCAGTTGTAAGAGTCTTGCCAGGATGCAAGAGGGAGTTGAACTTTCTGCATTGGCTGATCCAGTTCTTGTGTTTGCTCGTGGGGCTTCACGAACAGTGCCTAGACTTGGAAGCCAGAGATTGTGCTATTCACAATCATGCTATTAAATTAAATAAGCAGTCTAGTAATAGTTCAGCAAAATAGGAGGAGAACAATATACCTGAATTTACTCTCATGAATGTTTGCACATGTGTGTGCATGGGATAAAGGGTACTTAAAGAGGTGCCCAATATCAGATAAACCAACACTGCTTGATTTATCCATTAAAAATTCAGTTGCTGTGAACTGTTGTATTAGGACTCAAAACCAACTAAAATTGTCAGTCATATTCTCTTGCTATACAGAGCTGATGTGTGAACAGCATGTCATAAAAAATTAAGCAATCGTAAGATTTCATGCATAGGCTATGGCAGTGACTATAAGAAGTGCTATATGGTAAAACATGAGGAAGTAATTTCAGTCTGTTACTTCTCTTAAACAAAAACAAACAAAAACAAACAAAACCAACAACAAAAACCCCAGAATCCAGAGGAGAGACTGCCAGTGGCTTCCCAGTAGCTTTGTGGTATATTAATCCATGTAGATTAAAGATTAAATGAGTGCTTGTTCATATCATCTGCAGAAAATGTCACTGCCTGTTTTGGCAGAACACAGAACTGCTAGGTTTCTTCACCACTTTTGCTACTTTATTTGCTCTTAGTTGTGTAAAGTGAGTTAAAAAGAAGACATTTCCCAGGTTCTTAAGTAGCAGCTGTGGTAGAAACTCAAGAAGTTAGTAACTGTATTCAGAGTATGCAACAAGTAATTTGAAGCACATTTGCTTAGAAGATATTTGTTATACTTTATAGTTCACTTGCTTAAAAAGTGCATTTGTATGTGTTTTCCACAGGGTTATGAAGACTGGCTACGACATAAAGCAGACAATGAAGTAAATGGTGCTCCAGTTTATGTTGTTCGAAGTGGTGGCCTTGTAAAAACTAGATCTAAAAACATTCGGGTATGTGCCTAAGGACTAATTGCAAATTGTGTTTCTATTGCATAGCTAAAGCTGTTGTTTCACTTCTAATCATTGTGGCCTGTTTCATCATGATTCAGTAGCAATGTTAAAATGAACTTTCTTTTAAAACTCTATTTGTACACTTCTCCTTTGTGTTCAATCCGTTAGGTGGGGGACATTGTCAGAGTAGCCAAAGATGAGACTTTTCCAGTTGATCTGGTGCTTCTGTCATCTGATCGAGCCGACGGTTCATGCCATGTTACTACTGCAAGTTTGGATGGAGAGACCAATCTTAAGGTCTGGGTTACTGCTGTGAAATAGAACGTAGTTAATTTGTGATCCCATTTGTGTTTCAGCCTGTTGGAATAACCCCTGTGCCTGGTAGTCCTGCGTCATTAACTTAATGGACATTGTTTTACAGACGCATGTTGCAGTCCCAGAAACAGCAGTGTTACAGTCTGTTGCCAACCTGGACAAACTTGTAGCTGTTATAGAATGTCAGCAGCCAGAAGCAGATCTGTACAGGTATCACTTTATTAGTAAACATTTTGAAATTAAATTAAAATGAAGTGGTTAGTATTTTGAATGTTATGGGTCTTGCTTGGATTAAAATAGCTTCAGACATCTGCTTAAATTTTAGGTTTTAATAATTAGCATAAGTGTTTATACTTATGTACTTAATGCAAGTTGCAAGTGACAAGTTAAATTTGAGTATTTCAGTAGCAAATTGGAAATTATAGGATAATATTTACCTCTTGTATTTTAATCATGACACGTACATTTTTGTTTTACTCGGTAAACTTGTTTCTAGATTTTAAAAAATAAATGGCCTGTGAGTCTGAGCAGGTTGGAGAAAGAGTCGTAGAAGGTTCTGCCAGGAGATTTCAGTACTATATAGTAGATGTTTTTAAATGGAGTTAACTCAAATGTAGCAAATTATTGTAAGCTTATGTTAATTCTGACTATTTAAGTCTTTTACATTTTTGAGTCTTGATGTAGCTATTTTTAACACATGGCCATCTTTCATAGATTTGTTGGAAGAATAACTATAAGTCAACAAACTGAAGAAATCGTACGGTAAGTAAAATTTTATAAGATTAATGTTTAGAATTGATTAAGGTGGCTAAAATAAAGACCATCACAAAACAGAGTTACTGCTGCATACACAAAAGGGAGGGGTATTTTTACTGAGAGTACTAATTGTAACTGCATCCTTCAAATGGAGAAGACAAAAAATCAGTGAAAGTAAGTTCATTACTGCCCAGGTTTTCAGATTTAATAGGACAGTTCTGGAAAGCTTGGCTGTTCTGAAGGGGGTAGTTTTTAGGCACTGGTAATTGGCTGGTAACTTTATTGCTATTTGGTTTTTAATATGTTTCTTGATCTGGTTAACGGTCTGTTTTAATAAAGCCTCTGCTACAAATTTGTAGCTTTTAGTATATATTTCAATCTACTGTACTACCTGGACTGTAAAGATAAGTGCTTCCAAACTAACAATAGCACTGCTGTTGCACTGTGAGCTCGACAGGTTTTTTACCTGCTGGCTTCTCAAGTACCTTGCAGGTCTCTCTGAACCAGCCACTTGGTATAGAAATCACTAATTATGGGATATTGGCCAGTGGTGGCAGAGTCTGGCAGTGACCAAGGAAGATATGAAAGGGAATGGAGAGATGTGTGGGTGAGGTGTGGTAAAGGAGTAGGAGGATTGAAGATGGACATAAATGGAGATAGGGTTGAAGTTGTTGTGGTGCTAATTCACAGGAGATATAGGACAACTTTGCATAGGAAACTGAATTTCACTAGTCCTACAGAATACAGAACAATTTTTAAATGCTGCTATGTCTGTTTCTTTTTAGACCTCTCGGGCCTGAAAGTCTCCTACTTCGTGGAGCAAGATTAAAAAACACTAAAGAAATATTTGGTTTGTAGACATCTACATATTTAAAGAGTATTTTTTTCTTAAAACATGTTGATGAACTGTGGTTTAATTCTACCTGCACTGAAGAAATTGTGATAATCTTGCTGACTGTTACCTGAGGGGAAATGATTATAGATTAAAGTAATGATGCTATGCTGAATAATCTCTAAGGATATAAAGTTCCAGCTCTGCTCTGTGAAAATATTTGAAGTGGTTTGATAAAGGAATAACTCAACTTCAATGACTGTTGTTGCTGTTACCAATTGTTCAATACTTTCTCCTGAGATTTACTATTCTGATTTGCATAAAATACATATTGAAGAGCAGTACAGTCATACTAATGAACAGCATTTTAGTAAGTGTTAAAATTACTTCAGTAGGACTATTTTACTATAGCAGAATATTGTAAATACTTACAAAATACCATCTCACCATTGTACTGAAGTAAACACAGAAGTAGTATCACCTCTTGATTTTATTGTGTCTCTAAAACCTAAAAATTCTGCATATTGCTTGTGTGCAGAAAATAAAGTATAACTCTTTTTTCCCCTCCCCCCCCTTCCTTCCCAGGTGTTGCAGTGTATACAGGTATGGAGACAAAGATGGCATTAAATTACAAGAGTAAATCTCAGAAACGGTCAGCAGTAGAAAAGTATGTTTATTTTCTAATATCCTTATCTTACTTGTAGAGTTTTAACATAGTCTTTCCTCAGTAACTTTAAAACCCTGATGATCTCATCGTTGGGTTGTAGGCAAGGGAAGACAGTGTAATTGCTTTGCCTTCAGTCGGAAGCTATAAAGATAAAATCCATTTCTTGATATTTCATCCTTTATTGATTCTTCCAGTGGCGTACAAAATTGAAATAGCCAAGCTTAAAAAGGACTACAGCAGAAAAAGTTAGTTTGGGAGGTTTGTTTTTGAGATATGGAGATTACTTAATGACAGGTGAAATCCTGCTTGAACTGAACGCTCAGAGATCGTTTTCACAACAGTCCCAGCCTCTGCTGCTCTCTGCATCTTTTACTGTAAAACTGCATCGCACCTTTGAAGAAGATTGATTGAAATGAGGTCTTAGTCACTTACAAATCTTTGTCCCAAGCCATAGTATTTGATATAATGGAAAACAGCTTTGTTTCACATAGTCTAAAGGATGTAGCCTATCCAGATATGTTTTGCAATGAATCTTGCTTCTCGTACAAGTCGCAGGCTCAGTTTTAAAAATCCTTACTTGTAGTTACGAGATAGGTGTTGCTATATTATATTATAGATTTATATGTTGAACCTCATGAATTATGTTAAAAGGAAGAGGAGTTCTGATGTCTTGCCTGTATTCCAGTTACCAAAAATCTGAGATAGCCTCCTGGCTTTCTTTTGCAAACATGGGATTGATTATTCTTCTATAGCCAGATACAAACAGAATTGTACAGTGCACAGGAGGAAGTCAGTCATCACAGCAAGGGATGGAAAAAGATTATCTGACTAGCGTTGCAGAATATAGAGGCGAGTTTGACTATATCCTGGTGTAGCATGGCCTGGTTTAATTAATCAGATGCACACGATAGTGCTCTTCTAATTGAAGAAGAAGGTGCAGCCTTGGATTTCCACTGTCATTATTTGGACTGCCTTCACAGTCTTGCTAAATATTCAAGGAAGAAGAGAAGAATAAGTCAGGCCCCAAAATCTTGGACAACAGGTGTGGCATAAGTCAGATGTTGGGGTATTCTTGCACCTTAATGTAGTCGTCATATTGCAGAGTATATCTTAGATGTAGGATTTCTTTTCATTCCTGTTGCTTACTTGTCACATAGAAACTTTATATCCATATCAAACACAGGATACATGTTAAGTTTTCGATCAATTCATGTAACCACAGTGTGCCAACAGATCAAGTAGAATAAACTGAAGTTGCATTTCTTTTTTGCCTTGTTGTAGGTCCATGAATTCATTTTTGATTATTTATCTAATAATCCTCCTCTTTGAAGCCATTCTGAGCACTATTTTAAAGTATGCATGGCAAGCTGAAGAAAAATGGGATGAGCCTTGGTATAATGGGAAAACAGAACATGAAAGAAACAGCAGTAAGGTAATGTAGCTCTACCCAATTGCATATCTGAGAAACCCTCACCACTATGTACTAAATGTGATATTTATTATGTCTCTGTTCTTGGATATAGGTGTAACTACCACGTGATCCACTTGCAAGTCAGTGTGCTGCTATGTAGCCTCACCCTGTGTAGAAATATCCCTGTTACTAGTTGGACTTTTTCTTCCTCTAAGAAAATAACAAGCTTTTTTGAAAATATTGGGTTTTGTTAGGACAGATTTCTGATGTTTGATGTTCTTATTGTAGTTATTATTCTTTTGTGTGTCTTTTGTCATTCCTTAAAGGAAAAGAGGATGGCTGTTCTTCTGCCCATTCCATTGCGGTGATTTCACAGTTCAGGCATTTTGGGCGTTCTGTGATGTTGAGATTGGTCAGATAATTTTGTAAGGCTGTAATTTTGCTCAAGCTCCAGCTTGCCCTCTCACTTTTCTGTAGAGATTGGAGCGGAGCTTTGAAGTGATCCTTAAGTCTGCAGTTCTGAGAAGTGTCTTTTTTTAATCATTCTGTGTGTTTTCTACATTGTGTTTAATTTTTGATTTCTGTAGAAGTCTGCCTTCTTCCAAAGCAGTTCAGGATCTGATTCTAAGAAGCAGAGGGGATTTTCAAAGTACAGAAGAACTGGAAATCTAGTTTCCCATGTGATGATGTGTCAGATATTAAACACCTGCATTCCACCACACCCTCCCCATCTCCCAGAGAGCTGAGAATTGAATGTGCTCACTAGGTGCCGTTTGTGCAAAACTGTCCAAATCTCAAGTCAGGGGAGATCTGTTCTTCACAAGCAGCATGATAGTTACAGTTAGTACATAGTGGTTCAGGATGGAAGAAGAAGTAATTTGATAATGTCTTTGATTCAAGGCGAGTTAAGATTTTGCTGGCATTTCAGTAGAACATTCAATTTTCTCAGAAGCTTGTAATGCAAAGTGTCTGTCATTTAACAAGAAAATAAGTTTATCTTAATGCTGTGCTTTATTTAAAATTATTAATTCAGTTTATCACTAAAGCTATCAAAAACTTTTTAATGTATTCTAAAATAACCTTATTGGAAAGTGTCACTGTTGAAAAGTACTAAATGAATTTAAAAGCTTTCAAATTGGTTAGTGATTTCTATTTTTAGTACCTGCACCCACTTTAGCACTTCAACCTGTTTGAAATATTCAGTCAAGTGAATTCTTGGCTCCCCTTTAATTTGAAGTAGTTGCTATGCAGGTTAGACCAGCCTGTGAAGCCTTTTCAGTTCTGAGTAGAACTGGGATAAGTATTCACTCAATCTTTCAATTTCTTTACCTTTGCCTTCAGGAACATAGAGAACCATCTGTGTTTCTGCAGTGTCGCTCTCCTATCATGTCTTTGTTTGTCTCTCTCCCTTGTTTTCTTCCACAACTTGCTTAGCATTTCTCTATCTGCTGACATCCTTCCTTGGAGTGCTTTCCATGTTCATCTGTCCCTTGTTGTGCAGGTTGTTTTTTAATAGACAGTGCTTGAAGAAACATGCTAACCTTAGCAATTGGCACTTCTCAGTATATCTTCTTTTATATGTATTACTGCTCTAAATCTTCATCTTTTTTGTTTTAGTTTGGAAGATCTTGTAAGGCACAGAACTTCCTGAGTTTTTGTCAGAGACCTTATTTCTTGGTACTGACTTATTAAGTAATTATAGCAACATTCCCTAATTAGGAAGAACAGACATTATTTAGCTTTGCAAACTGTTGGCTACTTTTATACTCCCTTTGTCCAAAACATCTCCTACACGAGTATCTGGCAGAGTTGAAAGAGATGTCCCAGTTCTTCTCATCTGTAATCTCCTTTGCTCAATATTCAAGTGTTGGTGAGAGTCTTCCCAAACTACAATTTAGATATTGAGTTTGTTGTCCAAATTGAAAAGAGACTTCAAAGAGACGGTAATGTTGCATTTCAGAGTTTGTTAAAATTGTCATACCTAATAAAGAGGAATTTCTATCCTATTATGTAGCTGTTTACCTGAAGTGTATATGTCGAACACAGTGATTTGAAGACGCACAAAGGAAGCCTGTGTCATTGAAATCCACACGCACTCTTGTCGTGTGGTCTGGATCACCCACGTCACTGGGGAATGCCAGTGTATAGGAACCCTCTCCTAAACCAATGCAGAATACTTCCAGATTCCTCTGGCAACACCGAATATCAGTTGTTTGCATTTACCATTTATCCCTTAGAAAGGCCTGTGGCTGCTTGATGGAATGGGGAATGCTTTAGTTTTTTCAGACTCAACTCTTTCAAGAGATCTATTTGAAAATACAGTCACCACTGGATTGAATATTAATTGGCAGCCCTCCTGACAGATTGAGTAGAAAGGACAAAAATTAATGAATCTGAGAACTGAAACATCCAGTGATAGCTGAAGGCAATCTTTGTGCATCAGTCCGAAGGTGCGTTACTGGGGCAGCCTGGGAGCGCCTGCTTTGTCAGGTGTGTGTTGTCTTTCTCCTGTGTACAGGGGACTTGTTCTCCTCTGGCTCTATCAATTTGTGATTTTTCATGCATATTGAAATGTAACTAAGTAGCCATGTTTCACCTGGTCGCTCCAGTAATCTTTATATTTTCTCTTTTTCTCTTGTAGATTCTGAGATTTATTTCAGATTTTCTTGCTTTTCTGGTACTTTACAATTTTATCATACCTATTTCACTTTATGTGACTGTTGAGATGCAGAAATTTCTTGGATCTTTTTTCATCGGCTGGGATCTTGACCTCTATCATGAAGAAACGAACCAGAGAGCACAAGTAAATACTTCAGACCTCAATGAGGAACTGGGACAGGTAAAGTAAAAAAATACATCATTTCTTCTTTTTTACTTTCTATTTTTTACTTCTGTTCTAATATTAAAATAAATTACTGAAGACTTTTTACTAGTTGTGCTTTGATATCTGGTTAATTTACAAATAAGGTATAAATATTTGATGGCAGAAATTAAAATTTTTATGTGGTCAAAAAAATGTGTGCAGTGAAGAATGTGAGTTGAGTTTGTTTCATTTTCTTCTAACAAATACATGCAACTCCAAGTCTGTTTTTTGTTTTATTTTACAAAAGGTAGAGTATGTGTTTACAGACAAAACTGGTACATTAACTGAAAATGAGATGCAGTTTCGGGAGTGCTCCATTAATGGCATAAAGTACCAAGAGGTCAATGGGAAACTAACTCCAGAGGGGTTTTCTGAAGATTCTCCAGATGGAAATAGGCATAGTTTGGTAAGACTTTTTTTTCCTCCATTAGGCATCCTACATAAAGTGTTTTATTTCAGAGAAATATTCTTCTAGCATTAGCATTAAAAAAAAAATCAGAATTTCTGAATAGGTTGAAGCTATTAAGTGTTACTGAACAAATAATATTTATTGAACATGTTGTGATTATTTAACACGGAATACTTGGCAGATTTTTAAGTAAAACCATGTTTTTTTATTAAAATGTTCAAAACAGGGTTAATATGTAAATGTTACAAATGAAGTTTTCTCTTTCTTATAGATGAAAGAGGAAGAACTCTTCTTGAAAGCAGTTTGTCTTTGTCATACAGTGCAGATCAATGCAGATCAAACAGATGGTGCTGATGGTCCCTGGCATGCCAATGGAATAGCAGCCCCATTGGAGTATTATGCTTCTTCACCGGATGAGAAAGCTTTAGTTGAAGCTGCAAGCCGGTGAGTTGTACTGCCAAATCTATCTGATGTGGAAATTGCCTACTGGGGGGGCAATTGATGCTAAAAGCAACCTTAAAAATTGCTCAAAAAGGCTTTACAGCCAATGGCCTGGCACTGGCCGTTTACTATGAAAACATAAAAAAATAAAATACACAAAAGCCCAGGCATATTATAAAGTGATTGTTTAAAATACTTATGGAAATCCTTGAGAAACTGTAGTCGACAGAGTATGCTCCTATTAAAATACTGTTGACAGTGAGCATTCTTGGTTTTCTCTAGAAACAGACAGCAGTAATGGGATATAAAAGTCTCTCTTTTTTCCTCATCTTCTCTCCTCCTCCCAACAGTAAACAGGTATTTTGTCTAAAGTGATGATTAAATGTATATTTTCTTTTCCTTTTAGAGTTGGAGTGGTATTTACTGGAACTAGTGGGGACAGTATGGAAGTAAAAAGTCTCGGAAAACCAGAAAGGTATTAGTTTTTATTCCTTGTTTCTTTTGAAGGATAGGTCAGTAGTGAAGATTAGTATAATGTTCTCTTCTTTGACCTCTCTGTTCATAAGAAAACCTTGCCTTTCCACACCATGCTCTTTTTAATGCTTTTCCCTCAATGTTTTCAAGACAACTTGCATCTTATACCTTACCAATGGAAAGGGAGATGCGAGAATTTTGTCTGAGGTACATTATATAGGTGTATATTGTAGTAGTTTGGATCTTTGCCCATTCCTCAAAGGTTGAGACTGTAGTAAAACTGGAAAACTGGATCACTTATTCAAGTCTTAAAATTTTGTGCTTTTAGCTCTAGAAGTTCCCAGAATGATTCTCATGTATGAATGACCTAACTACATATTTTAAGCTTTCTCAAAATGAGTAGAAATGCTGTTGATAACTATATATCTGTGATATGTCATAACACCTTTTATCCATATGATCTGTGTAAGGTAGTTGGCAGTGCTTTAAAACTTAAATGTCTAAAATTAATTTTCTAAACTAGTGGTAACACAACAAAAAATAGTCCAGTTTTCAGGGAACATATATTCTTATTTGACTGTGTAGATTGGTTACAAGTTTTAGAAACAAAATGTAGTTTTCAAATTTATGCTGGAAGGTAATGATAGAAGGATAAAGGACTAGGTGAGAGCCAATTGTAATCTTCAGGTGTAAAGATGGTGTTCAGAAAACTGTTCCTGTTGATGGAAGAACCTTTTATTCTTATAGAATATAAATATATATATTTATAAATATGTATAAAGTGATGAAAAGCAATCAATTGCACAAACACTGGTAACAGTGGTAGCATTACTTTTAGAGTTTCTATATAAAAATGATACTGTGGGGAAAGTTCTGTGCAGTAAGGGTGCATTTATAAGTAATGGTCTTTAGAAATTTGTTTCTAAAAATGTTTTCTTTCCCTTCCTTCTTTTATTAAAACACAAAATGCAGGTATAAATTGCTTCATGTTTTGGAGTTTGATCCAAATCGCAGACGAATGAGCGTCATTGTAGAGAGTCCCTCAGGTAAGTGATCAGAAGTTGCACAAGCTGCAGTTGAGAACTTCTTCAATAGTATTTATTATTAATTTCTCTTCTGTTTTACTTTTTAGGGGAAAAGCTTTTATTCACAAAGGGAGCAGAATCTTCCATTCTTCCTCGTAGTAAGAGTGGAGAAATAGACAAAACAAGGGTACATGTGGATGAATTTGCTTTGGTAAGTTTGTATGGTTGCCCAGCTGATGGGAGAACGAATTCTGGTACAAATTCTGTGACTTGAAGTGAAAAAACTGTAGGTGACACATTCTTGTTGGATCAAAATCTTGTCTATTCTGAACATAATCTTTTGTTTTCTCACAGAAAGGACTAAGAACTTTGTGCGTAGCGTACAGAAGATTCACACCTGAGGATTATCAAGAAATTGGCAAACGCCTTCATGAGGCCAGGACTGCCTTACAACAACGGGAAGAAAGATTAGCAGATGTGTTCAACTTCATAGAAAGGGATCTGGAATTACTTGGGGCTACAGGAGTAGAAGACAAGTATGCAATGGAGTTTCTGCTAACTACCCTCAAAAAATAGAGAATTTAGGATTTCTAGCTGAAATATGATGTGTGCCATGAAAAACTGTCCTGCCATGAGCAAAAGTTCTGTGCTGTTCTTGTTCAGTATGCTTACCACTCTTTGGCTTGAGGAACATTCAAAACTCATGTTGTACCAACTGAGTTTGGCTTAATAATGATGACATACTCTGTGCTTCATCGAGAGAGATTTAATGTATGTGAAACAGAATAACGGTAGTAAATATTTAGGGTAGTTGTTCACTCCTAGGGAAAACTTCTACATATAGCTACTTTACAAAGCATTCTGCTTGCATGGTGTGTATTCTCTAAGTCAGAGGGTGGATTGTACACTGGAGTGTACAGATGGAACACTTAAAAGCTTTTCATGCACCAGAGTAGATAGTAATTACTGTGGACTGTTTTAAAGCTTCTCAGATGCAGTAATGGTGCCTAATTTAGATTAAGATATGCTTATAACAAGTTTTTGATCACTTAGCAGGATTGAAGTTCAGGGTTTTTTTCATCAAGGCCTTTGTTTTATTGCTGGTGACAGAATGTCATCTGCCAGACTATGTTTCTCTGAAAATACATGTAACATTGGAAATGCAGTTTTAAATCGTCATGACAGCGGGGTTACAGGAGTAACATGGAATTACAGTATGAGCTCTTTGTTAAGTGTTTGATTGATTATTTAAGATTTTTCTTGTTCCTAGACTGCAGGAAAAAGTCCAAGAAACTATAGAAGCACTCAGGTTGGCTGGTATCAAAGTGTGGGTACTCACTGGAGATAAGCACGAAACAGCTGTTAGTGTCAGTTTATCATGTGGACACTTCCATAGAACCATGAACATCCTTGAGCTTGTACAACACAAGTCAGACAGCACATGCGCAGAACAACTGAGGCAGCTAGCCAAGAGGTAAAATACATGAGTTGTCATTATCTCAGTGATGATCTTAGTTTGGTTTTCTTTTATTTTCAAATTTCACGACAATCTCTTTGATGTATTTGCCAAACACATGAAATTGCCTTTTAAAAAATTATTAATGCAATAACAGACTTGAAGAAGCAGTCTGTCCAACAGGCGAACTTCTTTGTTAATTGATGGGCAACTACATAGTTCATAACAAAATTTAAATGTTCCTGTCACACTGATAGAAAGCCAACTTTTTTTGTCCCTGAATAGAATAAAGGAAGACCATGTTATCCAGCACGGACTGGTTGTGGATGGGACCAGCCTCTCTCTTGCACTCAGGGAACATGAAAAACTGTTCATGGAAGTTTGCAAAAGCTGCTCTGCAGTGTTGTGCTGTCGCATGGCACCCCTTCAGAAAGCAAAGGTGAGAATATAATCGGGACTGTCTTGCCTTTTTATCATGCTTCGAGGAGGCAAGGACTTCTGGAACTGATTTGTTTGTTTGCCCGACCTTTTGTGTGACTTCTGCATCCTTGTTAAATGCAGTTGATCTGGAGCAGTTTGCTCAGACGTTGCTACATGCACTTGTGAAAATTTGCAAGCGTGTGGGGGAGTCAAAACGCTGCCACTGTGCAAGAAAACGGGTGATCTTTAATCAGCCTCTTGAGAGTTCTGTAAGGCAGTAGCTATCCTGATCACCTGCATGCTTTTGTATTGCCTTTTCCATCACTCCTCACAACAAAAAAGCCAGATTGAAAATTCATGAAGCTGTAGGGAAAAAAATCTGCTCCTCTAAAGATTTAAAAAATACCCAAGTTTGAGGAGGAAGAAGGGAAGGGAAGCTGAGGCTTTGTCTCCAGAGGAGGTTTGCCTTAACCATCTCTGATAAGACCAGTATTCGTTCACATGTACTTAATTTTGCTTAAATATGGGTTGGATAAAATTCAAATTAATGTTCAGTGATTTATTTTTTTGCTCTAGAAAGCTAGGCTCTGAAGAGCTATAATATTTATTCTTTCCTTTTATACTTCTCTTCCTTTTTTTTTTTTTTTGACTAATATTCAATTGTGTACCTCTATTGGAGGATTTTTAAGTTTATTACACTTTTAGCTTATCTATATGCTTTTAAAGGCTTTTTGCCTGTATTTCCAGTAATACTGAACCTCTGAAAGGACACTGTTGGGCATTCTATTTTTACACCGTGTCAAAAAGAAAAAGAAAAAGACATGTTTTTACCTTAAAGCACTAGAAAACCCTGATGTGAGTTACTAGATGTGCAAAAGAGGGCAGCCTCTTTTACTGTAGGATAAGTGACCTGTTTTGAGGTCACTCTTTCTGCTTCCAACATTTAGTCAGACTTTGAACCCAGTCTTTAGAATCACTTCATTATAAAACTGTTCAGCTGTCTATAATGGTATAATATTAGCTTCAATAAAATGTTGACAGGAAGTTGTTTGTAACTTCCATGTGACAATATGTTGGATGTGCCCACTTCATGTACACTCTTTGAGCTGAAATAACAACAGCAAAATAAGCTCAAGGAAGGCATAATATTTAAATAAGTTTTGTGCTCCAAAGCAAGCAGCTTTTCTAAAGTATCAATGAATATGTATATGTGATATGCCAAAGATGTTTTTTACCCAAGCCTGCTTATTCATAAACATATTGATTATATTTACAGGTAGGTAACTAAGATACTTGTGAATTAGTGGCATGGTTTGTAGGCAGACTGTCTAATCTGAGAAATTTTCTGCCCTTTTTTTTCTAGGTAGTGCGACTGTTAAAAACATCTCCAGAGAAACCTATAACATTAGCAATCGGTGATGGTGCTAATGATGTGAGCATGATACAAGAAGCACATGTTGGCATAGGTAATTCACTTTTGTCAGAAGAGACAAAGGCAAATAGGATGCCAATTTTAGTAGAGGATTAGATCATTAATAATGTTTATAAACAGATACGCTAAGGTTTTTAACTCGTGAATGGCAGGGTGTTAATCTGAGTCATTTGTTGTAGCAGATTTGTAGTGAAATTTAAAATCTTGAGCTGTTTGCTTTCAGAAGTCTTAGGTTTATTGTGTAGTCTACCAATAGACAGAGGTCCAGCTTAGAAGTACATCTCAGAAGTACTCAGCTGTTAAAAGTGGATATCTGGAACTTCAGACTTTGTTGGGTTCTAAGTTTACACAGAAAACTTGACATTTAAAACTTTCTTTGTGCTAAACTGCCACTGTTTGCACCATGTCTGTATCACCATAGAAATGCAGCTTGTGTTTGTCTTTGAGGAGAAGGCTTTCATTGTATCTCTTGAGTGACTGTTATTGATTTGCAGCTAAGCTTGGTAGTTTTCTCTGTTTATGTTTCTCTGTTTATATAAGGCCAGGACCTTATTTTTTTTCTGCTGTGTTATATAACTGGGGACAAAACAAAACATATACACAACTGAATTGGTACCCATCACGTGGTGTTTTGCTCTTTACTGACTTTGCTGCAATAGTAAATGATTAAGGTTCTTACTTAAGGTAGTGGTACATCAGGATATTCAGTCTGTCACCCTGTGTGATTAAAAAGGTTTATGGAATGTTTATCATGTAAGTCGTTTGGCCATGATTTCTATAGCCTGCTTGAAAAGGTTACAGGCCAATAACAGATGATGCTTTATTTTACAGCTAATTGATCAACTAACAGAATCTTACTATATTTTTTACAAAAGCAAACAGCACTTTTAAGTGTCTGGTTTTCAGGAATCCTGAGCCACTTTTCTCCTGTAAAAGAGCAATTTGTGTTCTCTGTGTATGCTTATCCTAATCTTAAAAGTAGTATTTAGAAATGAATTTGTGTTCAGCTGCAACAGGCATTGTCAGCCCATCAGATTAAGTAGACTGTTAATGTAAGAGCAGCATTTATTTGTTCTGCTGTTGAGTGTAGGTCATATATTATTCCCAGCAAGAAAAACGTCTGTGAAGTAAAACATACTAAGCAAATTGATAATTGATGATAGATTGATAATGGTTTCCTTGGTTTGGGAATTTTGGTTTTGTATGAGTGTTGTTATTTCTATGTCTTCCCAGAAATCTTTTCTTAAGCATACCTTACAGAAGTAATATTTTTAAAAATTATTTTTTCTTTAATTGAATCAGCATCAAATGTTTCCTTTAATTGTAACTGTCAGGAATAATGCCTTCTTTTGGAACTGAAAGTTACTTAAGTCTTTATAATGCTGAAAACAGAACTGTAGCTTCAGGCACATATTGCTGGGTTTTTGAAACTTTAATTTTTATCATGTGTAACCTGTTTTCTGTTTTGTTTCCCAAATATTACAGGAATCATGGGCAAGGAAGGAAGACAAGCTGTTAGAAACAGTGACTATGCAATAGCACGGTTTAAATTCCTCTCCAAGTTGCTTTTTGTTCATGGGCATTTTTACTATATTAGAATAGCAACCCTTGTACAGTACTTTTTTTATAAGGTAAGTCTTCAAAGAGTACCAGTGGAGTTCACAGAAAAATGTGTAACCTTTTCCCTGCAAGAAATTCATTTCAGATCTAACATTTTTTGTTTGGAACAGGTTAAATATCTCTGTTCAAACATGTTTTCTGGGCTTTTTTTTTTTTTAATATATTTTACAACCAAATGCAGTAGTTTAACTGTGAAATTGTTCAATACTTCCACCTAGAAGTAGGTTTTAAATACCACAATAAGTTTACAATAAGTATAACCTTCCTTGATTTAATGTGAACAAAATCCATTCATCTTTCTTAAAAGGAACAAGGAGCACAGGAAGTAGCAGGGGGAGGGAAGGGCCAATGAAGGTGTATGGGGATAGAGCATACTCTCTGCCAGCAAGCTCACCTTAAGAAAACTTAAGTCCTAGCCTTGGCTTAGGAAATCCTGAGGTGAAACGCTGGAAGGGAAGGAAGCACCATGGACTGCGTTATCCCCAGTGCCTCTCGGGGAGCTGTGGGCATGGAGCAGCAGGGCGAGCTCAAACAAAATGCAAGAGGGAGGAGTGGGGACATGGGCCTGGGAGCTCAATCCTGGGTTGGCGTGTTTGAAATGCTAGTAACTTTTTTTTTAAACCTGATTATCAGTTTCGATAAGAATCCAAAATTCTCTATGTTACTTGAAATTTATCTGAGATTCTAGCATTGACTACCAAGCCACTTTTTATCTTACATTGTTTGCTTTCATTTAAAGATAACAGCATGGTGTTAGGTTTTGCTTGCTGGTTTTGGTTCCTATGTTGGCTACTGCCATGCAAAAGGTTCACATGAGCAGGGAACAGGCTTTCTTGAATGAAATGTCTAAACTATTTTGCAAAGAAACTTTTAAAAAGAAACTGAGGGGGAAATGGTGGATTTCTCCTCCTTTTAATACTACTTGTACTCCCATAATGACGTGTGTTCGTCAGGCATGTATAATTAAGTTTATATTTTACATGTTCATTGTCCCAAAGGACAAACAAAATGTGCTTTCAAGCAAAGCGTATTGCTTCACTTTGCCAAGTATTAGTAAAATTCTGAAATGCCTTACGCTCTCCATGAGCACATTTACCAACTTCTAAGAGTTTTTTTGCTTTTAGGTTTGTGAGGCATGTACTGAGGATTAACTATTGCCTTAACTTGTTTTTTTTTTTTTCAGAATGTGTGCTTTATTACACCACAATTTTTATATCAGTTCTTCTGTTTGTTTTCACAACAAGTAAGTATTGGATGCCTTACATCTTGGTAAATATGTATGAAACACTCAGGGTAAATAACTAAAAAAATGGGAAAGAACTACACAGGAGCAGCAAAGATTTTACACTTGCAGCTTCATTTTCTGTATTTCATAGCTTGATGTTACTAGATGGTTATGTGTATACAGCTTTTTTCCTCACTAGTAAATTAACATGATTAACGATTTTTGCTGCTATTAATGTGCTAATTTTAATAAATATAAGCTACATTTTCTTTACAAGACTCAAAATATTTTTTGTTTCCATTTTCAGACGCTCTATGACAGTGTATACCTGACTTTGTACAATATTTGTTTCACTTCCTTGCCCGTCCTTGTGTACAGTCTTTTTGAACAGCATGTGCATCCGCATGTATTACAGAGTAAACCTATGCTCTATCGGTATGTATATTTTACATATATTGTCACAGTAGCACATAATTTAGAACAACAGTGGCGTCTGCAGACGTCTGAACTTGCTGTTCTGCATTCCTACAGTATTTTTATCTGTAATTTATGCAATTTTTAGTAACTACCTTGATGAGGATGAACTGCAGCTATGTGGTTTTCAACCTAGAAGTTAATTAATATGAATATTTTAAGAGGAGGTGAAAACTGCTCAGACACACAAATGAAAAACTAGGACACTGTGTGGTGAGGGGAATCATCACCAAAAAATGCTTTACTAAGAGGGGAAGTGAGTTCCTGTAGAATTAGATGTCCTCCCAGTGGTAACATGTTGCATTGCATACTGCTTTTTGGAGAAAAAAGTATATATTTTTGTAAAAAAGAGATGTCTCTTAGATGTTTTTCTTTTCCTAAAGGTCTTTTAAGCAGGACAAAGGGCAAGTATTAGGAGATCTGTTTTTTTCTTCCTCTTGCAATTCCACCTCAAGGGAGAAGAATTCTAGTTTGTGCTATTCTGAATTTGACCCACTCGAAACCCTTGCCATTGGTGATCTCTGCTTAAAGCAGAGGCAAATCGTGGGAGCTCAGAGCTCTTTTTTTGCCCATAACTTATGTATTTTTTCAGATGTCAGCATTTGTTAAATGTATCTTGATGCAGTTGAAAGTTACATTTATTCAAAGCAGTAGCAGTCATGCAATGTCAATAGCTGATAGGTTATATAAAGGCAATCTAAGTCCCAAATCTGTTTTATTTCTGCAGAGACATCAGTAAAAATGCCCATCTGGGGTTTAAACCATTTCTTTACTGGACCGTCTTGGGCTTCTTTCATGCATTTGTTTTCTTTTATGGCTCCTATCTTCTAATGGGAGAAGACACTTCTCTGCTGGGAAATGGCCAGGTACAATATCATAAGAATTATTCTGCCACTGTATTTTAGGTGATATTTCTTTTTTCTTTTTAAATCCTCTTGTGTCAGAAAAATCTAAGATTTTCTTATTTTTATGAACAACATAATTACCAAAGAGAGCACACACAAATATTGGCAAATCATCAGGAGTAACATTTCTTAGTATGCAAACTGTAAGATATGTTGTCAGAAAGCATATGTCCATGAAGAACATATCTTTCAAGATAATAAGTGTGTTATGGTTGTCTTAAACTCTATATGCTGTTTTTGTCAGAATCATATGTCGTAACTTCAGTAAATGAGAATCTGTGTTGACTCATTCAAAACTCATTTGGAATTGGACTTAATTACAGTGTCAAACAACGGCTTCTCTTTAGTATCTGCTATAAAATTAGGCTTGAATCTGAAAGTTTCCAAAAATCTTAAAAGTTTCTCCTGAAAATCTATTATTTTAATTATTCTGAATTCTTAAAAATTAAGTGCGGCAAGCTGCTTTTAAAGTTACACTTTTTGTTCAGTAAATGTTTTTAAGACAATAACTTAATGAAATAAACACTAATTTGACACTTTCTGTTTTAAAGATGTTATAGTTAACAGGAATAATAATGTAGAAAAAGCTCTAAAGCTTAGATAAAACCATTGCAAGTCTGCGTCCTCATTTTCCCCAGTTCTGAGTTAGTTAACCCAGTTTAGATACTGATTTTTTTCCTTTCATAAAACTGTTATGGCTAGTGATGCATAAATACATTTACTTCTCCCACTAAGCCATTCTTAGTACTGAGGTGAAGCGCTCACTGATTCTCCTGCGGTACTTGGTAGGGTTGCAAGTTCTGGCCCAACGTACAAAATTAGCGTCAAGCTGTATTCACAGTGGCCACCTGATGATAAGGAGTGGGCATGAGCTCGGGAAGTTTAGCCAAAAAAAGGGTTTCCATAGAGCAATGTATAGAGAATGGCTGGAGTTGTCTTGAGTGACCCAAATCGGAGAGTGTGTGAATGGGTGGTCGGCATCCCCGCAGAGAAAGGAGCAATGAAGGTGGAGCTGGGGACCTGTTTCATCATGAGAAGTTTGATAAGAATGTTAAAATAGCTTTAGACTCAAATGTCTCTTACCACTGAGGTATGAGTTTGTCCTCTCTGACCATTTGTTACAAGCTGTGTGACTTTGAAGTTCTTGTGAACTGGTGAAGGACCTTTAGTAGTCTTCTGACGCAGGAATTTTACATTATGAATCCGTGCCTTTCTGTGCATCTGTCTCAGTTGTCAAAGTGCCTCACTTCAAAATTGCTTAGTAAACATCCACAGGGCAGGAACAGAATTTTTTCATTGTATATAGTAACAAATATTTAGTCTGGGGAACAGACTGATTTCTCTAAGTCTAGACCAGTGTGTTAATGTAGACTTTATGGAGAAGGTTCTCTTAATGGTTTCTTGCATCAACTAGCCTGAAGATTTTAAAAATATATTTAGTAAGTGAGCATACTGGAAATAAATCTTTTGGATGCCCTTTGCCTTCTCGTGTTTTCCCTGATGTGACTTTAAAAAGCCTTAGATTTTATTTGGAGTTACTCTCTACCTCTCTGTGTTTGCTAAAAGATGGTTATTGAAACTGGTAGAACTGTGTGTTTCAGTAAAACATCTGCGGTGCATAAATTATGTCGCAAATTTAATGTGTGCCTGAAAAAGCCGAAGTTAAGAGCAAGAGAATCTCGTGTACTGCTGAGCTGCTTTCTTGCAAGAAGCCCTCAGAAGGTGATCACTGTGCACACGTGTGCAGTACAGGGTAGTGCTGGTGCCAGGCCTCACCTTTTCATTCCAGGTTCTCAGTTTGGAGCAAAGCAGAAGAGATTGTAAATAATTTGTTAATGCTGGTGGTTTGTTAGGCTTACCTTGACACATTGTGGAACAACTTGATCTTCTAGTTCTTTTTTCTCCCCCCTTTTCCATGCTGTGCATGTCGTCAGATATTGAAACCTAACAGGCAAATGGTAAGAGCTTAGAAAAGGAGGAGATACAAAGTATTGTATCTGTTACTTCACAGGATTAAAGGATGCAGCATCCACAGTGTAAATGTGTTCAAAAATAAAATGGTGGCAAGAACCTGTTCACATTTTGCATTGTAGCTCTGTGACCATTGAGAGCAGTGTTAGCAAAGACACTTTCTTTCACAGGTCACTCAGGAGCAGGAGTCCAATTTTCCTTTAAGATTATCATTGCAGCAGTTACGAGCAAGCATGTTGCTTGTTAAATGTTATTGTCGCTGTAAAAAGTAAACAGAAGGCTTCAGAAGATGTGTTATAACGAAGATCTTTAAAATTATCAGTAAATCCAGACTCATGGCTGCCTCAATTCTGTACCTTGTATAAAGGTGATAAAAGCAGTTGTGAGATCTATCATCAGGCTGTAGGGATATTTTTTTTGTCAGAGCTCTGTAACAAGAACTACAACTGTGCGAATCCCAGTTCCGTGCCGCTGTGCTGTACTAACAAATCAGCTCTGGGGTGACTTTGGTTGCCTGTCTGCATGTGGTACCTTCCTCCTTGCTTGCTTAGTTTGGTAACAGTAAATACGGAGTTGAGGGTTTGGTCATTGTGCAGTGTGTCAGTGGCAACAATAGCTCCGAAACAGCAATGTCTCTGGACTGAGCACCCAGACTGCTCACAAGAGCAGAGCAGGTGGACCTGGTGTAGAATGGCGGTGTGTCTGAGTAGCATGTGTGTAGATAGGTTACAAACTCAGCATCCCTGCTTCATTGTCAGAGCTGAGATTTTATTGTTGTAGAACTTGTTCAGAGTTTTGATAGTTGAATATACATGGGCAAGATAACACAAAAGTGACAGATAACAGCATTTTAGAAGTGAAGCTTAATTTTGTGTTTATCAGCCTTGAAACAAAGTGTCTTTTCCTTAGAATTTTCTTTGAAAAATACAATGGCACCATTATTTTTGAATTGTAGAATTGTGCTTGGGGTAAAAAGTGAACTTTCAAGTGATGCTGCATGTTGAAAATGATCTGGAGATGTTTAAACTCAAAGTGTTTTGCACTTATGTTAAAGTGAATACCTTCCACACAGTATTTACTTTCTACTGGATGCTTATACTTAATTGATAACATTGATACCTTCATTTTCCTATCATTTCATGTTACTGTTGTGGACTTTCTTCGTACTCCATGTAGCCTTCGTGGTGATTTGGTTTGAACCAAGAAGAAAGATGACTTGTGGGTTGTTAATTTTGCTCTTAGCATAAGCTGTATTTTTTTTCTGGTAGTTTGTGTTGTATCTCCTTCTTTTTGGCAATGATTAGTTGTCACAATCTTATGTCCGCAGACTTGTTTCATTAGTGTAGCTGACTTGAGAAGAATCTAACTTACCACGAATGCTCTTAACTGATTTTTTTCTTCCATGATTTTTGCCTTGCTGTTTTCTTAGATGTTTGGAAACTGGACATTTGGTACTTTGGTCTTCACGGTTATGGTTATAACTGTTACAATGAAGGTATGATATTGTACTTATTACTCCCTGTGTATAGATATGTAACAGAACAACAATTTTAATTGATTCTTGAGGATTCCAGATAGGTGATTTTTATGTTTGATGTCGGTGATGGTGAAAATAGTTTTTTGTAGTTTTTGTGTGTTACAACAATATTCAATGTTTGAGTGGGAAGTTAATAAGTACGTTCAGACCAGTATTGATCATTTTCTGTGAAGTGGGGGGGAAAAGGAAGTTAATTGAATTTATCTTTGTTTTAGATGGCACTAGAAACGCACTTCTGGACATGGATAAACCATTTTGTTACTTGGGGATCCATTGTATTTTATTTCATATTCTCCTTGTTTTATGGGGGAATTATCTGGTGAGTGATTCTTTTTTTTTTTCCTCTCCATAGCACATAGGATAGATGAAACGATGAAAAACACTGGAATATTATGTTCTACCATCTTGCTCTGAATTTTGTGATAGGTGTCGGAAAATAGATTTCAAACCTATAGTGGCCATTGACTTTTGGTGGTTCTTTTAGAAACTTGAGCAATGCTCTAAGCTGTCCTGTGCTCAGGGACAGCCATTATGTGGCTCTGACAGCTTGTGACTACAAAGGCCTTGTTGTTTTATAAAGTAGAAAGAGTGCCTAAGATAGGTAATAGGTAAATGTTTGCAACAGGAGTGAAGACACTGGAGTTTGAACCAGTAAAGCGATATAATTTTGCTTGCATTTTGGGGTCCTGGAGCGATAGGGTGGTGATAGAATTCCAGCAACACTATGTAAAACTGAACTAGAATGTTTCCCTCTGAAGTTCAGTGCCCTCCCTCCCCAGATTCTTTGCGGGTCAGGTCCAACAGTTTGCTGGACGTCTTCACGGGCACCATGGGGTTGTAACGCTGCATCCTGAGAGACTTATGCTTGATGTAAAATAAGATACACGTGAACCTGCCTGTGCTGTGCTTTTGTTTCTATAAGTTACTTTTAGTAACTGCTGCTTCTTTTAACTTTTCAGGCCATTTTTACATACCCAGGACATGTACTTTGTATTTGTTCAACTGTTGTCAAGTGGTTCTGCTTGGTTTGCCATAATCCTCATAGTAGTTGCTTGTTTGTTTATTGATGTTGTGAAGAAAGTGCTGTACAGACATCTACAACCAACGAGTACTGAAAAAGCTCAGGTAATGTTATATTTTTGTATCCAACTTGATCAATAGTTAAAAGAACACGTTTGTTAAAATCTATCTTGTAAACTGATTACTTTCCTATGCTGTTTAATTATCCTCTTACATTACTGTCATGTTTAATGCACAAAAGTGTTCTCATTTCAAAAGACAGATAGTTGTTAATTTAAAATTAGAAAAATGAGGACGCCATTTTACAAAGAAATAACATTTATGTTTAAGTAATTGACAATAACAATGGTAGAATTATTTATAAAGGAGTCACTCAGTCTTTTGCATCTCAGCTTGCAACTGCATGAGAGGATCATACTGCACATTTTTATACTGCTTTTTGTCCAGGTACTAGAAGTTCTCCTTTCAACTGTCATTGGCACTGAATAGTTCTTAAAATGTGATGAAAGCAAACATTTTTTAAATTGCTTTAGTAGGATTTGTTTTAATTAGTGTTTCTTAAATCTTGATCATATCACATGCCATGTATTTGATTATGTAATTAAAGGTAATTACCCATGTGGCATTTTCACAAATTCATAGAAGAGGTCTGAAGATACGCTGTGATAATAGAATCCCCCTTTTGCCTGACACAGGTTATTAAAACTCCTTGAAATCATTCTGTTGAAATTAGCCTGTCTTCTAGGTAAATATCTCATCTATGATTGAGTTTTTTCTTCTGTTTAGTGACAGTTATGGAGAAGTCATCCTGACCCACTCTTGCAATAGTTACTGTCTCTGGTTGAAGTTTTCAGCTTTTTATCTTATACTTCTTTTACTAAACTGAAAAGCCTTCTATTAATGGGATTTTTTATTCATGGTTAGGTTTGTGATCAAGTGAATTTTCTCACTGATAAGTAGATTGGACTTGCATCTTTTGTCAAAAAAGTTATTTTCCAGTCTTTTAATCATTCTTGTGTTTCTCCTGTAATCTTCTCCATTCCTCAACCTCATCTGAATTTTGAATTTCACCAGTGGGCAGAATATTCCACCACAGAATATATCAGTGCTAAGTATGGAAATAATGATTCCCCCAGCTGTATTCAGTTCACAGAATAATAGACACCAGTAGTCTGTTATCTTCTGCACCTTTTTCTCATCTGCAAGTGATTCTCTTGGTTTCTTCCAGGGCATTGATGAGAGATCAAGTAGCATAGGGCCAAAAAAAAAAAAAGCAAAAGTGAATGAAGAATCCAGTTGACAAAGATATCCCATATACAGTTATGTTTTGCAACCTGCTAGCAATTTTTAGTCTGTTATTTAAGTTATTTGTTTCTGTCTGCCATCACTTAAATTCTAAAACATTCCCTGGAACAGTGAGCAGAACACAGGTTTCTCATCCCAAAATGCTTGCCCCTGTTGTTTTAGTTTTTCAGAAACTAAGAGCATGCCAGTTGCGCAAGCTGCCTGATATAGTGTTCTGAATTCACCGTATCTGCAGCCATCTGCCTTACTCTGCTTAGTATATAAGGAACTTCATTTTATATCTGTTTGGTTTTGGTTTTTTTAGTATAAGGTCACAGCATTGACAGTCAGTCTGTCTCGGATCAGTTAGGTGTTACATGTAACTGGTATGAGAGAGAAGCACTTGAGAAATACTGCTAAAGATAAGCTTTTAAATGTAAATACTGTTCTGTTACAACAACTTAAAAAATCACGTCTGTTCCATTTTGGGAAGTCAGTATATTAAAAATTTGACAGGCAAGCATGAGTTGACTTTTATAGAGGGCTGAATTTGGTTAACTTTACCTTCCTTAATGCACTTAGGGTACATATATGTCATTTAGGGTTTTTTTTCTGTGTTCCAAGGTTTTTTTGCTGGCCTTAAAGAAAATCTTATGTTTGACTTAGGTCTATTGCCCTGAAGTAGCTTCTGGGTAATTTCTGACTATTAAGTCTGTCACAGAATCATATAGGAGGAAACAGACAGTAAGGTAAATCTGAAGCAAAATGTAAATCTTTGGGTGAATATAAATCACAGCACTGTTGAGGGGAGTAGGTAATACTGAATAAAGGTGTCTGGTAAAGTAGAGATGTAAAAGTGTATAGGCCTTTTTTCTCAGTGTGTAAGCTAAGATACACGTAAGGGTGGTCCTACCAAACGCAAACTGACTGAGCTGTTCTGAAGGTACCAGGCGTGTGTTCTGTATATGATGTGTATTCCACTGAAATAACAATGTCTTGTCCTGTGTCTTTCTCTTAGAAAATTACTGCTGCTATTTACTGACATGTATGTTCCATCCCTTCTCTGTCCAATTGTAGATGTACTCCAACAGAGTTGCTTTAAGTGACGAGTTCATCGCACTGCAGCCATTGTCCAGGGCAAGGAATCAGCTGAGCAAAATTAGGTAGAGTAGGAGGGACAGTTCCTCATCAACTCTTATGCATGCTGAAGGTGAACTAACCAGTGCCGAGAGAGATGGGAAGAGGCATGAACGTTAGTGGGTTGAGAGGGCAATACCTGTAGTGCAGATACATTCGGTTTGGTTATTTCTTGGCTTTGCTCTGTGTTTTTGAGCCAAATGCTTCTCCTAAGTAGCATGTATTGGACGTGCTTTTTTTTTTCAGGAAAAAACATCCCTAGCATGATGCTCAACTTTCAGAATACAGATCTAGCTCTTTTTTGCATCCATTTTAAAATAATTACGGTTTCTAGCATGGTTATAATGCTTTTCATTTCTCTGTGATCAAAATTAACAGTGCTTTTTGCATGTTGGATAATTTCAGCTTCATAAGGCCATGTCAGGAAGGTCCATGTATTTCAGGCAGCAATTTCTTGCAAGTTGTTTTCCAATTTTAATTTGCTTTCACTTGTGTTAAAAGAGCAGAAAATGTTTTAAGTTTGGGTGTGTACCTATACTTGCGTGGCTAAGGCTTTTTGTGTTTGTTTTGTGCATCTATAAAGTGAGTGTTGTTTGTTTTCAATGTGTATAGATACACATAGTCCTAAACACATTTGGCTACAAAGTCCTGGAAAATTATTCAAAAAAAGATCAAAGCGTACATGTGTCTGCGTAGGTGAACTGTTACGATTCTGAAACACTTGAAATGCACCGAGTTCAGTACGTGAAATGCTGTCAAATGCTGATTCTCTTTTGTAAAGCTAAAACATTCATATGCACCAATAATGCCTCAACTTGTTTGATGGTTTAGCCCACCTTTATCTACTTCTATATTCTATAACAAGAATTTATGCGAAGAACTCATTCCTTTTAAATATTTTTAAGATGACCGTGTTGCTTATAAATGTGCAAATAGGTGCTAGGAGAACCAACCAGCCAAGTTGTTTGGGACTTTATTGCCGTTTGTTTAACTGAGGGAAAGTGGGAGACAGGAGGCTGACATGATAAATCGTGAGCAGAGAGTTTTTAGTGGTTAATTCAAACAGGTCTTTTAAAGGGGGGCAGTAGGGAAGAAAAGCTTTGTATTTCCTCTGAGAGTGTGCTATACCTTTGCAAGGCACAACTTGGAAGGGCTGTTGTGTTTAGCTGTTAGTTGTCCCACTGTGAAACATAGCAGCTTATATTTCCAAACATCTCTCAGAGGTAGTGGTGGGGTGGTTTGGTTTTTTTTTTAAATTCAGCACTTAACTAGCTTTAAAACAGGCAAAGTGCTTTATACCTCTTGAATTTCAGTAAACTTGCCAACACACTGGGGAGATTTTTCTGCAAAAACTTTTACAAGGTAGCTTTTGAAATTCTTGGTTTATCAGTGTCATGTAACTAAGTTACCTTTTTAAAAGTTTGGATAAATATATTTCCACTAAACCTCTGTTTTCTCACTGAATTATTAAAGTGAATTACATGGTGCATCTTATCTACACCAAAGGTTTTGTAACAAAAGATTCTCTTAAACTTTCCAAAACTAAACATGCTTTAAGAATTATGTCACTGTAAAAGAAAAATAAAGCTGCCTAGGAATGCAGCACTGTAGTTACTAAAATGCTAAAAGCAGGAGAATGCTTGCTAACTTGAGGGCATTTTCTTCATATTACACTTAGGGAAGGGGTTGAAAAACATGTTAAATCTGTTTTGTCCATGAGGAACAAATGTTTACGCAAATCCAATTCTCTTGTATGTCAGAATTTTTACACTTGAGTGTCTAATAGCGAGGTACCTGAAGTGCAGGCACTGAGTGCCTTGTACCATGCAGGTGAAGTTGTAAAGTGCAACAAGAAACAAGCATTTGGGTTTCTCTAGTTCTTTATTTGTAGTCTTTGGACGAAGTTCTGAAGCTATCCTGTGGATCCTTCCCTAAAACAGTGAAAAGAAAAATCAGTTAATAGATGGAAACTACTTACTTTGCTGTACTAAACAAAAACTAATTTGGAGGTAAGACCGTGGGTTTGTTTAGTTTCTGTAGTGTCCAGGGCAGCTGTTTTTCCAAAAGCAGCAGAGCAGAGGGAGAACAGAAAACTGTAGGAACATGGAACAAAACAGCTGCTTGGTGAAAGTAGCTGTAAGCAGCTAATTCTGCCACACCTCGTTTGTACGCACCCACCCAGTAATTGCATCCTGTGTGACTGCAGAATGTGTGTAGATTGGGGAACAGACCTGGGCAGTTTTTTGTTGTTCATTAAATATGTATTAAAAACCTCAAAATCAGTATAGCACCAGGTTAAACTGACTTATGCCTTGTTCTGCAAATGTGCTTACTGTACTAGCGATGTACAAAAGCAGAATACCTTTTTGAATGCAAATTAAAAGACAAATATGATGCTGTAATCAGTTTTTATGTCTGCAGGCTTTACAGTGTGCAGAAAATGTTCAAGTTTATATTAAGTACATTTGTGATACACAGTTAAGAGCTTTGAGACGAGTCTTTTAAGTGTCCATGTGATTCCTGTAAGTCAGAGGTGCAGTCTTATGTGTGCCTGTCCCACTCGTGCCTCTGAACCTCACTGTGACTTTTGTAACTTGGGGTGAAGGTGAAATCATGCGGCACAGGCCAGGTCTGGGCTTCCTGCTTAACTGGAGACTGACTTGAGTACTTCTTCTTTCCTCTGTCTCTCCTGCGCTTGAAACATGTGAATTATATATCTTAGGGTACTAACTGGGCCCCATTGCATCTCATTTCAGTTTTTCCTTTGTAAACAAAGCTTTGTGTGTATATGTACGTATACATGTCTCTGCTTCATAAGAACTGTTGGAAATCTTGAGCCGCATGTCAGAAGTGTTGCTCGAACAGATGTTTTAACTCTACTTACAGATGGGATTAACTATGTTTATAGAGTTTTTACCTTTGGACAGTGTATTATGACTGTATGCAATACTAGGGAAATGTAAAACACAAAAAGGTTTGTATTCCCAGGGAACACTATCAGTGCGTAACGTTGTGCCTGGGACTCTCAAACTGTAGCATTTGCGTTAGCACAGCCCAGACCCTGTTCTTTCCCCTTTACAGGCCCGTGAGTCTGTTGCTGCCTTGTTTTCCCTTCAGATCTGCATTCTGGCTCCGTACTCCTGGCCCTGGCTTTATGGCCTTTGTTATTTGTCTGTATTTTTTCCTCTGGTTACTGTTTCATAGGATTCCCTTCCAAATAGCTTTCGTATCTGATCCAGCCCAGCTGTGTAGAAGTCGAGGACAGGTTTCTGTTCCTTTCACAGCGTATGTCTTCTGTAAGGAACGTATCATTCCCAAGAAGACTATTCAGGTGCAAACATGCATTCACACTAGTGAAGTATACGGGAACATCTTAATATGCCAAACTTTGAACAAGGGTAACCTCTGCCTCTACAAGTTTGGATATTGTGTTAGCATAGCGTGGTTCTGATCTGTTAGCTAATGCACGGAATAAATGAGGGACTAAATGAGAGAAGAACAGACTATTTTGTATTTATCTTCGGTCAAAAAAACACACATATCTACTTACCTGATGATACTTTTGCGTAATGACTTTGAGATAACAAAATAGTTTGGCATTTGTAGGTTTACTTGATTCAAAGAGATGAAGAGTAGAAGAACTAGAAACGTGTTGAAAACACAAGTGCCAGTGAGGTTGTTAGATGTCGCCATTCTTATATTTTCTTTTAAATGTTTCAGTCTAATTGTTTGAGATTTTGGTATACAGTGTTTGGAGGGTTAAGGAAAGTGGGCTTTACTGCAGGGACCAAGTTTTAAATTAATTGGGGAGTAGTAATGGCCATCTCATATATTTTCTGAAACATCCGTGTGGCATCAGACATGTTGGCAGCTAGGACCTGGGATCAGGAAAACAGGCTGCAGTGCTTTTGCCTTCATGTACAGGATTAAATACGTTTCCTGTTCAACAAAGTCCTAACTGCATATTTCAGTGTGATTTAAATGTTTAGTTGAAATGTCTTGTCTTCTGGCATGTAGAATATCCTGTAATAAACAAACTGAAATGGTCCATTCTATTAGAAGGGGCAAACCAACTAAAACTCTGAAATTTTAAACCAAAATCTGAAAACTTTGAATTAGATTTCGAATTTGTTGAGTTTTCCCCTTTTCTAGTGTATGGTGTTTGGCCTTTTTGCGCACCTCTGATACTTGTGCACTGATAGACTGTGTTTGATCCACCCATTAACTTGAAAAAATGCCTCTTTACCTTGTAAATGTGCCTTGTTCTCTCAAGAACAGATCCGTAAAATGAAAGTTCTTGTAAAACAGGTAACTGTTTTAAAGCAATGCAAGCATGGCGCTCTGTAAGATTTGTTGCTTTTCTGTCCTTCTAGATGGAAGAAGATCAGGGTTCAGTCAGCTCAGCATGTGACTTTGCTGAAAGCAGGCACAGAGGGGAGGACAATAGGCAACTGCTAGATCCATCTAGCCTGCCCGACAGTTCTTGCGTTCACTAGGTAGTACTCCCGCTCTACCCTAACCTGTGTGTACATATGTTTTTTTATATATCATACATAGACAGTCATGGAGCCATCTCCAAAATACCCATATTTTTGGTATCTACAAGTAAATTTGCGTCATAGTATGTGCATTTGATTTTTTTTTTTCTTTATCAAGCTGAACCATTCTTTAGTTCTGCACTTCAGTCGCGTTTTGATTTATTACATGAAATGGGCCATTATCATATAAAGTATAATATTTCTTGTGATCCTGGATCTTGCCTTATGAAAATACCTGATTTGCAGCCTAAATATGAATAATATCAGATATTTCTCTATACTTATTAATTTTTTTAAAGCATTGTCTCTCCTGCCTTTTGTTTCCTGAGGGGCATTTTCAGGTCTCTAGAGATCATTATGCTCTGTTGCCTTACCATGTTTTACTTTGGTATAAAACTGCGATCATAATTGTGTACCACAGAGATAAAAGTGAGAAAAGGGACTCTTTAGCATAATAGAACTATTTTCCTTCTAGGTAGCGGATATAAAAATAAAATCCATTTTCACCAGGCAGTGATAGATAATATAAATGTTGTTTCCAGGCTTATGTAAGGTCACATTTGTTGTTTTTTAAAAAACGGTAATATTAACTTTTCCGTAAACAGTGGTTCAAGCGTGATCCTAGCTTTTTGTATCTAACTTGAGAAGAGCAAAGGAGATTTTAGTGAAGAAGAGATACCAGCCCTCCAAAACGCAGAGCTGAGGGTTCACTCCTTGGAAGCTACAATAGTTTGGGTTGCTCTTGGCTCCTCGTTCTGCCAGTCTGAATAATATCTAGGGCTGCTGGCTCTCAGGTCAGCGGATTCTAGGGAAAAAGAAATGTCTGGTCTGTCTGATCCTACATACACCCACTGTGATATGATCTTCTGCAGTAACTCTAAAGGTTTTACTTGATCTGCTTCAAGATAATGCATGGACTAAATATTCTTTTTGAAATCTTAAGCGTAGGAATGTTGAGTTTGTTTAGTGTTGCTGTGAACACAACCGTGAAGATCACTGTGGATGCAGCAGGGAGCTTGTTTTCTGACCTCCTAATAGCGATTCCTTCTGTTCTGGGTAATTTCTTGTCCGATACACTGGGAGCGCAGCATGAAGTGGCTGTGAAGATCATATTTGCTAGTGCTGCAAATTGTGCTGTTCCTAATGATGGTATCTTCTGTGGCGGTACAGTTGTGACCAGATGGATGTGCATTCAGGGACTTGACCTCTGAGATGTGGTTTGTTGTGGGTTTGTTTTAACCAAGACCCCTGTTAGACCTGTCAGTTGCAATGCTGCTGCTCCTGTGTCTTAGGTATTTACAAAGTTCATTGCCACCGTAAATGTTCATTTTGTGTCCAGGAGAGCTCCCAAACGAGTACGAGTCAATCAGAAGTGTGTGTTCTGCCTGCACTCACTCGTGGCCTGCGAGGTGCAGCGACTGAATCAAGGATTTCAGTTTGTGGTGTTTTCTCCAAGTTCCTACAATGGTTAACTGACAGTCCTGTGAGCGTCACGTTAAGGGATGTGACGGGAAGATCGGGAGGGACCGTGGGGACACAGAGCAGGGCTGAGGAAGGGGCAGGCAGGGAAACCCCATGGAAACCCCAGTTCTGCCTGTATGCTCCCCTCTTGTCCTACCAGTTGGGATTTTTCTCTTGGATTTCTAAATGCTTCTTGTTTCTGTTCGCTGCCTCCTCTTTGTAGTACAGATGTTGTCCTGTTACAAAGCTGTAATCCGTCCAGATGTCTGTTTTTGGGGGATTAGGAAGGAATGTGTCCACTCATAGTAAGCCATTCCCATAGGAAACTCTGAGGTTCTTTGCTTCACTTGGAGTGCTGGCCAAGTGTGGGGGGCATTAAAGGAACTGGGATTGGAAACCAAAGTTTCTAGACAACAGCCAGCCACCTTTGTTCACACAGCGAAATGTTGAGGGAAGCTCTTAAGTGAGCTCTGTCCTACTATAGACTAAGCTGCCTCCTCCCAGGTCAGATTTCCTCCTTCACTGGCGTCGGAGCGTGAGGTGAGGATAATGGATGCTTAAATTTAGCCTGTGTGTTTGGCGTTTGACAGGGTGCTCTCTTACAGAGTCTCAAATCGAATTAAAAAACATCCCTACACTCCATATTTGTATTTCCTTTTGGAAACGATACTGAAGTCAGTTCTGGATATTCTCTTTCCATCAGTACTAGATTTCAGTTAGATTTTAGTTGTGCTGTGGTTGACTAGTGTGCAAAAATAATGCAGAGGAGCACACTTAACTTGAACCTATATATCTCTGTATTACTTCTTTCATTTTGTTTGGGTCTTTTTCTCACCTACTGAGAATGAACAGTGGAAAGTTTATTATGCTAATGTTGAATTATTCCTCGTGCTGACATGAGCATGACTGAATCTAATATCAGCCTTGTTTGCATTTAGATAAGATATTCACAAAATTGGGAATGTGCTTTTGTTCCTTACCAAGCCAAGGGTATCTGTGGCAGAGATGTAACGTAAATTATCCTAAGAAGTTGCATTCTACACTTCTTGAGGAAAAGTTATGACTTACGATCAGGTTGCTGCATTACATCCTGCAGCCCTGGTCTGGAGCTTTCTCTTGATAGATTTCCCTTAAAATAGGGCAGACCTGCAGCTTGTATAAATAGTTGTACCTCTACTGAGGTTAATCAAGGCTAAAACTACATGATGCTCTGTGCCAGAGATTCATTACAGCTGTAACACAGAGAACTGCAAAACAGTTTATTTCCAGCGTTAAGCAGAGATGGTGCTAAATGATTTCCAGACGCTCACCAAGGCTGCATGCAAACCTTGGGAAGATCAAATTTTAGTGTATACGTACCTTAGGAAGGGAAATGGTCACGTTATTAGTCACTGTAGTTCTCCTATAAAATTGAAAAATATTCAACACTCTAACTTTAAGAAAACTTGCTTTTCTGAAGTGTTTTCTGATAACATCTTCATTGCTAGAATCTCCGAGTACTGATTATTTTATTGTATTTTATTTTTTTTTCCTCCTTCCAGCTTACTGAGGCAGGTTCAGGTATCAACTGCTTGGACTCCATGTGCTGCTTCTCAGATGGGGAAACAGCATGCACATCTGTTAGAAGAATGCTGGAACGACTGATGGGAAGATGTAGCCCGACCCGGGTCAACAGGTGTGGCATTTCTCTCAATAGCCTTTGCTGCAGACGATTCTCCTATAAACTGGAACCCGATGAGCCTGCAGCAATAGATGTCTAACACACCAGCTGCAGGTTTTGCTTGTTTAAGTAGGAAATGCAGCTCTTTGTTGTACTTTTTTTCATCCTGAAAGACAAGTTTCTTGTTTCTTTCCGAGTGCTTTCTTTTGGGATGGGGAGGGGGAGAAACAGTTTTCAAAAGATTTCTGTTTAAACGTTTAGTTTGGCTTACTACAAGTTCTTGTGTTGTATCTATCATAATTTCTCTTGATTTGTACATTCTCCTCTTTAGAAAATCAAGCCTTGCTGCTGCTTTTGTTTTCCTTTTTATGACTATTTTTTTCCTTCACAAATCAGGAGTTTGTAAAGTTGAAAGAGTTTTCCCTTTGGTTCTTGATGTACAACCTCCAAATATTTACCTTGGAGCTTGCGTTACTCCTGAGGATATACAAAAGGCTCACACTCCCCCCCTTAAATATAACTTCATTGTTAGAAGGAGAGTCTTTAAATCTTTCAGCCATTGATTGATATGAAGATGAAATATTTTTATAGTATAACTTTTATAATTATTTCTAAAATCAGAGTAATTGACAGAAAAGAGCCTTCAGGTTCTGAGAATTTTAAATGGATTTTTTTTTTATTCTAGAAGGTATATTGTCAAAATCGTGTGCCATTCCAAAGTATGTGCTAAATAAATCTTTTCCTTCTCAAACCACGTGTGAAACAAACCTCGATGGGATAAAAGCACATTAGAGCGATACTTCTAAGGAGCAATATTGCTCTTGAAGTCAGCATTGCTGTGAGAAAAGCTCTTACTAGACCTGCTGATGTGCCATCTCCCCATTTCCAAGGAAACAGGGCCAGCTAACAAATGTGGAAATATTTGGGGGTAGAAAGAAAAGTAGTCTTTTGTACATCGTAATCTCTCAGTCCCTGAATGATATCACAGTCCTTCATTGCTCAAAAGGCAAACCTGAAAACATTGCACTTCACACATTTTCAAGGAAAATGTTTGTATTTGAATGACTTTGTCTCCTTTGGTTAAAGGTCTGTGGTACCATTCATCCCGTATGTGTGGGTCATTTTCACTGACAAGCTCTGTCAGTTCTGATTCTGCCTTTAGGCATTGACGGGGTACATGAAATTAATACATCTGGGGTTTGAACTCTTGTGTTGAACACGGTGTCGCTGGTTTCAGTCACTTTCTCTCTCTGGCTTGCTTATGAAATTTATTCAATGTTTCTACAAATCTAGGGTATGATTATGCAAAATGTTTCATTCCATATAAAAAAAATGAACTGTTATGATTAAGTACATTTTTAATTCAAACTCTTGCTGTATAGAAAGCGGGCATGATGTAAAAAATAAACAATTTAATAGAATTTTTAATCTACAAGGTGAGCATTTAATTGGTCTAAAAATCAACATTTTGGGAGCAGATGCTTTAAGGTGGTTTTGTTTGCGTTTGGTTGGTTGGTTGGTTTTTTCCACTTCTCTGTAAAACTCTGCTTTCCAAATGAGGAACTTTTCATGCTACTTTTTATTATTATCTAATCAGGGCAGATTTTTAGTTAACATTTGCTTAGTAATGTGTAGTCTCATAAGGTAGGTATTCTGTGTTTTATTTTCTGCAATACATTTACATTTTTACAGTTTCCTCTTTTTTTTCCACTAAATTTTTCTTTAAGATCTTACAAATATTTATTGAAGACAACTCGTATTTGACAGAATATTAAACATTTTTTGAAGACTGCTTTTTCTCAGGTTTCCTGTCTGCTTACCTAGTGTAATTTCCAGGTGAAGTTCCATCCAACTGAATAATTTTGGTGTTGTTAGAACGCAGAATTCAGTATTATGTTTAATGAATATGCAAAACTATCTTGGTGCTACACTAAGGGCTCAAAGTTCTGTAGTTTTTGCTTCTGCCTCTGGTTGAAATTACTCTGAACCATCTTCTAGTTTTACTTAAATTTACGTACAATACATCTAGAAAATACTTGTTCTTTTTAAATTTTGGTCTTATTTACTTTCTTCAATGACTTCAGTTCCTTCCACTCAGCATTGAACTTAAAACACAGCCTAAAAGTCAAGGTACTAAGACTATTTTTTCCCCTACGCTTTCTGGGCAATATATGAAAGTCTTTGTGTATTTTTTTAATGTACGAATTGCATCAATCACATGAGGCAGTTAAAAGTTGTGAAATGCTGAAGGTACACTTAACAGATCTATGTGGTGATTTTAAAACGCTTGTAGAGTGGTTGAGCCTTTGTTCATGAGCTTGAGCTGCGTTTCTTTTCCCCTACAGCCGGTATCTTCAGTAGATTGCACAGTCCCAAACAGGATGGTCTTCTGAGTGCTTGTGCTTTATAAAACAGCTTTTTTATTCAACCAGGAGGCAGCTGCAAATTATTTTTGTTGAATGAAGTGATGCTTATAAATACATTGTCTGTGAGAGTGCTGTAGAATGCAGAGCACTGTTTTAAACAATGTTGCTGCAGCTCGCTTGTGTTCTATCCTGTGCTCCTGATACCCTGTCAAATACGATATTCTGTCAAATACGATACCTGAATATGAAATCAAACATGGTATCAAATTTTGATAGAAACTGATGAATCAAAGATGTACAAATGCTTGGAGTAGCGGGCCACAGGAATATAGTCTCTTGTACTTAATCTACTGCTTGTAAAATGTGTTTGAGACGTGGTTTCTAAAGCTTCATTCACCAGTTAGAATATAGAATGTGTGTTGTAGTATGATAAAACGCATTTTTGTCTGTCTGTTCCATTAAATTGTCTGTCAACTTGTCAGTCACTAAAATATTAAGAATGCTGGATCACATACATTCTTGTACAGTAGAATTCATTTCTGAATTGTTCAGCTCTCCCATTAGTGGTGTTTGTGTCAAGGCACCGCATGTCAAAGTTCTAAAGAAACAGCAGATTTCTGACAGAGGCAAATTTGGAGGATAAGTCTGTTACATTTTGATTTCCTGCCTTCCAACCTTCTATGTTTCAGCTTTTCACATGCAGTCCTAGAACACTGTGCAACCAGGAATAGCATTTCTCCTTAAATAGAACTTAAGAGAAAGATATCGTGAGATCTCAACTGAATCAAAAGCTGTGACGTGTTAGGAAGCTTTCTGGGTGCCTTAAATTTTAACTCAAATTTAACAGCAAGGGATGAAATAGGTTGGTGGTTGTAGGTGAGTTTTGCCCACGTTCAGACCATATGGAGGTTTATTGACCACCCGCAGCGCTCGCGGTGCCTCCACTGACACGGCGCCGTTCCCATTGCCCCTGAGGCGCAGGATCACAACTTTAGTTGTAAAACTGGCGCGTAAACCTCTGCTCATTTTAGTTCATAGTGATGAAAATATCTGTAGCTGTGGGTAAGCTTTGCCAGAAGGGTAAACCTAGAATTGTTGCTTACAGAGCTGGCATGATGAATCGCAGGCTGTTTTCAAGTTTGAATGAATTGCAGGTGCCTACAGGAGACTAACAGATGAGTCTTTTGAAGAGTTACGTTTGCCTAATCTCATAACACCTTTATCTTTTGCTCTCCTAGACTTTTCTCCTCACCTCTAGCTTATAAGTCCCCAGTCAGCCAAACTTTTCTTTTATTGTTACTTTAGATCATGGAGTTCATCGGATCCCTTCTATGCCAACGACAGAAGCATCTTGACTCTCTCCACAATGGACTCGCCCACTTGTTAACAGGGACATTTGTAAATGCCGTGTGGAAGCCGAGTGCTGCTCACACACCTCTAGTAGGTTCTGAAGCGAGTTCAGTGCCGCATCCCAGCCCTGGGAGAGACTTTAGCGCGGCTGCTGCCGACAGAGCGGGGCTTGGCTTGTGCCCCAGTGTAACTCATCTGGACAGTCATTGCTTCCGATATTTTTTTTCTAATTATAGCCACAAATTGCTAAATATTTTTTTTTAAGGAACATTTTTACCTCTGACCTCTTTTTTGTTACCATAGGAGCAGATTGGAATCCCGCATTTGATATTTATCACTGTAGCGCAGTGAGAAAACCTTTTTCCTCCCAAATTGGAGTGATCCAATCGAACTGATTCTCCACAACAAAACTTTTTAAAGTTGCGTTTTTCATGATGACCCTTCACTTTAAACACACACATTAATTTTGAGCTGTCTTAGCAGTTTGCAAATCAATTTTGTTATTTCCATGGTCGGTTACTATATTCTATAAGCAATCAGTTTAGTAATTTTTGAGAGTTAAATGCAATTTAAATATTTATGCTGGTGTATGAATGGCAATATATTAGTCATTGCATTGAAAAGCACTGTTCACTTTTGCAAATCAATAATTTGGAATAATAAGGGATATAACAGTTCACTGTTCTTCTAAACTATAATTCAGAAGCCAGTCATCTTTAATTACGCCCTGTGTGTTTCGTTATAACAATTCTTGATCTTGACTTTTGGAAACGTGTAAGAATTGGTGGATTGTGCTGAAGTCTCACTAGCATAAATTTTTTGAATTATTAATCCTTTTAACGTTGGTGAATTTTTGCATGTTTTATTCTTTTTCATGTATTTATATTTGGTCATGTTGTACTTTGAAGATACAATTAATGCTTAATTATCTTCATCTATCTGAAGGATCTGAGACGTTGATGGCCATGTTTTGATACCTAAGTATGCCAATAAAAACAAGTTGCAGAGATGGAGCTTTGCATGGTACATCTCCCAGGTACATCTCTTGTCCCAGGATAAACGTGTCTGTATGTTTGGGGTTTGGTGGCAACATCTGCGTGTCTGTTCTGCCAGGATGGCTAAACCTGTTGGTCGCCTTTACATGTGGGGGATAAAATGGAGGTGCTGCCACCAGGGCCAGCAGTGGAGCATTGCCTGAGGTACCGCGGCTTTTATGGCTCCACGTTGGTAAAAATGCTGCTGCCTCTGGACCCTTGTTTGGGAATCCAATTTTAAGTCAGACTTTGACTGTCTGACAGGAAGCTTGTTGGTGGGACTTCAGCGTCAAAGATGTAAAGCTGCATATTCAAATTATCTCCGGGTGGAATAAACTGTAAATTGAACACAGACTCTAAATAACACCCACGAGAAATTCTTTATTAAAGATGTGGTGCAGCGTAGGATTTGGACAAACCCGGTATTAGCTGCTTTCACCCTGCCCGCACCAGTGCGCACTGTTGGCGGAAGAGCTGTCTCCCAAGAAAGTTCCATGGCAAGTACTTTTTACTTTGTAATCCAGGCAAATGCATCTTAGGTTCCCGGTACGACATCCCAGCGGGGCCGGGCTGCTGCCAGAGTGAACCCCTCTTGTTACGTGCATCCCAAATTCTCCTGAGTTCAGTGAGCATCCAAAAGGTCCGACTTTCCTTGTATCAAACGCTTTGGATGTTCTTTATCTATCAGCAGCTCTGCTGTTCGTTATTCATTTAAACGGTATTTATTTAAGTGTTATTTATTTAAGCGGTATTGGTTCAGTTCTTGGAACTTTATTTTTGCATTAGAGACTGGAAGCCTCACTCGGAACTGAAGGCTGCAGATGCTGCTGGATTTTGAAGATCTTGTTGTTTAAGGCAACGTTTGTGTAGTAAAAAATTGTCATTGCAACCTCATTTTAATACTTGTAGTGACTTGAACGTGCAGTACGTGAGGTTTTGTCCCACTGGCACAGATAAAGGCCACTTCACAAATTCAGTGAGAAGCTCTAAAAGTTAATTATGAAAAAGAAACAAAATCAAAATATAGCAACTATTCCTTTCAAACAAGTGTTTAATTCAGCGTTCACAGTTCATGGCTTCAAATGCATAAGCGCAGTGAAGCTTAAGCTTGAAAATTCCAGTTGTACAATAGATCCCCACGTTGAGGGTCCGGATCATTAAAACCACTGAAAGCTGAGTCTCACATACTCCCTGTAACAGGTATTAACATGGGACTCGTCTGACTGGGGAGACTTTGAAACCTGGTTCCCATGCGGAGATGCAATAAACTGATGGTCACCTCTCCAGTCCCCAAGAACACTTTTATCCAGATACGCAGTAGTAACAACATGTGCTTGGATTTTGCCTGCATCTGTAACTTTTTTATATATATCATGTTAAATCTGTTTTCAAAATAATGCTTTTTCTGAATAGTAGTTTCTCGTTCTGAGCGTCTTTATACTGCCATCAATACCTAGAAAATAATCGGTTTAAATATTCTAATCAGATATCTGCTGTTTAGCTGTGTTGTTTACCTCTCAATCAGTGTTTCATTTTTCAGCAGTACTTGTGTGTCCATGTCAACCATTCAAATCATCCAGTCAGTTTGTGTGACCATTTAACCTCATTACTCTGTGTGATTAGTGTATCGTGTATTGAAATATAAACTGATGAATTTTTATGGCAGAAGGCAGAGGCTTTGATACGCAACCCCGCTCCAAGCATCTAGATTGGCTCAGCTCTGTGCATAGATGTAGTTTGGCTTTTACCACAAAAATATCTTAATTATATTTGCACAAAAGCAGCACAGTCCTATATTTGAAGAATAATTTACATTCATTATGTGTTTCTTTAAAACCTTCCTTCTCCCTTTTCCCCGCTTTCCCTTTTCCCAGTGTTTGTAAGGTTACCGAAGAAACATGCATTTAAACAATTCAGGAAGAACTTAAGAGTCCATCTGTCTGCCAAGGTATATTTTTCTATTCGCAGTAAATCTAAATCAGTAATTTCTCATTTAGTAAGAACGTAGGATTGATTTGCATAAGACCAGGTGTTTTTTTGGTCTGACAAGTATTTAGGATGGAGGAAGCGACTGTGGTTTCGTACGGATGTCACCAAGCTTTTGAAATTCTTCTTTGAATAGAAGCAAAGATTTTTTCATTGTTGTTTCTTTGATGGCTGAAGTGTATGAAACCATTGACTGTGCTTTGGGTGCACTGTAGAGTTCTTCGGGAAGGGAACTGAACAAAACACAGCTAATTCAGTATAAATCCAGCGTTTGTCTCTGAGTTAGAGTATGAATGGGTGAGGGAGAATGTTGCCATAAAGAAAAGGTTTAGTGTTACCTCTTAACCTTGAAATCTGTAACGTAGGGCAGAAAAACCTGTCATAGATGTTGGTGGTGAGCAGGAGGGGTGTGTGGTCACTTTACTATGCAGGGTCTCTGAGGAGGCACCTTCTCCAGAGCCACCAAAGCGGGATTGAGTTCTCAGCAGATTTTTAGGCCTTATTCTCTGAAAAATAGTTTGCTTTTGTTACTTAGAAAAGCATAGTTTTAGTTGCCAAACTTCTTAAGCTATTTAAAGGGTGCAGTGGAAAAGATTAAGCGGGAAGATGATCTGAATCGTTTCACAAATTAAAATGTAAATATTCTGCTTAAAATATTCTGTATATTTTTTTAAGGTTATGGCGAGAGGGGGAACAAAAAAAATGTGAAGAAATACTGAAAACAGGCTTTACATTTTCAGAATGATTTCTTGTATTCTAGTGCAAAAGCTGATTTGAGAAAAGATTATGCAATTTAGAATGCAGATTAGGCAACTATAATTTCTTACTGGAAACCTTTGGTGATACTTTCCAACCTGTTTTTTATGACAGTACTTCTATATGGAAAAAAAAAAATATATCTTATTTTCTAGTGTTAGAAATGTCTCCAAGCTGAAGTCTATACATTATTTTTAATAGTTTTATTGGATACTTCTGTACTTCTAATTAGTGATGTTGGTGAAATTCAGTCTGCACAAGTGCTCGGTCATAATGTGCTTGTGACCCGTTTGAGAGTCTCGTTGTTGGGTGTCCCACCCGGTACCTCTGGCAGCCCCGTCAGTCGCTGCACTCGCCTCGTCACACAGACATCACTGATTTAGAGGAGTTACTCCTGGAGCTGGGAAAACGCTCTTTACGGATTGATTTTTAGCCTTTTGCCTGTTCCTTCATGATTTCCCAGTTAGACCTTCTTTGCCGGTGCATTTATGTTCTGTGAATGTTTTCTGGTGGTGGTTGTTCTGTATGTTCTTTGCTTCTGTTGTTTGCTTCCAGCAGCTTGTCTGGGTTCAGCTCTGTGGGAAGGACTCGGTTTAGAGCCGGAGGACGGAGCGGCTGCCTCGACTCTTGCCGTCAGTCATCTCAGAAGCGCGTTCGCCTCAGTCTTTGCAAGGCTTCTGCTTCCCGTAGATTTTTTATTTTCCTACAGTTAAACGCTGCTGGTAGGGGCAGCAGAAATAGAGACCCGAGCTGCTCTGGCGTTTGTTACAAGGAACCTTCTCCTCCCGTTGGAGTGTCGCTGTGCCCTTGCTGTCGCCACGCCGTGATGTTGAATTGCAATAGGTACATATGATTGTCATCACTGTAGATACGGCTTTTTGTTGTTGTTGTTTCCAGTTTGTATAAATGCACAGACGTGAATAAAACCATGGGCTAAAGACGCGCTACGTGTAACGTGAAGTGGAATGAAATGAATACGCTGCTGTTCATGAGACAAAGTGGGACTTGTCTGAAAGAAACACCTCAAGGGCCTGTGGTGTGTATTAATATTTCCTCAGCAGGTTTAAAGGAAATTATTTCCTACAGCAGCAGGTTCTCAACCTTTTTACATTTTGGCATTGTGATAAAAGATGATAATCCGTGGGGCACATAGTTTAAACAGGGGAAAATGGTTAAAAATGAGATTCACTTTCAGGTAGAAATGTCATTGCAGCAAGTCATATATTTTTACAATGCCCAGTTATAGTCCCATGAGAGATTTCGGGTCCTATGCACACAGAGTGACAAATGACCTAGAGACCATTGCTTTGCACTGAAATGTGATGAAGTTCTGCTTATTTTTTGAAAGAAAAAGCTTGAATTAATAATCTCTGCAAGAAGTATATTTTTAAAGATATTATTTTAGGGGCATTGACAACTGGAAACTGTAGCAATAATTAGTACAAAGAATTTTGGACCTCTGACACTGTGGCTGCCTCATGTTAATTTCTGATTCTGACAGAGTCTGTGTGCTTGCTTGTTGTACAGCTTGGTCAGTAGAAGTTGTTTTAAAAATGGTTTATGGAAATTATATTTATTAAATAAACCTTTCATTTCTAGCTGAGTCCTGGTTTTAATTATGCTTGAGAGGAAACCAAAGCAGAGCGGAGCGAGGCCGGCTGCTCCCTGGGTGCAGCCGCAGCAGCGCTGGATCCCAGCGCCCCCCCCTCATTCTGACTCCTGCCTGTTGGCCCCCAAGGGAGGATGGCTTGAAATTTTACACTCTGAAGACACAAAGTTTAAAAGGGAAACAGTTAAAATTGAATGTAAAACATTCCAATTATGGCTAAGCAGCTTTTGTTAAATTGAGAACTTGCAGACAAGTCACTGGAAGAACTTCCAGAAGCAGGGAGTTCATTCTTGCCCCAGTTTAAATGTCCAGAGTTGAGCTTGACTTACAGGTGTCTGTTTACACTGCCAGGAGCAAAAATGAGTCAGCTACGCCTTACGGAGTTAAAGCCCATTTCTGATAGACGAGATTATTTATTGGTGTGGGCTACTCTTGTTGAGCTCAGAGGCTGGAATGGCACCATGGGTTTAAAATTCAAATGTAGTCAGTGTACCATAGTCAAAAATCTACAGAGACTTCTGGCACCATTAGTTAACTAAGGGGTGAATGACAAAATTTTATTAAATCCATTCTTTAAAAAATTATATCTTTCTTAAATGATTTTTTCCATAAGGATTTCACTGTAAAACAGTTTTGAGTAAGTCTTGAGTTACTTACCAGTGTAATCAATAAAGTCACTTACACACAGTCGTCTTCAACCATAGTCAGGCACCCGCGCTGTGGGTGGGATCGTCCTCCACATCAGGTGCTGCACAGCTGGGAAACATCAGCTCAGTTTTGTACTTACAAACATGTAGAATAAGCCCTGGGAAAGGTGTGGAGCAGTTCTTCTATTCCCTGCCCTCACCCACCAAAAGAACACAACCCAAAAAAACAGACCTACAATAAGATGTGTTATTGCAGAACATAAGTATTCCATACTTTTTTCCCCTGCTTATAAGCACATTCTGGAACTAAGTTACAAATAAGACACTGAAACAATGCATGAGAAGCCTTAGTCATGGCAATTTCACTGGAGCTTTATTGCCTCTGTTGGTAATGAGAGGGATTGTAAGAAGTTACATTTGAATTTACAGAGATATGTAAATGATGGTTGTTTTTTTTTTTTACTAAATATAATCTTGAGATTGTTTTATATCAGGGCACTTCTAATTTTGTACATAATGTATAAAAACAGGTTACAAACTTGATGTTCGCCGCCTTTTTTTCTTGACATTTGGCAAAATTAAGTTGATCCATTTAAGGGGAGATCATCAAATTGAAGACATAAGCACTTACGAATTAAAGCAACCCAAGTAAGCATCTGTCTGCATTCTTTAAAAAAAAAAATAAAAGAAAATAAAAGAAAAACCACAGAAATATATAAAGGAAAAAAAACACGTGGCCACATCTGAGCACACAAAATATTCCCTGTAACCAGGCATTTTGTCCTTAGAACAACACCCTGTTAAAATCAATGGTTCTTTCAACTTCAGTCACTCATTTTGAAAAACTTAAGATGCCATCACAGCACAAACAACCCTATTCTGCAACATAATTAGACAAAGTTTTATGTATTTCTTTATAATTACACAGTAATTATAAGCGTGTAGTACCAAACTGATGACAACACTATTTTGTTGAAAAGATCTTGCATTCGAAAGGAAGAGTCTCAACCACCCCCATTGCCCCACTACCCAGTCTCGGGATTTTTTTTTGAGGGATAAGTCTGGGCTGGGACACAAAGCACCTCAGTTCTGCCCACCCCCAGCACCCTGAACTCACCCACCGGAACCGGTACCAAACCCCTCCAGCCAGAAACCAGCACGCACAGATACCTTGTAGAGCCTTTTTCCACCCAAGTCCCCATATCTATTTACACAAAACTGAGAAAGGAAATACTGAAAGCAGCAAAACACACTTTTGTTTTGGCATCGCCAAGTCCAGTAGCTGGAGGAAGTTTGCAATGTCTTTGTGGAACTGTATTACTGAAATACATACCTGGATTTTCTCCACGGGCGCTGCTACAAGGGGAGCCAGCCTTACGGGCAACTTCAGAGAATACAAATCAACATTTTTTAGCAGGTTAATAGTCTATTTTTTTTTTTCCCTAAAAGAGTTTTAGCATCTGCACACAGTGTTCTGTTGTTTAGTGCAACTATCAATTACTCACGTTTAAAATAACTCTGGCCTTATCATGAGATTATTCGGAGCACAGACTCTGTCCGTCCTTACAATCAGAGTCTTTCTTTTTTTCCTGCAGCTTGGTATTCATATTTTCCAGCTTGTTTTACAGAGCAGTAGTTATCAGGTCTCTCCACATGTAGCTAACTGAGGAGTAAAGGACCATGTTTAGCACAAAAGCAGCTCACAAGCTCTTGTAATATTAAAAATAAAGGACTGCATTTGATAAAACCTGTTTTGAACAAATTATTTTAAATGCACCAAGACAGTAAGAAGTAGTGATGGATCAACAAAATAATTGAAGCAAACAAAGCCAGTGTAGTATTTTATATCTGATCTGTGCTTGTTTGGGAAAGCCTTACTCTTAATTTCTGTATTTGGCAACCACAGTGATATGTCAATTCAAGGACAACTCAAAATCATTTTTAAAAGGGTGTCATCCATACTGGCAGTACCTCTAAGTTATAAAGATTTAACTTCTCAGGATAATGGTTTCCAAACCTCGATACACAAACTCACCAGCTTCTTGTACAACAGGGCCACTTGTTTGTCATACCGCAACCATAAAAATTCATGTCTCACTTTAAAATACTGCAATGTGTAGCAAACATTTAAGAAACAAATTCAGTATAGTCAAGTTTTAGATTTCCACAGAAATGAAAACCCTTCCTTTGACAGACGGTTACGCATTTCCAATCTGCAATGAAATCTTGATTTTTTAGATAATAACCTAGAGAATATTGGATTCTATCCTGCCAGACACAGCTCCTCTCCAGGACACTCGCTCAAGGCCGACTGCAGCATTAAACGCGGGTGCTCTAAGTGCACGGTAGTGGTGTCGCACTTCAGCTGTTCCACCGTCAGCTCACGGACAATCAAACCATTCAGGCGGGCACCTGGATGCCCCACTAGCAACACCCTCAGGTTTTCTTGGTTATTTCTGTAACTGTTTTCACCAGATTCTCAAACTCACTTAGACAATACCTGTACTTTTCCAGAAAAGGAAAATAAAATAATAATAATCGGACCCAGTACACTTAAATATATCACTCTTCCAGGAAGTGCTATCGAGACAGTCTTTGCAACTAGCCCCAGGTGTATATTTAAGGATTCTTTTAAAAATTGTTTTGATGTTGATCTGTATAATTCAGATGCCATACAACAGTTGTCTGATGATGACCAGCATTGTGCTTTATGTGAAACCAGAAATCTCAAAATAATTATAAAGCTTCTAGAACTTATGGGAGATGGAACTAGGGTGGTCCACAAAAAAAAAAAATCCATAATGAAATCCACAATGTTGAAATTTTAACAGGCGAAAAGTGGTCCAGACTAGAAGAAAAGCCCAAACCACCAGTAGAAGAATGAAATATGATATGGTCCAAGATGTATCCTTAAAGGTTTGTCTCAACCCTCAGCCATATTGTGAGGATTGATCTTCAGTTCAGTCCAGCCAGCAGAAATTGACTGTGCAATTTTCCATTTCGGGTATTTGTACAGACTATGTACACTCTAGAAGGGTCCTTTAGTGCTACACCGTCGTACTTTTTGTCCCAGCAATTTGAGGGCGTGCAAATTCCACAAAGTCATCAATGAGAACTGGCCATGCCCCTAAAAAACAAAAAAAAAAAAGAGACCAGGCCATGAGAACTCAGTTCAACAAGGTGTTCTGTGCCTCTTAGAGCTTCAGAGCCCAACAAGTTCTTTACTTTCCAGTCATAAATAGGCAGAGTTTCAAGCAAAAAATTAATTTGATTGTCTTGCTTGAAACTGCTAGTTAAAGATGTCTGCTTCCTTTAAAACCAGTTAATACATGTCCCTTTCAAGGGTCATACTTCCTTCATCTTCCTCATCAAAAAAACCCCAAGAATCAAAAAAAATAGCTGACAAAAATTCTAGCTTAAAACTGTCGGGTTTAAGCACCAGAACTTGCTCTCCTGGATGGCAACAGCTGCTTCAAAGGCTGAACGCTGGAGCAGCCTGCGCTGTGAGCAGCAGCACATCTGACACACCACGGCATTTGCCACCCACCATTTGATTCTGCTGCTCCCAATTGGATTGTGCAGGAACGTCCGAACCAGCGCACTCAGCCGTACCTGGACACGGCAAAACGTGCTCCAACAGGCAGCAGTGCAGTCTAATGCCCTAGAAGGCTGCTATTACATATACTCGGCCATATTCCTTATTGAGAAGTAGTTAAAATGCATGTCAATATTTTAAATATTATGGGCAGCCATATCCAAAACCTCCCAGTCACGCATCATATTCATGCAAAGGTTAAAAATAATTATGAGCTGGGTTCTCTGCCCCTCCTTTTTATTCCGAATCGTTACGACATATTTTCTGCCTTTAATCTTTCTAAACTACATTGATTTATTGTGCCCATTTCCTCAACGATAACGGAATGAGAACTGTCCATAATTATTAAATAAGGTTGTAAAAGTTTGCTGCCCTCTGCTCTGGAAGTATCAGGAGTTTAGTTTCCTCCACTCACTGAGGACTGAAGGTAATTACCTGCTCTCGCTACAGATGGACTAGAAGAGGAGAGATTAATACAAAAGTTTACAAGAAACACATTTGGTAGGAAAGAACTTATGTTCAGCAATCCCTGTACGCTGCCAGCTTCACTGAAATATTACTGCATGTCCCATCTTCACATAAACTGAAGCGACCAAACTTTAAATATCTTCTCAGCAAAGAAATACAACAACCAGAGGACCCTATGAATCAGTTACTTATTGAAGATGCCAAGAACAGCACTGACAGAGAGTCTGTGGTTTTTAAATGGACAAATAGCAGGGTTTGTCTCAATCAGAAACAATTAGTATCTGAGCTAGGACAGAAGAAAAAAGCAAATGGATTTAAGAAAGTTTCAGCCTTTCTTTTTTAAACCTGCAGTAATAAACAGACGATAACAACATGCATTAAAGTAGCTCTGACTGGACTTCAGATGACCAGTGATGTTCTAATTATGCTGTTATTAGCCAGCTGTGCCAAAGCAGAAACACACTAATAAATGTAGCATAGAACACAGAAGTTAATGAAAGAAAATGGAAATGTTTACCTTCCTCATCATAGTTAGACATATCATCTGCTATCATTGTACTAAAGTCTAGAAGAAGGTTCCAGGTATCCTTGGGAATTGATCTTTTATGATGTTCCTGTTTGGAGGGGTGGAAAAATTATATTTAAAAAAAATTAAAAACTCTTATACACATTTATTTTTACTGTCTTGGACATATCCACATCCCCAAAACATATTTCTTTTGTACACACTATGAAGTGTAGTATCTGGGATATGGGTCAAAATAGTTTATTTCATCGACTTAATAGTTTAAAGTTTTGAAATTACTGCAGTCCAGTTTATGTAAAGATTTAAACTTACCAACAAAAATTTGTTCCACAAGTCTAGAAATTTAAATCTTCCATTAAGTACTAAATTCCAGTAGGCAATGGCCATTTCTAAATCTGTAATATTAAAATATATTACTCTTAGAGATATACAATTCAAATATGATGAACCATATATTCCTAAAGTTGAAAAGATTAATCTAATGCAAATATATCATGGATCCTTTACAAAAAGACAACCATAAATAAATGTTTCAGAGATTTTGACACTATCACTTGAATACAGAAGAAATTAAAATTGCCCATATTAATATCCAACATATCTCCAAAACACACAGGGATATTTCATATGCCTTTTGCTATCTACCAATACTTTAGTTACAACTCAGTGAAATATTTTTGTCTTAGAAATGCTATTGACTCAAAAAGAAAATTTGTAGTATTTTGTAGTAATATCTGCTTTCATTTTTTTTTTTTTTATATACAAAATACACTTTACATAAAATTAGCCTTTCATGATTTCCCTTTTAGAGCAACCTTGTTAGAGGCGCTGGCTTTGTAACATGGCTTTTGCCGAGTGCTCATTCTGCAATCGGGTTTCCTTTCGAGAAAACCTTGCAATACTGTACAAGCAGATGGTTGACGGCTGGTTTGTTGTTGCTCTTTTTTTGGGAGGGGTGGGTTATGTTGTTGTTGGTTTGTTGTGGGTTTGCCTTTTGTCTTTTCCCAAAGACTCCTGTAAAGTTCGTGCCTGTTTTGAATCTGATTCTCAGGACTCCTGAGAAGGCTGAAGTGACACAGTTGAGGAACAGGAGCAGCCCAGGGCCCGTCAGTGCTGCTGTCAGCAGGGCTGCTGGGATAGTGCCGCAGGCAGAAAAAGAGACGGGTTAGTCCGGCGTGTAAGGGAAATCCCACACCAGCCCCTCTGGGGTTTGCCAAAGGCTAAACCCACATGCATTTACTGTTTATTAGTGGCATACAGTAACGCGTTAGCTGATAAAGTTACGTATCCAAGTTCTACACCTCTCTCTAGTGTGATCTCCATCACCAGGAATTCACAAGGACCTCTGCACTGCGTAACAAAATGCTCCTGCATCCAGTATCCATCACCAAGGACATACGGTAACCCCAAAAGGCTCCCTAGTTGAGTGACCTCTCTTTTAACAAAAGCTCTTATATATTGTGCAGTCTAGCAAATCTCTTCTTCCACAAAAAATCTTCTGTGAGAACAGAGGGAAGAGGCACATGACCAAAGAGAAAACCTGAAAACTCAAGAAAACCGTTCCCATCCCCCAGATGCCAAATCTATTTAAAAACCAAACAGAGAGGTCGATCTTAGAGGTGAAATCAATAGCAAACAAACCAAAGTATGAACTCTGCATTGCTGGCTGGAAAGTAGATGCTTCTGGGAGAGCTTCTGGATTGTTTAGTATCTTTGAAATTAAATGTTCTTCTTGAACAGCGTATTCACATTATAGTGCTTCCTGACCAAAGTAAATAATAAAAGTTGTGGAGGATTTTCCAGCAGCTGCAAAGGATTTCAGACAGAAGTCTGAGTTTCGAGAAGCAGAGACAAATCAAAGAGAAGTCACTACCGAGTAAATAAGCTACAGGTGAAAATGACCACTTACTAATGAGTATAAAGGCTAGGCAGCTCTCTTTAACAGAAGATTCAGATACAAAGATATGCACTTCAGCTTTCAACTAAAACTACTGCCTTTCTAAAAATAAACAGATACAAACTTCAGATTAAGCTGATCGGTTCCTCAAGGAAACGGATTAGAAAACTAAGTTGTACTTCCTTGTGGTGCATTCATAGCAGGCATACCAAAAACACAAGGCCATCAAATCACTGCATATTTACAGTGTTTATAAACAAACACCATAAACAGACTGTGCATTTTGACAGGCTCGTACAGTTCTGAGGTTATTCTTGTGGGCAAACAAAGGATCTCAGAATGCTGCAACCTCACCGTCATTATGTGAGCCCAAACATGTAAAGCACGCAGCCATAATGCCTTAGGACAAACTACATGTTTTAAAAGAATTTTTAGGAAATCACAAAATTTGAAAGTAAAGATATCATTTCAAGTTTTTGGAAGAAATCGAAAGAATGCTCAGGAAAGTCCTCATGGATTAAATATGAAAGTCTAAAAATATGCTCCACTTTGAGTTTTATCCAGAGATGCAAGAGGAGCAAACAATGTTTGAGATACACATCAGCTAAAAGGTATTCTCAAATGATATGCAAACATCACAAGAACTTCTAAGACATCCACAGTACTCACGCAGTAGTAAGGAATTATGCAGAGGAACTGTGATTCCAGAACTGTGCCTGAACTACTACACGTTTGGAAGATCAGAGACCAATATACATTAAAATCAATTTGCAAGTTCCTACAAGCAGTTTAGACACTCCAAAACTAACTGCCTAACCAGGAGCACTTACTTTTCAGCACTGAACTTCTCCCAATATCCATTTGCTTCAAGGTTTCCAGAATTATTCTGCCCTATCATAAATTCATGCCTAAAACTGTCTATTTATTGGCACCCAAAGGGTTGTTAAGCATCCCGATTTTAAGCTGAATTCTACAGCACTGCCAGACCCAGGCTTAAAAAAAACCCAAGACACCACAACACAACAAAAACCCCACCTTATACTGTGTATATGCCACATGGATCTGAGACAACTATACTTGTCTCTGTTACTGTTGGAACTTGATCAACATAAAGAAACTTTAAGATGTTTGAGAAAGTAATCAAGGGACTTAGTTTTCCTGGTAAATACTTTTCACTGAGGTCTGTTCCATTCATTTCTAAAGGACAAGGAAAAAAATATTCATAAATAGAACGCAAGTCTCCCTTATACCTTAGAAATATGGAGAAGAAAAAAAAAATCAAACAGTTCTGCTATTCTGAAGCTTTGAGAAAATATAAAAATTATCATGTAATTCTATCATCGTAATTTGTCATTTCACTTATACCACCTTACAGAGAATTTGAAAAATACTCCTTGTTGTGTAAAGCTGACTAAAGATCAACAACAACACACAAATGTTACAATGGAAACCACAACCAAAAACCAACCAAAAACCAACACAAAACCCACAACCTACAACTGTTCATGCTGCTGAACTGATTCTACACTGACGCTCTCCAGAACCAAACTTCTGTCCTCTCACAATATAGTTACCGTCCACATTCTCCTTGTTGTAGCAGCCTAAAAAAACTTAATATGACTTTCTACAAGAAATAAGAAATCAGTCCATTCATTTCTTGGCAGGATTCAGATCCGACTACATGCATGCACAAGTATTTTCAAACAATTCAGCAGTGTGCTTTGACCTTCTTCACAGGCAATGAAACTCATAATCCGATTGAAAACAAAAAGAGAGGATACAGAAAGATGTTAAAGACACCGAGTCGAAACCAAGACATGGAGCTTCTATTTATTTACTTATTTTCAGTATCATTTTAAGCCAGAAGGTGGTCCACATATAAAAGACAACAGAACCACAGCAGAATTCTCATCTTTCCCAGCAAATGAACACGAAGCTGGTCAGTGGCAGCCAGTTTAAGGCCTTTGCATTAGTGAGAAAAATAAATTCACAAGCTGCCAAGGAAAAATCTACCAAGGAAGAGTCTACCAGCCTTTCAGCATTTTATTTCATCTCAAAAGCAGAACAGTGAAGAAGTCAGCGGTCACAGAGTCATGAAATACTAGCTATGGCTAGTAACTCAACTACGCTGTATGTAACTGAATATGCATTCTGGTTCGTTAACACTACTGCTTGAAAGAAAGTTTTGTTGCCTCATTTTTGTTGTTTTGAATAGACAGATGTACAGGTTGTTCATTTGGTTCCATCAGAACTGTGCTGTTCTGTTATGGGTTTTGGTTGTTTTTTTTTTTTTTTTTTCCCCCAAAAATAGGGGAAAATTTTTTTCTCCAAAAATATCTTATTTTTATTAAGCTGTTCTTCCACTACACCTGTTACACCAGTCAAAAGTAAAATCAGCAGAAAAGCTCTGAAATAATGAAAAAATAATCAGCCAGTGAGCTGAGGGGAAAAAAAACACACGGTAGGCACCTGTTACCAACAGCACAACAACAGGCACCAAGCCCAGATATAGAAACGTATCTGCACTTTTCCAGTTCTTTTTTGCCAAGACATTTGCAGGCATTTTTGGTGTTACAAGAGGCTGTACCAGTGTACTGACGTGGAAATCAGTTTTACAGCTTCAATTTATCCTAAAAGTGGAAATCCAATTGATCTCCTCAGTGCCACAAATTGCCAGTGGTACAGTTATACCTTTAATGTAAGAGCATGATCCATTGTGCTTAATGGGCACTGCACCCACTCTTAATGAAAGAATAAACCTCCTCATTAAATTCTGTAGCCTATATTAATGATGCAGGTATTTCTATCCATTTGAATTGACATCTGTCTTTCACAACAGAGATGTATTTTATCCCAAGGGTGGTTATCTTTCAGACTCATTGGATCACAATAATACTTTCACTTACTGCTTTGATCATTTCCCATATTTATGAAAAAATGTTTATGATTAAGAATACATACCTAAACCCTTCTGTCCCGGATTCTTCGCAAAGTTGAAAGTAAACTGATAAAAATCCTTAAATCTTCCTGGCTCTTTTAATTCTTGTTCCATTTTAGGAATCTGGGCCTTCAGTTTTTCTATGCTGTCACATCTGCATTTTAAAAAGCATGTTTATTTGTGTATTATTCATTTTGCTATAAAATATGAGTTATAACTTAAACACTATTATCAAAACAAAATTCAGGAAGCCTTTCATTAGTCTGTACCTACACAACCATTTCGTTTCTTTGCTGTTATTTCTTCATATTGCCATTTGCACATACCAGCAGATATATCAGATTGTATAATTCACAAGATTTTTAGAAAAATGTGACAAAGCCTACTCCATAAGGCAGAGAACAGCCCGGTGTGCTGAACCCTTGCTGCACCTACCTGAGCAGCTCTATGGCAACTAACTGAAATACACAACCAAGGTGAGGAGCTCTCAAAGTTGCCTTCTTTTATTTGGTCACTCAGCATCCAGCACATAGACGGCAGATGCATTTTTACAGAGGTAACAAGTGATGCTAGACTCCAAAGTCTCTGAAGTCTGAAAGGACAATGTGAATGCCCCAAAACAGGGCTGTTTCACTGTACATTCCGGTTTCCAACACTGGATTGCGCTGTCAGTGTCTAGTACTTACTGCACACTTACCCCAGCTCAGTCATTCCGTCCATGAATTCCAGCTTTGAAAATTCACACTGTGTTGCAGCTCGGAATTTCCATGCAATGATGAGTACAGTAATGCTGGCTGGGTCAAGGGCTAGATCATCACAAAACTGCTGTATACCATCTATACCAATTTTATTTTCATCTTGAGGATCTTCAGGATATAAAAGCAAGCATCAAGAAAAACAGATTTTTGAAGAATTGTTATTTATTTATTCAACAAGAGTATTTAAGGTAAGTAAATGTTTTCAAGAAGCCATTTCTGGGATCAGCTACAATAAGTGAATATTTTTAAAACAAAATTAATTTAGTATTTTCAATGGTTAAGCTCCAACAAACAACGAAGTTACTACAATAATGCTAATGTTTTGAGAGACAAAAGCACCACAAACATTTGTATTCTGCCTAATAATATGCAAGATATTCTGACTCATTCCATACAGAGAACAGCAGTCCTTTCCCACCAGCACACTTAATTATTGGCATCTTTGGTAAGACTGCCAATCTGTGTACCATTATAAACAATTATGCAGTGTCCCTTTGCAAGCTGTACTGACACAATAACCAAATCTACCCATAAACTACTAAGTTGAAATTAGATTTATGCATTTTCTGGCATCACCAGCACGCATGAGATTGGACACAGTAACCTCCAAGAGGAAAGTTACACTGCCCCGTTACCGATTCCAAGTCAGCCAGGCACACTCCTCTTTCCAAGAAGGAATCAACAGCTGGTCGGGAAGGGAGATGTTCGCATTTCAAGTGCACTAACAAAGATCTACTAACGCAAGCCAACAAAGACTTTAGGAAAATGGTATTTGGATTATGCAGGCATATGAAAACTGACAGAAAATGTAGCACTCATTTTGAGATTGTTTTTAAAGTGCTAAAACACACAATTTGTTCCACTGTACTGAATCCACTTTACTATTTGTAGTAGGGTATCATCACTTGAACACTGGCTAGAGAACAAATAAAGAGACTTTGTTTTCTTTTCTACTCTGTTTCTAACCATCTGATAATAAGCACAAGTTGAATAAACTTAAGGTAGAATCCAGTATGCAAGCTTTCACTTTGTCAGAAGCAAGTCCCGAGTGATGTGCTTTCCCCAGAAGAATCACCTAAAATCCACACTAACCATCACAGTAACTCATTGCACACACAATTCCAGTTCCAGACCCTATTCTTGTATAAATGTACATTTATTTAGAGCACACAAAGCAACTGCCTGTAATCCTTGCGAAGCAGAACATATATTCTCCTTCTGACTTGTATTATTAGTAATAGAAAAACAAAGCTGAAAGAGCTAGTTAAGATTTCCAAGCACAAGAGCACAGCTGCATTAATACATTGTAATTAATAATAATACATATACAGAAGTAGGAAATAAGCCTTAAAATTCAGGGTACTCACCTTTGTATCTGTTATATAGTTGTTCTAACTTCTTTTTGTCCAATGATCCTTTAACACTCTCTCGTATATAAAGTTCAGGATTTTGGAAAAAGTTGTCTGTGGCAACATCTAACTTCCAGTCATTCTGAGACAGACAACTCACTGCTGTCTTTTCACTAGATTGCGTGAAGACCATAAACTGACGCACTTTATCCTTCTGTGATGATTTCAACTTGTTCTGATAAAAACAGACAATACTGTAACTAGAAATGTTTTACCAGACAAAAAGAATCAATACTGTTATTTTTTTTTTTAAATCAGTATCTTTTACAATTTTCCCAAGCAATCAGACTTCCTCTAACAGATACAGTAAGACACTCTAAACAACATTTATTTTCCCTATTTACTTTTTTAATTTAAGCTTCCCTTCATTCTAGATACTCCACACTATAACAAAACTGAGTTAAATCATCACAAAAATCATGCCAGCAAAGCAATCACAGAAATAAAAAATAGCTATTTTTATTGCATATTTGGAGACAGAGCTGAAGAGCACAGCAAATTAATGTACAGCTGTAAGGTGGGACACTTTTCCATTTAAACAGGCTCTCCTAATGGGCCTCTTGATGGCACCAAGCGACTAGGCTGGGTCATCCATTTCAGGGAGATACACACTGCAATAGTTTAAAATGCTTCTCCTTTATTTTTTTTTTCCCCAGAAATTTTTCACTTTGAAGGTGCTCAACTCTACCTACATAATTTGCAAAATATTCCTGTGAGGAGGCATTGTCTCCATTTCATAGGTGCAACAACTAAAGCTAAAAAAAATTTAAAAATAATAATAATAAAAAGGCAAGTCATTTTGCCGGAGGCAGACAGGGGAGTGAGTAGCTCAGGTGAGAGCTTTGGAATTTCGGGCCTCCTGCCCAGACCAAGAGACATCCCCCCCGCTCTAGTGCAAAACTGAACAGAGAACTTGCTGCCAGTAATTTATCAGCCTGGAGCGATTCCCAAGGATGTTTCTGATGAGGAGAAGCACACCCAGTATTTCAAGGGCATTAGTTACACAAAACTAACTGCTGATGAGGAGAAAGCAACCATACAGTTCCTGCACTAAATCCAAATACAGTTCTAAAGTTCACTCAATATATTGAAAGCAAGAAGACTCCTTGTGTTGCAAGCTGGTAAATTAAAGTTCTTTTAAGTCAGGATTGGATTTCTTATGTGGCACAAATATTTTGTTTGTAGTTTACTTTGTATTCTAACCAAAACTTGTATATTCTGTTCATTATTGTAATTTCCAAGTGCATGGCTCCTTCTCAGGGTTTATAGGGAAAAAAATGGCCAAAAAAATCTCCAGACAGGATAAACCATCCTCAGCCACAGAACACAAACTCACCAGCCCTAAAAGGCAAAATCAGTTTTCTGCTGCTTGATGACAGTGGATGTGAACACCACTATAATAGTAGTTAAGTTACCAACTTCGAAGTTACACCATTAAAAAAAAAAATACAAGAGCATCACTTTTGGCTTAAACTGATAACCACACAATATACTAAATAGACCAATACCCTTTAATTTAAGATCCCTTTAAAAAAAAAAAAAATCCCCACCCCAACCAAAACAACCCTATATCTACAACATTTAGCCGAAGCGAAAATTTTAGCACACACAGCAGGCTTAAACATAGTGATATTAGTTAGGCTATACTACTTTTAAAGTTACAATGTACCTCTGCTTTATTTCAGTCTATTGAATAAGTTTTCACATTGCTACAAACATGTTTCTGAAATTCAGGTTTTCAGAAGTGGTGTCAGGTAGAGGTCAAGTCATCAGAGCACATCCTGCAAAGACCCACTGCTGACAACGTGTGCACGCTTCAAGTTTCTCAGCACAACTTCAGCACTTCACAATATTGAGCTCAAACTTTCACAAAAGTCATTTACACTAACAAAGCCACGTGGAAGGACTTCCAGAAATGACTAATGAATTATTAGTTGCAATTTTAAAACATACACTGTAAACTCAGATATATTCAAACAAACCATTGAATGAAATTCCAAATGAAGATGAAATAATTCCAAGGCTAACTTTCTGTATCAATTACCAGCTTCCTCCAATCAGTTCCATGCAGCCAGACTGCTGCATCACCACACTCAGCTGCCCTATAGGGCAGAGTCACACTTATGACCTTTTTCTTTTATTTTTTGAGAAAGATGGTGCCTTTATTCAGTAGTTTCTTGTTTGCTTTTATCTTTAATGTGTACACATAACTACGCATAGCCCTTTTAATAGTTAGTATTCTGTAAAACCTCAAGAGGCTTTGTTCTGCCCTGCTCCTGCAAGGGTAAACACCAAAAGCAATGACATACAACAAAAAGTCACGGCAGAGCTTACAAGGGCTTCACCATGGATCCTCAAGATCATCAAAGGTAGCGGGTTTTGTATGTTCTCACATAAAAGGAGAATGCAATTATTAGATCAAAAAATTGCAGCTTAAATCACTTCTATGATAAAATGTAAATCCTATATATGCATACGGGATCTTTGGGTGCTTGAAGCTCCCTAAGTAACAATATAAAACCTTTTTTAAAAAACATTGAATTTGCCAAGAGTCAAGCAGCTAATGACATTAATCAGTAGAGCGTTCGGCAATATATTAGGATGCAATAAATCTCACTGCTCAGTTATAATCTTTTTCCGGACTAACTATATTTTTACTACTCAAATATGAGTTTATTTTTAGTGAAGAAGCACCAAAGCCCTTTCTTTGAATTTGATTGATGTTTCCACAGCAGTTTGCCAATGTCGATGAGACACTGCACATCCTAAGTGACTGGACAACTCTTTGAAGGCCCACTACAGGACAGCAAGAGATGAAATTACTGCTGAGTTTTTATTATCCTATTATAGCTCTTCTTTCATCGCCTTAAAACCTCACACTTCAAGCAGGAACAGGTTCCAAGCGCTATTTCTAGAAGCTGAGCTCTAACAGTCTATTATTGTTTTAAGTGTGCAAAACAGAAGCCAGAGCACCCTATAACCTTTAATCCTTTAGTCATCAGGCAACAGAAACCTTACACTGCAACTGTATGTGCTGTAATGCAATGCAATACATTTAAAATGTCTCAATTTTAACATGAGTTGAAAAAAGAGACAGAATTTTATTTAACTGATATCTGTCTTGCTAAAATATACAAGTGAAAACCAATGGAAAACAAATGCAACAAATTTTCAAGTAAGTCTCTGAAAAATTCACATCTGCAAGTCTTTGATCAAATTTGTGTGGTATCCAAGGCACCTTTCACAATAAGTATGTCATAAAAAACTGAAGGTAAACGTACTTTTAAAACACAGAATAACTTATCCAAATAAAAAGCTACATTACGTAGATTCATAAAACTACAATAATTACATCATTCCAATGAACATCTGATGCTACGACACTGATTTTTAAATGAAAATTTGCCTCTCCCCATGGAGCACCCAATCTGATAATTCTAATTCAGCAACCCACCCTTGATCAGATACAGCGAAAGATTAAAAATAAAAATAATACTCGGGCTGTTTTCCCCAAGTATTTTTTTTCTGGCCTCAGACTGAATCTCCCTCAGTCTAGCAAAGTAAGTTTTACCAGCTTAGGGAGGGGAAAGAAGAAAAAAACAAAACAAAACAAAACACAACACACACACAAAAAAAAAAAAAAACAAAAAAACACACAAACAAAAAAACCACAAACACTTTATCTGCCAACTCTGATTACATGGTTGTTTTTCCTTACCTTCTACACACAATTTTTAGTCACCTCAGTTTCAAAGATCAGCTCTGCACTCTGGTCATGAACATTACATTTTCTGGATGGCAATATGAAGGTTCCACTCTCCTGGATAATGTCCATAAGAAACAGTAACAACTTTGGTCCCACACTGCCTGGCCTGGAGAGCTGAGGATTCCTACCAAAACCCTGGTCCTGGACTTAGCTCCAAGTTTATATGTAGCTGCCAGCTAGACAAGCAGTGCACGATCAGCTTAAAGCAGCCCTGCCCAAAACCCCTTCTGGCCCCCACAAAAGGCATTCACACAGTTACTCCGTGAAGACAAACTGCTTTTCACCTTCCCCATCCAGCCTTGGCTTACAGGACATCTGATTCCTGCTGGTTTCACTGCTCAGGAAAGGAATCTGAGCGATGTGACATCTGTGCTTTTGTTTCAGTCAGGAGTCAAAGAAAAGCCTGTTAAGTTCTCATGCATGTGACAGGTAAAAGCCTTTTCTAAAATAGTACCAACCTCCACAAAGTCGAGGTGTTTATACAAACTGCATTTAAACTCTAGCAAGAGATCTGGTCACAGGAAGCACCCGTGAACCTCCAAAGGACGCCGATGACATCGGTTCAAACACAAAATGACTTCACCTGCACACAGAACGGGCTTGTGGATGTGACAGCCTCACAGATCATGACTGCCAGTTGTGTCACGTCTTCACACACACACTAATGGTCAAGAGAATAATGCTCCTTTATAGTGTCTGAATCATTGCACATTGGGCTGTATGCATTAAAGGAATGTACAAGACACCCACAAATAATCTGGTTTACTGCTTGTATTCAACAAATACATGGCTAAAGCTTAAAAGGCAAAATCATGAGTATTTTTCTTTTATAAGAAAACAAAAGTTAATCACAACAACAGAAGTCTGTGAATACACTCAATTATATTTTAGTCCACCAACTGTGATGGCATACATGTATACTACCAAAAAAACCCACAAAATCTAAGTTAAAGACAAAAACAATTAAAGTAAACAACCATAGTTTCCATATAATGTAAGCAAATACGCCCTTCAACTACATTTTCTGCAGCAGTTTTTTTAAAAAGAGGGCACACAAAGAAAATTGTAAGGACATATTTAAGCTTTTGTTTCAAACTGATGTGAAATCTATTTGTCTGCAGTGGAACAGAACAAAACTGAGAAAATTTACAAGGTCTGTTCAGATATAAAATCCAAGGAAAAATCACAAGCAACATAAAATCAAAGTTGCTTTTTATACCCCTTAATGTACTTTTAGTGGACAAAATCATTTTAGTACTTGCACATGGGCAGAACGTCTTTTGTAGAAGATCAATATATAGCTACCCAGAAGAATACAGTAGTTGTAATAGTGTTTCAAGGTAATTCATGTTAACCCAGGAGGTTTTATATTTTTCAATTAAAAAGGGACAAAATAAAGCTGTCAGGTTTTCAGCGTTCTTAATTCTGGTCTAGGGCAGAAGCTCTATTCAGTCATTAGAAGCTGCATTCATACCTTATATTTGTATTGGCACCATAGAAAATGAGTAAAATATCAAGAGCTACATAATAAATTTCGCACCTTGTTCTCAAGAGTAGTTCATATTCCCAATTAATTTTTTCATGGCTCTAGTTAAAAGTGATTTTAGCATGTAAGCTCAAAAGGGTTCTCTGGTAAGCTGGGAGAGGAAACAAGATCATGCACCATCTTGTCTAGCACTCAGACTACTCTGGCCTAAGTGTAATGCCAAGAATCCACATGTTTTACTATGGGAGAACCAAAACCAAAAGCATTTAATATCAACAAACTACTACAGACATGACTATGCACCATATAAAACAGCCTTGCAGAATAGCTTGTTAAGTTAAACACTACATAACAATGTCATGATGTGCAATAACATTACCGGAAATGCTGTCAGACATTAAATTCTTGTAATACTAAATTTTTACAACTTCCTGTCACCTGAGGTTTGCAGTAAGAAATTATGTATTTATTTTTAGAAATATTCTTCAGAGAATACAAACTGGACAATATAAAAAATATAAATGATATAAGGTTAACATTTGGCTCTGGATAAAGATATGGATACTCACACAATTGCCTTAATTATCACACATAGTCTTAAATTCATTAAATCATTCAGAATCATACAGCTGGTAGCATCTTCTCAGAGAAGACGGCTTAGAGTATAATGGACCTGCTTGCTGCTCTGTCTTGATTTGTAGGCACATTACACATCCTCATGACGAGATGAAGCAATAACGTACCGACAGAGAGGCAAAGAACACCACTTCTACAGGTGCTGCTCGGCTCCAACGAAAACGTGGCTAAGAGAGGCAGATTGCTACCAGCAATCCAAGGAACCCCACCAGGGTGGTGCAGAAAACACTTTTCAAGTTACCTAAATGGCCAGAGCGAGCCTAACAGGCTGCTGTAATGGTCTCCCTTCCAGATACTGGACAAAGACTGTTCAAAGTCCTGAAAGCACTGGCTGTACGAACACTGGTGGGACTAAGCCAGAGCCAGAAGAGCTCTAACTGGCGGTGCTGCAAGGGCGAGCAGGAGCCAGGTCCCAGCTGCAGGAGCCTCCCCCGTAGCATTTGCTGTGCTGGACAAACAGCCTGGCCCCAGGAACCCGCCACAGCCACTGGGAGGACTGGACAGAGCAGTAACACGTACAGACAGAAGAATGGAACATTGAATCTCGCGTTTCTGGATGGACATTTTCAGATCTCTACTCTTCCCCCTAACTAGAGGATTTTGACATACCACAAGTATAGGTATAGAATCCTATACCTGGGCACTAGAGAAAATTCATACCTGTATTTACTGCTTATAAAACCTGCAGCCTGTCATTTAGTCCCACTTCAGCATCTGTGTCATCCTTTCACCTGGGTGCGGAGTCAATAAGCACAACCTGGAAAACACTTGCGTAGGGCCAAACAGCTGTGCTCAGGGCAATGACCAGAGTATTCACATGGTCCCTTCAATCTGACAAATACCAACCCATCAGTACAGTATTGCTCCATAAAATATATCTGCCAGTTCTTCAGTTCAGTATTTCCAAGAAGACTAAGCAGACAAGACTCTGCTGTTTCTCACAAAACGCTATTCTCAGAATAACGTGCCTCACTATTTTGTTATATTGCCACTTACTATAGTTCAATTTAAATTTCTAACCACAGAGCCAGTCAATAATATACGTATGTACAAGACATCAAGTGTGTATTTATTTTGCATACCTATAGGTGATATTCATGGAAAAAATGCTTCATAAAAAATGGTGCAACGTTACTGCACAAGTGCCATTAGAGACAGTCCCTGAACTTCAGAATTACAATAAGACACCTCCATAGTCTGAACTTTATCCAGACTTTAGTTTTAAGCTTCCATAAAAAAAAACCCACAACCTTAAGTGCAGATCTATATCAAACTATTCAATTAAAAATTATACTACTAACAGAGTGGCAAGTTCATTAGCAGTCTACACATTGTACCACTAATTTAAATCCTGGATGACTGAGTTATTATGCCAACATCAGTTAAAGGTGACTTTTTTTCAATATGCTTTTAACACTGCTTGCAAGAATAATATTAACTGCAGGTATAAGATATCTTTATTCCAATAGGTGTACAACAGTGGATCTTCGAGTCCCTCCTACACTCTACCATAAGACAATACACCTGCTACAGAAAAGTACTACTTTAAACTGTACAGGTGTAGTTAAAGCTGTACAACTTCTGAATACAGAGAAGGTCTAGAAGTAGGACTATAATCATGTTCCCTTGGGTGCATAAGACACCGCCAAAGAAACCAATAAGGATTCCCCCCTTATTTAAAGCTAAGCAATGTATTTTTCTTTTGTTTAGGCAAACAAAAATATCAAGTTTTGTTCCAGCTACTGCAGTTTCCCTCTAGAAAAGAAAAGGGAGAAAGTCAGTCGATTTGAGAAGTCCACAGCAAAACCTCATCTCTAAGGAAAAAAAATATTACAGAGAAAATGCAAGATAGGTCCTTCTTTACAACACTCATAAGAGCCTTACCAAAACCGCAAAACTATTATCCTGAAATTCTGCAACATAATCCCAGTCCAAGAGGGATCAACATATCCAAGTTTCCCAGTGAACCGACAGCACTTAATGGGCCCTGAGTCGCCTGAAATCCTGTGAAACCTCCGAGTAGCCCCTGGTTTCTGGCAGCCTCTCCAGCCCACACAGGCACAGACCCAGCTGCCCACAAAACAGCTCTATGGCCGCTGTCCCGTACAAAGACGCCCGGACCCTCAGACGAAGTGCAGGCGATCCCCTCCCCTCCGCGGGGCAGCCTGACAGCGTCCCACGGGCCCGAGGCCTCGGCGGGATCCCGGCGCCCCCCAGCTGGGCCCTGGCGCTCGCCCCTGCCCAGGAGCAGCCTCCTGCCCGCTCGCCCCGCGGCCCCGGCCCGCCGCGCCGCCCTTCCCGCCCTGCTCAGCGGGAGGACCGAGGAGCCCACGGCCCCAGGACATCATGCTCCGGTTGCGGGGTCCGTGGGACAGGTCCCTTCGCCGCTCCCGTCGAGCCGCTGCCGGACACCCCAGCCCGCCACGACTAGGCCCCAGCTGCCCCTGCGGCGCCGCCGCGGCTGGCCGGCCCGGAGCCGCCGGGCCGAGAGGCGACCCGGGAGGACACTCACCATATTGAGGGCTGTGCGGGCCTCTTCCCTCCCGGCTCGGGCGGAGACTGAGGGCGGCGGCGGTAACGGCTTCCTCCGGCGGCAGCGGCGGCAGCTCCCGGCTCCTCACGGGCCCTTCCGCCGCCTCCCGCTCATGCGCAGTGCGGCGCATCCTCCGCGCCGGGAGCCGGCGCTGCGCGGCCGCGGCTCGGCGGGCTGGAGGCTGCGCGGGGCGGGGGGGCGGCCCCGTGCGGGTTTCCCCGGGAGCGGCCGGTACCCGCAGCGCGGCGGTTGGTCGTCGCACGCAGCTGAGGTGGGGGGCGCCGCACCGGGGGGTCGCGGCCCGGGGAAGGGAGGGGAACGCTCCCCTGCTCCCCTCGGTGTTATTGCGGGATCGGGGCGAGGAGACACCGGGGGACGACCGGGCGGTCCCGCCCGGCTCCTTGCCCTGGGACCTGCGCTCGCCGCACGTGTGTCGGGAAAACTCCTTATGTCCTTAAAACACTTCGCGAGGGCTCGGTGTGAGCGCGTGTGAGAGCTGCCCGTCGCGCCCCCGCGGTTGCAGAGGTGGTGTCGGTGTTCGGGGCGGGCGGGTGCACGGACGCCAACAGGGATGAGACGGGAAAAGCCCGCGGGCTGTGCTCGGTGGAATTGCAAGGGGGACAGGAGGCGTTTGCCGAGCAGCCACGGAGCCCTGGGGAAGGTGAAGTGTGAGGGCAGCGGCTTTACAGACGTTTTCTCCCGGGACCACCTTCCACCCTTGTCAGATTTTCCTGCCGGGGGTTGCGATCCCCTTTGGGGAGCTGTTGCTTCCAAGGGGCTGTCGACAGACGCAGCCTTTTTTGCAGCAGCACAGATGTACTAGCGCAAGAGGCTGTACGGGTTAAAGCACAGTTTGTACCAGTATCCCAGACAGTTGTTTTTTCCCAGATAAGCTTATTCTGTCCACTGCAGACTTTTGGCAGCTGTGACGGCTTGGGGCAGCAGAATATTTGCTGATAACACTCACACTGGTGGCAAACCACTAGTTGTGAAGGATGAAGGTTTGAGATCTGATTCATGTTCTCTTATCTCCCGCTGAGCTGGGAGCTATTAAAGCAAGCTTCTGTATTTATGTTACATGAGTAGTATGACTGCACACGCCACAAAGAAATTAAGACTTGAGAAAGCCATTCTCTCTGCTTCATGGTGAATGTCCAGGGATTATATGTATGTTTTTATAGAAAAGAGTCTGAATCACTTCTTTCTTACTTCACTGAAAATCAGAGTTAAGCTTAGATGGAGTGCGAGGAGTTCAAGCAGTATTTGGAGAGGGGAAGCCTGTCCTGTGAAGCGTCCCACTGTGCTGGTGTTCTGAGACAGTAAAGAGGTGTCTTGGTATTAAGTGTACGGAACTGTGTGTGAATTCAGCTATCCTGAGAGACACTAGTTGCCTGGATACCTTGAATCCTCCTGAAGAGCGTGTTTTTGAAATTGGCCAGTGTAGAGCCAAGAACATTGCACACCAGCCTGGTCCATGTGAACCACGGCGGGGAGGCAAAGCCAAACCTGAAAAGCTATTGCATCGAGGTAACTAATCGCCATCACCATGCTGTGACAGCCCTCCTGCAATCTGAAGACACAAATCAGACCTTTCTGTGAATTACTGCGACATGTAACAATAATCTGAGAGATGAACTCTGATTGCAGTGGATTCCTTAGGACAGAGACAGGATTTTTAAGTGGCTTGTTTTTCCCTCACGTCTGTGAATCTTGCTGGTTTTCTGTAGCGCAGGGTCTGTTGGGCAGTGCTGAATGTGTGTTTGGGGGCACACTGTGTTTAGTTTTACGTGTTCTTTTAACAAGTTGTATGTTAACATTCTTTTAACACACCATTGAAAAAGTGTTTCTCTTTTTCATTTAGCTTTTGTTTAAGAGCACAAGGAACATCACATGCAAGAGCATCATAAGCTTTAATAAGGTGCTACTCACATCAGTAGACTTATGGTTATTATCTAGAAGACCTGATTTTATGCATTCAAATAATATTCACTTTAAAAATAGTCCTTGAAAAATTCACTATTGCTACAACTTTTAGTTCAATAAATTATTTTCCTCTTCTGCCTGGGTTACAAATTAGCAATTATCAAATTAGCTGCAGGTCTAGTGGAAGTTGTTCTTGGTACTTCAATGTTCAGAAATTGTTCCTGCTGTACCATATTTTTTTTTCTGGCAGTCATGGACATTTGACTCTGCTTCCAACTTTGACTGACTTGTGATTTGATCTAACTTACTAAATTCCTCTACATTATGAACTCCCATCTTAGAAGGTATGGAAAAATATTAACTGCTTTGCAGGGGCTTCTTAGCAGAGCAGATAAAAATGGGTGATTCAGTAAAATGCGAGTGAAATATAAAAAAAAAAAATCATGTGAAACACAGATAAATGCTATTCCCATGGGCACGCTGCTGTTTTGTGTTTGGTTTGGTTTTTTCAATGTTAAGTTCAATTTTAAGGTGAAACTGTACATGAGGAGTGGCTTCCTACTGCTGGTGAAGTTGGAGGTCCGGTGTTACTGATTTTAGTGGGAGCTCTGTTATGCTCTTCTGTCTGACTTCCAGAGTGATTCCACAGCTGTGTCCGAATTGCAGAATGGGAGGCAAGCTGGCCTGCCCAGAGCTCAGGCCGTCCCCTGCCTCAGCCTGAGCCAGTTTGATTAGACAGGCCGAGTTATCTTCCCCTAGCATGGCACGCTGCAGGAGGCAGATCCTGCTCAGCACACACTTCAGGACACAGTCAGATTGCCCCAGTTCCACTGGCAGTACAACTGCAGATGGAGATCTGTGCTCCAGTGAGGTGTGTGCTGTCTGAATCTCACCCTTACTGCTTCCGAGCAAAAAAATAGATGCTTTGTAAAGCAAGAGGCACCATGAGGCTGCCAAAAAGGCTTTTTGTACATACTCAGAATAAGTTGTCTAAATTGGGCTTGTAGCATGTCAGCTTTTGTACAACTCCATCTAGTGATAAACAGTTCTGCTATTTGTAAACATGACACATGCATTCAGTGATACAGACTAGGAGGAAATATTATTCATTGTGCAACCTGCATGCAGCATAATCACCCTGACCACAATAACATGATGACTTAATTTATGGTAAGGCTGACACGCTTGCCTTGTTTTGTGGTGTGATCCAATGATGTGTTTCATCTCTTGCGAACCCTAGGAGAACCAGTCAGTGATTTATTTATTTAAATCCACGTGTGTCAAATGCATAGTTCTGGATATAATGCTGATCTGCTTTACTGACTTGAGCTCTCTTCTTGAGGAGATAGAGAAACAAGTCTCACATTGTCAGTGCAGAATCCATTTAGTGTAATCCCCTTGCTGAGAACTTCCATCTAGAGCACTTTGTGAGGAAGAGGCCCAAAGCTTTATGAAGGATAACAATAACCTGGAACAGCTTGGCCTAGAAATGTCTTTCTAACCCCCACATCGTTTTGTCAACTACTTAACGCTCTAGAAAGTGAAACCACCAATTCATCTTAAAATGATGGAAGAGCCATAAAGTGGTTTTGACTGTGGTCCTTTGCCTGTGAACGCTGACCACATGTTTAACTAAGAGAGCAGAGTCCCATCAACTATCCTGAGCCAGGAGACTCAATGCCACTCTAAAGACATGAAGTTCCTCAGCATCCACAGGTAAGACCCAAGGGTTTCCTCCTATCCTGCTGTTCAGCTGATACATTTTAATGTCTGTATCAGCCCACGTAATTTTCTCTGTATTGAAAGAAGCACAGAGGAAGTGAACAGCCCGAGATCTCCACCTGCAAACCAGCACATCGCCAGTGTCTGCAGATTGTTGTTAACAGGTTACAGGGAAGGGTGTTCACCTTCTATTAAGTTTTTCATCCTTCCTACATTACGTAAGAGGTTACAAGGTACTACACCCAGTCAAAGGCACTGTTAGGAGCTGGGTGCCACATGACGGTATCTGTGGGAGGGAGCAGGACAGGTTTATGTGACAAAGGACAAAGAGGTCAGTGAACCTAACAAAGTGTGAATGTTCTGCTGTACCTAACTATACCGTGGCAGGCTTACCCTGAATAAACCGAGACTTTCCAGGACACCTAATAAGCAAGACTGCAAGACTCTTGTATTTTTTGTTACTCATTAGAAGGACTGAGATACTTAAAATGCCTTGATTTTAGTCTACGTAATATGATTTAAGAAATCAGAGGCCATAAGAATTGAGATAGCTAGTTGATTTTTATGAGATATTGGCATTTCCTTGGTTCAGAATGTATGTAAACAGGTATGATTTATGTAAACAGAATGATTTTAAATTTCACAAGCTATAAACCAGACAGTGCCATCATAGCTATGACTTCATGATTAAAACCTTTGCCTTTGAACAGTAAGCAGCTTTCCCTTCTCACTACAAAGAATTATGGATGATTTCAAGAATCCGTGACACTGAGACAAACTATTATTTCCCTATGACAGTGATTTTCTGTATGTGCCATCTTTAATTGTTTAATAAAAATAAGCCATCCCAATTCAGAGCACATTGCTATTAATATGTGAAACAGTAATTTAAGTTACATGTACGGGAGGCATGTCTTGAAGTAAGCAGTCTGCAAAAGTAACACAGACATACAAAGTAAGATGACTCTTACCTCCTGTCAAAGGTAACACACATTTAGCCTTTTCTACTCCTCACACTATTGTAACAGCAAACTGTTTTTTGCAAACATATCTACGCATCCCAGCCAATAGTATTTTTTTGATATCTAAGTGGCAATTTGTAACCTCCCTGCCCGTGACTAGCAATCCATAGCAATACAGTGGGGCAGGCTTCAAGGAAAACACGCATTAACCACATCTGTAATTGGTCTATTCTAGTTCATACTTGATCTCATTTTAACAACTCTATGTCTTATGTTTCTGGGATGTTTAGCACAGGGCACTGAACACATGTGGGCTGTTAGCACTGTTTCTTTGTGTGCCAGTGCACACTGATGAGTGAGCGAGATGCTACAGCCCAGGAAAAGATGTGCCTTCCTTTTCAGAGAGGGAAACAAGGGATGCAGCTCTCAGCAGCAGCTTTTTCACCAGACCCGCTGTGGCGCTTTGCTGGCTCCGGGACGTTAACATCTCCTGCTTTCCCTGCTTTTCAAGTGAGTAGGTTGGCTGCCATTCACAGAGACCAATTACCATTTCAAGAGCAACTCTTTGGCACCAGAACTGTTTATATGGAAAACAGATTAAAGCTAAAACCCAGCTACCATCATAACTTCAAAACCCAGTAGGGCTCCAGACATGTGTTTTACTTGCTTATTACTGCCATAATAAAAAATATGGGGTATTCAACCAGAATATCCATGTTTATTTTAACATGGATTCATCATATTATCAACAGGTTTTAAGCTAACATCAAATGTCTAATAAAACACATTGCATTGCTTTCAGAACCCATTTTTTTTTCTTTCAGGAAATACAATCAGTCCACATAAAAATAAATGCCAAGGTTTCAATTATGAATTTCTGCGATATTGATTTTTTAATATGATGTTCAGTAGTGTATATTCCTTTCCAAATTGAGTTCTTATGCAGAAGGCTATGCCCCACTACCATAAAGATACTAAGTGATATTTACCTGGGAAGCATTCATGTGTAAAAATCTATCATTTTGAACATAACTTTATAAGCAGTTAAAGTATCTATTAAGAACATACCTTGCGTAAAAGCTGTCAGTTCAGACCTTAATCCATTGCCATTGACTGTTCAGTGAACTCTACACAGCACTGTTAAGCTTTTTACAAATACAACAGATAGAACACAGTCAAAATTTCCTGATCTGACTGAACAGAAGAATAATAAACAGAAATGAATACACCTGTGATAAGTGCACTGGTTCATATGCCGTTTAAAATAGGTACAAGTGCTCAGACCAACTACTTTTTTCCCTACCAATGACTCAGTTTTAAAGGTCCTGCCAAAACACTTGAGTATTAATTTTTTAATTATCATGAAGGCAGAAGCCAGGATTTTCTGGTAACTGGGTAGTACAACCATTACAAAGGATTCAATACACATTGGAAACTATTTTTACAATTCACCAATTTAGATATTTACTGTATAAAAGGTAAAAAAATAACCTTATAAGTAAAAACAATCTACCTCTGAAATTACAAATCCGCCAGCAAGCACAGAAAATAATTATTTATAAATCGCTGCGTCCACAAATTTTGCAGTGTTTTGATTAACATGAACCTCATTAAGCAGGAGGACACACAGCAAATACCTACTAAGTGACTTGCCTGAAGTCACGGTGAGTCAGTGGCTGCAATGAGATCACAGTCCTGCTCTCCTGCTTTCTACCCCAGTGTCCTAATCCCTGATTCAGTGTGAATTCAGGCCCCACGCCACAGGTCTTCACTGGGTGTAAGCTACAGTAACTGACGGCAGCTGAAGGGCGCATGAGAGACCAAGATCCCCGCAGGCGGGCAACTAAAGTTTATGGAGGGCTGGCATTTTGGTGACACTCGTGTTCCCAAGCGGGATGTCTCTGACCTGGTACAGCAAGCGTTGAGCTCACTGAGCTTGCATGGGGTTGTTGTGATGAAAGTGGAGGACCCAGCACTTGGCCTTGTTGAACCTCAAACAACTGGCCTCAGCCCATCATTCCAGATGGGCCAAATCCCTCTGTAGAACCTTCCTACCTTCAAGCACATCAACACTCCCACCCAACTTTATGTCATCTACAAACTCATTGAGGGTGCACTCGATCCCCTTGTCCAGATCATTCATGAAGACATTAAAGAGAACTGGCCCAAATACTGAGCCCTGGGGGTTTCTGTAATATGTATGACTCTCATATCAGAACTACAAGCACTTATTTGAAAAGGTATATCAATAACTAAAAACTGGCAGAGATAATCTTAAACAATTACCAAGTTTTTTCTTTCTTACTCTACCACAGTGTTCTACAGACAACAGCTTAGTTACAGCTATGTTATTATCATATGACTCTTTTCAATTCTCATAACCCAAGGATTTATTTGTAATAAACAGAAAAATTCTGAGTATTTTGTAAATTAAAATTCTAGGTTACAGGAACAATCTACCTTTAATAATTCTCTGCACATCTCTTAAGTTCAATTAAATCACATTGCAGTAAAACAATTTGCATGTGTGAATTCTGACACTGACTTCAGCAAGAGCGCTTATTTTGCAATTAAAAAAAAAAAAATCACTATTTGAAAAATCAATCTCAGTGGAAACCTATAGAGAAAAAACCCTAACAGCTTATTTTCAGTAGTGAGGGAAAATTAAAGCTTTTAAATTATTTGCCTCCTTTCATTCCCAAGGGAAACATTTTATCAGCTTCTAAGGAACATGTTCTTGTTTCACTGGCTGAAGCAAGCAGTGCGGACTCAGTGGACAGAGAGCCTCATGGTGTGAGTTTTATTGTTTTGCTACAGATTCAGTGCAGCAAAGAAGGTCGAGAAACACAGCAATGTCACATAGAAAGGAAAAAACAAATGCCAAGCTGCAGTGTTTCTTCATGACTGAGTTCACGTTTCTGCACGTAGATTCAATTTTTAAATAAAACCAGTCACTAAACTTACCTGCAGTGAAATCCATTATAAGTGTCTGGATTGCTGCCTCCTAAATGTGATCTGCAGATTGTGGTCTGTCAGATATCAGATGATGACACATGAACAGCTCCTTAAAACCCTCACGCATAAACATAAACAACCAAGGAAAGAACAAAATGAAGAAAAATAAAAACATTCAAAGTGAAGCTTAAGTTTTATTTAGCAGTACATAAAAATCACTGTGGCGATATCCTACAGGGTGATCACTGAAGTGGAATTTCTTGTTAGGTGGCCATTGGATTACAAAGAAATCTGAAAAGTATTACAGTTTGCTTTTAATATACAGACCATCCAGAGCCATTACTTTTTTGTCTGCACTGCGGGCAAGGCTGCACAGTTACAGAATCCCATCAGAATTCCCTCTGACATTGTGTATCGATTCAGAAATTAGATTTCAGATAAGTAAAAGAATCCATTTGCAGAGATGTAACTACAAATTTGGGATCACTGCAACATCTGCGTTTGTTCCTTTCTGCAGTATAAACCATGCTATCATCTTCAATTAGTGTATCAGAAGTTCATATGACAAGCAGAACTTCACCTTAACTAAAAAGTGAAGAGATTTGGCAAGTTTGCAACAACTAAAATGTATCTTTTTTTTTTCCCTTTTCCTGCTTCTCTGAGGTGCTTTTTAAACAAGTTAAAATAAATTTATGGCAAATGAACAGTATCCTGCATTGGAGAAATATTTTCTTTGCATATCAAAAAACTACCAATTTTCCCTTCTATTATTCCTAGTCATATTTCATGTTGTTGTAAAGAATTTGGTATACTTCATCTCAGCCAATAAGTAATATATTAGAATATGAACAATATAGGAAAAGTAATAAGGATTTTGAAGTCAGTATTTTATTTGGCACAACAGTATTAAATAAGCTGATCATCCTTCTGCACTACAATTTCATGTTTATAGATCAAATTGTATTTTTGGACAGCAGTTACATCCCACCTTTGATGAGTATAGCTACATATTTTAAAAATGCTTTGTATCATATATTTCAAAGAATATTAAAATAATTGTTGTAAAGCAAATTTTCATTATTCATTGAGGTAAATGGGAAAAAAGATGCAACAAAAATGACTGAGAGGGATCCTGGGTTAAGGAACAATCCTGAATTCCCTATTCAGGCAACAGCATAAGCCACAAACAGGGATTTTGCCAGAGAAATGAACTCACAGAACAACTGTCACCTTTCAGATTTCCTTCAAATCAATGCTCTCACATCTCAGGAGAAAAAAAGGCATCTGTGAATGCAAAAGTAGGAGCCTACCTGTCTGTAACATACAGTCCTTTCTAACCTTTCCCACCCTTTAGGAGTTCCACATCTTGTTCCAGTCTAATGCCTCCTCACAGGCAAACGTAACAACTGAACAACAATCATGTAGGTCCGCGAGTTACATATACAATTACAGTATAGCAATATCCAAATTTCAGCAAAGTCAGTATAATTTACAGTCAGAATATGTAGGAACTGCAGAGGAAACCAATTCCTCAATCCATTATACAAAACAGTTTGCTGAAAATATGAAGAAATCTTCTCCGGAGAGAAAAATTAACAAAGTAGAAAAAAATAAAATGCACCTTCCTTGAATTTTATTTTGACTCATCCTCTTCATCCACAAATTCAACTAGTGGAGCGTCTCTATTGGCCTGGGCACCTTCCTGGAAATTAACCTTTTTTATCACTCCTGCCTTTGGAGCCCTTATGGTGTGCTGCACAGAAACACATCAACAGGCCATCACTAGAGCGGTTTGGTTTGTCCCCCCCCCCAAATGCTAATACATGCTAATATTGCTCTTCTGGTGCAATTAGAAAAGAATGCACTGAATTACTTCCTCTGACATGTATATTTATTTTAAACCTTCTTTTAAAATATTATCCTAGTCATTTTGCAAGTTTTATTTTCTCATCAATATGTATTTTGATAAGTATACCTGGGACAAAAAAGCTATATAATGTTATATTTTGAAGTATAAAGAGCTAAATGTTATTTTACTTCACTAATACTATTTGTTATTATAATAAATACTGAGCAGAAATAATACAGTTTTAGTCCAAATTGTTAATCATAGAGCAGATTTATCCCCTTAAGAAGAAGCTGCAGATTCACTGAAGATATTTTTGCTCACTGGCCAGGAAGGGGCTTTATTGAATAGATATTTGGCAACATCCAGATGAAATACAAATACAGCTACTAGTGACAGTAAAGGAATAACATATTTACATTACACACCAATCCTCAAATTGCTCTACTTGCTATTGTATCAGGTTAGTTTTCCATTGTAGCTTTGTTTGTTGGTAATTTTCTACACAGGGTTAATCTAATATCAAAGCGTTTAATATCAGATATTAAATCCTCACATCTAAGCAAGAATTCGTTTAAATAATAATTTGCTTTTTTATATCTCAATAGCACTGAAAAAAAGAACTACTCAGATAATGTCAGACTGAGATGTCAGCTGGGGAGGCAGAAACATTTAGCGTCCAATTGCAAATAATTTGGGTGTAACTTTTTTTTAGTGCACACATGTCGTATTTCATGTAACTTTAGTGTAATTTACAAAAGGGCACAATAAGTGAAAGGCAAATTTTCTCAACAACATTAATTCTGCTGACACAATCTGGTTTAAAATAAACTAATAGTCCAAACCAAACCGGTTCAGGCTACAAAGCTGTAGTTCAAGCAATGTGAGCCATGGTCGAGCAATGTGACAGGATATAATGGCCAAAATACTAGTCCACTGAATGCCACATGGACAATTACACAGAATATTTAGTGTACTCTTGGTAAAACTTTATGGAAGTAATAATAAAAATACTATAAACAAAAAGAAATATCCTAGGCATATTTATAAAGTGACGATTAGCTACATTTCTGCCTGAAATAACTGCTGGCTTTCCATAGGCTTATATCCTGACAGTCACAAGAGAGATACTGAGTTTTCTGCTAGAAAAATGAAAGAATTACAGGCTTCGTGGAAGGGGAGACAGGGACTGACAAATCTAACCAAACGAATATTAAAACATCTGCAGAATACTATGGATTATATAATCATCATTGGTTATTAAAATAAGAGCAAACATAATCCTCTAAAATCTAGTGAGACACACTTGTTCTACAGCATATAAAGCGATGCTGACATCTGCAAGCTATAATCTGCATCATACTTCAATAATGCAATCAAAAACGATTAAATTATGAACAGGTTTTTATTTTCTCAGTAATTAAAACCTTTTATACGTCACTCACCTCCATTTTCATAGCTATCATAACCATCAGAGGGTCTCCGATCTGAACTTTATCCCCTGCTTTAACAAACACCTACAATTCAAGAGAAAATTGGAAACAAATAAAAATCACACATCTGTACCATTAAAAACCAGCAGGTGGATCTTGGCGAGCACAACCCCCTGACTGACGGTGGCTTTGCAAAACCAGCCTCACAGGATCTTTGTTATTGTTGAATTGGGTGTCTGAGTTCTCCACATAATACTCAAGGGGGTCAGAGGATCAGTAACAGCTAACGGGATGACCAGGAAGCCATTTATTTATCTAACAAGCAGCATTAGAAGAGACAATATATGTTCTACCCTTTCTGTGCTTAAAGAGAGAGAGAAAGCCCAGAAGCTCTTCCTGGAGCCAGTCACTAAAGCTGTTTTCAAAACAAAACCCAGAAAGATTGCAGGAGACACCTGGCTTTTCCACAATAACTCTGATTTAGAGTGTTCACTCGGTATGTCAGAGATCCACGTTCAATGCACTCTACCCTGTGAAGGGCTTCATGCCTTTTATTGTTAGCAGAATGATTAAACCACTAAACTCTCCTGGAAATCTCTTTTGTTTTGAAACTTTTCCACCATACAGGAAAATACACAAGACTTAATGAGCTAAAGAAAAAGAAACAAAAATGGAAACAGAAGCAGTCAAACACACAGCTTAACAAAAAAGGCATTTCCAAATATTTAATTTTTTTGCAAGTCCATCTATCGTCTTGTTCTTTTGGTCAGATGAAATGGATCAAAAAGCCTGTAACACTGCAGGGAACTTTGACTTAGAAAGTAATTAAGAAAAAATTACTCAAGCGGTAAGATTAGTTAAATATTCAGATCTTCCAGAGCTCTCAAAAGAGAAGACGAGAAGCCTGAAAAAACTCTTGAGTGGCTGCTAAAAAGTCAGAATAAATAGAGCTTTTTCCAACTGGGAAAAGTCACCCAGGACTGACACTCTGGCCCTGATTCTTTCATGGCAGTACAGGAAAAAAAAGCACCATTTCTGGAAGAGTGAACTTGGATATGTATCGGATAATTAATTTCCTATCTGTATTATTATAATTACCTTCTCAACTGTGCCTGTCATAGGCGCTACGGCACCACTTTGCATTCCCACCGAACTCACTGCAGACAAGTACTTGGGTACGGGAAGGCCAATCTGAGCGCTGCCTTCCTACGGAAGTAAAATCAATGACATCTGAGTTAGCAACATAAAATAACAGCACTAGTACACGTGCTGACACACAGGGAAAAACCAGACCCAGCTTCAGGCAAACGAGCCAGCTGGTTAGGGTGCCAGCTGAATGGGGCCAGGGCATCAAAAAGGCTGTGGGTGCGTTTAATAGTTCGCCAGTGCCCAAGTCCTTAAAAGCCACACCTGCTGCTGCTGAGGATCAGCAAGGAAGGAACGACCCCTGCGAAAAAGAGACTCCATACAGACCTTTGTCCCAAACCCACACCTTCCCTGTTCATACAGCACAGAAGGTTTTACAAAATGAGTAAAGGCTGTTTGCACAAGGAGTAGGCAGGTTGCTACAACAAGACAGACATTGGCATCTTCATCGCCAAGCATTGTCAATGAGTGTTTCTTAATTCACAATGAAATTTTAATGAAAAATTCTTACCATTACTGAAAATCCCCTAATTCCTCAGACTTGCTACCCACTTTTCCAAAGGCTCATTGTCCCCCATATCCTACCCATACCCTAAAATTCCTGTGACTTCTTTGAGATCTTCACCTCACACTCCACTGTGATACCACAGATTATTTTTTAATCATTTAATATTAAAAATTAAACACACTGAAATTAAAAAAAAATCAGTTACAAGCACTTTCAGATAATCGTCAGTTTAAAATAACTGCTACTGTTCTACAACAAACTTGGGATATTTGACCATTTCAATATTTTGTGTTCTCCCCTCCCAAGCCATCATTTGGAACTCTGATTCATCTGAATTTATTTTATAACCTTTCTAAAAGCAATGGATGTTCTCACTCACTGACCATAAGCAACTAACTTCTAATTACAGCTATAAATCAAACAAGTATCAAAACATTATGGGCCAATGTAACAAGTTGAAATGATGACTCCCTTTGACATTCTATTGAAATTTATATTGTTTATTTACATGGATTAAAACTCTGAAATTTTATACTTGTGATAATAAAGAAAGGAACTTTACCGGAAAGAAGAGATAAATGGTGTTGTCCAAAATGACCAATTTGGACTTACACACTGTTCCATTTACTGAAGACCTCAAGTAAACTGAATCACCTTCATTGAAGATCTCTCCAGAAATCAGGTACGTTTTATCTTGAATCTGAAAGTTAAATGCTTTTATAAGGACAAAACCTACCCCTTCACGAACAATAAACCAAAAGTTAGTGTTTGCAGTATACACTCATAACCTGTGATTCTTCACAGATAATTCTGGAATTAAAAATATTTTTTAAAAAATCTTATGTATCCTTTATTTGTCAATTAACAGAATGAATTCTGTATCCACTGCAATCAGCTCACAAGATCAGCTGATGTGCTCTCTGAGGACAGTTTTTATCACAAACTGTGCAATAGCACTCAGCAAAATACAAAGGTATACTATTTCTCAGAAAAAAAACAAACAAATAAATAAACAAACAGAATATTCTGTTTAGTGATGCTACTAGAATCTGGTATTTTTAATTTGTCCCCACATCTTGGCTTCCTTCAAACAGACAAAATCCATCCTGTTCACTTCACATGACAAGTTTCCACAATGCTTTCCAAAAGACAGGTAACTTCCTCACTCTTGGAAGCTTATAATACAAAAACCACAATATATTCAAGTAAACCTACAAAGGAGCAGAAGAGAGCAGTAACAGGGACAGTCTCAATTAGACACCAAAAGTGCAACTAAAAGACCAAATGGAAAGTTCATTTATTTGTAGGTAACCCTTCCACCTATGTCAATGGAAACCACATCTCTGCCACAACTTCAGAATATAAAAGGCAGTATGAATATGAATATAAGTTCATTACATTTAACTGATCTTTTTAGCTGTGAGGAAAGAATCAGAGACTTGCTGATCTTTCCGCATGTTATGAGATAAAATTAAGTCTTCATTTACAGAGTCACATACTTTTTTCCCCACTGACTGACGACCTTATAACATGCATTGAAAGGATACTGCTGATCTGATGCTGATCCCTTGAGGGAAGAAAAATCTTTTGCTTGATCACTATCTAGAGCAGGGGCACAAATGAGGGCAACACTGGGAATGTTTGCCAGTTCCATGGCCCAGCAACCTGCTCTGGCTGACCGGCCTCAGGATGGGTTTGGTAGCACTGCAGAGGCACCATCTTCCTCATCATCAGCTCCCCATTCTGCTTCTCCATCCCTTATCTCCAGCTTCGCTCCACTTCCATCTCAACCCCCATTTCCCTCTTCCTTGGGAGTCGACATTCTCCCCATTGCAATTCCCTCCCCAAAAAGTTCCACTCTTCATTCCTTCCAGCCTTTCTTTATTTTTTGCTGACATTACTTGTATGAGATAAGCCTGAAATGTAAAAGCTCTCCTGCATTACATATGTAATCAATACACTCAAAATAACCTGGGTATTGCTTAGGGGATGTGGGTTATCTCAATATTCATATCAGTAGAAGTAAGGGTTTGAGTTAACCAATATGTGGTTATACACACAAAAGCATAATATTTTTCTCACTATTTTTCTAGCACACTCATCTCTATGCAGTCTAAGCAGTTCAGAAATACTGACTTATAATTGGCCTTTTCTGAATATTGGAAACAAGAAGCTGAACTATAGAGAGACTGCATTCTCAAGCATGCAATCCTCCTGCGTGCCACACTGGACAGAAAATCCATTTGACTCAAGGTGATGCAAAAAAAGCTATTCAACACTGCAAAACACAACCCCATAAGCCACACAATTAGAGACGATCACACATGCACACACAAAACTATCAGTGTTTAAAGAGTTGTATCTCATAGGATCTCCATAGTGTAGACAGAGAAAGAAGCCAATGCTATGGGGCATCATTCAATTATTTAACCAAAAGATTTACTACTCTCATCATTCCTCAATCTCATTTGGTAATTGCTTTTTTTATTGTGAAGGTGGAAATTGGAGAAGTGTTATCTTACAGACAAAGCTCTAGAAAGCTTTTATTTATCCCACAGGAGATCCATCTCATGCACAGAATAAGGCAGGAGTCCTGCGGAAAAAAGTCTTTTTAAATGCAGCTTTAAATGTAACTTCCAATGTTTTAGACAAATTTAAGGAAGAGAAAAATAAAGAGTAAGATCTTTAAAAACTTGAAAAACAAATGCTTTTCTTAGCTTTAGTTTTCAAAAGCATTTTAGTAGCTCTTCCATGCCAATCCAGGATCTAGCAAAAATGATTTCAGGCCAAAACAATAGTCTACAACAACGGCTACAAGCAAACCAAAAACAGAATCCTGTATCAATAACTATGAAGCAACTTTAGTAACAGTTAATACTGAGAGAAGCCTACATGAAACTCATTCTTCTTTTATCTAATGAAATATCCAGAAAAAAGGACTTGTACCTGCATATTGTATGACCCTTCTTGATTGTAACTTACAGCTACATCCACAACTGTGCAATAAAACAAAGTAAGTGTATGTGAGTAGATTCAATTATAGCATCTGAAGAATAATGACATATAAACAATATTTAGCATTTCTTGATAAAAAAAGACTTACCAATACTAAGAAAAGAACAGGTATTTTCAAATTAGCTTAGTACACACTGCAGATTTCATATTGAATTCTAGACAATTTGTTTTTCAAAAATGAACACCTCATATTATGACCTGAAATCTATATTAAGTTATCTGGACAGAAACCAGATTTTTCACAGGAAAAAGTACTGAGCATTTTCACACCAGAGTGAAGCAAAAAAAAAAAAAAAAAGTCAACGGCACTGAGGTCTTAAAAATCTCAACCTTACTCATTTAAATGATGTACATTAGTAGCATCATTTGAATTTGGTTTATATCCCCTCAAGATTTAACAGTGTAGATTAACCATACAATTCTGTGAATTTCCAGATTAAATTGCATTAAAATCATACTGCTTCTATTTGCTGTTTCTTTGCCTGAATTTTCAAGCACCAATCAAAATAAGTAGCTATAAAACATCTCCTCTCCCTTCACACACTTTTTATTAACTTACCGCTTTCCCCATCCAGCAGAGACAGTTTTCTAGTATAACACATATTTATTCTTCTACCAGTGCTGGATGCAAATGGTGAGAATTTATCTAAACCACAAAATACACAGATACATTACTTTCATTCTACCTTGACAGAACACAATACCTAGAACTTACACCATAACAATCAGTGTCCCACTATTACTACCATCATCCTTATCTGCTTATATTGCACATAAAAACTGGGGAACCACCATAATAGATAGTGACAACCCCTCACTCAAGCTTCAGCACTGAATAACTGAGGCTGTGTAACCTACAGAAAACATGACACTAACCACAGCACTCACTAAGAAGAGGGATATTGACTGTTGACCATAAACACACCCTTGAACAGGACAAGATAGCACATGAATTAAACTGCAATGCAGCAGATTCAGATTAACCTTTAACTGAAAATTCCAACTGTAAGAGAAGTCAAACATGGCAGCAAACTGCCTGGGAAGATTGTGGGGTGTTTCTGTTACTTGGTGGTTTTGAGAATGGATCAGATTTACACCTATCCAATACTGAGTGACCAGTTCATTATCTCTCGAGGCAAGGGAATAGTGTATAGGAATCTTTCCAGTCCCACTCTCCCATTTTTCCAGGATTAAGTGGAAGACGATATAAAATTAACAAGGTTGTTGGCAGCATATATGAGATTTATATGAAGATTTCATTAAAAGCAATTGCATGTCCCACTGGTATAGCCATTAACAGTGTCAGAATTCCGGAATGTTCAGCTCCTGGAGGGCTGTTCATTCCATTAAACCCCACTGCCTCTCCCAGCCTTAGCAGAGGCAAACTCCACCTCTGAAGACCTTGGGCCAGCTGTAGGGATAATAGTGACTGATACTCACTGCTCATGCCTGTAAAGAGCACACAGTGACACTGACCATGAATCCCAAGATCTTTCAGACAGTGCCCATCTGAAGTGCTGTGGGAAGTAGCCTGTACCTTACAGTGGTGATATATTCAATATTCAATATCTGCCCCTTAACAAAAGTGACATCTGTTCTGCACGTAAATATCTGACAGATGCCAGAATGCAGAACCCTGAGCAGATACAAAGTAAGGCAAAAAGGGAGCACGCAAATTAAATAATTGCACATGAGCTCACAGCACTGTCTCATCCAATAAAATAAATCAAAACAAAAGGACGATCCTTACCATTTGACTGATCTCTAAAAGCATCTGTTAGCATTTTCTCTTTCAGTATGAGTCCTAGAGCTGCCTGACACAGAACTTCAGGTGGGGTTGCCTTTTTGGTTGGAAACAGTTCATCATGGTGCTGAGGAATGAAATTAGTGTGCACAATTCCAGCCTCAAACTGGGGGTGTCCTGACAGGCTCAGTAAGAAATCAATATTAGTGCTTAATCCTACAATCTGTAAAGAAAAAGAAGCACATTGCCAAATTGAAGTTATGAATAAATATACATCTTTCTGCTCAATTTGTGCATAGATAGGTGAATCTTTCTTCAGACAGCACCATCGAAACACAAAGGTTACCAATAAAATGTAATTAATTCAAGTGGTGTGTTTCATTACCAATGAAACCATTTGTTGCAAAAAGAAAAACAAACAAAAGTAGCCTTCTCAAAAGCACTCCGTTTTCAGAACTCGGCCTTTGCCCACTGTTAAATCAAAGATTTAATCAAAGTTTCCCAGCAAGGGTAATGGGAGGTAATTTAGGAAAAAACAAACACCACACACCACAAACAAACAAACAAAACCAAAACCACCAAAAACTACTGTTTTGAAAATTCATGCTCTGAATATTTAAAATAACATTCCTAATATGAAAAGTGCCTCTTATTAAAAAGGAGTTATAATAGTTCCAGATGGTCTGTATTTGATCTTTCAATAGTAACAAATGAGAACGGTGACTTCATAAATTTACTAGATACTATTTGTTTTCTGCAGTGCAAAATACCTATGCAGACAACAGGAAAACACAACTAATTATTTTAGATAAATCAGTGAAACTGGTAAATATATCGTGCTGTCAGCACTTGTTGACAGAATTACTAAGAAAATTCTGAAAAATCCACAAGGGAATTATTTTCTCCCTTTCACTTGCAATAATTTTCATTTCTAACCAAAAAAATAGTGGGCCAAACTTTTTCAGTACCTCAGTCACATTTAATTTTCTGATTTAAAAGTGTAAATTAATTCTATATTAATAATATTGTCTCACCTCAAGTCAAACCTTAAATATACAGATATAACACCTGTAGTTTTTATAGGAGAAAAAGGGACCACTTCTTAAATACAACTGACAACATAAAAAACCACTCCATTATTTCTTTACCACATGGTTCAAAAAAGTAATTCCTTTTATAAATTAGAAATTACAAGTAAACACCATCTAACACAAACTCCACCTACAAATTCCTTTAAGTTTGAGAAAGCTCACGCCACAATTAAAAACGTTGTTTGGCCTTCCTCTTCTACAAAGTCCCAGCTGCATCATCCAGCTGAAGGTATCGCAAACTTTAGAAAAAAACCTGTGTGTAAAACTGGACTTCACGCTTATCTCTGCTCACCCCCCCAATGAAAACAGTTTGCAAATTAGGAAAAAATACAGGCTCTGCAAACAAATAACAAATCCGAAACAGTAGCAGCAATGCAGGCTCCCTCTTAGAAACCACTTCTGTTTCACCGCAGTATTTTATCCGTATTTTGCTAGCTCAAGATCTGAAATCATACTGGATTCCTTCTACTTACATTATATTGACGCAAACTGTATCGCAACTTTCTCAGTGCTGCTTGACGATCCTCAGCCCAAACAACCAGCTTTGCGATCATCGGATCATAATGAACAGAAACCTCATCACCTAAAATATATTAAAAAAATGCTGTAACACTAAACCAAGTTATTTCTGAAAGCTGATAATGCATAGTACTGCACCCATATGGCACTAAACACTGACACAATTGATGGCCACATTTCCCTGTGTCCTTAAAGAACATTAATTATGTAACCTGGCATTTCAAGCCCAAGGACAACTTCCGTACAGACTTTCGTAGAGGTAACATTACTCAAATTCAGTTTTCTTTGTTGCAATCAGAATGCAGGACTGATAAACTGTGATGAGAATATAATCAGCATGATCCAATGGACAACATTTGGATACAGGTAAATAAAGAGGTAAAGAAAATATTCAGCGATTGACCCAAAGTACTTGGAAAACCACAAGGAAGAATAATTCTGTAGAGATTTGTCTTCATAACTAGACCCTGTCAGATAAACTTCTTTAGGCCAAAGAGGGAAATGCTTACAAAGAAAAGCTTTTGATGTAAATATTTCTGATTACATCCCTGCCTTCAGTTCTACCTTGTCGGACTCCAGTTTCTATTCTGGTGAAACGATCAGGCGGTGGGGTGGATAAGTGCAACAATGGCCCAGCCCCTGGCATAAAGTTATTATTAGGGTCTTCAGCATATATTCTGGCTTCAAATGCATGGCCCCGGAGCAGAATCTCTTCCTGCATTAGGGGAATCTTCTCTCCTGCTGCAACCTGAAAATAATAGTTATTTTTCTTTAGTGCAGGATTAATATTCTGGAGTCCCAAAGTACGAAATATTGAATATCTTTCTTCTAAACATGAACAACTAGAAAGTAGATTTAAAAAAAGCACAAGGAGAAAGATGTGGTAGGTCATAAAAGGCTAATTCTGAAGTTATGCCTTCGTTTTCTCTGGGAATCATCAGTCAAAGGACTTTAAATTATTATTGTGTAAACTGATCTCCTAATATTTCACACAACTAAAACATAATGGAACTTCTTTTTTTTCTTCTGGTTGTGTCAAAAATAATTAAATGTTTAAGTTAAAGCCTGGTCAACCAAGACAAGATTTTTTTAGAGAAAAATTGCTCCAAAAGCAGATGATAAAATGGATTACAAGCAGCCAGCACTACTGGCCTGGGCTGTTGAGTCTTCCATGTAATGTGGGACTTGCACATTTAAGGGAATGTTTCTATAGGTGGATTTCTAACAATTTGAGAACCTTTAACAGGGAAGGAAACATCATTTAATTACTCAAAGGAATTCACATCACAAATACATGAATACCAACAAACACCAGCAACACATCAGTTTGACACTGAAAAACCAGGGCTTTTAGGGACAAAATAATGAAAGCAGCCTGCTGTAGTTAAGCAGAGCAGACCCTTCACCAGGAAGTAACACAATATCCATCTACACGGGAAAATACAAGTTCCTATTAAAAAAATTATAGCAACATTTCATCTTGTTTTGAAGTGTCAGGAGTTTTCCATACTATGTCTTCTGTGCCCAAACTACAGATTTCAGCAGAGACAGCAGAATGTAATTTAGTCTTTAAAGAAACAGCACTATACAGATTCACAAAAGTACTCTCTCCAAGAACTAACGGACATTTTTTACCTATTGGCTGATTAAGCCACACAGTAAGACAACTGAAATCTTTCTGCCTTATCTCTTTCTTCCAGTGTTGTTTGATCCCTGCTCCAACTCAGCACTCAATGTTCAATTTCTATTCACAGATGAGGAAGACAAAAGTTTCTCCTTTTTGCATCAGCATCTGTCATTTTATTTTTCTGGTTACACAAACACTCCCCCATGCTATCTACTTCAGCTCAATGTGTGCTGCTGTCCTCACTGCTGGATTGCTCTAACAAGAACTGGTTTTCATTTGCAATTCGCCAAAGTCCAAAACTTCTTGTTATCACTACATGTGAGTAATCTCCCTGCAAATTGGGCGTGTGAGGAAATTGCCTGTTTCCAGTCCACACTATACAATTATTTTAGAATGTGACTATACTGGTATAACACCAGACACATATTTTTGTGAAGAGTTTTCCTCCTACAGCCTGATGTAAGAATGATTTTTGGGCCAGAGATACATTTGAACTCAAGTTTTAAAAAATTTTGAGCCTGGTAAGGGAAAGATCAGGACCCTACTCCTCCCAATTTCCACATTCTCTATAGCCTCTCTAAAGTGCTTTAAAAAACCCATTTTTTTTCTCTATACAACTACAAGAATACTTTGTTGGAATTCAGAGCATCTACACAATGCTCTACGATCAAATACAGTAATACAAGATGTTCCTTTGGAGCAAGGGAAACTCTACCCCATTAGTTGAACAGGAGATGAGGATCTGAAAACCCATCTGGTGTTTCATAATAAATATCAAAGAGTACTATTCACCAGACAAGAGGAACTGTACACATAAAATCCATTAACACTTACCCTAAGCTGCCATTCCACCAAGTCTGTTCCAGTGATCATCTCTGTAACTGGGTGCTCTACTTGCAGTCTGGTATTCATCTCCATGAAGTAAAAATTATGTTGGGAGTCCATAATAAATTCCACTGTTCCTGAAGCATTTAATAAAAGGGCACTTCAACAAAACAAGACTTCTTCAGAATGGGCACCTAAGATACTTAATTCACTTATGCTAGGACAAGACTACTATTTCTAAATCAGATACACTGAATTTCATTAAATCCTATACAAATTATCTTAAAGGGTCACGCAATTGAGGTCTGAAAACAGAAGGGCTGTTTCCTTGCACATTTACATATCCTGTGCTGTTTATCAGCCACTCTACAGTAAGAGCTGCATTTGGTAAAAAGTGCATCAAGACTCTTTAAACTATTGTGTATATGTATAGAGTGTGTAATTATGTTTTAAAAATAAGTACCCAAAGCAAGCAGTGAGAAAAGAAAGTCACAAATAGTTTTAGCAGGTTCTTTTTGATTTGGGAAACAGTGTGGGCTTCATAGTGAGTTGTGTTTTTCTTTTAAAGGCTTTACCGTTTCAATATATTGTTCTTTGTATGTTGAAATTATTTTTCCCTTGCTCCGCTCAAAATTAACAACATTCATAATGCTCACTTCCCAAAAACAATCTAGTTTCCTCAATTATCTGCTCTGATTTTTTTTCTTTCTATTTCCAGCTGCCACCAGTCTTGAGCTCAGCCCAGGTATGCTAATTCAAATTTGTAACTACATCAGAATTAACTATGTGATGACTTTCTGAAACCTCAAAAAAATTGGGGGATGTGTGACTTATTCTAAAACAATCACACACCATTTGCCTTGAGGCTTGAAGTCTTACTAAGTTAAAAGCACATCTCTGCAGCAGCCATTCCTCCACAGACTTACCTGCTCCCACGTAATTCACTGCTTTCGCTGCTTTGACAGCAGCTTCTCCAAGTCTCTTTCGAACTTCAGGATTAATTCCTGGCTGTTAATAACACAAAAGATAATAAGTTATTGTGAGTGTTGGTGTTATTAAATCTACTATGCATGAATATTTTGTGGTATTTAGCAACTGTACCGAAATCCTTATCAATGTTATGCTTGAAATTTGCATAATTATTTTTCTAAGAATCATTTTCCTAAAAAAGTAATTGTTTTCAATTAGAACAGGTATTGAGAATTACAAATAAATTATTATCTGCTAAATAAATTCAACGGGGGTTAGCAATTACTTCAAAAATATGTCGGTTCATAAAAAATATTATGAGAACTTTCTGCTCACCCCTGGTGCCTCTTCAATGATCTTCTGATGTCTCCTTTGCACACTGCAGTCTCTTTCAAACAGATAGACTGCGTTGCCGTGCTGGTCACCAAACACCTGGACTTCAACATGCCTGTTCCATAATAATAGATGTTTCAATGTATTTCAGTAAAGCCCCAATCCTGTGACTGACATCACCCAAACAGACTCTGAACTTGTACACAATCCTGTACGTGTCAGTAGGACTTCTTCTAGGTTCAAATGTCTGACCTCAAATAGACAAAACTGTAGAAAAGAAGGGGCTATTATGCAGGATTTCAACTGGTTTGGACTTCCTCAGTCCCCTAAATGAAACTGGATTCTAAATGCAGTGAAACCTCACAGGTCGTAAGATAAGCAAGATACGTATCTAAAGGCTGCTACCTCTTTATTAGTTCTTTTTTTATAATAAAAATAAAACCATTTCACTATTATTTGATAACAATGATTTCCCTCCGAATTTTCTGTGTAGCAATTCACAAGGGGCAGCAGCCCTGGCTCAGGAATCACATTGTATTTTTCAACATGCCCTTTCAGAGGACAACTATTAGGTGGCAGAACTTCGTTCTATGTATAAAACTAACAAAAATGTGTAATCATTCTGATAATCCTCTGATGCTGGCAAAAGAAATTCCCCAATAATTTCATTAGATAGTTCTCATGCCCACCTGGCAGCATAAGCAGGCCTTCGGTTTCTTTAGATGAAATGCTTTCTTTATAGTGATGCTTCAAGAAAAACAGATGTAAAGTTCAAGAGTATCAAACAGAACTCTGAGTTCTTTATAAAAAAATAAACTAGCTCAGTTTCACAGGTCAGGCATGAGCTAAAGACTACAACTTCTGTTTGAAATATCAAACTAGAGAAAGATTAAATAACCAGTTTAAGACAGCTGAAGGCAGCAGAAACACCACAACCGTCTGACTCAGGTCTGAAGTTTAACTATTATAAAGGGATTTTTTTCCTAGATGTAAATCAAATTTAGAAAGGTCACTCGAGAAGGAATATCAGTGTCTTTAAATGTCACTGCCATGTCTCTGAAACAGTGGTAATTTAATTCTTATCATTCAAAACAATGTCATTACAAGAAATTCAATACATTATAAACAATTTTTACTAAATTAACACCTGCCGTAGTGCAAATAAAACATACAAGACCAATTTTCATCCTACCTGTAAAACAGCTATGTTAATGTAAGAGTGGAATATATTACAGTGTACATTTCTCACCTTGGATTATCTACAAATTTCTCAATTAGCATTGCATCATCATTGAAAGACTTCTTTGCTTCTCTCCTGGCTGATTCGAGCTGGTCCAGAAACTCCTTTTCTGAGTGAGCAATTCTCATGCCCTAAAATACAGAAAAAAGTATATCTAAATGTCTAAAAATATGATATGCATAAAAATCCTCGCTGCACGCAAACAGCAATAAATTAGTTTAATGATAACACTTTTCCCTTCTTTCTTAAACTTTAGCAAAAATTGTTTATCAACTCCCAGTAAGATAATCCCAGCAAGTCCCATTGAAAGTGCCATAAAAAGTGTAAAAACTAGATATTACCATTCCATTGATAGGGATGAGTACAAATTTCTATTTTATTCTTAAATACCATAGAAATTTTCCAAGGTTGGCAAAGAAAAAGTGATTTCACTAAAAACCAAATATAGCTATTTTTGAAATAATTATAATTCTCTATAATGTTATTTTTATAGAAATTTATTTCAGACTAAAATCAGATTAAACAGGAAATTCATGGTACATTAAAAAGTGTCTGGACATCAAATATTTTAATAGTGCTCTAATCACTTATAACGCAACATTTTAAACTGTTAGGAAAAAAAAGAGAGAACACAGAAGCTGTCACAAAGTAACAATTTACAGTAATCTAATTTCACACAAACAGATCCACAGAACTTTTCTGTTTATCTGAATTTCTGGAGATCCACTGAAATAAACAAAACTCTTCCATTTCATATCAGCTACTTATCTTGTGCCTGACTGCACAACAAAAGGAAATGAGATTTCATAGTGCTAGACTGGACATTAATAATAAATTTTAACAAAAAGTAGTTTTCCAGTTCATTTTTAAAGATTTCTTTCAGAATATTCAGTTACGGACACCGAGACACGACAACTTGACAGCACAGGATGAACAGATTAGCTCTTTTACCTTTCCTCCACCCCCGCGAACAGCTTTAATCATCACTGGATATCCTATTCTCTTGGCATGTTCCTTCAGACACTCATCTGATTGATCTTCTCCATGATAACCTTCAACAACAGGAACGCCAGCAGCAGACATTATAGCTTTGGAAGTGCTTTGACAAAACAGTTTTATGTTTAGAATTATAATAGCTTTTTTTTTTCTTTTACTTTAAGCTCCAAACCTGTATATGTTCCCAATATTATTTCTCCTCACAAAAGTAGTTCCACTGACCTCAACGGGACTATTTGCATTACATGCAATTGGATTGTAATTAATCAAATGCTTCGAACAGGGATTTTTTTTCTCCAAGGCGTCCACACAAAAGCAGCAGTTTCAGGCTCACTGTTCTTTCCTATCTTTTGACTCATGTTACAGAGGTCAAAACCTCACATTTTCAAACTACAACACTGTGTCCTGTCAAAACTGTATTTAAAGTTGTACAAAGGCACAACTCTTTTCATGATACAGGCTGTTACACTCAAGTGTAACAATAACTTCAAATAGACATATGAAACTAGTTAAATTAGATAATGTCCTCTCACATCAGGAAGTGAGAAAGAAGTATTTCTCTGAAATTAATATTACATAGTTCATGTGTTAGTAATAACCTTATTTCCATATTCTTGATTTATACTCTATACCCTGGAAACATTTCTTTGATCTGAGTAACTAAGAATATGATCCTCTGTGATGAACAAAACTTATCACTCCATTTTATATGAGCCACAATAACTCCTGATGATATGGTGGGTGTTTTCCACCATTCTTTTGACCAATATACATGACATCCAATCTGACCGCTAAACCTTTACCTATATAACACTGCAATGCCCCAAATCTGGAAAACCGGGATCAGTTAGGTATTTAATGACCAAAATCCTAAAAACTGAACAATCTTGATTGTTTCTAACTCTGTAGTAATCCCACATCTCCTACCCTGAAGCTTATCCCTTTGAAGAAAGCCATAAAAACAAAAGAGAAAGAGAACCGATAGAATAAAACAATTACGGAGCGACTGGTAATTTGTTAACAGAATTAGCTTTGCCAAACTGTAAACTGCATAACCAAGTAACAAATCAGAAATAGATACCTCTTAATACCCATATCTCTGATAGCAGATGAAGGTGGACCTATGAAGATGATTCCCTCTTGCTTGCACAACTCTGCAAACTCTGTGTTTTCTGAGAGGAAACCATAACCTGGATGAATAGCCTAAAATAGAATAACGTTACCAGCCTATTTTTATATCAGTTTAGCTTAGAAAACCCTGAAACTTCAGTAGAGTGCTAAAGAAACACAAGATGGAAACACCGTGGGTAAAAATAAAGAACTAAAGAGTAAAGGAAGATTTAAAGTCATTATTTCCTTACCTGTGCTGCTGAGACTTTTGCCACCTGCATTATTTTCTGCATAGCCAGGTAACTCTGCTGGGAAGGTGCTGGACCAATGCAATATGCTTCATCTGCCTGTTGTAGAAAAAAATACACATAACACAGACCGTTTAGTGAATAATAAAAAGCAAGTTTAACTACTTCTGAACTCATTATATTGCTTATCAGACTGCGAGCATGCAACAGTTTAAATCACTGGCTCTCTTCATGGGGAGATTCAACTGGGTGAAACAAATTCTGACTTTCTTCCCAAAAATCAGAGTCCATTCTCTAACCCCCAGTGGCTACTTCGGAGTTAGAGCCAAACCTCAATGCACTTCCTGAAAATTGTTCAGCTGTCGAGACAGAGACTTGGCAAACTTCTCATGGATTCAAGGAAAACCTGGAAGTAACTCTACAGAGGTGAAAATCAGTTGCTTTAGCACACACATCTACTTTCACACTGAACTTATGAATGAGAAACACTGTTGTGCATGAGCGTTAATCACGAATTTAATATACTTCACCATTGCTACATGCATGGAATTCCTGTCTGCTTCACTGTAAACTGCTACAGACTTCACGCCCATTTTCTTCGCTGTTCGCATCACTCTGCATGCAATTTCTCCTCGGTTTGCGATAAGAATCTTTGTTATGTTGTGACCTCCTGTTTAAAGGGATGAAGCACAGTAAGCAATTTCTAAAAGAAATCCTTAAAAACATTCCTGAGAATAAAGACATTTTAAAATTCAGATTTCTCTTCCATCATTTATACTGTTTATGCATTTTTTCCAATAATGAAAAAACACATGCTTCAGCCAAAGCATTTCCATGCCGGTCTTGGAATTTTTTCCTTACAATCCTTATGCTGAAATATGTTCAATTTAAGACTTTTTTTTTCTTTCTACAGTTCAAGAAATACATTCTAACCCTAAAACAGCAAACCTGATGCTCATATATTTACTGTGTACTTTCCGGACCACCTAGGAAACAATTAACGCCTGTTCGCCTCCCCAGCAGAAGTGATTCACAATTCTTTGAGGGGCACTATTCCCCATTGATACATAGTGACAAAGACATAACAAGGTACGAGGATTTTTTTTTGGGGGGGGAGAATGTCTGTGGTGGTTTTGTTGTGTTTGTTTTGTTTTTAAACAGCAGTTTACAAGCATCTAGCTTCTATTGAGCCTCATGACAACAGCTTAACACACCATACAAGGCCAGCACAGCCAGAGACCTCACAGGCAGAACTAAATAGCTTAAAACTAACTAATAAAATTAAAATGTATCTCTGAATTCTATAACTTTTTAGACAACGTGATAACAGGGAAAGCTTAAATCAGTTTGCTAAATATTTTTTACTTTCCTTCATATATTGTTTAAATACCATTACGCCTAAAAAATAGTTCTCACAGACTCTGCAACGTTTGTCTCAGAAAAGGACTCAGAGGAGAACATCACAAAAATAAATAGTTTTCATTGAGTACACCTAAATATGACAAATAAAATTATTCAAAATGTTGGCTACACATTAAAGATTATTTCTGTTAGGTACGCTATAGACTACCATTTTCAAGAACTATACAAATATTGAATATTTACTTTAAAAAAAAACCTACCATTTTTTCAACAACTAATGTTGTAAAACTAACTGTAAAACCATCCACATTACAAAAGCAATAACGGTGGGGTTGTCATATGCAGGGACAGGAGTTGGACTCGATGATCCTTGTGGGTCCCTTACAACTGAGCACATCCCATGATTCTAAAATCAGCAGCTAAAGAAGTCAGATTTCCTACCTATCGTTGAGGCCCATTTCACAAATCTTTGCACTTGGTTCCATTGCCTGTAGAATTATAAACACACAGAAGTGTTAAAAAAGTACATGAAGAAGGGGCAACTAAGATACTGCTATTTTCAACCGGCAGAAGGACTAACGTGGCTGTGAAGCTTTTGATACAACTACTTATACAGAACGTATTTGAGTACAACAAGGCAGGTTAAGCAAACTTAACCAGATCTCTCATTAAAAGGGTTTTCATTTAGACACAACAGAAAAAAGAAACTGTCCCTTTGCTTTTTTTTTAAGCAGAATTCCAATTGAAATAGTCAACATAAGTTGGTTTTTTTTAAAAAAAATAAAATATCTAGCCAACAGAATGGGCAACATCTTGTGTTTATTACAAAGATGTCAACTTTAAGTATTCAGGAAAAAAAATAGGAATAATCACAAACCAGAAATGGTTAAAAAAGGACATAGGAGTTGTTTATATACGGTGCAAGCAAGAGCAATGTGAAAGATAGCAAGAAAGAAGAGCTATGAAGAATTCTGGAATATAAGTTAGACCTCAAACTAAAGTACTGAAGAAATCAGATAAAGAAGGCTAAGTGGCTGGAAGAAACAGTAAAAGTAAACTCTTGGAACTGTTCTAATTAACATATAAACCAAATTTGGAATCTCAGATCAAGTCCAGCAATTTTTAGACAATGTCAGGCAAGAGGACAGGAGGCCTCCTGGACACCACACAACCAACAGCTCAGTTTTAATAAGGAGAGGGGGAATGGGGGCATTTCCTGAACTCCTGATAAACAACCAGCTGCCAGGGCAGCATCTCCTGCCCAGGACAGCACACAGGGGCGGCCACAGCGGCTCCTCGCCCTGCTCGCCAAACCCAGCACCCAGGACAGGCTCATGGAGTCTGTACCAACTGCTAAAACGATGCTTGAAGCTCTAGTTGGGGGTTTTTGCTCTTTCTTTCCCCAGAGGAGCTCGGGGTAACCGAATCCCTCACACACACGGCACCGAGCAGCGGCTCCCTCGCTGCTCCCCTTCCCGCTCCCCCGGGCCGCCCGGCTCCAGGCTCGGCCTTGGGCAGCCTCCCCCGCGCCAGGCCCGGCAGCCGCCGCCAGTTCCCCCCCGGGCGCGGTCGCTGGGTCGCTGCCGCCTCCTCCACCGCCGTTAACGGCGGCGACAGCGCGCACCGCCCCAGCGGGGAAGGCGGCGAGAGGCGCGTTGGACGCCCCGGGCAAAGCGCGGGGCCCGGCGCGCCGTGTTTCGCCTCCCCGCACTCACCGCCGCCGCAGCGCCCAGAAGCAGCAGCCACCCCGCTCGGCCGCCAGCACCAGCGCCATGTTGGGGAGCGCGGGGGGCGGCGGGACGGGGGTGTGTGCGCCGGGCCGGCCGGCACTGGCTGCCTCGGCGGGGCGGGGAGCGGCGGGGAGGAGCCGCGGGGCGGGGACGGAGCGCTCGGGGGGCTGGTGGTTACCGCCACGGAGGGCCCGGAGGCGGTTGTGTGGTCGGTTCTGAGCGATCTGGGAGACGGGGAGAAATGGCTGCCTGGTGGGGCAGTGCCGGGAGGACGCGCAGGGGCTGGATGACACCGAGAAACTGGGCAATGAAACGGCAGATCAAATAAAATTCATATAAATGTGAAGTGATGCACGCTGCAGGACTCCCGGCTTCGTTTATAAAAGCACAGAGAGGCGTGTTCTTCAGAAATTGCACCCCGGGTTGTAACAGAGCAGCGACGAGAACCGTGGGGTGGCTGCGGTGGGCGCGGGGCCCCCCGGGCACCGAAACCTCCCTGTGCCCGCGCTGCCCCCAGCTCAGAACCGGCTGGGAGGGGGGAGGTTCGGACGGTTGTGGGACCAGCACATCCCGCCCTCCGTGAACAGAAAACAGGCCCAGCCGGTGCGGCTGCCGCGGCCCCGCAGGCCGGTGCTCACCCCGTGAGCTCCCGAGGGGCGCCCATGGGGACCTGCGCCTTTGCACAGGCCTCATCTGGCCGGTTTTGTTTTCCGTGTCGAGCTGGATCCCTTAACACAGAGAGATTCACAGTGTGAATCACGCAGGTCACCTCGTTTGTCTCAGTCACGCAGATTTCCTGAACCGAGGTTAACAATAGCGTTTGGATAAACTGATCCTAATAGGCTGCAATAGAGCATTTCCAAAGGAGTATGTCACATGAACATGATTTTAATATTAACTATATAGAGAAATAAAACGAAACAGTGGCACTTAGTCAAAATAAATATTTAGAGTTGCCGTTTCCATAGCAACCATGCTTTTCCACCTAAGGAATACACACGCTATCATTTGCCAGGGTGGCAGTGTTACCGCTGCAGGAAGCAATCGTCTTGCCAAAGTAACAGGCCCAGGCAGGAACTCTCAGCAAAGCATATTTTATTAACGATTTTGCAAGACAGGGTGTTCTACCTAAAGGCAGGCACACAGAATAGGGCAAAAAGCCCCTGCTTATATCTCCCCCAAATCCCAGCTGCAAATTCCCTCACCTGTTCCCCACTGGTTGGTACTGCAGGGTTTGCAGACTACCTGATGCCTGCCTCAGTTTACCTGTCTCATTCATCTAATTCTAACAATCCCCTCTCCTTATTGATTTATTTAAAATATGGTTTCCTGGCTTTTTGGTTACCCTTCCCCCAGCTTAACTTTTTAAATACAGTAATCAGTTTGCATTCCGGGATTAGTTCAAAGAGACTTTGTTTTACATTAAGGATTCACAGTCTGATGTCTCTCAGTCCTTCCCCCCGTTGGGGTCAGGTGCCAGGTCTCCAGTTTTGTAAAAACGACATTCCTCCTTCAATGGCTCCTTACACCATGTCTTACATGTTCTCCATACTCTGAAGCATTAACACAGTTTCTTACATAAAGGGCATTCTTGATATGCAGGCAACCTCTGCTTGTTCTGCTGCTGCTGTTTGTCATTCAGCACAGTGACCTGTCACAGCAGGGACTGAGAGGCGGTGGCAGGTTGAACGGGCTCCAGATCAGCCTGGGGAAATTGTGTGGTCCCTTGAGCCAGACTGCAAGAGACGGCAGGTTCAGCACTTGCTCTGAATATGAGGTTTTAAATGATGAATTATTAAGTGAAGCTACAACTTTTCCATAATTCATTATCTTAGTTCTTCTCCAACATCATGTGCTGGCAACATAGTTCCTCCTTTTGTCTTTTAAAATCCAGATTTTAAAAAATTTCAGTGTGTTAATTTGTCTCTAAACACAAGATGGCAGCATTTTGTGTAGTTTGTCATTGACCATGGGGAAAACCAAAGACATTTTACAATACATAGAACAGAGGTGATGGAGGAGTTTATACTTTGAAGAGCAGAACTAATGGAAGATGCAAACTCATTTATATTGCAAATCTGCTCTTGCTGACGGCATCCTGCAAGCATGGCATTTAGGGCTTGCAAAGTGAAACACATCACCAGATTGTAAATACGGGTGTTTGAAAGTGCAATGGAGAAAAATGGAAATGCAGAAAATAATCATTTTCTCACTAACACCGGTATGCTTAATGGACACAGACAGAGGCACTGTGATGAATGTAGTGATATACTGAGTAGGTTGGACTGGCAATGTTTTAAATTTTATTCTGGAAGCTTGGCATATTTTGAAAGCTGCTTTAGATTAATGATTTGAGTACTTTTCTCATTATTATCCATGAGCAGACTGCTAAAATCATAATTTGTTTGAAATATGAATTCATTTTCCTTGAGGAGATTAAAAAAATGTCATTCCGTGGCAAAACAAATGATAAGCATTGGCTGGACTTATGAATCATATTATTTGGAAATTTCTAATGTATAGGAAAGCCCCAGCAAAGCTGAGGTTCAGAGCTAAGGTCTGTGTCTCTAATCTGCACAGATTTTCTGACTGAGATTGAACACTCTCCTTTTTTCCAACAGCCATTTATTTTGTTTCTGCATGTGGGAAATGCAACCTACTCCTTTTCAAAATTTTGAAGAAAGAGTTAAGTAAGAAACTGAGCCGATTAAATGATAATTTAATAAAAGACTTAGTATCTACCAACTTCGTAGGCAATAAACCTTGCAGAAAAAGGGAAATGCAGGGTTTGTGACGTTTTGTGGCTACCTGGGAAAGCCCAGATGCTGGTGGAAGCCCAGGAGTGTGTGCATTGCTGTGGCTGCTGAACTCCAGACGTCCATACCCCTGCATCGCTGGCACGCAGAGGCCACAGCCATGGACGTGAGAAAGTGTGGTCTCCAAGTGTCTTGTTACCTTACTAGCAAGGGTTGACTTAATAGAAATCTTTCTCTCCTCACCCTTGTTATTTTCTCCAAATTGATGCTTTATAAAAAAATATTTCTTTTTTTCTTCTAGACACTCTGATTCAAAAATGTTTCTCTGGTGGAGTTGAAACCTTTGTGATTCTGGGGCAGCCCATGGTGTGACCTACAGACCGAGGAGGTTTTGCCTTAAAAGGAAAAATGACTGACTGTCCCTCCACCTACCATTAAACCTTGTCAAGAAAGAGAGAATTTGAGACATCCAGTAGCCTTCAAGGGTCCACTTCAGACACACACCCCAGCCTCCCTCAGCAACGAATATGCAGAAGGCCCCATCTAAGTCATAGTTCAGCAGCTGAAATGCATCTCCCAAGTGTGTATTTACCAGCCCAGCTTCTAAAACTAAGATGAACAAGACAGGAACTTTGTCCACTAATTACGTGTGTCACTTGGGCAAACCTGGCACCAAATTTAATATTGCTCCAGGTCAACCAAGTGCAAAAGAGCAGAGCAAACTGACCCTGCTCTCCCGGCAGCCTTGCTTCGCCACTGGAGTGCAAATCAAGGGGCTTGCAAAGTTTTCATCTTGTGATCTGTAGCCATTAAATTATCCATCATGTAGGGGTGTACACTGCCACTAGAAGCAGTAATAGCAAGTAAAGAATAATTGTGGTATTTTATCAGTGGTGGAAGTTTTTTTATTTCTGCTGTCCTCACTGGCACTTCTCTAACAGACAAGTTCCCAAATCAGCTGCCGGCAGCAGAGAGATAGGATTTCCTCCCCCATCTTTACCATGTCTTCTGCTTTCCTGCAATCCACCTAACAACCTTTGCTTCATTAGCCATGAGAAGCATGACATGTTGGATTTGGCCATTTCAGAGCCTTATCTTGCTCACCAGAGAGAAGGCAGCGTCCTGTTCCCCCATCTGCCCACCCAGGCCCCAGCCTCCCAACAGTGGCCTTAGAGGACCGTGCACCCAAAACGGTCTGGCTGCAGTTACTAGCCAAATGTAGATCTAGACAAATTTGGTTTCGAGGTTCACTGAAAAACCTTTAAAGATGAAGCAGAAGAATTTTTTAGTGTTCCCTTTTATTGAGAAATTTACCTCATGCAGCTGTGCTACATTTATGATATTTTAAGCTGGCTGTTGGTGTAGCAAACAGCGAAATCATAGCAAAGTCACAGACTGGTTTGGGTTGGAAAGGACCTTTACAGATCATCTGGTCCAACCTCCATCTTTTGGGAAATTCCTTTGACCAACACAGAAGCTGTTGAATTCTCAAGTTTATGTGTGGTATTTTCCAAGCTATTTATTTCCTTTAGTTTCCATAACTTCACATTGAAAGGATGCGTTCTTCTCAAAAGACTCTTATCATAATTCCTAAGATTATTATCTGTGAAAGCAGTTTAAAGATGAAGTAATCCATCCATCCATCCATCCATCCATCCATCCATCCATCCATCCATCCATCACATCTGCTATGAGTTATGGTCTGTGTTTGTTAGACCAATAGAAAACAAAAAGACATTTAGTCATATAAAGAAACATGGTGAATTCAGATATTCTGGAAGTTGTGTGGAGATTAACATCAAATCACATAATCTTTTCAACACCCCCTTTATTTTTTTGGTAATACTGTTGAAACAAAGATAGAAATGTCAGTTGAGCTGCCCAAGCCACAGAAGAAATAATCACCAAGGTTATGGTTAGGATACAAGTATATCTGTGCCTGTGGCTTGTGTCCAGAGCCTATAGTAGCCTGCCTGTTTGTTAGATTGTACTTGGATTTTAAAAGTTTAGGTGAGACAGCACTTGAGGAATATAATAAATGCATAACAATGCACACTTTAATGACTAAATACAACTTTTGTTATAGAAATACCAGTAATAGAAAAATAAAAAGCATAACTTACTTCTCATAGCAAATTATTTTTTAGCAACCATATATTATAGCAAGCGGGATGTGATCAACCAAACCATCTCCATACACTCAAGAAGCTAATCTACATCTCCCTTCCTCTTTCAACCAGAATTAACAGCTGTTTCTTAATTTGGACTTTGTCTATCGGAGAGCAAAAAGGACTGAAAGAAATTAAATCCTGCTTTACAAACTCCTTGCTGATTTTGCTAAGTATATCATCATGCTCATGGGATGCCCTTGTGTCTACATTGGGTGTGTGCAACCCAACAATCCAAAGAACATGTTAAATAATAGGACTTAATTTTGAATGGGAAAGATGTCTATTAATCACTAGTTGGAACGGCTTTGAGTCAGATCATGTGCAGTGCTGAGCTTTTTAGGCAGTGTTTGTTTTTGAAACACAGGTTCATTTTCAAATGGAATCTCTTCCATATATTTACCTTTTCTGCTGGACACCTCGTCAATTCTCCTGTTTTTAAAAAAGGAAATGCTTTAATTGAGTATAAAAACCTGCTTTCTAAACAACAGATTCATAGTATTAACTAACCCTAGGACCAGAGTGACTCTATTAAGCCAAGGGCCTGACCAACGTCCCTGCGTTCAGCAGCTTCCTGGCCACTGATGGGGGGAGGAGGAAGGGTGAAAATAAGCTAAATACAGTTCATTAAGTAATATTAACAGTGCTGGAGCCTTTTGCAAAATAATAGTTGAAACATTCAAATTTCAATTTGAATATTCAGCTGAATACAGTTCAAAGCACGGTATCTACATTAAAGCTTTGAACATTTGGTATTCTGTTTCTTGTGCTACTTTACCTTATAGTTGTATTGAGCTGTCTCCCTTGTGCACAGCTGGTTCTGACTTCTGTCTTATGCTTCTCCAAGTGCAAAAGAGCCACAAAAATGTCTTTATATTTCTCTTTTTTATTGGTTCATTCAGACTCACAGGGAAAATTTCTGGGGACTGTTAATTACTTCCATAGCTACATATTATGGTGATTATGGAACAGTATGACCAAGATTCCTGCTCGACACAGACCAGCATGTTCTAGTAATTAATGGAATGGAAGGATTTATTTTCATTCTTAATTTAGATGAGTAAACTCCCAACTAGTAAAATATCAAAATTATTTTAAAAATACTTAAGGGAAATGAAACTCACAAGACATTGTCATCAGTTTTACCCAGTGAAAATCCAGTGAGGCTCCATCATCATTAATAAATGCTCAAGATTGGGCCATTATTAATAGAAATTATCTCCCAATATTTCTATTTTGTTTAGCATATTAACAACAAGGAATTTTTGGAGTTTACTTCAGCGTTTCTTTTGTTCAACGAGTGCCATTCCAATCTTTTTCCAGACAAAACTTTATTGGTAGAATTTAAGCCATTACCCCAAGTCCTAAGAAGGAAGTGAGCTCTTATTTAATATTATTTTCTTTTTTGTAAATGTTTTTATATATAATTTCTTATAATTTTGATGTTGTTTGCTGCACTGAACAGATTTGTATGTGGTTCATGCATGTGTGTTTGTATGTGCACATTTGTGCAATTGTTGAGCTTTGTCAATCTTTTGTGACAAGGAGATTTTTCTTGTTATAACAAATAACATAAGCTGAATTGAATCTCCAAAGCAATTACTACTTTCATGCCTTCATCATTGGCTGAGCCGGAAGCAGACTACAGAGTGTTACAATTAATGTGCTTCAAAGCAGCTCCAAATTATTTCCAGATGCCAATCCAGCTGCTCAGCTGTGAGCTCACTGGGTAGCATTTGCTTTGGGGCAGAGAGTTTGTCCAAGGCCTGTGCAAGCTTTTATTTCCCACAGAAGCCTTGAGCATACAGTGCCAGTGGATTTCCATGAACATGGTATCTAGAAAAGTTTCTAAAGATACTTTATCTGGAGTGAGAGTCACATATTACTACATATTACCAACTTACGAAAAGTAGCCGTGATATTTACAGTACTGGGAGGAACTTGCTTATCTATGGAAATCATACTAACAGTTGCCCTTAGACTTCAGCATGCACAATGTTCCCACAAGGCTTTCACTGAGCTCTCACTTAACAGGGTTGGCTGTAGCTGTGGACCTCTGGTTTATTCACCTGAAGGTCGTGTCACTGGACTCATCTATTTTAATAAATCTAAGCACCATCTTTAAGATACCTAATGGATTTTCCAGGGACTAGTGATACTGCTTGCTTTAAGCTATTTTGAGGCATCTGATTTAGGTGGTCTGAATTGCATCCTTTGTTGATAATATAAAGAATATAAGCTCCTCAAACTTGGTCCTCTGGACTTCATCTAAATTAGATGCCAAGAATAGCCTAAAGTAGATGGTGTGAATTCTCTCCTTGCCACCTCAAAGAAATCTCTTCCAGAAATATTAATCAGGTTTAAACACAGGGTGTCATCCCACTTAAAAATATGGCTTCAGGGCAGTGAGATTGCCAGGTAGAAGTTAAAACTCCTGTGACTTCTCTTCTTGCTACACAGATTACTCAGATGCGTTGATATCCTCTGTGCGGCTTTCTTCTGGAAATCAGGAATGTGACAAACACGATGACAAACAGTCCCAAGATGCTCAGGCCCACTGCGACGGGAGCTGCTTTGCTCTTTTTATCAGGAAAACATTCTTCTTCTGGAAGTAAAAAGAAATCAGAGAATGTGTTATAGCAGGATACCGTACCCCTAGGCTGTACATCTATATTCCAGAAAAGTTAACAAATACAAGCCAGAATTGCTTTACCATCAAGATCAGTACATACACACAGATGTGGAGCATCACACTACAAAGTGCAAGTCTAAAAATAAAGAGCAATACGTATACTGCATGGACAAAACCTGTTCCTATGTGGCATCTAATTGCTTCTGCCCAACAAAAAGGATCAGGCTGGAGAATGGAGCCCATAGACCAGCACATTAGTGCAGCAAGATTCCTAGTTAAGTCAGTGTTTCCTAAGAAAAATGAAATTCTAATTGTCCTCGCTGTTTAATACAGAATAATTGTGGCTAACTCAGAACAGCAAGAGATGAGGAAGGCAGGAGCCTTGAACTTAGTCCAGGGGGTGGCTTTAGTGGTTCCATTGTAATTTTATGGTACATATGATGATACCAGAAAAGGTTTAGATGCAAAGAATATCTTTTAAGAACCACACAAAGATCTATTCACTCCAAACATACCTCTTAGCTACAAAGGGGCAAAGCCTGATTTCAGCCAGTGCCTACCAAAATGAACATTCATGTCATCCTCTGATTAAATGGAAACTTATTACTTAAAAATGAACTTCCCGATTGGGGTAAATTGGCAGCTTTCCTATGGAGAGAGTGCACTATCTGGGTCGCTGACATAAATGGAATATTCACCCAAGTGAAAGTGGCAGGATCACTCAAATTTGCAATACAACAAGCACAGCCCTGGGAATGAAGGCAAGGTCTGGGGATGACCACTAACGTGCTACCCCAGAACTGGATCAGACGTAGATCTTCCCTCTCATCTGTAGGAACAAACGGTCCTTCCTTGGGCTCCAGGGAAAGACCTGTATCATGATGCTTTGAGGGTCACCTGAGCAGTGAACTATCCTCTAAGCAGGGTAGCTTGATCAGCTAAACCCCGCAGCATATCCCAGTTTATACTCAGAGTACGGGGGAGCCCCAATCCTCTCCGCCCCATCACTCCCTGTGACTATTCCAAGGCAGATTTCAACAGCACTCTAAGACAAAAGCCTCTGTTGTTATTGTCTAATTCTGATGACTCTGCTGGCACAGTTTGCAGCTTGGCTTGGCCTTTTCCCCAGTGGAATCTTTACGGCCACAGCAGGCAGTTGGCCCAGGGAGCAAGCGGAGTGCACAGCATCATGCCACAGCTCCAGAGCCTCCCCGCAGGGCTCTCTCCAAAATCTGATCCTCTTCTCCTCTCATCCAGATGGTGATTTCATGTGATGCAACGCCACAAAGCCAAAGGAATTAGCATTCTACTAGAAGACAACCCTTTTACAGCTTTCCAGACTCAAACAGGCCAAGCTATTATATTTGATGTTACATTGTCTGTACCAAACTGTAAGGAACTTGAAACCAGTGATTATTAGTGTTTTCTTTTTCTTCCTGTTTTAATGATAAGCAAATCAGGAGCACGGAAGTGAAACTACCAGTCTCAAGAAACCCAAGGGGAGGAGGCTGGTGATGTGTAGAGAGCCATTTCTTCACTGGGGATTTTGTCTTTCAAAATCTGCATACACACCAGGAGGATGTAAGAGTTTCATAACTATTTTGTGGCCACTGGGGAATTATTTCAGAGGTGGTAGCTGCTTTCACAGCCCTTTGATTAAGAGTAAAACTAATTTAACTTTGTATATGGTGTTGATTAGCAGAGATTAGCCTGGCCTTGGTGGGGGAGGAGAGAATCTTTCTAAGCTCTGTCTCTGCTGGAGGTGAGGCCATAGCAAAAGCCACAACTGAATTCACTCATTGTACAAATTTGAATGGGAATGTGGGGACCAGATGGGATCCCATGAGTTGTTCCAATTCAGTGTTATCCCATGAATAAAATCTTCATGAGAAGCATGGCTTTTAAGAATTTAAAGAAAAGTATGGAAAAAAAAAAGTCCATGTTTTTAAAAGCTCCAAATGTTGTTTCCCATTATAACCCTTCTAGAAAAAGAAAGGCAGCCAAACTGGTGAACTAACAAAAGAAGAATCAGTCAGAGCCAAAAGGCCATTCTTAAGTGAAAAAAAGAATACAGGGGCAATATTTTGTAAGCATGCAGAAAGTAAAATGTCAGAAAAGGGAATGTTAGTGCATGTGGGGGGCTGGAGAGCTGATAGGCCTCTCTGTCCACCTGAGTTCTTGTGTGGAAACACCCTGAGAGGAAGGCACAGAAATGTGAAGATGGACAATGTGAAAGAGAGCACAGGGTACTGTCTAGTCCACCTCTCTGCTTTTTGTAGGATGTTTCATGCACCTCATAAGAAGTAATGCAGCAGACTGTGAGGGTGTCCATACTGTGGGACAAGGGAGTTTCCTGGTGCACCCATCAGTCCTGGACCCCACAGCCTGGCCAGGTTCTGGCTGCATCCCTGGACAAGAACAAGGATGACAACATCTCATTTCCCTGTGGAAGAAACCCCAGGTGTGGGTATAGGGAAGAAGTTGTGATAAACCCAAATACATTCTTCCAGTGTGGGCAATCCAAGGACCTGGGGTCAGAATTGGTTTGTCTGTGTCTTTTACGAAGCTACATGGTTGCCTCTTTGTGGCTGTACTCAAAAAAAAAAAAAAAAAGAGATAAATGAGATTCACATGGTTGCTTCTTTGTGGCTGTACTCAATAAAAGAGATAAATGAGAATCACATTTAATTTTGAAACTGGGAGCACGCCAGTCATGCTCCTCCTCAGGAGCATATTTCATCATGTCTAGACAGAGCAGCTCTGAACATGTCATCCTGCATTCACAAATACCCCTTATTTGTTGGCAGTTTTGCTGCTGCAGCTGTGGGACATCATGAGTGTCAAGAGCCTTTCAAAATACCTAAATTCTGACTGTATGAAGGACAGTGACCTTGAACTAAACTGTACATATTAGGAGTTTGGACAATACAGTGGTGGTGAACACACCTCCACTTGCTCTGGGAGAAAGCAGGTGAAGAATAAAATCGTGGCTGTAAAGCCGAACGTTTTTAATGAGAAGGTGAAACAGAAAGTACGGAATGCAGGAGGGAATAATGCTTTTCCATCTCTCATAGGTATTAGCACTGTGTTGAAAATGACTTGGAAAAGGGTGAGAATACAGCAGCAGGCAGATTACATTATCTGGGAACTATGACAAAGCTGTGGTTGTGCTATAGGTGTAACAGGATCACGCGTGTGCGTGGTTGCAATCTAGCAGATAATATATATCAGGCTACCAGAGTTCTGGTATGTAGATCTCAGAAGGGTGGAAAAGGTGTCCCTTCTTTCTTACCTTTTCCAAACTGGTTACCGGCAATATCAAACGCCTGCAGCTGCACATTAACAAAGAGTATCTGGAAGTTCTTCTCCAAGCTGAAGGTTTGTTTGCTGGCACACTTAAAGGAATTCCCCAGCTTTGTTGTAAACAGCTTCTCATTTATGGCTGCATAGTAAAGCATACCTGGAGGCCATAAAGAGAGATAAATGAGAATCCACACTAACTCTGTTGGAACCAAAATCTTTCTGAGATAAAATGGAAGGTCCCTGGTGCTTTGGCAGAGCAGCATTCGCAGATGTGACAAAGCATAAACATTTTCCCCATAAAGTATCAGTTACATTTCTTCCATGTTTAAATGAGTGCTTTAATTATCAGTGGGCAACTCAGCTGAGCTTGGGTCTGAAAAAGTAGTGAAAATTCTGGATGCTTCTTCAAATAATATTTTAAGAACCTCAGTCTGCAAGAAGGGGTTAGGATTCTCGCAGGAGAAGACAACTGTCTTAGGTCTCTAGCACAGCTATTTCCAGACAAAACACAGATACCATCTCTAGCATGGGAATTTGATATATCTAGTCTGTATTGCTTTATGTATTAAATAAGTCAGTCCGAATACTTATGAGTAACAAACAGAGCAGTAACATCATATAGTCATTAACCTGCCACAGGTTTGGTATCATGCGAAAAATTTGTGCAAAACTAATGTCACAGAAAATCTCACAGAAAATTCTCTCTGACCTAAATGATATTCTCTTAGCATTTCTTAGGAGGTTGCACCTGAGGCAGCTCCTGACTGTTCAAATGGTGAGAAGCAGGGCTATATAAGAAAAGAGAAAATCTGTTTGCCTGAGAAGAGCACAGACAAGGTCTAGGATTACAGGATGGTTTGAAGAACATCAGCCTAGATCCAGTTCTTATTTTTGCCAAAGGAAAACGTCAGACACATCTCCTCTCCATATTGGTGTATTTGAAATCTGGATCCAGCTCTGCATTTCTGTGGTCCAGATACTGGATTCATTTGGCCTATTAGATTGAAAAGATGTATGAGACTGAACTGGAGTCACAGCATTTTTGTGTTTCCAGATAAAAATTTTTAGAACTGTTTTGTATCTTAAATTTATGTTTGAAGTAATCTCTATACTGAAAGAGTAGTGAAAGGCAGGGAAATTTTTTGAGGACAAAAGAAAAGTTGAACAATTCTAATGAAACTGCAGCCCACTCCCTTCTCTTCCATTTTCATGTCATAAGATTCAGGTGAATTACATGTTGTAAGCCTGATAAAATACCTAAGTTGCAAAATCCAGTGTTTTAAAGATAAGAAAACCTATCTCATCCCGAAACAGTTTGATATGAAATTAAGTAAGTGTAAAATCACTGACCTCCAGAAGATAACTCCAATCTGGCTTCAGTTTTATTGACATAGTACACTGGATCTTGCTGCAAAACAAGATACATCCTTATTCATAATACATCCTCATATTTGTGAAAAAAATACAGTTCACCACAGCAAAATGGTCACAAAGAATTTCCCAAAGAAACACGTTTCAAAGCATCAAGAACCAACTTGCTTGGGTGTATTGTTTTTTTTTTTTTTTCTTTTCCAAATCACTCTATCTAATAGACACTAGACCATGCAGGTGTGATTTTGCCCACACTGCTCAAGCTTGACATCTGTGTGATACTTGCAGTAACCAAAAGTAAGAGGGAGTTAAGCAAATATACGTTGCACAAATTCACTGGCACGTGATAAGGCCCTTTTGCTTTTATTCACCTGACATACTTTCACTGAGAGTCCCTGCAGTGCTCTTGCGAGTGATCCTGCACCGAACCACCCCGCGCTGACCTGCAGCCTGACCGCTTGCAGCACCTCAGCCCACAGCTTCAGCACCCAGGACTCCAGGCACTAAGTGCACTTTATGCATCGATGCTTTTCGTGTGAGCAGACTGGAGACAGCAGCAGCACTTCTGTGTTCATCGGCCTTCTGAACTGGGAGAGGTCAGCAATACACCAGGAGCTGGGACCTGGTCTCATACCAGTATCAGTCATTTCCTATTTTGTCTAACAACAGCGGTCACTACAAATAAGGAAACAGCAACCTGGATGTCTCTGCGTAGGGAAGAAATAACCATTTCTTCCACCCTGCTGACACTGTTGGTGCTGGCTGGCTGTTTTTCACGCGCGTGCTGACATGGAAAGCACCTGGTACAACGGCACAGAGCAAAATTTCCATTTGTTATATGTGTCCTGCCTGCATGTGCCCTAAAACACTGGTGCAATCCGAACGCTGTCCTCCCCTGGGATGTCACAAAGTGAACACCAGCCCTTGGAGCTTCTCCCTGGTACCAGTGTTGGACTATAATGTGAGTCTTTATGTGGCAGCGCCACTGTTCATTTTCATTCCAGCTGCGAGCTGGGGAGTGCAGCTGCTGGATAAATGGCAGCAGACATGAATGTCTCCTGGGCATCCAGATTTTATATCATGCAGCTTAAAAGCTAGTAGGATGGGTTGGGAAAGTTTAAGAAATAAATACACCAGAGAAGAGGTTCTCAGCATTATTCCTACTTAAAGACATAAATAGGTCAAATATTACGGGGTTTTTTTTTGGCAGCAGTGCTGTGTTCTGTTTGGCCGCAGTTAATAACTTTGCTTGGGGAAAACACCTGCACCTACTTCAGCTCTTGTGGGTTGGTTACAAAACTTCCTTTTTTCCCGTCCTTTGCAAAAGGCAGCGGTGAGCACTGAGCCAGCCGCTCACCTCCCACCGCCCCGCACCAGTCCAGCTCCTCTTTCACCAGCGAAAATCAGAAGTGCCATCGCCAGAGCACTCCTGGTTCAAAGCAGTTGGAGAGGCTGGTGGAGCCAAACACACAAAAACCAGCAGCGAAGTGATTTCTTATTAACTTGAATTTCAAAGAAGTCTAAGCCGAGCCCTGCTACGCTCTTGAGGCTTATCTTTAAGTGAAGGGAGGATTTTCTAATGTTGTGCCAATAACCACCTTTTTCAGGGCAAGACAGGTCAAGCACCTCCTAAAGGTTCACATCACTCTCCTTAGCACTGCTGTGAGCTGGGGCTTTCATGGGTACTTGAATCACCAGGCGTTTTCTAAGGATCCTTGTAGCACAGAAAATGCTCCCCTTGTTGCAGGAAGCATACATTTAAAGCAAACACTCATGGTCTGAAGTGATCCTTTGTTTTAAAACAACTCCTTGATTTTTTACCTCACTTTTCCTGTGGAGCTTTAAGAAAACTTTCTGCCATAAACTAAAATCAAGATGACTGTTAATTGAAATATTTTCTCTGCTCAATCATTAATGGCTCTGGTGGGGTATAATACGCTGTTGCCTCTTGGACTTCCTATGGAAATGACTGAGTAACCATTTGTACTTGTATTAACTGTCACTAATCTGAGCTTTGCACCAGGCTGTAAGGTTGAGATTTTGCCTTGATTAACTGAAGGACAGAGATCAGCAGTGATGGCCAGATGCAGCTCTGAACTGCTGTGAAGCTCCAGGACGTGGCCTTAATACACGCACAGGCAGAGTTTGGTGGGATCCAATCCATGTCGTATTCCTCCCTGCCCATTAATGACTTCATACACAGTATGAACTTTTGTCTCCAGCCCTGCTGGGATCACCCCCCAGCAGTAACTTCCAGAGAAATGGTACTGTGTGCTGCCTCCCAAGTTGCATAAACTGTGTAAATGTCTGAGAAAGCAAGAGGATGGCTGCACTCAGCAATTTTCTCCTGTGGTTATAATATCAGCAGCACTCGTGGTAGTTTATGTTAAAGCCTCATCCATGTACGATGTGGTCCCAGCAGGGAACATGGTATCAACAGACACGACGTCAAAAAGAAAGCTCATTTTCCCACTGTGTAAGCATGGGCCTCTCTCTTGGCCAAGTTTCTGGGTGTACTTATAAGTCTCCCTGGTGTGGTGCATTTTAAGGGCACTTATATGCAATTTGGTTGTTGTAGTTCACTTATTTGGAATTTTCCACTCAAAAATAAGATTAAATTAGTCCCCTTCAGCTGTGGCTGCACAGGCTGCCATTTCAATCTAACAACCACAGCTGGCTTTTGGCTGTGCAGTTGCGATACGTGGCATTTATGGGAAAGGAATGACTAATCTCACCTGCACTCAGGTGGTCCCCGAAGCACCATTTTGTAAAAGCAACTTGATGACATGAGTCAGAGCTCCTGGCACACACAGCTTGCCTCTGTGCAGGGACTTCAGCCCCAAACCCATTCCCTCCATCCTTTTCCATTGCAAATGTCAGACCTGGCTTTCCATCCCACTGGATTTTTACCTACATAAAAATAAGGGGCAGATTTTTGCTTGGAGCTATTTCTAGGTTTTGTTTTGCTAGACTGGTAGCTTTAACACCGTTCTTAAATGGTTTCTATCAAAGGATGGCAAGGCACTGTACTTACCCTTAATTGCACATACCAGCCTTTCCAAATTCCAAGTTCAAATAGACTAGACCTGATTTGATGTTGAAGTTAGCCCTGCTCTGAGCAGGAGGTTGGACCAGGTGGCCTCCAAAGTCTTTTCCAACCTAAGTTCACCCATGGTTCTATGATCCTAGTGTCTTGAGAAGGAGAGGAGTAATCGTGCCTTACATACAGGTGGAATGAAATGGATGAAATGCCTTTTCCCACAGCACAGGTTGGATGAAAGGCAGCTGTAGTCCCAGCTCCCCTGTCCTAAACACTCCTTCCCTTTAAATGCAACAATTACCTTTACAAAGGTGAAGTTTATAAACCCTCCACTGAAAGTTATGTTCAGCTCAGCCTGCGTGGTCCCACAGCTGCCAGATGTCTGCGTCTCATTGGGGTTTACAGCCACGTACTCCATCTGCGTCTGCGGAGAGAAGAGACATTGCAGGGCTGCCGATGAGCAGGAGGGGAAAACTTTAATAAGAATCACAGAGATTCATAGCTGCTTTTGTTTTGCTTTCCAAGCAGGCTCTACATGGCTGAATGAACAGGGCAGTGGCTGCTGGGGTCATTGCCCATTCATAAACCAGCACTAGTGCTTGTCTGACACAGCACTGAGCTGCCCCAGTGTGTTAAGCTGGCAGAAAATAATCATTTTCTGCTCACTCAGAGCAGGGTCAGATGAACACCAGTGGTAATTTAAAATGAGAGAGCAGTGGGAGCTTGTGCCTGAAGGCAGAAGAAAGATCAAGACAGAAACAGACAGTGGTTAGATTGGCTTCAATTTGTTGCTCCCTGTATCAGCCTGGCCTCCCCATTATGTCCTGCGCCATTCACCTCTAGCATCAGCCAACCCACATTGTAGCTTAAAAGGAGAGCTCTGGGGCCATAAATACACAATTTGGCTTCTTCAGTCTCATCTCATACACACCTTTTGTAACAAACATCTCACCGTGTTCTGGTGAGGCTAGGAACAATGCTCCCTGCCTGGCTTCAGACAGGACAAGGGATAAAAGACGTGCAGATGTGGCGCTAAAGGACACGGTTTAGTGGTGGACTTGGCAGTGTTACGTTATGGTTGGACTCAATGATCTTAAGGGTCTTTTCTAACTTAAATGGTTCCATGCAAATTGCTTTCACCAACATTAGCTACTCATCCTATGTTAGAAATATTCAGACTCCAGGCAAGGATATTTGGATGGATAATGGAGATGGCTTGAGGCATATGAACTCCGGAGTCTGATGATATAACCCCACATACTGTATTAATGGAGGTTACAAAACCTTAATTCTGAAGGACATGATCTCCATTTCAGGTTTTCTTACGTCTTTTGCTGAATTATTCACAGTGGATCACTGCTGGGAGAGGGTACCAGCTACCCTGCTCTGATCCAGCCCGGCAGTTCCTGTGTCCTAAAATCTCCGCCTGTCAGCATTAAGACAACCCACCTCTGAATCCAAGCCTGACAGCTGACAATTTCTTGCTTTCATTGCAACTTGCAATGTCAAGCCCTTCACTGAAGTCAATTTGGATTTTAACTAGTCTCCCATTCTGGGAGACACAACTCCCAAGTACTACTACCACAGATAGATAACAAAGCACCTGTATGTCCCACTGGCATCATCATACAAGCCCAAGTACAGCACCTGAGATGCTGTGGCACAGAAAAGGCCTCGGACTGGTAGCAAACCACATATTTTTATCATACAAGCTCACTTCTGAAAATCACTTTGTAAGAAAAAGAATAAATTCCAGCTAATGAAGAAACAGGCATTACAAAGCTCGGCCTTGTAGCGCTTCCACCTCACCTGTGTATTTTGAGCCATCAGTTGCAAACCCATGACTGCTTTGATGCATGTCCTGTTCCCATTGGAAACGGTGTATGTGCCAGTGGGGATGGGAGAAGGATGCGGTGCAAGAGTGGGTCTCACTGTCCTCGTAGTAGATGGGATGGTTGTTTGAGTCTCTGGACGAATAGTTGTTGTGTTGGTCATGGTTGTGGCTGTTAGACTTTTAGGCAAGGTTGTTAGATTTCCTGACCCTGTGGTGGGCTTTCCAGTTTCCATGGTGGTGGTTGTAGTAGTTACGGCAGCAGATGTCATTTGTGTATTTGGTGGTGTATGTTTTATTGTTGAATTCATGGCTGTTGCTGTCATTTCTGTGCTCACATGTGTTCTGCCTTGCTTGGTTGAAGACATGAAGTGTACGGTTGTGCTCTTCACTGCAGCTGTAACCATTTCCATTGCCTGGGTTGTAGCCGGGCCAGCTGCAGTTGTGTTGTCTGCTGATGTTGTGGATAACACTGTGGGAGATTTCTGGCTGGTCACTTGTGTGGTGGTCTCTCCTGCCTGGACCGTTGTGTGATAGCCTGGTCTTGTTGTTACCTGACTCTGGTCTGTTGTCTGTACAGCCGTGCTATGGCTTATGGGTGTTGTTTTAGGAGAGCCAGTGCTGTTAAAATGAGCTGTGGTGCCTTGATGGCTTGAAGAATGATTAAAGGAAAGTGGCTGAGCAGAGGTAGTCGTATGGTGGAAGGATGTGGCTCCTGGAGACAGTTCAGTCCCCAGGGTCACTTCAGCAAAGCAGGAGGAAAATGCTGCAAGAAACAAATAAGTCAGTAGTCTAGAAACCTATACGTTTAACATTTCTGTTGATACCCACAATATAACTGTGCTGATTTTGTTATCAAATGAGTGATATGATTTTATTCTTCATTTGACTCCAGTCATGATATGAGTGAAAGCAGACATGGTGCAGGACTATCCATAACCTTTCACCATTTCCCCAGTCTTCACACGTCTGACTATACCCATTGCAGTGGAAGCACATGGGCTCCCAGCTCCCCACACGCTGCCTTTACTGCTGAAAAAGTCAGAGGATGCCAGAGGTGTGTGCAGGCCTTGGATGATCCCCAGGCAGCACACACTTCCCTTGCAGGCAGTAGAACAGAAATATTTGCTGGAAGCAAATTACGAAGGTCTAAGGAAGACGAAGTGGATGTAACAGACAAGGGGATGGTTGGTTACTTACCAAGAAAGCATGGGGAAAGGGAACATTTTGTGTGTGTGAAGGAAGTGAAGCAGCATAATGGTCTTACAGTGATTCATTAGAGTCTGGGAAACCAGTCTGTGAGATGGGGAAATTCCAGATATTTATTTATGGTTTTATTGTAGCCATGTCAGCTTGAACCCAAAAGATTTTCCCTTCTGGAAGGTACCCAAGGAGATTCTCCGAACAGGGAAAGACCAGCCCTCTTACTGATGCTCTTTCAACAACAAGAAACAAATTTAAGTGTACAGCATCCAGGGGCTTTTTGGACCACATCTAAAAATAGTCACAGCACCAAAACTACGCTTCCATCTTATAACATTTACAGAAACGTGTCACTTGCCGAACTGAAAAGGAAATATCTGCCTCCTAAATGTAAATAATGAAGTGAATAAAAAGTGGGAAAAATACATTGTAGACTAGATGAAGGTCACAACTCTTCTGTGTGAGTCTTTGATTGTGAGTATGCAACAAGACTCTGAAGAGACAAGGTCAAGCTAAAAGCTAAATCACTGACATATATTAATTCCTGGATGGGCATGAAGCTTCAGGTGTAGTTAAATGCCTCACTGCCTAAATTAGCTGGAGGACAGAGATGAATTCTCCAGTTTGGAGGCAGCAGGAACCTAAAAGTCCAAGACAGGTCATACTCCTACCAGTAAAGCTCCACCGAGGATGCCACAAAACATTGAGAAGTTTATTGCATGTTGTTTTTTTTCCAGATAAATTTATCATGAATCTGTATGGAGACTTTGTGGCAGGCTGGTTGCTGAGATTTGGATTTTAGAATCTCTTAAGGCCAGAGACACATTCAGAGTGGAAGTGGCTGAAATCTCACACGCTCACCTTCCTTTCATTTATTTCTTTTCACTCAGGATGAATGGAGATCTGCAACAATAGCTGAATTCACAAAATCTCACCATTTTAGGGTACATATAGACTACACCAGAACCTACTTGGTTTTGAATTAAATTCAAGATCAAAACAAAAGAAATGAGAACAGATGTATAGATCTGAACCCACACTTCAATTTCCCCTTAAAATGACTATGCTAGAGAAGAACAGAATTGTAGGTATATATTCCACATTCCTCAAATTGCCTGGGTTTCACCTCTGTTCTGTACAAAACATACTTGACTGCAAGTATAGCTGTTATCATCAAAGAATTGCAGCTTGTTACAGTTGAAATGACAGGACAGATCCCTCCAATTGTGAATTTTATCAGAAGGAACCTAAAAATGCCATAATTAATAAGATACTTTAGTTCATTTCTCATTTTCCCCACACCTGCTGGCAATCTGAAAATCAGATTAACTTATATCCTTCTCAATGTGCTGGTAGAAATTCAGAGCAGTTGCCATATGCCAACTATAGGTAGTTGCATCTAAGTGTATTAGCATGATAAAAAACAAAAAGAAGAAGTTGCAATTTTCAGTCTTTTTTCCCCTATAGGATTGCAAAACAACCCATATTTAAATTTACGCAAGTCTGAAGTAGTCGGTACTTCTTAGTTTTTAGTTAACAGATTGGTTTAGATTACTGACCAGATAACACTTGTCTTACAGACGTGGAGAGAAACACTATTTCACTAACATTTGGATGCCAGCCATAGCTTTTGAATGCAACTTAATTTTCCCTCAAAAGCTCATTTCAACCTAACTATTTTTCACTAGAGGAATGTTCAGCCTGAGAGGGTCAGTGAGGGGTAAAGTCAGACGTCTTTTGGGTGGCCCATGGCTTGTGTCTACCCACTGACCTGCCAGACCGCTCCTCCAGCCTCCCACAGTTCTCCCCAGCATTTTGGAGCATCTGTCAGGGCACGGCCACACTGCTAAACCTGTTGGTTTGAGTCATCTTCTCGAAACGCCTTTGGCCACATGAGCTCCCAGGGATGGGTGAGGATTTATCTCCAGTTGCACCTAATGGTCTTGGCTCTTCCAGGTGGCTGCTGGAGGTAGGTCAGTAGCTCTGCTGTGCAAAGGGGCAGGTGGCCCCATGGTATGCCTGACCCACCCCTCAGCTAAGGCCTGGGAGGCTTCACAACATGTGCCTCAGCATTGCCTCTCCGAGAGCCTGGCACATCTTGGCCAAGGAGCCAATTGCCAGCCCTATGCCAGCACTTCTCATGGCTCTGCCAGCAAAAGGGGCCACAGAGCAACAGCAAATTGCAGCCCTGCAACGCCATCCGTCTCTGTTTTTTTTTCCTATGAGGCCATTTCAAAACTTCAAATGACCAACATTTTGTTTGAGGGACACGTGGTCCCTGGGGTAAGCAGCTGCAATCCCCTCGTCTCATCTCAGCTTCAAAGTGATGCGTTACAAGTGCCGAGGGCCGCGTTTCTGTCCAGCAAACCTCCATGCATGCAACGCTTCAGAACAAAACTCCCACAACAGGATCAGAGCGGCTCTCGGAAAATTGCTGTCCCTGGTCTAGGCCTGGAGACCTCATTTTCATGCTTTGGTGATCGGGGAGTTTCAATCAATGTCAGCAAAGGAAGGTCACTGCCCTGCTCCCAGGCGTCACGATGGGAAGGGGAGCGCTCAGTGCCACCGTCTGGCTGTGACATTTCTCAGCTTGCTGTCCTGTCGTGCAGCTGGTGAAAAAAACTCTTGCTGGGGATTTTTTCCTCTTCTCATCTAACCACACACTCATGCTGCTTGGCAGCCCAGCACGCTTGTTCTGCTTTTGCTACCCAGAAATGCTTATGTTTGACTGTGTGGGCACGAAAATGTGGCCCAGCTCCTACAATCACCAAAGACGCTCTCACTGGCACTGGCTGCTTTGGTTCCAGTCCCTGAGGAACTGGCAAAGCACAGAGATTTTCTGAGAGGTTTCAGTACTGTCATGGATTCCCACCAATACGGGAGCAGTTTCTTAAGCCTCCAATCCATCAGACTTTATCCGTTAAACTCTAATTATGTTTAATTCTCTGTCTGCACAGGAAGACTTGACTTGTGGCATTAATAACACATCACAAGAAGTTATTAAAGGAATGATCAAAAATGGATAAGGAGCCGAGGAACCAAATTCTTTCTGGTCAAAATATCCTTGCTGACCACTGAGCTATTAGTGTCACTTCCCTCAGTCTGATCTTGCTCTCCTTTCATGTATACATCTTGGGGCTACTTCAGCGGCTCCAGCGATGAAGTGGGTGTGGGAAAGCAGAGCAGATATGGCAGAAGCAACTTGTGATCGAGCCCCTGGGCTGTTTCCCTGCACTGGGAGGGGGACGGGAGGTGTTATTCGTGTGATCCCTGTGTGCTGATGGCAAAACACATAGCAGAAATCCAGCACCCCACCAGCAAGCTCAAAGCTTTAGTCATTACACAGATTAAATCACATGCTGTCCTTCATCTGGCAGATTTTCTACTGCTGCAGGTACTGAGGGATGACTTGACATGCTGGGACACATCCTTCTCCAGGCTGGCTCCACAGATATTCACAGAGCAGCATTAAGGACTGAACAGTGACTTTGACGTGGTGTGTCATTGAGATAAGCCCCAGCCTGCCTTCTCCAAGCCCTCTGCTTCACTCTTGCTTTCCTGATTGTGCTCTCTCTTGCAATGCAGACAAATGAATTACTTGAGCAACGCTTCCATAGTTTTTCTTCTACTTGTCTCACTAAAGACTTTCAGTGAGTTCTGATAGTCTGGAAATTACTTTTAATTAAGAAAAGCAAGCTCAAAAAAGCCTGCTTTAATACTATTTTGAGCTGACTCCATCTCACAGTCAGAATTTAGGTCACCACGGAATGCAAGTAAAATACACAAGAAAACATCAGACTAAGTCTATAGCAGCTGCAATTAAATATAGCTATAGCTATTTCGTAGCAGTAGGACTTTACTAAAAGCATCCTCAGTGCTAGCAACAAAACTATTTAAAGTTTTCAGTCTGTTAGGTGCTGTCCTGACTGCAAAGAAACAAAGCCAGCGTAGTCTGTCTCACTTTTCTGATAGAAATGATGGAGGATGTTACTCACCAGAGGCGAAGGTTAGCAGGATGAACTGTTGTGCATTCCTCCCCATGGCCAGCGCAGCTGCAGGTCTGAGAGACGCTGCTTCTCACCGTGGAGTAGATGGAGAGGAAATCAAGGTATCCCAGGGACTGAAAACTTTCACTTGATACAGGGAGTGCTCAGTCACATGGGTGGAAAGGAGGTGGAGAGAGAGCAGGAGACCGATGCTTCTTGTCTGTGCACTGCCAGAGAAGGAAATATAAATGATGATTAGGAAAGAAAGTGAAAACAGAAAGGGCTGCTGGGCTAACTGGAGGGAGGGCAGGCTCTCAGCCTGCAGCTGAGACCCGGGGCTCTGCAAAGCCATGTAAAGCTTCATGCTCCTCACTCCAGTTTTGATAATCTGGTAAAGACTGCAGCTGTACCCCAGTGGAGGGTTAACACCTGTAAATCAGTGCTTTCCCCTGTGGGTTTTAAAAAAGTACTTTCTTTAGAGCCAAACTCTTTATGTTAAGGCAGAGAAGGGAGAGGTGCGATCTTGAGCCACCTCTGCAGAGCACCTGCTAAAAGGAGACAGGGCTGAGCAAACCCCACACGGGTTCTGGTCCCAGCTGGGGACGGGCTGCAGCTTTTGCTGGCTGGTTCAGTCCTGCTCCAAGGACTGAGCTTGTTCAAGGCAGATCAGCCGGGGTGGCTCACCGTCGGTGTTGTGTCCAAACACACTCCTTGGCAAACAGCAATGACTGACCTCTGTTCCATGAAGTGCCTCCTGCAAACCACGCCAAGACTGAGACCGGAGCTACACAGGCAGGTCCCGACCTGCATAGCCAAGCACCAGAGATCTGCAAGAGGAGAGTGTTACGTGTGCTCACGTGTGTGGCTGGATTTCCAGCCCTTGGCCTTTGCCTTGGGGCCTGCTGCGTGTGGGGATAACAAAGCAAGACCCACACCTGCTGTGGTCCTCATTCTTCTTTTTCTCATACCAATGCTGAAGAGCAGTAACACAATAAGGCCAGTCACTTGAAAGCTCAAGTGAGATGAAGTTTGCCCCCAGAAATCTGGATACCAGCTGAAATTAGTTCCAATTTTTTTTGCTCTCTATATTTGCATTGTGTTTCTACATTCTCGTTCTTACCTCCTTGCCCTTCTACATGATCCACAACATGCATTTGGGTCAATCAGTGCTCCCTAATAAACCACTGGTAGTCAAAGGTATGCAGGTATCTTAGGGGTAACTATAACAAAGTTGTCCTACAACTTGCCTGCCTAAGGGCTGCAGCATTGGCATCCACAACTCTGAAACATGTGAGCATTTACACTCTCCAATGAGTGCCAGGGATTCAGGAACATGACCAAGGAAGATGGGTAAAGGAAAAAAGTCACTTTGTGCCTTTTGTGATACGTGTGTTGGACAAATAAAGTTGTATTGAACAGGTGTGTGGGTTTCTTTCAGCTGTGCAGATGTGCCTTTAGTGATACCTATTTTGGATAGAAAGCAAGCACATTTGACTTGTTACTTCATATAGAGACATCAACCACAATGTTTTGTACTAGTTGTAATTTTTATAAATTTCAAACAAAGTGTGGTTCTACACAGGTCAGAATGGCCTAATTACAGAAAGCTCATTTGCACACTTTTTTTCTTTTAATAAATTCATACATTCTGTGTTGACTGGAAAAAAAGGACAGGTAATTCTGTGCTCTTTCCCTGTCTGATTATCTCTCATCAGTCACAATATACAAATACATCATTATCAACACCATGGAAAATATGTAAGAAAAACAAACTGTACCAATTCTCAGCTGGGAAGAAGAAATCTTAGCAGCTATTTCAGCTCAAGCTGCAAGAAGAAATACACAATTTGGCTCTTTTTTCATCTTATTCTCATATATTTCTAATCATATATATATATATTTGAAGTCAGGCTTTGAGTATTTTTGGAAAAAAATGTACATGGCCTTTCTCATACTCAACCCTGTTTGAAATCTCAGAGTCTAAGAAAATTATGGATAATAAAATGGCTTTTCAACACATACACAACCAGCATATAAGACACACACACAACTCTGTTGTCCCTGGCAGAAAAGCCAGTGTTCAGACATGGTTTGGCCGCAGCTGTTCATGATCCAGATGACGACCATTGGTCTGATTCTCCACCCAGTGGGGTTAGACTGTGAGAGGAGGAGACAATCAGGCCTGATTATACTTTGGCCCTGTTTATTAAGAAAAGCAAGACTTTTATATCACAGCAACCAGCTGCTTATCTGTTTGTCATTACCACCAGTGAGGAAGGAGCCTGTTGCCCAACTACATCCAACTGAGCAGAGGGCAGAGCTTTGAGGATGTGAGGTTTCTGCAAGTTCCACAGAAACTGGCAGCAGAGCAGAGGGAGGAGATCCAAGTCAAAACCTCAGCCCAGAGGGCAGGTCTCACTAGTCTGGACCCAGAGGGAACAGCCAGGCAGCCGGCACGGACCTGCTGGTCAAGCAGCAAGGGCGCAACGCTCAACCACGAGTGATACTACAGCATACTTTGGACCTTGCCTCTTCTACAACTGAAACTTAGTGGCAATCATTACTTTTAAATTACATTCTGCTCACTATGTCATCTCCAAACAACACTGAAATGAAATTCATACTTGGAAACTATGATTTTTAGGTCCATCTACCTGAAAATGATGGTGTCAAAGACCTATATACAGAATAAGTATACCTTAACATACACATTAGTCTTGCTGGACATCACCAAATCATATTCTATACTGTACATGGAGAGCCATTCCCTTAATTATCACCTTGCTTGACAGAAATGCATTAATTAAAAGACTATCCTGTCTACTATTAAAAAAAAAAAAGTCATGAAACCCCCTTTTGTCTCATCAGCAAAGCCAGAAGGTTGCTTCTTGTTGGCTGCTGTCAGACCTGTCAGCAGCCTGATCTGTCGTTGAACTTCATTCTTTAAAAACCCAAAGCCAGCAGGGTGGCCCTGCCTCACTGACATCCGCACCCCAGACATCAACTGGCAAAGGGCCCCAGTTACTCCCCAGCAGCAGCCATCATGGTTGCAGGATGCTCTGGGTTTGAACTGCTTTTGCTCACTGGCACTGGCAAGAAGGTTAAAGACACAATTAACAGTTTGTGGGCTCCCTTCTCAGCTTCAGTAGTGTCCAAAAATACTGTTTTCAAAAGCAGAGTAGGGAGGAGAATTGTTTGAATGCAGCCCATACCTTTGCAGTTGTCATGGTGAGATGGGAGAGAGGAGACACTTGTGCAGAAATCCTCTTCCCTGCTCCAGGGAATGCCACCACTGGCACTCACGGGGGGCACAGCAGGACATACGGGGTTGAATGCTTTGCTCTCCTGTGAAGGGTCCTTGATTTTTACATACATACTAAAATTTAGCATCAGGTTGGACACATAGGAAATCCAATAGCTCCCATTTTACAGGAAGATATGGAGGCACCAGGGGATATAGGACTAGCACACTGTCACCTTGCACACAGCAGAGGTAGGAAATGAACTCAATACCTGATTTTTCATCTTCAGTTGAGAGACTTCCCACTTCCATTTCACCGTTAGAAGGAGATTCCTCCAGAGAAACTCCAAAGTGCAGGTTTGCATCTTTCCATCGCCAGCAATGTCACAAATCCTAGTTTTGGCAGTTTCATATATGCAGGGTAACCCTTCCCCATCTCTCTCTCTCTCACACACACAAGCGCTTACAATATTTATTAATGTGCAATCAAAGCTCCCTACCCCTTTCCTCTCCTATGCTTAGGGCAGAGGTAGACAGAAGCACTGGTACCAGGCTGTGCAAAAAATTTCTGAAAGTAATAAAGAAATCAAAATGAACTCTTTTAAGGAGAGGATAAAATAATTGCACTACAAGAAAACATCACTGCATATTTCCTTAGGGGTCTGAAAGGAATCAGTTCTTCCCTCAAGATGCTCATCACTACTGTAGATTAACAGGGTTCATGTTCCTGAGAGCCTACGTGTCATTCTTAATATAAATGGCCAGCACAAAACAGACAAGCTCTTATCTCCGTAGGACAAAATTAGCTTCCAAAAGGTACAGAACTCTCAGGTCCTTCAGTCATGAACAGAAAACTTCTGAAATCACGGTTCAGATATTGAGGGTTAGAAGAACCACGGGAATTAACCACCACAGTGCAACTCATAACTAACCAATAAGCCTTCACAGGAAAAATTCTGAATAAGCCTTTAGCTACTCCAAGGTTTTTTCTTGACTAGGACTATCTACCTACTTTGCAGCTATCCTGACTCACTAAGATATTTGCAATGCCAGCCTCCAATGAGACACAAAGAAAAACATTCAGGTCCCTGCAAATACAATAGCAGAAATATTACAGGCTCCTATTCTTTTGCTCAGAGATTCAGAGCGTTGGGGTTATTTTTGCTCAGTGTTTTTTGGTTTTGCTTCATCTCCATTTTTAGTGCTTTTGTCCCCTTTATTATTTACATAGAGGGTCACTAGTCACAGGGTTAAACAAATAAAAAACATAATAGTGAAAGCCAAACACTCACTCTCGAGCTTTTAGGGTCATTTTTACCAGGCTCATCTTTGCCTGTTTGCAAACCTTAGTCAATATTTATCTTTACTAAAATACTAGCAGCTTTTATGGGACTTAAGACCCAATTACTATCAAAATGCCTTCATACCTTAACAGCTGCTCTAAATGAGCTACTGGCTTGTATAGGAATAATAATATCTGTAATCACTTTATATTATACATTATGGTGGGACTCAATGATCTTAAAGGTCTTTTCCTACCCAATGATTCTATAATTCTATTATAAGATCCCTATGTGGCAGAGATTTGGTACAGTCCTTTAATCAAATGTCCTGGAAAGAAGTATTTAACAACAACACGTTTTCCACTCAAGAGAGCATCTAATGCTCACTGCCTATTTGCAATGCTTAAGTATATTCCAAATGGGGGATGAAACGTGTCTACTCCATAGCCCAGCACACACAGAAAGCATGCAGTCTACTCAAACATATGACATTAAATGGCATTCAATTGAATTCTCGGCACCAAATGCAAAGGATTGTGATCCAGCAACCACACACTGCAGAGGGGGCAGAGGAATGACTTATATTGTAAAAAGAATTCAAAATGTTTTTTTGTCACAGTAGCTGTCACACACGTCTTTGCTTCCCTGCTAAGCCCTGCACCTCCACCTCAGAGCCAGGAGTTGCCATTTGCATCACCCCAATGTGATGCTGTCTGCAGCAGGTCACTCACTGTGCCACGCTAAAGGAGTCATGGCATTGCTGTGGGAAGACTCTCTGATAGTCCGTGTCAGAGGTTTCCTTTCCACAGCCACACTAAAATAAGATGTTTTTGGTGTTGACCATCAGCAAAAAGGGCACGTTTGTGTTGTATCAACTGGAATTAAGGAGGACTGGGAAGGCACAGCCAGAGACAAGCAAATGGAAAAACCTCCAGTTGATCTCATGGTAGAGCAAGACCTTGTAACCCTGACCGTGCATGTGTCCCTCTGCAGTAACTCCATGTTCAAGCAAAGTTGCCAAAAGGTGCGTGCATAGTAACTCTTCAGCTCTGCTGTGGACCTAATTTAGGCCATGACTTCTGAAACAGTTTGATAATCAATGCGAGAAGCATTTTTTTCCTCTAAAACTGAAGGTGGGTTTTGATGCTTTCTGGATGTTTAATGCTCCCTTCAAGTTTGCTTTTCCCAGCTTGACAGGTGGGCAGCACAGTCCTCATCTGTTCGTGCTGATAAAGTTTTAGTGAATGATGAAACTCAGAGCTTGTGAGAAAGGCAACTTGGATCCAGTGTCCACCCAAAATAAATGAAGAGCTGGATGGGGTCCTGAGGAAGGCCGATCCTGCTGTTCAGCTGCCAGCCCTCTGCTCTGCTGGGAAGCTTTTGGCCACCTCGCTCTCCTTGGTGTCTGACTCAACTGAGGCCATACTGCAGGAGTCGTTGTACATGTCTGAAAAGAAGGACATGGGCATTGTCACTACAACACATCTAAAGGATTTTCCATCTACAGTCTTGAGGTTCATTGTTAGAATCCTGAAATAATATAAAAAATAAACAATCACAATTCTACTGTTCTCGATGCCTTCACTAACGTAAGAGAGGTTCTTCTGGTATGTAGCTAACTGTAGCATGTGTGTGGCTTTTTCTTTTGAAGCACTAAAAATGCAAAAGAAATGAGAGCCACAGTTAGGCACTGAGGGTTAAGATAAAATTGACCTGCTGTTGATGTAAAGGAAGCAGAAGTCATCAAACTCCCTTTAAATCACAGCAAAGAATGCTGGTTAACTTTTAAAAGGTTTTCCTCCCCTATAACAAATCACAAAAACAAAACAAAACAAAACACCCCACAAACAAAGAGCAAGCCACCAAAAAAACCCAGTAACTCAGAAGAAAATGCTGGTAGCTCCCTATTGCAGTCCCCAGGGAATAGCTGTAACGGATTTTGCTTTCTTCTGCTAGCAGAAAAAAAGCAGGACACATTTTGGTAAATTATATGTAAGGATGGGCAAAAATTAATCCAAAATTTAAACCTCTGATCTGTGGAGCTGCTGAGATTCAGCTTTTCCAGTGCAACCTGTCTGGGTGTTAGGTCAAAGCTAAAGCTGAAGGAAGCATGACTTTTAGTGCTGATTTGGCTGAAATCTTGTCAGAGCAGCCCTTCTTCCAGCCTTTGGAGTCAGCAATGAAATATGATTAAAGCAGTAATGGTTCATGAGATTTTAATGTTTTCAAACCTAAATCAGAACTACAGCCTGATGCTGAGCTGATTCCAAATGCTGCGTCAAGATGAAAGCTATCCCGCAGTTACAACATGCCTTGCCTGTAAATAGCCAGCCCAGGTACCAGTAGCCACAGGAGTTTGTTGGGAGATTCAAATTCTGCCTGGGAAATGGAAAACAATTAAACCATGGCAAGGTGAGCTCCGTTGCCTAACTAGTTCTGACACCCAACGCACCAAATTTCAGGCTAGCTCAGCTACATCACTGGAGACTGCAACACAGATGAACACTCAGGACAAGTACATTGATATAGGAAGTGCACTGTTTATCACATCCTTTTTATCACATCTTTTTTTAGTATGTAAAAAAAAAAAAAAAAAGCCAGAAATACATTTCCTCCATTACCTGCATTACTGTTCTTAATTATGTTGTTACTGTCCCCCTCTGCTGGCTGCAATATACTGGAAGGAACCCAGTCGCTTTTCTCAGAGACCAGTTTCTTCACTAACCTAAAATTCAGAGAACAGTGAGTGAATTTCCTTACACTCCCTTTCCCTGGATTGTGTTTCTTGGAGGTGTAAGTTGAACAGCTATTTCCTAAACCAAGGCTGACAGCAGAGGACCCAAGGCAGTACATTTCTACAGTCTCAGATGGTGACCTGGTATCCCAGAACAAGCTCACTTGCAAACAGGCTGTGTGACAAGGAAGCGCTGGCCTTGTTTGAGACCCTGGGCCAAATTCAGAGCTGAAGAAACCGAATCTTTCATATTGTCCATCCCCCTTGCTGTAAATATCATCTTGGATGCACAGTTTTAGTTCACTTCCCACCCACTTCTGGGACCTGCTCCCATCTCAGCTGCATGTCAGTACTGAGTGAAGGGTCTGACTGCACAGGCACTTCAAAGAGATCAGAACTTCTTCCCCCAAATTACCCATGGAAAGAGAATTCAAATGCCCAGCCAGGTCTGTTCCTAACACTCACTTATTAGCAAGAGAGAACAAATACACTGGAACATACATGAGCTCAAGGGGGCCAGAATCATTCCATTTTGTCAATCACATCTTATACCTAAGCCTTCGGGGCTAAAAATGCACTCTGGTTCACTGCTGCAGCTCGGTGGGAGGCATGAGGATTTTGTTGATGTACCCTACGGAATGGTGCTGCCTTTGACAGCTGTCCTTTTTGCTAGAAGATATCAAAAAACCAAATATTCCCCTTTATTTCCTTTATGCAAACTTCTGTCATCTTAAGCCTAATGTCACAAGCATTTGGGCTGAAAGCCAGCCAGGTGGAATTAACCAAAGCTACTTGTACGTTCATGCCTCCCATTGCCTCTTTCACACTGTGATCAATGTGGTGAGTGGATTTGGATTGATTTTGAAGAGGCTTTGACACTCCTCTGAACATTTTCTGTTTTTTTTCCAGGAGGTTATGGCAGTTCTACCTGTCAAATTCTGTCTCTCTGCTGTACTTACCATTGACCATTTTCTCCTTCTTGCACGAATTGCACTAAATCTCCATCCTCAAGTGTAAGAGAATCTGGGAAACAGCTGTCAAAGCTGCCTTCTACCCGAAAAAGATTGGTCCCCTAAAATGAATGAAACAATGCATCAGAAATGCAGTCATGATCGACGAAAGAACATTGTGCAAGACAGAGCGAGATTAGTTAAAAACTGAATTAGGCATTTCATGCTGGCAGAGATTTCTTCTGGAGGGAATTGTATCACTCTTTATTCCTTTTATCATGCCAGGTTAAATATTTTCCAAACTTAGGACAGAACTGTGCTGTGCATTCAGGCTTTAGAATTAACCAGGCAGCCATTATTCTGATACAGAAACTGGGTTTGCAACACCAGGTTAAGTTATCTAGAGAAGTCTGAAATTACTTTTTAAAAGGCCCAGAGCTTTCCCACACTTTTGAAACTTACCTGCGCAGGTAAAACTACAGCTTTTAAGTATGGGGTGACATTTTATGGTCCTGATCCTAATGAACAAAATAGTCTTGGAAAAATCGCCCAACACTAAATCAAATTCCCATCTTCTGTCTTTCCGCAGATCCATGAATTTGAGGCTGGCATGAACCCAAACTTTGCAGGTTAAATCCTGATCTTTACAGAAGAGGAGATTGCACTGAGAAAGGGCTTAGAGTAATTTGAAAAATGAATTACATTGTTAGGGTTGGTCTCTTCTTCCAAGTCAGAAGAGTTGGAGAGTTCATCTGTGCTGGAGGGGATGGCTTCGAAATCTTCAAATGTGTCTAGAGATGGCATTTGCCTGTTGGGCCAACCTTTTCAAAGGAGATAAACCAAAAAGAGTTAACTATCCATCGTTAGCCTCTTTCAGACTCACTTTTTAAAAATAAATGTCACAGGTTCATTTCCCACTATTCCACTTACTGAATTGCTTGTAACTTTTTACAGCTTGTTCTCTGATTTTGCCACAAAATTACAATGCAGCCATGATTCTCTCTCTAAAACCCTGTACTGCTTGCTGCCATTCATGGGATGGCAGATCGTGTGGCCAATGATGTGTGTCCATCAATACCCTGAGTGTTTAGCATTGCTAGATCTCTCCAATTCAGGAGGTACAAAAAGCAAGGACCAGGAATCTTCCTGCAGAGCAAGCACTGTAGCAAATGATAACTTTTACTGATGTGATTTTCAGAAGGCCATACTCACTCAGTTTCCAGCTTATCTCCTATAAATTGAAGCCTGAAGCCATGGAATTTTGGTTGACTTCTCATCTCCATCCACCCTGAGGTGTTATTACCATCTGAACCACTTACAAGACTATACCCTATAGCAGGTTAGAAGTGCAGGGAAGGGACAGAGTGAAAGGCAAGGCACAAAGACAACCAGACCTTTGGTGGTAGGTAGAGAAGATCTCATTCGCACACTGCTGTTAACAGCCCAGTTGCATGATTTACACCCAAAACCACCCCAGCCCAGTGGAAAATACCTAATGAGAGGTTTCCAGCCCAAACACAAGTCAATCTCTTTACCTGCAAAGGCACACCTAGAGGATGTGTCCTGAGGGAAATTCAGGCTGAGCTTTACAAGACCTGCCTGCCTGAGGCTCCCATGCTGGAAAGGTATCTCAGCCTCCCCCATACAGAGGGCAATCTAGCTCTACACTTTCCTTTGTACTGCATGTCTGTCCTTTTTCTGACATGGATGACTATAGGGCAGCTAGGAGGATATAGACCTTGCATCTACCAAGGGATCCTGCAGCCCAGAAAGACACAAGCTGAACAGAGTCAGTCAAATCACCTTGTGCCTTCCTGCTTACTGTACCTGCTGGATATTATTCTGCTGATTCACAGGGACCTGGGCTGGATATTATTCTGATTCACAGGGACGTGGGCTGAGCAAATGCTGAATTGAACTCTTTGCAGCCTGTGGGCTCTCGACAAGGCAAAGCAGTGCTCTGACAACAAGGCGCGGAGCCAGATGCTCATGCAGTGGGATTATACATAACCCAGCACTCACGACTCAAAACAAACCCTGGCCTGAGACAGCACTAAGCCCAAGCCAGGCAGTCCATGGAGTAAACAGAAAAGTGATCTGATCACAGAGAAACAGGTTTATTTAATCCCTCCCCATGCATGACATCCTTGCTACAGGCACTGCGTGGTGCAACATGTGGCCACGCAGCTCTGCAGCCCCTTCTCTCCCTCCTGTTCCATCAGGGCTTTGTGTGCCCCAACCACAGCAATTCAGTTACAACAGAGACAGTGACCTTCCTCCACCAGAGCAGCACCCCCAGTTATAACCCTACATTTATTGTTAGCTCATCTGTACTTTTCCAGGTGTAAACTTGCCCCTGAAGCAGCATTCATGTGCTGGGTTGTGAGTGTCCCTGCCAACAGAATTTTGAGGCTGAACAGACAATTTCAGTTACAGACCATGCAGAATATCAAACTGAACCCCATAGGCTGTATCAGTAGAATCACACCAGCAAAATACCAGCAGCTGTCTAAATGTACAAGAATACATTGATGCTAATTGGCTTTAAACTGCTGTAACAATTTTAGTTCAAATTCACAGGCTGGGCTACAAACATGCAAAGAAAAAGATGTCCCCCTTCCCACTTAGAAAAAAGCTTCTGCAATCTTTTGCTACTGTCCTTTGCATGAAGCATCCAAGACAGAAACCTAAACAGCAAGGATTCCTTACAAATACATGCATCAGCCTTCCTCTTCCATACAAATTGCTATTCTAATTTCAGAGGCTAAGAAATAGGCTCAGTTTTATGTACTTCATTCAAGCTATAAAATAACACAGATCAAATTCTGAGCTTTTTGACATCAGTTAAAAGCATCCTTTTCAGTGTGCCTGACCTACAGAAAAGCAGAATCTGGGACATTGGTTCTATATCTGCTAGTGATCCCAGCTTGTTCTTTTATTGCCTTCACAAGAAATAATATTCATTAAAAGAGAAAAATCTCTTTAAGTTAAAGAGGGTAAATATTTTAGTAAATTTATATTACGCTCTCAATTTGAGATGATAAAGGTTTTCATTTTCTTTACCTGTCTGTGAAGCAGATCTAGGTACGGGTCTCATGGTGGAACCGGTATTACATTTAGTCTGGGCCAATATGGTGTTCTCAAAAGCATCTGTGACAGGAAGTACAATTTTGTGTCTTCAAGGTGAAATAGAGACCAGACAACCAGTGCAAAGAGAATTCCTGTATCACCTCTGCAACCGGCAGTCTCTTTAACAAACAGGGGGACTGGGGTCCAAAGAGGAGACACAAGACCAGCACAAATGAGTGAAAAGACAGCAGCATTCCACAGAAAAACTGTAAGTCTGAGAAGGACAGAGAACAGCCAAATGAATCAAACAGAAATACTGATGTTAATTAAGGAAAACCATTGCTGGGTGGACAGTGCAGTGTTTTATTTCACTACAGCTTCCTTAGACATTTTTAATATCTTTTCCTTGCAGCATTTCAAATAATTCTGTAAGTGGTCGTATATTATTTTGATGCCCAGGCATATAGTAATGAAAAGGGACCAGGGAGGCTCTTATTCCCAGCCAGAAATGAATTATTTCACTCTTGAGGAATGAAATGCAATTTTGTGGGAGAAGCTTTTATCCCAGTACATCAAATACTTTCTGTTATTAATGCAGTCAGAGCTCTAGAAATAGCAGCATTATCTTCTGGTAAAGGGTTGATACTGATCATTGTTTCCTACTTAAAGAAACTCAGCCTGGAGTGAGGAATGTTGTGCAGTAAGACCGTGTTTCTAACCAGTGAGGATCAACTCAGCTCTATCCTAGAGATAGCACTTGCACCTCGAAATATCTGCTGTCTCTGCAGCCACGTGATATGCTGAGATCAGGAGTATCTGCCAGTGAGGAAAGTGAGGTATAAACACCACAGTTTGGGAAACTCTGCTGCTGTGTGCCAGGATGATTCCAAATGTAGTGCTGGGGGCACTGGCAAGAGCAAATATTCTGCAAACAGCAAAAACACTGCTTCGTCTGCTGTCTCTGAACTGTTTCTGCCAACCTCTCTGTTCACTGTCCCCTTCTACTAGGAGTGACCAAGGAGATAACTCCAATATGTCACCAGTTCCATCACTGACCTGGCCACCTGCCCTTTCTACCAAGGTTTTGTACAGAGCAACACAATCCCATTAAAGGATTCCTCAGCTTACATGTCTCTTCTCCCTGTCCTACAACAAGGGTATGTGGCTGCTTGTGCCCCACAAAGCAACATGCTCTGGCAAAACATTGGGGGTTGGACTAGGTGACCTTTGAAGGTCCCTTACAACCCAAACTATTCTATGATTCTAAATCCTCATGTAAAGGGAAAAGCTGACAATGGAAACTAGTGATCTTCCAATGGCTGGGGAATAACTTCCCATTTTAATACTTTCATATTGCTTATCAAACAATTAATTAATCTGCTGCAACAAATAGGTGGAAATCCTGCTTGGCTGAAATGAAACACTGCACCTTAAATGGATAGTAATGCAGAGTGGAGCCTCTGCTGTAGTCTTCATGCACATGGTTCCTGCTCCTCTTATTAGGTATAGACACTAACAAGGGAAGAGGGATGCGAGCGGCCAGACTGCAGGTGAAGGTGAAAAGTAGCCCCTTGGCTCCCTGCTGCTGCACCCGACAGAGTGAGGGAGAAGCCAGGCAGAAAATCCAGATCACAGTCTAGAGCATTACTTCCCAAAACAGGTTTTAATTTATGCCCATCCCTAGATGAAAGTTGGTAAATATAGCATGAGTGCAGGGGACAGGCAAAGGGGTGACAAGCTGTGTTTATCACAGTTAAACAGATAAACTGACATCAAGCCCATAATAGACTCCAGTGTCATCTACCAGCAGGGATGAGATGTGAATTCGGTGAATAATATCAAAAGATTGCCAAACAGGTTTTCATGCAGCATGGAAATACTCGTACCTTCAAACCCCAGGGGAGTTGGATCACTCTTTATTTCATGTCTCTTGACTTTAACTGCAGGAACAAGGGGACCTGTGTGAAGTTTGCAGAGTCACAAGGCTGTAAATACTGTTAAAGGAGAAACTTGCTTTCCCATTAGCTGGAGACACTGCCTGCCTAATACTTTCCCCCAGAAAAATGACTGACCCCTAAATTCTAGGTGGTGAGGATAAACACTTTTGTGAAGTGGATAGGAAGCAGAACACTTTTTGCAAAAAACATTACAGCATAGTAAATGTATCTGCTTCCAGTCAGGTTTCACAGCTGTTTAGTCTCGTGCTTTGTCCAGGAGATGGCACTAACGCAGGCACAATCTCAGTCTCAGCTTTCTACCCATGAGGCTGGCAGGAAAGAGCCCACAAAATCCAACACTTCTGCCCCACAGAACTGGAGAGCACCACTCACAGCTCCACATCCAGGGCTTCTCCTGTGTCCTGACTCCCGGTGTGGAGGATTGGCGATGTGATGGAGCTGAGAGGTTCACAGTGGGGATCAGCACACAGCCATAGGCAGAAGCCTTGAGGGTGATGATCCAAACACCCCGGCTAGACCCACATGAGGCTGATGCTGAGATACGACTCAGGCTTCAGTTCTTTTGTCATCTAGACTATTTTCTTAAAGCAGATGCTGTGAATTAATTGAAAAGCACTGATTTTGTTTTCTAGCTTTTCAAAGCATTACAAAAGTAATTTTCTCAACATTCAAAAAAATTGCCAGTGGTCTTGTGGTGGACAGGATCCTAGGGCAGGATTTTTTTATATGAAACTGTAGCAGAGTTTGTATTCCATAGTAAATCATACATGCTCTCTTTGATAAGCCACACCAAAGTACAACCATTGGTTGCCCATTCTCTTTCTACATATGCGCTTCTTTCTGTTCCTCAGGTTAGGAGATAAATATTAGGAAATAATTCAGTCTTCCCATAACCTAGTAGCTGATATTTCTGAAGCTGTTGCCCAGGACAGAAAGCTATAAGAACCTCTCCTCCTGTGCTATGCCTATCATTTCCATACGGTGATGTTGTTGTGTTATAGTCTAAAGAGAGTTGCACAAACAGGTAGCAATAATATCACCCTTCCTCTGCCAATAAACACCACCACACTCTCATTTCATGACAGCTTCATTGCACAGTCGAGGATATGGTTCATATCCATCACAACTATTTAGAATGTGATATATCATGTACTGTGTAACCTTCTTCCTGACAAATACATAGCCAAGATTTTTATACCAATTAATTCAGCCATCTTTCCTTCTATTTTGGTTTGTGAATTGTGTCACAAACCTTAAACCTGCAAATCAGTTCCTCCATTCCAAGAACTGCCAAAAGACAATATATTCCGAATTCGATGTAAGACTATGTTCTGTTTTCAAAACTAACTCTGACATGTAGGCATAGGTGCCTGCAATCCTACTGCTTGCCCAAATGCATGGGTTGCTTTTGAGTTTAAATGCAGGCACTAGTGCAATAACTTCAAGTAAATTTCATAAAAGTGCTTTTTGTTAAAACAATTTCAGCTCAAAAATGAAACTTTAATAAGTTCCCACAAGAACTGCATAGAGTTCCATGCGCCCTGGGCACTTAACTCCCTTACATGTCTGAAAATGTCCTTGCAATTGTAATTTCTAATCAAAACTGTGATTATGCTAAATATTCTTAAAACTAGCATCTGTTGTTACTCCATTTTCAGCTTCATTTCAGGCTTTCTTACCATCTGATGTCTGCTACACAATGAGGAGATTCTTTCCTTTTTAACAGCAAAAATCCTAAACAGCTTTAAGGAAATGGAGAAATAATTTCTATTGAATTTCGGTTAATACAAACCAGGGAGAAGTTGGAAACCTAACCCCACATCAGCCAAAAATTAATCCAGTTTCCATGGAAACCAGCACCATTCTTTGAAGCCTATTACAGAGAAACTGCGAAGAGTCACCATATATGCTGGCAGTACAGCTTGATATACATTTAAAATGCCTTGGCCTGCCTCACTGTGGGGGTTATGCTGGTCCTGACTCTTCTTCTGCTGGAAACTCCTGCATTTATAAAAACTGAGCCTGATGTACTCACTCTGTGAACAGCATTTGGCAGTAAATGTGTCAGTCAGCAGGAAGGGACAAGGGTAGCTAAGCAAGCAGCAGGACGGTACCTTTGGTCACAGCAGAAGCATTAACGGTGGAGCTGATGGAGGAGGCTAGGGAAAAGCGACGGGTGACTTCTCTCTCCTTAGATTCTGAATCTGGGAGAACAGACAGATGCAATGCAGGGCAGGGTTAGAGGTTAATAAGCACTGAGGGTAAAAGATGTCCAAAGCAAAGCAGCAGCTGGAAAACGGTAAATAAAAGGTAGGTTGCTCCACTAAAATAGACAGGAAAAAATCCCTTAACTAAGTAAAAATCACACAAGAGAGTTCAAATTAACATATTTTTAAAGCAATTCCAATTGCACTAATTTTAATACTTCAGGAAGGAGACATGCCAGTTAATATTTTAGCAACCAACTAGTGTCTAAGCACAGCTACAAAACAGACAGGTGAGCAGGATGGTTAGAATGGGGTGTGTGTCTACAGATGAGACTTGGATTATTTTAGACACTGAACTGCTCGTTCTGGGACAATTGACCTGAAATACACTGAAAAACAAACATGAATGGCTTGGATTCACATTTGCTGTTTCTAGAAGTTAACTGTGTGAATGCCTGAAAACCTTCTCTCACTATACTTCTTGCACCTACCAACTGCAGCAGTGCCACCTGGGAGAAAACGCTGCTTGCTTACAAATATTTTAGGATTAACTTTTTATTCTCTTCTGCTGAAAATGCTCTAAGCACATGCGCTACATTACTCAAGTGAGTATTTCCATTGAGACATGACTAAAGCTACTCATATGCTTTGTATTTCAGTTTCAGTAAGACACGTGAACACTTAACTCTACCAGGACACAACCTCAGTTGAAAATGGTATTAGAAATGGCTTCAAATCTTCTGTCTATCTTATTTTCAATCTCTTTTTTTTTCCCATTATTAAATAGCATACAGCACTGGAGTAAAAGAAGTTTCAGGTGATTTTACATTTCAGGTTTAAATATCCTGTGCAGAACTATACTACTGTGAAGATTTCCTAGCCAGGGATCTTAAAATTCTCTTTCCTATTCCTCATCTTCATATTTCCTTATTTTAATGTTCAGTCACACAACACTTCTCTTTACTTTGTTTTTTCCATATTTCTGCCTAGTAAATGTCACATTCACTGTATGTTTCCAGTGGAGCAGAAATGAGCATGGCTGGTTGAACTGCAATTCCTGTAAGGTTTTACTATACCAAAACATCAGGAAACTATATTAGCTCCCTAAAATCTCAGGCAATTTTAACTGTAGATTGGCTACTGTAGAAAGACTGTAAATCCTCTATCTGCCAATGCATGCACTTATCAATTTACTGATAAAAGCACTTATATTCAAGTACCTCCTTATTCACACCTCCTAAAAGGCTGAAGAAAAATGAGAGTTTAAACTGCTCTACAAAGGATTAACTCCACATTTAGGCTGATGTAACTACCCTTATTAAAATAAAAAGACAATTTCACTTCATAGAGATGCTATTGGGCTACATTTATACCATGTCATGCAGCTCCTAGAGACTCTGTGCCAGTTACAAGGAATTTGAGCTTGGCTCTGCGAACCAGGATGACTAATGCTGACCTAAGGAAAGGAGATGCCGAGCGCTATGAGTTTGGGCTTTCACACGCTTCGGTGCCAGTTCTGGTGTGGCCACCTCGGGGTCTCTGCACTGGGGTGCAGCATGGTAAAGTTTCTCTGCCAGACATCAGCATTTCTTTGGCTAAAACACTAAAGTGCTTATATACAACATTTTCTACCCCATCACATCCAGCCCGGACAGACAGTTCAGCAATGCTTTGAGCATCCCCGCTCCACTGACAGTCAATATGTATCAGGAAATATTGTTTTCCCCCTAGTCTTGTTATTTTATTATATAAACTTTCCCTTTTAAGTGTTCTGGACATCAACAGACACAGTGGCTCTGAACCAAAGAGTGCTCAGCTCAGTGTGCCATCTCCTGCCATGACCAGTAACAAATCTTTACACGATGAGGTCAAGAGCAGGACAAGCTCCTTGCAGTAACTTCCCCATTATGTCCTCACAGCTTCTGACCTGCCTTCACAGCCAGTCCATACAGTGCTAACACAGCTTTGCATCATCACTGCCCACAGCAATGACCACGCTCTGCAATCCTCCAAGCTATTTCCCAGCTGGTTTCCTCTGGCCAGGACCAGATTAGCAGCTGAACAGCACAACAAGGAGAAGTGGGACATTGTGTAATGGAAAGGCTTCACAGGAACCTCAAGTAACCAGAGCCAGGAAGACTTTGAGCTGATAGTGCCTATGGCTTAGGGGATATGAACTCTTCTGAACTGTGCCGTACTGTCTGGAACACAGAATGACGGAATAAAAGGCAAGACATTTCACACGACAAGCAAAATTCAGATAAAAGATCAAAGGAAGCCCAAACCAAAACTGTAGATCCAAATTCATCCAAATTGCCTTATTTCTGAAATCTGTATTTTGCAATTGATTTCCCCAAGTCACAGGATCTGAAAACCACTCCCTTTTTGTATTCAGAATATTGAACTGGTTTGTCCATCTTGGATCTTACTACCAAGTGCAGCCTTAACCTTGCAGCCAAAATCTTGTGGTTGTGCCGGCTTTTAGTATATTTTCATCTGCTTTATAACATTGTAATTCTTTTTTTTTTTCATCTTACTTCTTTCTCCTTTGATGTTCACCCTCTCCATTGATGTACACTAACGCTTTGTCTGACAGAAGAAATATAATCAGAACAGGAGAAAAGTCATACAATAACAATAAAAAGAGTAATTACATTATGTTTTCAGAAAGTAATTGCAAATAGTAATTCAGTTTAATTTCTATTCACATTTCTTTCTTTCCTTTAAAGTCTCTTCCTTGTACAGCCATCGCAGGAACATAGAATGCTCTCTACTCATGGATATTGAATGTCATCTAACCATTTATGCACAGACTCAGAACATACCATTTTACAGTGTTATATAACGTAATGAAGTAGAAATAGAAATAAACCCCAGCTCCTCTGAATTCTGGTTCCTCAGTGTAACCACTAGGCCGTGGCTGAGCAACATTTGAAAAAACAAAGAGTCCAACCAATGAACTATTTCACACATAAAAATCTCATGTAGCACAAGACAACAATACTCTTCCATTCAAGTCAGTAAGCTGCTGAAAGAAGTTTGGTTCACAGCTTAAAACGCGTTCACATTTGGCCCCTGAGAGAAACGATTGGAAATAAAATGTATTTGCGCAGTGCACCAGTAAAATATCCAACCAGTCAACTCAAAGGTTGCTTTGCAAACACTGCCATGGGACTGATTTTTGGTAACGGCATCTTTGAGAAGAGGAGCCATATGTGTGTGTCAGACAGGAGCATTTTGGTGAGATGTGGCAGCACTTTAGGAAATAGTGATGGATGGCACTATGGGATGGAGAGAACATTGTGGGATTGTGGGAGTGCAGGAGACAGATGGCCAGAGACCAAATACTGCATGGGGTGATTTTACCTTTGGGTGGAGCTCTGCGGTTGGAAAGACCTTGCAATGTGAATCGCTTTCTAGCAAGCGCTGTGCGCTCAAGGTTAAGGCTGGTGGAAGCATCAACTAGGAGAAAGAGGGAAAGGGAAGAGAAATAAGGAAGGAAGGGTCAGCTGTTCAGCTTACGGGGAAGGAAAGGTTAGCACTGGATGACAACTTAAAGTAAATAAATAAATTTTGATTCAGTTCAAGCCTGAGCAAGAGCTAATCAATTAGAAAGGTGACATGAGGTCAGGGTGATTAAACCAGCTGAGCCAAACAGAGCCCCCGGGTTGAGTTTGGCTCACTGAGTTTTAATGGAGAACAACAACAAAACAAAACCAAAGAAAAACAGGTGGAGGGATGTAGCTCTCATCAAAGGAAAATACAGGTTAGCAGCAAGCTCATTACAAAGGACCTAGTGCCTTTTACTATGAAAATACATCATTGTGGTTGGAACAGCAAGGTTGTAAGGAAAAACAAGAGAAGAAGCCTTGCAGTGCAGGACACATACAGCCAGCCAGTGTTGTGAGCGGTCCCGCTGCTGCTACCCAGCGCTAGCACTGAAGAGTCTGCCATCGCCAGCCTTACCTGCTGAAGTCTTTCTAACAGCCTCCAAAGCCAACATACAGTCATGCATTTGATCTCATGAATTGCTGGGATGTAAGGAGTGCCATGCCAGCAAAGCTTACATGCCAGGCTCCTACAGGAGTAAGCCAGCCATGCTGCCTGGCAGTCACCTTTAGAGAGATCAGTCACAGGCGGGTCTAGGTCCTGAGACTCTGGGTTTGAAAGATAATCAGTTACTTGCATTGCAGGAAAGAGATGGACCTAGATCACTGCCCCCCAGATCCATGCATTCCTGCCAAATTCTGCATCTGCCCCTTTCTTTGTGTAGGCAGGTAGCACACAGCAGGTTTATGGCAAAAGACCAGGGGAAAAGCCATGTGCTGGCTGCTTGCTTCTGTGCCTTAGGATTTATCCACTTGCTTTCTCCTCCTCTTTATTTCATACACTGCCAAGTGAGAGTCATTAGAGGCATAAAGGAAGACCAGAAGTACAAAGGGAACATGAAGAGACAGTGACTCCACACTGACAGACAAGCAACAGACAGACAAGCTGTGCTTTCAAAGGAAAGCGCATCCCATCACTTCCTGATTTGCAGCCAAGATAACCCAGGATCCAAGGTGCTGCATGCGTAGGTGGGTGTGAGATGCACAGATTTTAACAATACAGAAGTATGTCGGTGTGGTTCAGCTCCTTCCAGCCAGAGGCCTCATGCCAGCTTTGGGCCAGGCAGGTGCATCTGGTGAGGAACCGCTACCAAGTGGCAGTTTCAGCTTTGGGGCTGCCCACAGGTGCACTGGGGAGCATTTGACTTTCCAACTGCCTGTGTCAGCCTAAGGGCCATTCCCTGCCGCAGCTGCTCCCACTGCCAGACAATCTTTGTAAAAATACTGTAGCTTATAAAGAATCCAGAAACTGGTATATAAAATATATTTACTTTGACTGCAAAGAGAAAAAAATCTATAGTGTCTGATGATCACAGGGTCATGCAGCAAGTACAACAATGCATGTGTATAGGGGGAAGGTTTATAAACTAGTTCTTCAACTCTGCAGTTATACCACTTCACTGATATACTCCTTAGGATTTCACAAGTTCTCACAGCTTCACAGCACCAGACAATCATAAGAGACTGGTCTCTAAAGACATGTTGTCTCCACTTGAGTTATTTCAACCTTTCCTTCTGCAGGTATACCAAATAGGCCTGGAAACCATTTCAAACGTAATAAGAGCTAGGTCCCGATGGAGAGCAAGTTGAACATGAGCCTGTAATGCATCCTTGTGGCAAAGAAGGCCAAGAGCATCCTGGGCTGAGTTAGGCAAAGCCTTGCCAGCAGGGCTGGGGAGGTGATGCTTCCCCTCTACTCAGCATAAGTGAGACAAACCAGAGTGCTCTGACCTCTCCTGGGCTCCCCCATACAAGAGAGACAGAGACACACTTGAGTGGATCCAGCAAAAGGCCAGTAAGATGATTAAGGGATTGCAGTAGCTGACATAAGGAGAGAGTGGGAGAGCTGGAATTGTTCAGCTTGGAGAAGAAAAGGCTCAGGTGGATCTTATCAATGTATATAAATTCCTGATGGGAGCAAGTAAAGAAGATGGAGCCAGACACTTGTCAGTGGAGCCCAGTGACAGGGTGAGAGAGGCAATGGGCACGAACTGAAATATGGAAAATTCCATTTAATAATATGAAAAAAACCCTTATTTTGCTGTGAAGGTGGTTAAAGACTGGGATAGCATCCCCAAGGCACTTGTGGAGTCTGCATCCTTGGAGATACTCAGAACCTAACTGGACATGGCCCTGAGCTACTTGCTGCAGCTGACCCTGCTTTGAGCAAAGCGGTTGGTTAGGCTAGCTGGTCTCCAGAGGTTCCTGCAGGACTCTGCTCCCATATAGTCAGTGAATCTACCAATCAGGTCCACAGAAAACACTCTTTTATATGTAGATAACTCAGTCACAGGCACTTAGCCACAAGAATAATGAAGCCGAAATATCTTGCCAATAGTGTCCTCCCCCGCTGTACTCTTTCAAAATATCCCGCGTTGAGATTACTTAAATATTGGGAGTATTTCAGTCAGTAGGTGGCACAACAGAGCCAGCTTTGGCCGAGCAGCAGCACCTCGGCACCTTCCAAAGCAGGACCTCCCCGCACATTTTTAGGACGAGTTCAGCCTCCGCGGAGTCCCAGCTGGAGGCTCCGCTGCCTCACAGGGACACAACCGGCAGTTTCGGTGGGACGCGCACACCCCGCAGCCGGGGGTGCGGGGCTGAGCCAGCCGCGTCACAGCAGAGCCCGGGGGCACCGGCCATGGGAAAGCGGAACAATGGAAATCGGAGTCCAGGGTCATCCCGGTTCCCACACTCTTGTGTGTGTTGGACGAGTTTAAAAACACCAGTAATTTTCCTGTTGTTGTTTGTTTTTGTTTTTTTTAATAGAGTTTATTAATTTCAAATGGAAGGCTGCTTTTCCAATTTTTTTTTTAAATTACTTTTTAAAAGTCCTATGTTTAAAAAAATAAATTTTTACTGAAACATGGTTTTAATTAGTAAAACTGGATTTTTAAATGAAGAATCCATAACTTTCTTCCCAGAATGGAAACTTAATGCAACGAAAAATCTTTTGGGGAATAGCTAATTTTTCAAAGAAAAAAAAATCTCCACATTTTTTTTACCATCTGTATTTCTAAAGGAGTTGCTGTCACTTTAAGCCTGATTTTTACATTCATCTCTTCTTTTAAGACCTCACAATTTTCTTTTTACACTATTAGAAAAGTCATTGTTTTAAGATTTAAAAATACCACCTAAAAGAGAAACTGGTGTTGAAAGATTTTCTGTTCCTCTGCTGTAACACGACATCCAGTTTTTTTTTTAATGTTCATTTTAACCTACATTGTACAGACTATATCTACTGTATTTGTGGCCTCAAATAACGGAGGGACTTTCAGTGATCACATGTGCACTTATTTATTATACTCTATAGGGGAACCTATATACAGAGGAGGCAAAAAAAAAAAATCTCTTCAACATAAAGCAAGGAAATTTGTTAGCAAAGTCCATTGACAGTCTTAAAAATATATATGAATCCAAATATTTAGGCAGGATATAGAAGGCTAAAATACACATACTATCCCCCAAAATTATATTTTTAAAAAACACCAGTTGTATAAACAACACTGTAATGCATCAAAACTCAGACTTAAAACATCCTGAACTGGTAACACTTTTTGGTGTTTAAGAAGTTTCATGGTACAGTCACTCAGCTTTGTAGCATTGTTGTTTCTTGATGCTGGGTTTAAAAAACATGCATTTAAATTATCCTCATCAAACTCTAGAAATGAGTGTGCAAAAATAAAAATGTTACCCTTTGGAAGCAAAAGGCTCTGTGTCAGAACTCCTACCTCTCTTTTGCCTGGCGCTGGGACTGGAATTCCTGTTTTTATTGTTAGATGCTTCCACGTTTGATGTCTCAGATTTGTTTTCATATAAACTTGATGACTTTCGGCTATATCTTTGGAGAAAAGATATACAAAAATAGTTACATTCCTGCTTAATATCTAAGCACTAAGCATTCTTTCTTGACCTCAGATATGGAAGCTTAAGGAACAAAAGGCAGGTTTTAAAATTGTGTACGCTATGAATTCTACATCTGTGTAGGCAGGTATGGTGAAAAAAGCCGTTCTAGGTCCCGCTTCCTTTCCACACCACGCAGTAAGGGATGTCTTTAGTGAGAACGGAAAAATGGAGGGACAAACTGGTTAAGTCTGCACAAACTCTTTTTGCAAGTCCAACAGATTCGGAAGGAAGGGGTAGGAATCCAGGTTAGAAAAGAGGAGTCCAGTTTTCCATCCTTTGCAGCATAAGTGTATTGGACTCCAGGAGAAAAATGGAAACTGGATGGTTACACAGAGGTCATACCATGTACAGAGGAACATAAGGATGCTACTGGCTCCAGGATCTCCCAGCTTCTCTTTCTTCTCCTCTTTGAAAATATGAATCCAAGTGGGATATCTCAAACTACAGCTGAACCACAGACAAGGGGATACATCTTGCCAGATTTGCACTGGTACCGGCCTTGGCATCTGTAATGGGAAGGACCCCTCTACCCCAGGTTTGTGGGGCATTCGTGCTGCAAGATTTTCTCATGGTTCTTATCCTCATCGTTTTGCAAAGGTCTGGTAGTTTAATTTGAGTGTTTGACTGTTAGCCTTGGCAGACTGAATGTTCCACGTATTTCATATCTACACACTTGAAATACTCTGTCCCAAAATGCTTGTTATTAACATGTGTCAGCAATTACATTGCTGTTCACAATTAACACATGAACTCTTAACATTCATAGGGTTTATCTTGCTGGAAGGGAAGGTCCAAGGTGTCATTATAAACTCCAAAACATTTGGAATACTAGAGATCTGTGAATACCTTTTATAACTACATGACAACCCGGGACTCATTGCTTTGTATTTGAACCTCTGACCTGTTTCTGATGGAACTTTAACTGAGGTCTCTGTTACCTCCTGGTACTAAACCAAAATGTGATTTTCCAGCCTGATGTCAGGTACATAATGGGGCTCAAAATAAATACGGGAACAAATCCAAAGCACACTCACATTTCCTTATTCTTTCTTCTCTGTTCCTTCCCAGCTAGGCTAACTGTGAAACATGCAGCTAACACAGTTAAAGATTTACAGCTGTGAGAAAGACACTGAGAAGACACACCAGCTTCTCTGAAACAGAATCTGCAGCAAAACTGCTAAATGTTTGTGTGTATCTATATGTATGGGATACTTTTCCATGGATATATGGCTGAATCAGTCGTTTCCAAGAAATCAGATAATTAAGCAGTTAGAACAATAGTCTGAGATTCATATGTTTAAACAGATTAGAAAACAATACAAAGAGATAATTTCATTAGCACTGAAACGCAGCAGCCATCCCTTGAGAGAGACACGGCACAAGGCATCTCATTTTAGGATTAGACGCTGAAACTTTGGGGAAGAAGTTACAGAGAGACAATTTAAATGGATTGAACAGTATTTCAGGATATCCAATAGCTGCCCGGGCGCTGGTTCTAAGTCTCTTTGCAGATCCTTCAGCTCCAGCCGTGAGTCAGCCCAGCCCTGCCTTATCTCCTGGAATTGCAGCCCCAAGCACTGTGATGGTACATAAACAAGTAAAGGAGACAGTCTTTGTCATCGAACAGATATGGGTCAGGAGAGTGTCCCCCCAACATCACAGTACAGGTTTGACAATTCCCAATAAACAGCAGAGTCACTGTTACATATGAGCAACCCAGGAGATGGTGTCTATTGGTTCAATGAAGCCTCAGTAATTAATTAGCCTCCAACCACTGGCAGAGCACTGATGATGCTGGTTGCTCTTTACCTAATACTATCTTATCACTGGCTTACGTATAGCGTCTTTCACAACTGGGGCTGCTTGGTCACATCGGTCATAAACACAGACTACGCCTATGCTGGTGGCTATCCCAAAGTCTAAATTCTTCCTTCCTCTCCTTGCCTCCACCCAGCATCCCAAAACATGCTGCAGAAGAGGATCCACAGTCTGAGAATTCTGGATCCACAGTTGCACATCAGCCAGTGGAAAACCACCTCGTGCTGCAATTCCCCTGTCCGTGCTTCTTTCTGAGACACATCTTACAGAGCATCAGGGTGGACTCAGTTTATTATATAATAGCTGATAGGACAATCTGGACTTTGTTCCATTCATGAAAGCCCAGGGCTTTGTTCTTTCATGAAGACTTACCATATTCTTCCTGATCCTCTAATAACCCAGCATTTGGAGCGGAAGCATCTCACCTCTCTTTCTCTGGCCAGTTGGCACGGTGAGGACAACAAGCACTTCATTTTTCCTGTGGTTTAATCCACTCTAGGACAAGTGGCTAATCAAATGGCCTTTCTTCCCAGAGCTAAATAATTTTCTGTTGACATATTTCGTCTATAATTTCTGCTCTGAAAATTCTCACTTTAAGAGCCTTGTAAGAAGGACACACATATGGATTGCTTTGAAACATTTTTATGATTGCATTTCAAATTTCACTGGAATAGTTTTCTCCTACCCCAAGGTGGTTTTGCTGAAAGATTTTCACCCTTAAATCTTTTCACCTGAAACGTTAAACAATGTAAATGTAACCAAGCCTAGAGAAAACATGGTGCAGGATTAACAGCACTACATCTATTTAAAATTTCTTGCATCGAATTGTACAGCTTTTAAAGGCTGTTTGTGTTACCTGGGATCTCTTGGGTTTGTTGATCCTGTTAAAATTTTACAGCGATATCCCATGCCAACTTGCATTAAACTCACCCAGCAACTGGGTCATTACAAAAATTTGCTGACAGCTCCATTTAACATCCTGGAAATTTTCTGATACATTTTGTCTAAACTTGAATTCATCGGCAGCATGTGGTTCTTTTGCAAAACCAAATCATCATCTTTGGAATGAATTCTGCATCATGATTTTTAGTTTCCCCATGAGCAAAACCTTTATCTGAATTTACATGTCTTTAAAGAATTTGAAGAAAATCCAGTAAGTTTATACCCAGGAAGCAAAACATAGAAAACTAAGAATGAATATACTGCAAAAGCAAAAAGGCAAGACAAAACATGGCCCTGATATGCCATGACAGCTGTTGTTACCTGCTTGCATTGGATGGATCCATTGGTGCATGGTATACACTCTCGGTAATTCTTTGGTGCAGTTGACTTGCTTCTGTTAGAGAAAAAATAAAAAGGAATTGCTCCAAATTATATAACTTGCTTCCTTGTCTGCATAAAGGTGGGAGAGAGAGAGAGAAATTGGAGTGGGGAGATTTTGACCATGGCTACAATCGAAATGAATACTCATACTTGGAGAGAAAGGCATGTAGTGATCTTATAGGCTGAAAACTTAGCTCACCCCAAACAGCTCTTCTACCCATATTTTTTCAGTGCAGAAGAAATGTCTTCCCCTACCATCTTCTCTTTGCTCTGTGCCTCTCTCTAACTCACTGTACCACTTGGATCTAGGGAACGGACTACTGGCATTTTTCCCAGAATACAAGTTTTGTGGTTCACAGATTTTTCTGGATTTAGCAACATGTGTGCATGAGTCCGTTTGCACACACAGCCAACTAGCAGAAAATATCCCCATCCCTCTGAAAAATGCTTTTGCTTAGCACCCTGAACAAACAGCAATAATAAAATGTTGTTCAAATGCCATTTGTTCGCTCTTTTTGCTTAGCTGCGAGGTAGCAACAGCCTCATTCGTACTTACATCGAGTAACTGCTAAGTAAAGAAAGATGCTAAGAAATATGCTGACAACCTGGTTTTCAGGGCCAGGAAAATCAGACACTGAGAAGTGAGGAGGCAAAGGAAGGCGCTCCTTTCAGACTCTCAAATTGCTGAGATTCTGGGCCTATTTCACCCTGAAGAAGATGAAGCTCCAGTCAATGAAAGGAGAACAGACAAGGGGACAGAGGCAGCACTGAAAGATGAAACTTTGAGTGTTTTGTAGGTGCAAATGCTGGGAAAAAGGAGCACTCTGGGCAGGGAGTCGGAAGCAGCTGCATTCCTGATTTTGGCGACTGATTCACAGCTTTGCACAAATCTCTAAAGCTGCATCTGTAAATTCTTTACTTGCAAGAGACAATGATGGTCTTTGGGACCAAAGGATTGTGGCAGATGCATTCGACCACCCCCAGACAAACCAGCACCAGTTTGGTACAGACCCCGAAGGAGGTAAAAGGCCTGAGCTGCAGCCAGGCCAAGAACTCCTTTTAGGAAACCCACAATGAAGCAGAAGGGTACACTGAACATCGATAAGTTGTGGGCACAAGCAGTCTCGTGCATGCTTTTCCCCCGTATGCAATTTGACCATGAGTCAAACACTTTATTCTATAAATATGACAGCCTGGGTGAGCCAACTTTGAGCTCTCCCTGCTAAATAAGTTGGCTGTATGGCAATGGTTTTTACTGCTCGTAGATCACTGGATGAGCCCAATTTAGGTTTCATATCAATAATTTAGCTTAAGTAAATGTGTACTAAATAGAATGAATCACCTAGAATTACAAAGTTGTGTGATTTGTAATATACTATCTGCTTCACGTTACTTAATAAGCTATGTGCTGTAAAGTTCTGCTCATATTTACAAAAAGTGGCTACAGACTACACTGAACATCTGCAAAATAAGGCCTACTTCATACTTTACTGGGAAGAATGGAATTGAATGGGGAGAAAATAACGGCTTCAGGGCTAACACAATGACATTATGGACACCTGCAAGATAAGGCCTGTTCTGCACTTTGCTGAGAAGAAAAAGATTCATTCAGACAAAACAGCACCTTCCAAACTATGGACTATAAACAATATCTACAGTTAAACAAAACAAAGGCCCATCTAAGACCAGAGAAAAAGAACAAATGAGAAGGAAGAAGACCCCAGACTCAAACATTGCTGTTGTCTGAATCATGGCGTGAGGAACAGTCAGAGTCTAGAAGGATATAAAAATACAGAGATTTCTATGCCTGGCTGAGACCCCTGTACAGGTTGACCCAGATTGAGCCAGCCCTCCTGCTATACTACTCCATCAAATTATTTATTTCTACAAACTATGATGCCTGAGAGTTTGCTCTGTGAGCACTAGGATCCAGATTTCAGAGCGACCTTAGGCCAGGCCCCTGGAGGGCAGATAGGCAGGATTCGGTTTGGCTTATTTCCTCCATGCCGTAAATAAGACTGAATCTTGCCATTGAACTTTGTTAAATCATGCTTTTCTTTGAGTGATTTAAACATTGTTCTGTGGCAAGCAGAACCCTACATCTCTCCGCCGTAACAAATTGGTGTCAGAAGTGGGATGGCAGGCACTATCACTAATTATTTATGGAGGTGTGGGGTGAGTCTGAGTCCTAAATTCTCAGAGAAATGGGCTCATGATAATTGGCATGATTGGAAAGCTGTGGAAGACCAGGTAATGGCAGCCAGGGGCTGTATAAAGGATGGAAAGGGAATTATTTGCAAAATGTTAAGTACCTGCCTAGAAGCCACTTGTCAGGAGAGGAGAAACTTGAATAGAGAAAAACAAGATGGGAGGGAGGAAATAGAAGGTAGAAAAATCTGCTAAATTATTGTCCTTAAAAATAGCACCTGCAGAAATAGCTACAGGAAGAAAAGGAGAAGAAACAAAAGCTAGAGGAAAAAAAAAAATGAAATTATGTGGGCTCCTCATCCCCCTGATATTCTACAGATTAGGAAACTAATTGAGTCCCCTGAAGAATGGGATGCAAATATTTGGAGTGAATACTCAGACTCCAATATTGAATTTGATCCTGCCATAAAAGGCAGGGAGGTAATGGGAACACAACCCCCCATACAAATAACACAGAAGCAGAAACAAGCAGATGCAAGGAGGGCAGATTTTGTGTACTTATGCTCCAGAGGAGTTAAGGGAATTTTTAGAGATCCCTCAGCAGAAGAGTGAGAAAGGAACACAGGCATGGATTTTGCAAGTTTAGGATAGTGGAGCTGCATCTATCCATTTATTAGCAGATTAAAATGATTTATTAAGCCCCATAACAAATGATCAGCTACAACGAGAATATGCTCAGCTGAAAAACATCAGATGTCCTGATGGGCAAGATATTATTGCACCTACATTATATCAATGTTTGTGTGCAGCACTTTTACCAGCATATGCTGAACCTGTGGAATTGCTGTTGTCTCTCAGAAATTGGTGTACAAAGGAGGAGGGTATTTATGTAGTGCAGCAGATGGGGTTGACTCATGAGTTGATTATGGCAGACAGGGTAGTAGTGACAAGAAGTATTGAAATGCAGCTTTTGAGAGGAGTGCCTGCCTCACTAAAACCTGTGGCTGTACCAGCAGTGACAAATGCTGAGGGTAATGTAGCTGCTCCAGCAAATACCTTGAGGGAAATTGGACCTGTAAATTCAGAATCCTCTGTTCGGGTGGCGAATAAAGGAAAGCTGGCAAAACCGAAAGGAGCTACAGCATGGGTGATGAGGAAACAAACATGGAATGATCTTGTACAAGCCGCTAACTAGAAATAGGTGGAATCACACCATCAGAAATGTTTTGCCGATGCCAAAAGATATTGCTTATGCAAAAAAGGCAGCCAGCCCTAGTCCCACCGCCAACACTGCACCACCCCCCACCCCGCCTGTCACCTCAGTGCAAGATACACACACAGTCCCTCTATTTACCACCAAAAGCTACAAGCTAATACAGCACTATGGTCAGGTACCATTACTGTTTGCAATGATACTGACGATCTATTGATTATGGCAGTTTCACAATGAGAAACTGGAGCAGCTGACAAATTTTCTGAAAATGCATTTATAGGACCAAGGCGGGACAATAAATCCAACTAAAACAAAAGATCCTAGTGTACTATTTTAGGAATAGTTTGGCATGGACAGATTAGAGGAATACCAGAGAAGGTATAGCAAACAGTCCAGCAGTTTTCTGTATCATTTGTGGTAGAACAATTACATGACTTTTGGGGATTTTTAGGATATTGGAGAACTTTTATCCCTAAATCTTCTGTGCAGGAAGCTTCCCCTTATGAAGGGTTAATAGAAGAGCACAATAGAGTTGACTCGCTTGAGTCACAAGACAATAGGGAATTAGATAATGACATCTGCCAAGCTGCATGCTTGAGCTCTAAATGTGTGTATAGCTTGTGGACATCCATCAGCTTACACTGCACAAGCATGGGACACTGCTCACAATCAAGCCCCTTTGCTATTATATACTTTTAAAACATGCATACATCACCGCGCAACTTGTACAGAATTATATTTATGGGCATTACATAGGCCATGGGAAAAGGTAAAACAGGGTCAACAGGCCTTGAATACCTGGAGGGTCGATTATATTAGCCGGGCTCCTGTCCCTGTCTAGGGCTGGCAATATGTATACACTGCTATACTACTCCATCAAATTTTTTATTTCTATGAACTCTAATACCTGAGAGTTTGCTTTGTGGCACGTAGGATCCAGACTCTGGAATGACCTGACACCACTCCCCTGGAGGAAAGGTAACCAGGACTCAGCTTAGCATGTTTCCTCCATGCAGTAAATAATAGAGTGAACCTTACCACACACCTTTGGCCACCTTCTTTGCCCTTTATTCATTCATATCAGCAGGTTCTTTCCAACATTCCAGACCCCTGTGCAACTCCTAACAACAGTCATTAAAAACAGCCCAGACAAACAAGTGTCTCCCTCTTCCTTCTCTCATTACAACGCACAGTTGGAGAAACATCCAATCTTGGATTAAGCATGAATTAAGGCCTCTTCTTTCATGAGTCACTGGAAATAGAAACAACTATTTAAAATGATAGGACAAAGCATTTGCTTCCTACTGTCACTATTGTAATAAGGACTTTGACTCATTCTCCCCGTTGCCTTTTCCCAAACAGTCACATAAGATACTACTTCTGTCCTCTGGTCGCTGTTCTGCACAGTGACGGAAAGCTTGACTTTGCTTATAGAGTAGGATGAAAGTCATCCTTGGATGCTCTCAAGACCAGACTGGATAAAGTCTTCAGTAACATGGTTTGACCAATAACTGACTCTGCTTTGAGGAGGACGTTGGACTATGATGCCCTGAGGTCCCTTGAAACCTCAAATATTCTAGGATCCTATGATCTTAAGACCATACAATAAAGAATATCAAAATATAAATGTTTTCAAAAACTTTCAGTCTTGATTCCTGCGCAGTTTCCTCTGGAAAATGCTTAGTAACTCCAGCATATAGGTATCCTAAAAAGATTTCACAAATGCTCATCTGTGTGACATACAAGCTTCATATTCTTTGCCTAGAACCACACATGGAGGAACAGCACTCTATCCTATCGAACACAGATATTTTCTGAACTACATGAGCTACTCTTCCCTTCTGCAGTAGCCTAAGTAAAACCAGCTTTTATACTTCAGAAGTAAATACTACAAACCAGATCAGAGAGTCCCTAGATCAAGTCCTGAACTTGTACTGATAAGAATCTTGAGTACTTTCCTCAGCAGTTCTTGCTGGACTGACCACAGTGAAATTCAGAATAAAAAAGAAAAAGGATGAAGACAAGAATAATAACAAAAGATCTGAGTAGTAAGCATTGTAAATAAGTATATTGTTATGGATTGGATTAAATTGCTGAGGCTAACATGCATAGTTGTTTCCTTCCAGTTAAGGAGGCTGTAAGAATTAATTGTCTTTCTGAAACAGAGAATTAAAATAAAGATGACCTCTAAAGTTAAAGCACAGGCACAAGTTTACACTTATGACAAAGCCTGCTTAGGAATCTGAAGGATGTAGATGGAGAGGCATTGCTTGCGTTGGTTTAAAATGAGCTGTGTGTATGAGAGAAGCAGAAAATGACAGGTCAAGGTGAGAAGGAGTGCCAAAGCTCAGGAAATATCTGTATTGGACACAACTATGGCTTTTTCTTCTAAGAGAGCCTGAAAAATGGCTTTTAGGACTCTGTACATTCTTGTTCATAAACAGAAGAGTATCTCGGATAGCTTTCATCACTATATTCTCTTACTATCTGAAATAACCTAACTGAATTTTGTCTGTCTTGGGTTTAACATCTTACATCAAAAAGGTTGTCATTATTTTATGTACTCCTGAGGCTTCAATCATTCATGTGTTGAGCACATCACAAATCACCATCATAGTGACATCTCTGTGAGAGAGGGAAATGTCATTAATCATATTTTACAGGGAGGTCACTAAGATAAAAAGATGGGATAACTGACATTTAAAACATAAGGTGGACAATTAGATTTAAAATAAAGACCCTCCAAAACCACAGAAAGCAAAACAAACAACAGAACAAAGAGGAACAATTGCTGTGTCCAGTCATGGATGTGGAAGGAGATGTTTTGCATCAGGTCCTCTGAGAAGGCACAGAGTTAAGACTGGAACCCCATCTCCTCACACGCTGATGTGAACAGATGTTTCTAGGGTCATGGCTTGAGCAATGCTGCAACTGCCCAACTGATCCTCACACAGAAGATCTATTCTTGCTGTTTTCACTGGTGGTGCTGGATGCACTGTAACTCATCCCAGCTCCGTGTTGTCACACACGGCTACAGAAGGAAGGCAACATTACCAGATCTCACTTGGTCCTACCTCTACATGCTTCCAGTTGTCCTGTCAGGACTTTGCGAATCTCTGAAATCCAGGTGTTTTTCAGCTCAACAGAAGATGCCTGAGAACACAAGAGGACAAGGCAAAGCAGATCTGGTTAAAGCATGCTGCCAATCGCTTGGCTGTCCTGACCTGCGTTTTTTTTTCCTCTTTTACACAAAATCATGATCATTTTCACAATGATAAATTGGTAATTTCAGTGCAAACACAACAATAAAGCTTCCAAAAGCTATTGTTTCTTGAGTATATACGACAGTGAAAGTCATGAAACTGGGACTTTCTTAAAAACAATTCAATTGAAAGGAAGTATATTCCTTGGAAAAATAAGCATTGTTGTTACCTGAATGATATAGACCTCTTCTCTGCCATTATACCAGATCTCAAACTTCTTGTTATCCCCTTTTACATTTTCTGTAATGCCCACAGTGCTCATCTGTTTCAAAATAGAAAAGAAGCAGCTGGAATCTGGAAAATATCAATAGTCTTTAAACTCTCTATCCTCTGAGAAGTGTTTTTAAAAGGCTGCATTCACTTCTGCACCTTAGGGAGTCATTAAAAGCATAATTCATAACACACTGTTTCTCAGGATTTAATTTATCATTCCTCTTTTTGATTGTTTCAGGAAAAATAAAATTAAAAAACCACCACAAACAAAAGAGTAAATGCTCAAAAGTAACACAAGCTAAAGTCTGATCATCAGTTTATCCTCTTCGCTTTTTTTGCTTGAACTGTGGTTTCAAGCCTATCCTGGCTTTTGTTCACCTACACAAATTTGTACTTTGAGGAGGTCATCACTGACCTGTTCAGGTGGGAAAGGATGAGGGATGTAACAGGGCTTTGTGAGTGTTAATGAGATCCAGATAACATAAAAAAAAATCAATACTGTTTCAGGAGGGAAAAAAAAAAGTTCAGCAAGGTGCTAAGTGCCTAACCAGGCAAGATCAGCAAGGAATTTAAAAAAACAGTTCTAGATTTCTTAAATTTCTTAACCACAATTTTGAAGTCCAGCTGTCACTATACTTATTAGCTTCTCATCTTGTTTCTGTATTTGTTCATCCCCCTTGTTCTGATTTATCTAAGCATTAGATTTGAAGATTTAAACAGCTTTGATTATATCATCATTCCTACTATCTCCACAGAAATAAACTTCAAATGCTTATATGAATTGGCTCACTCCTTGAACCACGTTCTATTACAATTCCTGTCTGTTTACCCTGTAATAAGTTTGCAGCATTACACTTGATGACCATGTCAGTTGTCTGAAGTCACAAGAGTCACACCAACTAGTTTAATGGAAAAATTTGGCCTACTTGTGAATCTTAAAAGAAATTGTCCTGACTCATATCTGGAAATGTCATGGTTGCAAACAAAAGGGTACCTCTACTGCACTGTGATTTATCTGTAGCTATTATCGTCATGGAATACATCTGCTCAACTGAAGCTAATAGTAAAACTCTCAATATAACTGAGCTTGGAGGATGACTATAGGCAGAACAATGAGAGATGCAGGTCCATTCAGTCTTGTTCCTCTTTAAAGGATGCTGGGCAAGAACATACAAGGTTCCCCTTTGTATCAAGTTGCAAAACCAAGGTTCTTGTCTTGAGTTGTAGGACATATGGCTGGGTCTGTCTCCAGATCAAAACTAATTGGGAGCTTCCATTTACTCTGTGTTGCAAGATAGTATACCTTCTTCAAGTTGCACATGGAAATATCCCCATGTTGTGAGAACAGCAGATTTACTTTTTCTCTCATCATTGCAACATTTGTTACCTTTAATGAATTTTTAAAGCTGTATGAAGCTGTCTTCTCATGGCCATCTGTGTTCTCCTCCCGTTTCTTGCAGAAGAGTAGCATCTTTGTATAGAGAAAGAGGTGTCTCTGCATTGGTTTGAATCTAGCAAAGTCCTTCACTTTGTTGTGCCCCTTCTTGTGGTCAGTCCACACATTGAAGGAACCTTGCATCAACAGCTTGCCAAGCTCACTGACATCCCCCTAGCAAGCAAGGAAAAGAAAGAGCCCACATTACATTCAATCTCGGGTAATCCCAGGCACAGTTCTTGCCCCTTGTAGTGTTTAAGCCTCCAGGCAGAGGCACATGCCCTGGCATCCCTGTGTTGGAGAGTGGACGTGTTACAGCTGGAATCCCAACAGCACATCTCCTTGCCAAACCTGTGTTCTTTCTCCATATAACCATTAACACATTGTTTTCCATGTCCATAATTGCCAGTTTGTCTCCCCATTCACAGTTAGGTCTGTCTCGGGACCTCTTTGGATCTGACACACAGGCTGTCCCCTGTGATGACCTCAGAGAAAGCATCTTCTGACAAGAAATGGGTTTTAAGACTCCTGACACCTCTGAAGGCCCAGCATAGTCCAAATACCCAAGCAAAGGCCTTGGCTCCGAAAGATCCAGGTTCAGTTTCTGCTCTGCTACAATCTGCTTCTATCCCTGGGCAAAACCAGGGATTAGAGCAAGTGATGTGGGAGGTTACCCCTGCAGAGAGAAAGAGGGTGGAGAGGGTTGGAAATCTGCTGCAATCCAACAAAAGACTGGATTCTTTCTTCAGTGTAGGCAGCAAATATAGAGGAGGACACTTTTTCTGATAATGTGTGCTAGTGGATGGAAATATTTTGTCCTACAGGAAGTTTATTTAAAATGGAGGATTGAATCACTATCTCAAACATAATTATTCCCTGTTAGAACAATACACTGTATCTCATGTTTATGGAAGATGAGATGCATACAAATGGCTTCAGTGCTGCATAACTCATGGACAAACTAGCCAGGCTGGATTATATACAAATGTTAGGATGACAGTAGGAAACATCTCTAAAAGTTCTGTTTTCCAAGCTTTTCTCTACTTTTCTTGTGACTTTGCCTAAAAACATTAAAACAAACCCACACCCAAACAAGCCCAGACTTAAATGTTAGCAATTTCTTACACCACAGTTCAGCTCCTGAAGTCTGCATGTGCAGATGAAGCAGAATATCCTATGCAATTAAGAGCATGCATCAGCTACCACAAAACCTGCTTTTTGGCTGGCATAATATCCTTCTCTGAAAGGTGTTCTAGGTAAGTATTTCTATTGTGCTTGTGTGGCAAAGAGGCCACAAGATGGGGTGAGGTTTTATGAGCTATGGGAGGTGTTTATTTGGCATCACAGCTGAGCTCCTGGGACAGGTGGAACAGGTAGAATAAATTATTTGGTTCATCCTCTTTCACAGTCTGACCTCATTCAATTATCATGTACCAACCATCTCAGGAATGCTGTCAGCATGGTGCTACACAGCATCCATGTTCCACTTCGTCATGTCTTTCGGTTCAGCTAAAAAAGCAGAGGAAATAATCTACTCCTTGAGACTAGTATCTGACATTTCACGGAAGGCTGTCAAATTCAAAAACAGAAGCTGAAAAGGAACAGGAATCCTCTCTGAATTCCTGAGTACAAAATTACTCTGAGATTTGAAAATAAGGAATATGCAAAAGAATAACCTCAACATTTCTATGGATAGGAAACTGGATATATCCCCTCTGCTCAGGATAATATGTTACCTTTCTTGCAGAAGCAGCTCTTCTGCCCATCCGTGACAGAACTATTTAAAAACAATTTTTTGTAAAATTGCTGTAACTACATACATTTAAACTGGGAAACACAGGAGGAAAAATATCTTTCTCTTTGGGAATGAATCAGAAACAGTAGAAACCGGGAGCTAAAAGACGCGCTGTATCCAGGAGCTTCCCATGCCCATGTTGACTGGTCCAAGTTTGCAATAATAATATTCGGGCTTTAAAGAGTCTTTCTAAACTGAGCCTCTGAGACACTCAGAATTAGCCATAAGCAGAATGGTTTAGAGAAGCTTTCACAAGCTATTTCTCCTGACACCCAGGAGGCTGAAAAGGCTCACTACTGAAACCAAATGGGCTGTAACCAAGGACTGGCAGGGGGGGAAAGACACAGGCAAATTCCTATCTTCCCTGCAAATACAAATAAAGATTTGGTTGTTTCAAAAGAGAAACTGTTGACCAAGGTAACATGTTCAGCAATGTGCAAGTACCAGTTGGTGCAGCAGTTGCTGGAAACCCCAGGAGGAGCCGGCAAGCTGTCACTGCAACCAGTGATTCTGAGTCACATCAAGCAAAACCACCCCAAGTACTGAGAACAGTGGCACCAGGGCAAAGACACCTGTCCCTAGAAAGTCCATAAAATAAAGTGTGAAGAAACCTGAAAGCAGCAGAGATGTGTCTCAACCTTCATTTATACTTGTCCAGGAAAAACTTTTTACAAAACAAAAACACTAGAAGGAAAGTTTGTCCACTGTGATGGAAAAGTGAACACAAGCTTGGGCACTGGCTTTAAATAAAGCAAAACAGCTTCCCAAGAGTAGAAAAACTTGAAGGAAAACTGACTACTAAAGTGAACCACGTTTGTTTTCATAAAACATACAGAATTAAATATATTTTACCATTCAGCTTAAGAGGTCTCCATGGTTTTATCAGTAATATTTTAAATATATTTGGACAAATTCTTATCTGCAGTGAGTCACTTTATGCTGCTGGTTTGTCTCTGCATATTTAAATAAAAAAATGTATCTGACAATACTTTTTTACATCCAATTACACCAGTATAAAATATTTCAAGACCAGCATTTTCTTTTGCATTACTGAAATTAAGATTTTCTTTTTCAGTGAAGATTGAAAAATGTGTAGGATTTCTGCTCCATCAGAAGAGAGATTAGTAAAGAATTTTTTAAGAATATTCAATGGTAGTCAGATGCTGGGTTTGACCTTGTATGTTGGAGAAATTAAAAAGCTAATGATCTATTCCTGTTCAGCCAACAAATCTGAATATAGGAGGCTTCTTCTACCTTGAGAAAACTTGGAAAACCTGAAAATTAGATGGAAATCCTATCGAAAAGATAATGTTAATCTAAACTAAGCAGGAAAACTTCATGCTATGTTCTTAATGCAACCCCAACTCTTGGTGCAAAGACAAAGCACAAGAGCCCGCTGATCGATCAATCCACACCAGGTGTAGCTCAGAGCTGTGCAGAAGGCTGGGGGGAGGTATGTGCTTTACTGAATTTTGTCAGGTTTGAGAGACCTATATTATGCTTAGGACCAGTGGCGTTTCTCTGATCCACAGACGCTACAGCTTGTCTATATGGTTAGTAATCTAATGAGGTGGGCACTGCCACATTCAACCCAGTACAGCTACTATTCTCATTTCGATGTAATGCACAACTCACAGGAGCATGTCCAGCTGTGTACAGCAGTAGGTCTATGACATACAGCCAAACAAGCAGGTAAATTCATTTCTAAAATAATGCTGACAATGGGCATGGATTTCCTCAGCTACCAGATGCAGATACACTTGCACAAAAGAGAACTATACAAATTAAAACTCTTGAAGCCACTCCATCCTGTGAAACACAGAATAACCTTTCCCACCCAGACACAGTCAGTAAAGACCCCATTGCTTTCTTGGGAATTCACATTCTGCACAAAATATCAGTTTTCTGGTGTCCAGACTGAACCCTGTTACTCTGATCTAGTAATTATTTGAATCCAACTTCTCAGCACATTTTTTTTCTTGACATTTCATCGTGCAGCTACTTCAAAACAGGCAACCACGTCACCCTCAGGCCTCATTTTGCCACGCATGTTTCTCTTTTATATGTCAGTCACTTCCACCTCTCACTTAAGGGCTTGTTTTATGTAGGCAACACTAGTTCTTGAAAGTCATATGACTTCAATGGAGACTCAGCACAGATATATACATCTGTGGCCTTCAATTTGTTCTGTGGTTGTTATTTCACGTTTCAGAGAGTGACTTTGCCAGTTGCTCGCATGGCTTCTATCACCCACTTTAAAGGGAAGCCAAATTTTCCTCCCTAAGTGCAAAAGATCTGGAAACACTTGAGTTGCATAGCAGCCAAAGTTTCCAGGAATTTCTTAAGTTACGTCTGTCACACTTGCTACCCCTCACCTACAACTGAGTTTTAGGAGTGGTTACTCAGAATGAGAGCATTTGTCCCCCTTCCTCCTCACATTCACACCCCCACCTCCACATGACTGCTATGGTGACACATAATTTCCATCACCACAACATGCCAGTGAGTGGCAGCCTTCGAGAATGTGGCACAGGCTCCTGCAAAGTGCACCAGCCATAGACACAATGTGATCAATGACAAGAGGAACATTGGATGGGTCAAGACCAGAGTCGGAACAAGAGCAAATAATACCTCATATCCCGTGATTGCTATCTGGTGCATGGAATCATTTACTGATTTGATGATATCAAGCACTGTGGCGAGGGCTTCTTCCAATTCAGCAGTATCCTCTGAATTCTTGCTGCACTTCAGCATTTCCTGATTAAAAAAAAAAAAAGATATATGAAAACTACTTGAAAACTTACACCAGAAGCCAAGTTTTATGGGTTCATTTAAGATGAGACAGGACCATTCTGACATACTTGCAATGAACTATTTGCATGTCATAGAATTACATCCAGCTTTGTTTTTTTTACTCCACATCTGCTAGAAAAGAAACTCAATATAATTTCTGGTGTTAAAGAACTCACCACTTCCCTTTGCAATTTGTTCCACAAAGTACATATTTTTCAGCTGTTAATCTTTTTTTGGGGGGAAAATAGGCCAGGTTACTATAAATCTTACCCATCTGTTATTCTCTGCCTCTGCACTACAATGTACAGATCTACATTTGCAAATTTGAAAACCTCTTTTGAGAGAGAGTAATTTTGAAGAACAATGCTGACCTCGAGCAAAAAATTATCAAGCGTTATATTCTGCTTGAAATACGGGAAGTTATTCCATCCTCCAACCCTTGCACAAGGAACAACAGACAAAGTTCTGGACAAATCAAAAAGTATGTGCCCCAAGGAAAGAAACAAACAAAACCTTTTGAGGGCTCAATCTCTGTAATCACTTCACATACAGAAATCCTTTTTAGAGCTACAAATATTTAGGGCCAGCTGCTTACCTAGCCTAGTATAGTATAGTTCTTTACAAGGATGACTTTTCTTATTTCTATATGTGTCTTTTGGTTGAAAAGTTCTAGTCATAGCTGAAGTCTTAATTCTCTTTTTGTAACCAACAGTTATAACCTACACAAATCCCAAAAAACATTAAAATCTTCATTTTTAATGAAATTAACTGCATTGCCTCTTGCTCTTCTGCCTATAGAGGAGCCCTGAACCTGATTCAGATGGACAGATTGTTTTTTCCCCACTGTATTGTATTGAAAGCAGTTAATGCCAGCAAGTATTCACCTGAGATCAGAATTGGACTCTATGTCTTTGCTAAATGCATCTAGGGAAGAATAAGTTTATTGGTTGTTAATGAGGTAATAGTTTCAGTGACAGAATTGATAACCAAATAACCATTTTATTCATCATTATTGACTTGTCCCCGCCCTATACATCTAACAGTGGAATGAAAGAAGTGTTTGGCTGGATGAAATTTTCACTTCAGAAATGCAAGCTGTGAAGAAATCAAGAAATAAGTTATTCTAATAATAACATTTCACCTGGAACGGTACAGTAAGTGAGTTTAGTTTTGTTTCCTTATGCTGATGACAATGTCAAGAGAAACTATGCCCCAGAAATAAACCTAAGAATGAATAAAAACTCTACTATCTTTAGGAATCTTTATTATAGTAAGAATTAGACTCCTTCAAAGGTGGCCATTGACATGGTTTTCGTTCAGTCATGTCATTTTCAGCCACATTTTGAGTTTGGAAATCATTTAATTCAGAAGCTGAGACAGTTGTGTTCCTGTAAAACAGGACTGCAAAATAGCAGCAATCTCTCCTGAAGTGCTTGAGTGACCAGGGTTCAGAAAGTAAAGGCAGGATGCATTCCTGTAGCACCTGTTGTACAATTTCTAGGATGAGAATGGGTTTCTGCTCTCTGTATAGTGGGCCTGCTGCTTTATAATATTAGATAAACTGATTTAAACCAGAGGACTGCACTAATTGTGATCCAGAATCTAAAATGATTCACTCAAGGCACACAGGTTCTTAGACATTTGTTTGTTAACAATTTTTCACTGACTCACATTTTCTTACACTTTTAAATGCTCCTGCTGCCAGGGATGCAACATCTTCACAGGTCTCATTAATCCATGACAAAGTAAACGTCTGTGCCTTATTGCTGGTACAAAACTGGTCTGACCAGCTTCAACCCCAATGGCTGCAACCTGTTTTGCCTAAGAATTTTACTCCTTGATCTAATCTTGGGTTTATTTATAGTTGTATTTCAAATTGAAATTAGAATGTAGTTTAGTCTTGCTCTTCTGAAGGCCTTGACATTTCCTCCTTTCCCACAGAATGGTTTCAAAAAATAGAGCCAAATTTACTACTGGATTACATTGATGTAAATCTACTGGAATCAGTGAAGTTGCATCAGTTGATATTTGGATTAAATAAATGGGTCACAGAAATACTGCACAAGTGAATGGCCAGCCAGATCCTCACATAGCTTTAACTGGCACAACTTGACCAGCACATGGTAGCAATTAGCAAATAAAATTGCAGCCTAAAATCTTCCTTGCTAAATCTTCACGCTAAATTTAATGACATTACACAACACTAGATTAAGTCCAAAGGCTTGAGAACAGCATATAATCCACCTGCATAACCTTGCCATAAGGAAAAACCAGTAAATATTGGTTTTAAGAACTGCGGAGATGAAGACAGACATTTAAGCCACCATCTCCAAAAAACGTCATTGGTCTGAGAGCACATATTTCCCCCAGCCCTGTTCAGACCAAAATTTCAAGCACAGACCACTCACAGCTCCAACTAAATCAAGAGGGAAGTTCAGATATTCACCCCATGGAAAAGTCACAGACATTTTTTTGCTAGCTGGGTCTTTAAAACAGAAGCACCAAAAGGTAGTTGCTCCTTCTGAGAGGTCTGAGTAACAACCATGGGCAAATATCAGGTTCAGAGAGCTGAAAGAGTTTTGTTAAACAGAGACAGATGTCAGAGACAGGATTTAAAGCATCAGTTCCTGTTTTCAAACTGTAAGATCATCTACTAATCCAGTAATTCAAATTCAATTTCTGTTTAAAGATAAATAAAAAAATAAATAAGATAATAAAGTACTTACTATATAAAATATCTTACTTTTTATATATAAGTGTATATATATATATACATACTAAGCAAGAGTAATATATGCTGCTAAGTAATAGCAGTTCTCATTCTGAAATAGAAGTCCTTTCTTTGACTGTTTGTTACCATTTTACAACTTAGCATTACAAAGTATTTGTTGAAGAAATGAGAGAGGATTTCTTTGAGGTAATCCTTCAGAAAATAATGCCTATACACAATTCTGTAAGTAAAACAAGCTATGTGTTGGAATTCTTTGCACTGTCATGGAGAACCTACCTTTAACAGCAACTGGTACTTGGTGATTCTCTGGACTGGCTTTAAGAGATAAGCATCTAGTGAGAGTTTATGGTCCAATTTACGCTGACACTCCTGTAAGAGACAACAGGGAAGAAAAATGCAATGGTTTCTTGAAGCACAGGCAAGACACCAAGACCATTATCATTTGGTAAACTAAAGATTATATGTCTGTGAATTAATTGAGAGAGAAATTTGTTCCATCTGCGTAGGAGTTTCCAGGTTACTTATGCCACAGTGAAAATATATCTAAACAAGAGATAATATTTAGGTTCAACTTGGTGTCGAAATCTGGCAGGCCCTGCTCATGAGATCGCAATCATCTGGGGTTTGCAGAGAAGTCAGCACTTGTTTGGTTTGGGTATAGCCTGAAGAGTCAGGGAATCCATTTGCTGCTCTACCCACCCAGTCTCGCATAGAGAGAACCTCGACACACACTGAGCACTCGCCATCACTATGAGCAGCATGTGGAAAAGTCTGGGTATTTCTCTAAGTTTTCTAAAGAAAGAAGAGCTACAGAAGGAAAGCAAGCTTTGATGGTCTTGCACTGCTAGTCTGCACTGAAACTCCACCTGAAAAAAGATGCTGTCTCCACACTGTCTCCAGAGGGCTTCAGACCTTGGCTTGTTCTGACAATATTTTTCATATATTTGGAGGTCCTCTTTCTGCAAGAAAAGGAGAGGTTAAGTAAGATAAGAAAAAAGAATCCACAGAGCACCTGCTTTGAGTGACACTTTTTCTTACCTTCCATGCTAACATTAGTCATTAATTCATGGTGATAACTCTGTGTGTAAAAAACACACTGAAGCTACCAATCTTGCCTTTTACTCCTGTAAAGCTAAATACACCTGAAAGTGAGATTTTTTTTTCCTCACACTTTTTGCACAAAGCAGGGAGACTGCAGACTGGCAGACACATAATCTAATTGCAAAACTGTTATCTTCCAGATGGGGAAGAGATGGCTTGAAAACAAACAAAAATAAACATTAGAAATGTAAATTTTGTTAACAGTACTGGCATAGACATGTAATTTCTAACAATGCTCACCACTTAGCCAAGGTTTACATGTTCAAAACACTTTGAAAATACTGTTGGCTCTCAATAGTACAAGGATTAATGAAAACAGTAGCAAGTTTGTCTTGTTGATGTCCCAGGCCAGGCAGGTGGAAGTGCTTAAACTCTGTCCTCTGCAACTTAGAAGTGGAGGGATTCACTTGACTTTTATTTACCTTTAACTATACCACTTTGACTAACTATACCACTTTGACTAACACCATGGCAAAAAAAAATCCCACTGACTTCAGTGGAAACAAAGGCAATCTCTATAAAAGCCCAGAGAGGTGTATTTTAAGCTCCCTAGACTATATGGGTGGATACAGACAGACAAGTTCTGCCAGGTTCTTGGCTCACTGACTGTGCACTCCGGTGGCACAGAAGCCCTGCAGCCAGGTGACCACAGAGCTGTGCTATATAGATTCATGAGTAGGGCTGGCCGTGCTATACAGGTATCTGAGCAGAGCTGGCTGTACCATATAGATTCCCAAGCTGGGCTGGCTGTATCTGACCATCTGGGAGCTTCTCATCTTTGCATCTATCCTGGTGGATATGACCTCAGCGAATCAAGACAGTGCCAAAATGAAGTTCAGGAATTCCCGGCTCTTGCCTCTGTGCTTTCAGCCCACTAGACTGTATCTACACATTCCTGGTGCAGGGAAGGCATTTTGTTTTGTATGGAGTTACTAGAAGAAACCAGTATTGCTGCAATCTACCTCCACAGACCTGGGCTGGAGTTTCCCTGATGAATCAGACGTGAAAGCAAAACTATGCCATGCAACACCTTACTGCATTAAGGATTACACAACGCAAAAAGCCCTGTTGCAACTCAATAAAGTATTAATGGTGCTCTTACAAAATAGGTGTATAGTTTTCTTCACACAAATAGAACTGTTTGTACATGTTGCCTTGGAGGGAAGTTAATAGGGGGTAAAACCCACAAAACTGAAAATAATAACGAAGTGTGATCAAGCATTACAATTTGTTCCTGGTCCACAGAAACCTGATTGGACTGGGCAAGAAGAATAGAGACAGCAACAGTCAAGAGCACTATTAGGATTAAGAAAGAAGTACCAATTTTAATTTAAAGAAATGGTACAATAATCAACAATTTACCATTAATTTGTCATAGTGGAACCACCCTATGCAAATGCAATCTCCTGCTGTCTAAATCAGTGCCACCTGCTCAGGTGGAAACTTACATCTTTAAATACAACTTTAAAGTTTGTAATAGTGAAAGAAATAGAAAATTCCTGATTAAATTACTGGGATCAGGATCTAAAATGCTAAGAAATAATTAATTACCTAATTACTCAAATCCCAGTTTTAAACATTCCATACATTTCTATTTTCATATCCAGAGGTCATGACTCTCTGCTGGTACCTTTACACCATGCTTATCTCTCCTGCAATGCTTTTCCTTTCCACAGTGATTTACATCTCAATGTCTTCATACGCTTTTACACATGCAGCGTATATGCACAATTCAAATTATCTTTTTGATTGCTGATTTATGAATAAATTTTACTTCAGATTAGAATTCAGCCCTTTGAACCCAACTCACAGGTTTCTGCTCAACCGCTACAGTCCTTTCACAGATACCCTCCTTTTCTAAAGGTTTCTTTCTCCCTGAATGACCACATGCCCCAGCTGCTGGCTCCTATTAAATTGCTCTCTTTTCCCAAGGTTAGCAATATGAATAAGTAAATAGTGGTAAGTCACAGCCAGTCACTCTTGCCAGGCACCTCACCTAGCACTTGCTGGTAAGCAGCCTGACACACCTTTTGGTTCTTCCTGGGTATTCTTGCCTTGGTTTGGCAAGCTTGCCTTCTTCCCAGCCCCATGTTTAGCAGATCAGCCCACAGCATTCCTCTTGCTGCTGATAAAGCACTAGAAGACCCATCCTACAAAGCACTTAGTACTGATCCCTCCCCCCTGAGCACCTGTGCAGGGCTTTAAGCAAGATCAGGCATCTTGGTGATGGTATCATATAATAGCTGGCACGTGGGCAAAGTTGAGCTGCTTTAATTGTAATTTAGGTCACATGAAGATCATCTCCTAACAAGGACAGGCAAAGTGGGAGTGAGAACAAGAGGGGCATTTCCCTTTCATCTGATTTTGCTACCACGTTCCAGGAGAGAAGCCAGAGAGACAAAATAGGCTGGGACTCCACAGGCTGTTTCTGCCATTGCCTGAGAAGAAAGGTTCACATCCATGGGAGAGCATGTGGGGAGATGGCAGAGGAATGACTGGCAGGGGACAGAGGGACTCGGGCAGCAGGGTGTCCCACCACAGCTCTCAGGACGCTTTCATGCAGCTCTGGAATCAGGGCTGAAAAGTCCCAGTATGATCGGACAGAGTAAATCCACAACAATGTGACCATCCTCCCAGAACTCTGCATCACCTAGAACAGCAGCCGTCTCAGTTTCCCCCGTGCCAAAGCAAGCACGGTCATAACTCACAGGGAAAGCCAGAAGCCTCTGCTCGGCAGGAAGACATAAAAAGCTGCCAATACGTGGGGAACGCAAACATACAACCAGACTTTTGTTTGTGTCTCCTAAAGGCAGTCCAACAGAAATAACGGATTTCTGGACTTTATGTGGCTTCTTCTAAAAACAGAACATAAGGGCAAGTTCTTGAATCAAAGGTGCTACTGTGTGAGCAAAGACATCTCTGGAGAGAGGCTTTCGCTTTCTTGGCGCGAAATTTGAAATAGGGAGAAAGCAAAGGCATGATTTAACCTCTTATTCAACAGATTTAGTGTTGTTTAACTATGCCACAGAAACTGAGAAGTAAAGGTGGCAGAGGGACTGATTTTTCTTCCACTTCACACCTGAACCACAGCTTTAGTGCTGCTGATTTCATGCTGGTAGAATAGTGAGGAGAACTGGGCTCAACAGCTGTTTTTTACAGTGAGAGATGTAAGCTACAATATTTAAACATGGAATCTGAACTTTCTGCAGAATTACAGAATCAATTCTGTACCAGGAATTTCTCTTTAGCTCCAAATCCAAGGATATGTGCAACATACAGACTATTTTATGCTTCTTGGATTTCAAAGCTTTGCGCTCTTCAAAGACTGTTTATCCTATTTTGCATAATGATTTCGCCACAATATTTTCCTGCTCAGCATCTGAATCTTAGGATAACATATTCCTTAGTAGTGTAACTTACTCAAGCTCTAAATGCTTCACTGTTAAACAGAAAATAATACAGTGGACTTATAATCGCATTTATACTTGTATGATGCTCTTCAGCCTGACTTGTTTGTAAATTGGGGGGCTACCCTTTGGAATTATCACTTGGTCATAACTCCCATTGAAAACTTAGAGATGAGGCAGTGCTTAACACCTCTGACAACTGGGGTACGTATGTTTCATCCAAATCTGTCTGTATTTCATGCAGCACTTTGTTAAAAAAAGAAGATTCAACCTGTATCCTGGAAAAGCAGCAAATGCTGGATGTAGTACACAGTGGAACCAGGAGGTACCTTTGCCTACAGGGAAGAGGACAGATTTTCCCACTTCTCCTGCCTCTTGCATTCCCCATGCAAAACACAGGCAGTTCAAACAGTTTTGTCAGACTATGAAAACAGCAGCAACCCACCAAAATAGGTCTTTTCTTATTAGTAGAGCCTCACTGTGAGTGCTATATAAATAAGCACCATTTGTTATGTTACAGGGAACAGGACAGTCATGCTAACTGGGTGGTGGGAGGGACATGACTGGCAGCTCTCGGAGGAGAGTTGCACAATTTAGTAGCTGAAAGTAACAGGGTGTGAAGACACAGGCATGTGACCAAAGCCACCACTGCCTGTTGGCTTTATGCTTGCTCGTAAACTGAGCTCACTCTGCTTTTAAACAGTTGAACTTGCCACTCCATACAAGTGGGGAGAACCCCACTTGCTTGTTGAAATATGTGAACAAGCAAAGGAATTGACCTCACAGAGTCTTATGGAGCTGGTGAGGTTTCACCACACAAGGAAGGTGGTAGACTCTGCTGCACCAGCTCTAGGGGAGTAAGTCTCCTGAATGGTGCTGAGAAAAGAAAGATAAGGTAGGAACAGGATGTACTGTCTGCACTCGGAGCAATCTGCTGTGATAGCATTCTTTGCTTATTTACAGTAGGATGGTGTCTGGGATACATCAGTCTGCTGGCATAGATTTTTCTGATACAAAAAATAAGTCAAACGTTTGGATCACTGATTTTTTTTTTTTTTAACTAGGGCTTGAAATACATGGCTAAAACACTGGTAACAGATCTCTGCCTGTCAGTAAACCAGGTAAAGCTTAAGATGTCACAATACATGCTATTTAACTGTGGCTTAATTTGGGAGTATCTACTTATGTGAGTCTTCCTCATTCACAAAGCAATCAGAATGAAAGGATAGGAGTAAACCTGTGAGCACTATAAGATACGACCATAGATATTCATACAAACCTGCAAAAGAATTTACTTACTCTTTTCAAAAAGCATCGGGCAAGAAGTTCAGGGTTTTCAATGCAATTTTCTATCTCCTTAAGGAAAATTCTGAGAGGAAGAAAGGAAAGCAAACAATAACGTAACATCCCACTCACACAGTGTGCTAGCGTCTTTGTAAATGCAGCACTTAATCATGTTGATAATTGGTATTCTAGATCACCTTGCCCACATAGTGGACAAGGCTTCTGGAAAGGTTTAGGATCTTAAAAAGGATATCAAATATATCATGTCTTCTGAGGTGATAACAGAAATATAGGACAAATAAGCTGAATACTAAGGAAACTTACACTGGAATTTTGCCAGAGAAAGAACAGGATTTAGTCCTGTAACATCTACCAGTGTACCAAGGGAGGAGGTAAAATACTTGCCACAAGATACATTCAAAATGGATAATGCCCGGGGAAATCATTAGTAAATACACACAAGGGTATAATCTTTCACCAAAAAAGATGAAATAGATGATCTCAGGGGTGTTCCCCATGCATGGGTTTTATAGGACACACACAGAGACAGAGTGAGGGTGACTTTTCCTGCCTCTGTGTGTGTGACACAGCACCCATATCAAGGGAGCAGCAATGACAGGAGCACCCGAGGGTGCAGGACAGCCACCAGTTCCCACATGCCTGTTGTGGAATTCGTAGATTTCTGGGAGGTTCCCAAAAAGAATTTCTTTCTTGTTCTGGAGTGCAGATGGAATCAAATGTACTAAACTGGGATTGTCCATTTCCGAAGCATATCCCTGCAAAGAGTGGAAAATAAAACCAAGCTGTTTTTACCAGGGAAGAAGTATTGTGTCTGAGACACTGAAAAGCCCCAACGCCTATTTGCATTTTGTTCTCAATAGAGCATACAAAGGCTTCTCCTGTGCCAGCTTCTTTGTTGCTCCCATGAATTTCTGATGCTTCTAATTTTCCCCGGAGCTTTTACCGCTGGTAGCTGTGCAAACACATTTTTAACCACAAATTGAGAAATCACTGGATTAATGAAAAATATGAAATCACGTACCTAAGATTCAAAAGCCATTTTGGTCATGTAGGCATGGAAACTGCTAGGTTTGATAGACACATATCTTTCTGCTATACTGCTTAATTTCAAAAGGGTTAGTTTGGGTTTATTTGTTGAACTGTGGTATTTGGCTTGATTATTGGGTCATTTCTTGTAGAAACTGGATTGTGTTTCTTCAATAAAAACTTTGAGAGAAAAACAGTCTGAGTGGAGATTTTAAACTCAAGAGTAATATACCAATTATGAGAGCTGTCAGCTCCCACAGCTCAAATCTAATAAAGAAGCAAACACATGGCTGTAAAAATAAACTACCCAGTCCTTCGTGTCCCACCCAAATCCAGGCATGACTGAGCCCTGCTCAGCCTCCATCCTCCCACAGACTGGGGACATCAGACTCCACACACAGTGTTCTGGTGTCCTATGAGTTTCCAAAGCTCAAGAGTTACACATGCAGTGTGAGCTGCTCTTTTCTGTGTTCAGACACTACGTGGGACAATAAACAAGAGGGGGAAGAGGGCCTGCCCTTTTCTCTGTTGTTTTCCAAACCTACATTCACAGAAATTTAGTGTCTGGCCCCATGGAAATCAAGGGTGCTGTTTCTGAGGCCTATTGATATTTTGAAAAGGCACGTAATTGATGGTTCCCCTGTCCATAGCTTTGAGAACCATGCAACTTTTACCATTCTGTGGGCTGGGGTCAGAGAAGGTGCCTCTTCCTTTAAGCCCTGAGGAAAGATGTTCAAAACATCCTTCTCATGTTCCATCTCCAAGGCTGGGTTAATTTGCTAACAAAGCCCATGTACTCTAAACAGGAGGTGGGAGGTCAGAGTGCTCAGCCCACGAAGGATGTGCACCCACTGGTGACTTGGAGGTTAAGCACCAGAAGTAATTTCAGAAGTTTTTCTTACCTCTATTATACTTTGAAGTTCTTCTACATAAACACGTTCTGTTTCTATGAGTTCGTTGATTATGTGGCTAAAAGACAAGAAAGGTGGAGAGATATAGTGTTTACCAACAGTTCAACAAAGAATACATGAAACAAAAAACAGTATTCTTTGCATATTCCTGTTTATGCCTCTGACTACACAAAAAAAAAACCCTTCAAAGGTAATTTCTCCATACTTAATAACGTGCCTTGTTGATAAGCCTAAAAGTCCTAAACAACCCTTGAACTACTATTATTTCAGTTCATTTTAAACTTCATCTTGGTTGCTTCTGTCATTTTTACTCCTACAAATCTGAACAAAAAGATTAAAAATGCCCTAGAAAGCAAACAAAAAATGTTTCCTCTTCTAATAATAACTAACAATACTCAATAAAAGGGGGTCATATTTCTCAAGCCTATGTTACGTTTCTGTTTTGCTTTATTTTGCAAAATAAACAAAATTGGTGATCAGGCTTCCTTTCTTTAATGCATTGCAAAAACAGGCAACAGGATGATGTCAGAAGTCTGAAAACATGAAAGTAAGTTGGAGTAAAATATACTATATCTTGGACTTTTTATTTCTAATATTAGTTCAGTGCTCCTAGGTAAGTTGAAGACATATGTCTTGAAGATGCCTGATTTATTTCACAGAAACATGAATGTAACCAATTCACTTTTGGACAAAAAACTAATAAGATTTTAAAATAAAATTGCATTAAATCCCTCAACTTTTTAATGCATCAGTTGTCCCATATTCTCAATAAAATGTTCTCTTTAATACACTTATGAACAAAGTTTTCAGGGTGGCTCTTCCAGAGGTCTGAGCGGTTTCTTGAAGTTGAAAAGGATGAATGCCAAGTATTCCTCTCCTGGTCGATGGACCACAGAAGCCTGTGACCACACAGCGACATCAAACAAAAACACAGCACCAGAAGGACACTGGGGAGTAATGTCTAGAGGAACTGGAATATGTCATAAAATCTAACACAAAACCTCAAGAAGATTTGATTTTATTATTTAACTTAATTTTGTATACTAAGAGTAAATGCTTTCACTTTGTGTTATGGAAACTTGTGTAACAAACATATTCCCTCCTTGTAAAGGTGGTGGTAGCTGTTTTATCATCTCAGTTTCAACAACAGTGAAACAGAGAAATAATAATGATGGCATTCCTTTGGTTCCTGGTTAGAGTTAAGAGCTTCAGATCTCTAAACTATAGGTCTGTACATAAAGGGTAATCATTTTCCAATACATCTGCACTGTGAAATAGCAGCAGGATAGCAGAATTTGCTGCCTAGATAAGACTTTCACTGCTCATGTTTTTGTTTTGGTTTTGGTTGGTTGGTTGGTTTGGTTTGGTTTGTTTCTTTTTGGTTTTGTTTGTTTGTTTGTTTGTTTGCGGGTTTTTGTCATCTATTTGTTTTGTGGGGTTTTTTTGTGTTGTTGTGATTGTTTGTTTTTTAACTAGTCTTTTTCCAACTACAAATTGTGTCCACATGAATAAAGAGGAATTCAATCAAACATCCAGCGTTCAGTCAGATTCAGTGCACATGCTGTTACATTTGCCTCTTAGTACCCATGGCCAAGCACATCTCTGGGATTTCCCACTTGGAACACAGGAGCTGTATGCTTAACCCCCAACTGTCCCCAAAGCAGATACCTCTCATGCTTCTGCAAAGAGCTGGTGGCTGCAAATTCTACTCCCTAGGCTGCTATTGGTTGATAAGAGTGTTGCAACATATAATCCATCCATCTGCACCGATCCCACATCCAGATGTTGTTTTATATAATTACAAGACTATTCTTCTGACGGTGTTATTCTGTATTTCTTTCTCTAAGAAGGTCAGTGTCACAGCAGGAACACTCAGCACAAACCCATCAGAAAAGAGCTTTCCTTGACTCTGGAGTAACTTACCTGAATTGCTCTCCAAATAATATCCACGGCAGCAAAATCTCAAACATTAAAGGTTGTTGCACATGAATCACTCTTTTGTCAAACTGTTGACAATATAAAGCCATGCACTTGATCAAGGGCCTTCCACAGACTTTAGAATTGCCCTGACAAAGATGCAATTTGAGAACAGTAAAATAAAGAGCTACATAAGTGTATGTTGCTGCTGCAGGGGAAAGCATTGAGAGGGTATAAAGGACACGCTTCCACGGTCACTGTGTGAGCATGTTAGGTTGGTACATGATGAAGTAGAGAGCTCACTGTATGGTACAAGGGATTTAATGGCATTTGAGGTAGTCTAAGAGCCTAGAAAACTGGCAGAGACACCATCTGATATACCTCAAGCCATGAGGGATGAAATGTGAAATGTCCATCTCTTCCAAGACACCATGGGGCGGTGAGGGTAACTCAACATGTACCTGCTGCGAGTACCATTTTTAAAATATGACACAGAAATTGATAGGACTATTGTCACAGGCAGTTCTTCCAGCTCCCTTTTTCCCTTGTACAGTCTCAACAAACATGACTGGGTTAGAAGTTATTTCTAGTGACCAGCTACATCATAAGTCCTCTTTACACTGCCCAACATCTGAATAAAGCTAATATTGCAAATGAACATCCATTGTTTATAAAGAGAAAGGACCTTGTACTGTGGATAAGAAATTAAGACAAATGCAGCTAATCCACTGTCCTTCTGACTGCTAAGAAGAAAGTACAGGCACCAGGGTTCACCCTAATGTTCCTGTCAATAATACCAGATGTTAAACAAAAGGTGAAACAGCGAAGGAATGAAAAATGAAGAATAAGAGCTAACCAATGGCAGATCAGAGATGTGGGCCATTACTGTATTTAGAGTTTTAAACGTAATTCACAGTTCCTTCAGTCCCTCTCTTTTTTTCTGTACCCACATCCAAACTACATAGCAAAGTCCAGAAGTTTTGTGCAGATTTCTACCAGCTTCTGAGGGCTTTTCTCCAGCCTCCCGTGCTGCCACACACACTGCTCAACACCCAAATCGCAGGCTGCTCCCTTGGAGGTAGCAGCAGACACAGCACTGAAGTATCTGCCATCCCCCCTGCTCCCGTATTTGCTTTCCCCCTTCACAGAGAAACATGAAAACAGGAGATGGAGCCAGGAGGGACCACCTGAAATCTTGGCCTTGGCACTAAGGGACTGTTCATGGTTTGGCCAGTAAGTATGAGAACTTGCAGCCTTTAAACGGGCTTGTTGCAGTTGGCTGTGTCTGAGAGAATTCCGAGGTAATTTCAGAATTGAAGCAGTTTGCAGCCTCGACTTCGGATTCAGCGTTGTGGTTACAGGAAAGACCTAAACAGCCCCCTTGATGACTGGAAAGTGGATAAAAAACCAAGTGTAACTGGGCTGTCTGAGGTAAAGAGGAGGTGGGGGGAGATCTTTCACACTCCATTGCTCCTTCATTTCAGAGACATTTTATAATAATATGAGGTTGAGATGGCAGCAGTCCAAAACCAATAAAACTCTGTGTTGGCTTAAGTTTAAGGGCAGCTCTCACAAGGATAGTTCCTCGCCAGGATCGTCCCCAAGTAAGTGGACCATCTCAGCCCAGATGGTGGAGGATTAGGCATCTGACCTCTAGGTCTAAGGTTTACAAAGAGTCTCAGAAATCCTTAAGATCTTATCTGTAGGCATCCTTGTTGCCAGTAAACCTTAATTCCACTGGAGTACACTTGCCCCTTCCGCAAAGAAACAAAGAGACTCACCAAATAAGAAGAGTTCCAAAGTTATTCTGGTCCAAATAATACCTGACCCAGTAGCTTTCCTGGTGTCAAAACAGTGACGTCGAACACTGCTCAGGAGAGCAAGGCCAGCTTTTCCCTTTGAAAGGAGTCTATCTTGTGTCCTAGCAGAGAGGGCTCAGCCACCACTAACCTGACAAAGTACGTGGTGTGGCGGGGCCTTTGCTGCTGCCCTGGCTTGGCAGAACTAGGATGTGGCTGTGGTGGGAACAGATCACACACAGGCCCACTGGTGTGAAGTTGTCAGATGTTCCTCCAGCAAAAGAAATTTCATGTTAAGGGAAACAGTTAAAACTAGCTCACATTTATTTGAATTATTGATCTGGGTTTCTAACAGAACATCATGACCTTGGTTACACTGAGACCACATTTCTGAAAGGTGTGACTTCACATCAGTTTCCTTTGGTCAGATTATTCTTGCTTTGGCACTCATGGCATCCTGTGGCCCTGCAGCACTACAAAGATCTCACGCACTCAGCCTCTTTCCACCTGAAATGACTCCTGGCTTTGAGAGGCACCACAGTGCCATCACAATAAGGAGGACAAGAAAGCAGAAGGTGATAGGAAAACTACTTCTACCTCTGGCAAGTTAGTCATGCCATATTGAAATGAAGAAAAAAAATGATTGCATAAAGGGTTGTCTTCAGCAGGGATGAGACTGCAGGAGGTGCCAGAACAGCAAAAGCATTGGGAAGAGACTTGGAGAAAGAGGCTGAAAGAAGCAAAACAAGTGGGAGACAAGCTGAGTGGGAAGGGATGGTGGTAGAGCATTGTCTCAGTCACGAGTGAAACCTTGAATCTGACGGAAACACTGGTATTAGCAACCTTCGCTTGTGGTGTGGCGTTTCTGTATGTGTCACTACCTGTGCTGACATTTAGAACAAACTATTTACATTGCTTTGGACTGTGCAAAGAACACCTAGCAATGCTTTTAATGAGGTATAAACTAATCCTGCACTGTGTGGCCCCATTGCAACAAAACTTTTGTCAACAGGCATTTTTATGAGCTGGCTTCTTCAGGTAACTGGAGCACCCTACAGAGGAAGGTCCTCACCACGACGACCAGAAAGAAGACACACACCCGCCCATTCCATCTGAATAATTCTTCGTCCTTCCTTCTTCCTTATTAACAGAAGAAACAGGAAATGTAATTGAATGCCTGGCCAAGCTCTCCAGGTATGTCAGGTCATTATGCAGTTTCTCTATCACAGTTCTGGTAGGAGTCGTGTTAGGTAGTTTCTCTGCTGTGATACGAGCTACCTTAGAAAACCTTATCAAATATAATGAATCAATAAGCAGAAAAAATACCCAGAGACTACCACAACCTATTAATATCTCTTCTGGCTAAATCTCAATGGCTCTTTGTTCATACAGTTACTATTTGTGCATCCTGCTCAGATGGCAACATAAAATTAGTTCGAGATTTTTGTTTCCATAACTGTTCTTCTTCTCTAACAAACTCATTGTCTCACTTCCATTCACAGATCTTGTTCCTATGCCAGGATTTGCTGTCACAGGTTCCTGTCCTGTTAAGGAGTCTTTTCCTAGAAAAGAAATTGGAGCCATCAAATCGAATTAAACCAGTGGGGTTTTCCTGAAAGAAAACCCAATGCATACATCAAAACTGATGCTTCAAAATTATTATGCTGCAGAAAATCTGTCTGCATGACTGATGTGGACCAGTGAAAGTGGCACGTGTGCATGGGTACTCCATAGCTGTCTTCTGAAAATGCATGGAGCCTGGAAGATGCAAAGTTAATATTTGCAACAGCTGAAACAGCAGAATACCAGTGTGCAAGAGCAAAATACTCAGTGGAATCCATTAAATTAATAAAAATAAAATAAATATAACTTTTATCAATATGTCTAATTTAGATGGAGATATGAATTAATTGAAAATATGGGTTTTTTAAATACCTGAGGCTTCAAAAACAAGAGAAAGGACTGAACAGAACTGTGTGCGGACAGAGTAGGACATAAGAAAAGTGACAGTGAGAAATGTACTGGCTGGCAAAAATGAGCACAGTGGTAAAGACCCTCTTGACCCAGCACTCTTGCTGTTTCTGGGTGTAAATTAAATATAATGAAATGATTTTTTTGGAATGGTGTCTCCTTTGTGGGTAGTAAATAGTGAAAATATCACTGTCCCAGTGGAAATAGAATCAGCAATAAATAGCACATCCAGTTCTGAACTAGAAATTGCTACCAAAAAATCTAAGATTGGTGTAATCACAAAATCTCAAAGTTATCTCTGTGCTATGGAATCAGAAGAAATAACAGCATGTCTGCTACCGCGTAAAGGAAATTTCCATTCTACTTACATAATTGCTTTTAAGAGGAATATATTTTTTATCTCTCACAGTGCTAAAAGTGCCTTTCCCAGCTGGAAAGTACTTGCAGCTGAGATGGTGCAACAGCTCAAGTGAAATTTAAGTAGTGAGTCAGTTGCTGTACTTTGCCTCCTAAAGTGGAATAAAAGATCATTCTGGACGTACGAATATTTGTTTGAATGGAACTTTGTATTTGTTATTTTACGCAGAAAACATTTCTGATTTTTCTGACACTTTTTTTTTTTTTTTTTAAATAGAAGGGAGTAATGCCTTGAAAGAACAATGTTTGTTCTCAAAGTACATTTCATGGCTGCAAATGAACCCCAATTAACTAACTTTAAGAAGCACAAGGGATTTAGATAGTACGCTCCATCTCATCTGAAAATCAGTGCCCCTTAGTAAAGTTACTGGAATTGCCTGCCTAGGTGATCCTATTCTGCTGCAATGTCAAATGGACTTGCTCGAGTTATAATTGAAGTTCTTCCGAGCAGAAGGATTATATCTTTGTTAGAAATATATTTCACTACCAAAGTCACCATTTATAATATTTTGCTACTTCTGAAATGCTCTGATCTCTTCACATATAAAGAATTGTCCCATATTCATTGTTCCCAAAACAAATTACCTTGGGGAAATATTTTTATATATCTTAATTAGTTGACCTACATTATAGGAACCAGAACATAGTTGTTAATGGAGAGGCAAATTAATAAAATCACCTACAGAGAGCAATAATATGTACAGAGGACTAAAGTCGAGCAAGAGTTGTTTCTCATCTCAGCTGTGCATCTGCACTGAAATGATGCGGCTCTGTACACAAAGCTGAGCTCGCTTTGGGCAATGTGGATGCAGCAGACTGGTCCTTACTGGCCAAAATAACACACCAAGTAGCTGAGCAACTATTTGTCAGCTACCCATATTTGTGAACTACTCATCAGGCCCACCTCGAGATTTTGGTCTTTTAATCATGTAGCTTCACCGTTTCTATTTGATGATAAAGACACATTTAGCTCTGTGATATCTCAACATGGAGTAGTCAATTAGCTAAAAGTAAGCAAATAATTTATAGATCAAATTTGCTACCAATGTAACGGCTAAGTGGCATTAGTATTGGGCCATATTTTAGTAGATTGTATTAGGTTGCTCATAGATTGTTATCCATATATTGTTATCCATACAAGCTACTTGACACACATGCTTGTAAAAATATCTGCATGTAACGGAGCCACTGCAGGTGAACAGGCTGTGTTTTATGTGTATTATGGTTTCAGACTTTTGCAAAACTATTTAACAGTTTTTTTCTGTGCTCAACCTGATTTTCAAGAAACAAACTACTTTCAGTTAAGATGCAGTATATTTTTTCCATTCCTTTGCAGACGCAGTATAATGATATCCAAATACCAGTTGACCTCATTGAGCAAGAAATCTGGTAAAGGCTGAGAGTGCTGTGGATTTTCCCACACAGAGTGGTGAAGCATGATATTTGAAAAGGGGCTTTTTTAATAAAATAAAAAGTTACAGTGGTAAAACCCCCAAACTTTCGAACAAACAAGAGAAAAACAAAACAAAATAAACACAACCCAAAAGTAGGTTAAAGGAAGCTTAATGGGAACCATTTATTCTGAGAATTCACGGTGACTACTAGAGCTCAGGCTTTAAGTAAACCTAAAAGATGCCCACAACCTCTAACCAAAAATCTGTGTAATCTCAGGTGGATATCCTTGCTGAGCTGCTGGGACAATGAAGGATTTAGGCATATGTGACTCTGCTCTGTACAAATTCCTACACCACCCTAATCTCTTACTCCAGAGCACCTCTTAGATTCAGTGACTTACATCTCTCACACCTGTGGTACTCACTCGTCCCCATCCTGGCCCTGCAAGGACATTTTGGGCTGTGCAGAACCATTCTGGGTTGGGATAGAGAAGCTGAACACAAAACTATTTTTCATCTCATGCAAATGGCAGCACAAATACTATCCCAAAGGGCCACTGCTGGAGGAAGATAAGAGGTCCAGTGGTTTTGATTCTCGTAGCAGATCTGCCTTTGACAGCTTTGTTCTGCGAGATTTTCAAAGGCCATTTGAGTAGAATGAGGAATTAGCTTTATTATTAAAATTAATATATTTGATTTTACAGACAGCCCTGAGTTTATGTTGGAGAGGGCAGAGCAGAGACATGCATGTTGCACTTGGAAGGGAGGGGATGGATTTGATATAAGATATAATTCCCAGCCCCTGTGTGGGTTTATATTTCAGTCTGAGGTGTGACCTTAAGGAAACTCCAACCTGCAAAATCCACTTCTCCTTGTAATAGGATACAGGGTTGTGCCAGACTTAAAACCTATGGTCCTCCTGCCTGAGCTTTGGTAGATCTCTTGGATATACCCTGCTTTTAAATGTCTTTGAGAATCAGCATTCTGTCAAGCCTGAGGGTGTTACATGACAATAGGAATGGAACAGGGAAAGAAAATCCTGACAAGCTAAAACAGAGTTTATGGGAGCAGCTGGAACACATATGCTGCTTTAATTTCTTCTTGTCATGTTTACATCAGTAAATTGTGAACTGCTATGGCCGAGGAGCAAACATCCTTTGTGTGTGTGTGTGTGGTGCTTTCTCCACAGCCGTAATCCGGGGCAGTGGGGCAGGCAAGGATCATTCCATCTGCAGGTACGGTACACCTGGTAGTGACTGGGAAACACAGCTCCCAGCAACACCTCTCTGCATTTCCTAAGCTGTACTTTGGACAACACTCTCTACCACACCTCTGGAAGGCAGGTTGCAGAACTTCCTGCTAAACTTCGAGAAAGAGAGAGAGACACTGTCTGTTGAAAGATATTCCCAACTTAGAAAGCAGCTTTAGAGAACTGTAGAATAGATTCCAGCTGAAGAATGTGTTCAAAGGGTTGCTTTACAGAAAACTCGCACAATTACAGATTGCAAGAAACTGGGAGGATATTACCCAGTATTTGGGTAACAGTATTACCCCTGTTTCTTACTTTTTTTTATCTGAGGAGCTGCTAATGGCTAATGTCCAAGACAATACAATGGGACAGACAGATTTCTGGGCTCATTCGGGACTGCCATTCCTCTGTTTTTTTCCCTGAGAGAATAGGAAGCTTGCTTTATCAGTCTCAGTGGCTGTTATGAGTCTTACACAAGCCTTGTTTACATGGTGAATGTCTTGTATGCCACTTCAGTGTTTGTAGTTAGAATTGGGGTTGGGTGCAGTTCACAGGTGACTGGAAGAGGTAAGAGCACGCTGTACCAGACAGAGCTGTTACAGAGGCTGAAGCTCTTGATGTCCTCTACCCACATAGTAAATCTGATCTGAGAGTACTGGTGGAGGAGCCAGCACAGACAAACAGAACCTGTACATTTTTATCAAGAATAGCATGCTCAGTGCCATGTTATCTAGTTCTAATTTAGGTCAGACACCATAAAGGCAAGGTAGTCCATGCTAGTTTGTCCGACATGACTATTAACCAGAGAACAACATTTGAAGGCAGATTTGCGAAAACTAGAAATGCAAATAAAGCATCAGTGCCTTCAAACTGGAGGCTACAGAGAAAGATCAGCAACAGTGTACTGAACAATCTGGAACTTTGCAGAGTCTGCAGAGGGTCTGGTTGACAGACAAGTGATACTATGTAGAACAGAATTCCTGTTTAGACCCATATGAGGGAAGAAGGTTTCTGCTAGCTGAAAAAATATGAGTGAATTTTCAGAAGTAAATACAGTAATCTAAACAGGAATATGTCACAAACCTTCCAAAGCTGGTTATTATATTCCCAGTTAATGAGCAGCTTGTTAAATGCAGGAAGTGAAGTCAGTGGTGATTTACTGAACTGAATTGATAAATGACTGCTCCATTGCATCACCAGCTACACCGGAGTGACAGATGTCCTATCTCCTATGCCCTGTTGGCAACTCTCCTGCAAATTATGCGATTATTTAGATCAGCCCAGTGTGGGTGCAAGTCACTGATATCCAGATTAGGCAACATGACCTGCTCTTTGTACCGCTGTAAATGACAACATAGCATGCTCAGCACTCCTTCATGAGCTAATTCACGTACAGAAGCTGCATGGTTTTAACTTCAGATCAGTTTAAAACCAGATGTCACTGGAACCAGTGTGAACGTGTACAGGGAAGAGAGGTATGCTTTGGCAGCTCTGTATGGAGACTTTTACACCTGGAGAGGCCTGATTGCTTCTAGTTTGTTTCAGTGGTTTCTTAGCCTGGAGACTGTCACTTTTCTGTCCTTTGAAGAGAAAGTGGTACCACCTGAGCTGAGGTGATATAAAAATCATACCAGTGCTCTTCTCCTCTTTCCCCATCCATCAGCTTGGCAGTGATAACAGGGTTGAGTAACAGCCTTCTCTCCTTGGCTTGTGCCTATGCTGCCTGGGGTTTCCAGGTGTCCTTTATGCACATACAGGAAGGCCAAGGACTGTCAACCCCCTACATCAGAGCAAAGCAACATTTTTATGGAGAGGTGATATAGCTACAGTTCGGGGAGAAACAGAGGAACCTTTAAGCCTACATGTGCTTCTTCAGACAAGACAAATCTGGTCTCAGGCCAATACAAAGCAGCCTCTATTTGAACATACTCTATAAACTCTGAGATGGATCAGGTGGTGGGAGAGACTTTCAGTAAAGTCCTGGATAGGCACAGCAAGTAGCCACACAATGGATGATGCGGATTGCTCCCCATTGACTGTGTGCTTGATGAAGTTTCCAATGCTTTTTCAGGTGGAGCACACACATCCCTGTGAGACAGGGCAAGCCAGAAGACACCTCTGATCCTAATCTCCCCGTGTGCCTAAAACAAACCAACCCTCCAGTATGCGCATGTGGCCAGCTGCACTCCAGGAGCCTGCCCAGAGCCAGCAGGCAGCAGAACAACTGCACAGAAAACAAGTTGAGGAATTCCTGGAATTTCTGAAGAGTATTAAAATAATCTTAGTATCCAATAGCAAATAGGTACAAGAGATAATAGCAGAAGTGGCTGCTTATTCCTCTTGGATACTTGATTAAGTGCAAATTTTGTAAGAAAGCATGTGAATATTAAGGGTTTATTATTCAGAATCTGCCTCCCAGATTCTTTGGGTGCAAGGACTTCAGGAAGCCTCCCAGAACACTCAGTAAACCACTGTATTGTAACAATATGATTTTTTTTTGTCCTATTCATAATAATTTTCCCAGTTCACAAAACTATTTGGATCTATAGTGGGATGATGTCTCCTCTTGCTATTCTATGCACTATCAGCAGCAAGATCTCCCCACTTGGCAGCATACATTTTACTTCAAAGATCTTCCCAACCCTTTAGGCTGTAATTAGAGTTGTAAGTACTGGAGCCAATCTGCCCAACAGGGAAACTTCTCTGAAAACAAAGATTTTGTAAAGGTTGAAAGAGATGATGGCAAACAAGAAATGGCTAGTGGCTTCTTGAAATTTCTCCTGCTGACTGCTCTTTCATTAAGTTCCATGAAAGAAAACAGTTCTCTGTGCCTAACAATAAAGTCAAAAAGTTTCTCTATTAAAATGTAGACTCCAAGTTCTTCCCCTCTGCCAGCTGAAAGTTTTCATGAGTCTGGAAATTAGACTGCAAAGTCACATTCTCAGGATTCTACTGTAACACTTAAGTCTCAATCTCTCACTAAAATAATCTTATCTCATTTGTAATAGAAGTCTATATTTTATTATATCATAGTATGAAATTTGTTACATCTTACATTTGTACACTGTAGGGAAACCTTTGTAATGGATCTTACTTTTGCCATTTAAAAGGGGAAACTCATTCCCTCTTTTGGTGTTGTCCAATCTGGAAAAGAGAAGGCTTCAGGGTGACCTTATTATATCCTTTCAAAGTATAAAGGGGACTAAAAGAAAGAGACATTTACCAAGGCCTGTAGTGAGAGGACAAGGGGCAACGGTTTTAAACTGAAAGAGGGTAGATTTAGATTAGACATAAGGAAGAAATTTTTCATGATGAGGGTGGTGAGACACTGGAACAGGTTACCCAGAGAAACTGTGGATGGCCCATCATTGGAAATGTGGGGCTTTAAGCAACCTGATCTAGTGAAAGACGTCCCCGCCCAGGGAGGGAGAGGGGTTGTGGGCTAGATAATCTTTGGGTCCATTCCAGCCCAAACCATTCTATGATTCACCTCTGCCTGCTGGAGAAGCTCTGCATCTTTGGCCAATAGCTAACCAAATCAGGGATCTTAGTTTCTCTCCTGCCATATGCAGCTCTGATGATTACAACAAGCACTTGGACACCGAAGCTTTTAGCTGCACTCCCCTGAGCTACTAGTATTTTTGACACCAGTCCACACCTAAATTTAGCAATTCCCAGACCTAATGTCAGTGCAACTTTGTTATTGCTGATTTAGAATAGGGCTCTGGCACGATATTCTCATTCTGAAAATAGCTTCTAATTCTTCACCCAGGGCAGAAGCGCTATTCTGTTCTACCTACCCAGCCTGATGATTCAGTGATACACTTAGTTATTCTCATGTTCAGAGTGATGCATAGACTGAGTTATGAAGCTCCCCAGTCCTTGTTATATCAGTAACAATGAGGGTAGGCCTGACCCAGATATTAAGATACACTGCATTTAAAGGACTCCTAAATTTAAATCATATCCAAATCTGAAGTTGGAACCTGTCATTTAAGGGTACAAACACCTTCAGGCATAGACCCACAAGTCGCACACTCCAGGATGTGAGTTTGCAAAGTGACACCTGGCTGCTGGTGTGCAGAAGAAGTGATGCCAGATGCTCCACTGATGTCCTCATCATGTAAAGCAAACTTAATGTGCATGTTCAGAGGATAAACAATGAGTCTGGACAGCATACATGCTTGAAGACTATTTTGTATTTATACAGAAATGCTCCATGCATATGGGACAGCTAGGCCCATCCCGTGTTCTTAAACTTGACTCTCATTTAAGTCACATAAATGATACATCAAACTCCAAACCCTAGACCTGGTCATTAATGAAGGTAATTCTATCTGAATATAAGCTCTAGAAGAGCTTATGGTCTCATGAGAATTTAATTCAGAAAGCAGAGATTATGCTGCTTACATGACATGCCACATCTGAGTACAAAACCACCAATGTCTCGCAATTTTCCACCTTACTATTTGGTAGTAAAAGACATTAATGAAAATCAGACACAAGTGGCACTGCTGTAACTCCTGCCACTGCACACTTATCACTTCAATATACCTGTTGCTGTGCTTACGAGTGATTGACGTCATGGCCACATCAATGACCCGTTGATAGCACCAGCACCATCTCAGGAAAAGAGTTAAGCTGTGGTCAGAAAGTCCAGGAACAGATGTCATACTTTTGTGTTTTCAGTGGGAAGCACTAACATTGACTAGCAAGGTCACCCAGCCCTTGTTGCAAGGTGGACTAGAAAAACGATAGGTGAATTGGACCCAAAGCAAATCAACCAGAAAATATTCTGGATTTACAGGAAATTCAATTTCATATCTGATGTGGATCAATATCAACTATTTGGATGAAGTTTCTTCATCAGTTTATCCACTCCGTAACTGTGCAGACTCCCAGTCACTCCATCCTGCCCACTCCCTTGCATTTGACAGTAATTGTACACCAGCATGGACACTCAGACAAACTGGTGAGCAAGATGAGTTGATTCAACTCAAAATCAACCTCAGAAAAAGAAAAACCAGTCATACTAGCTGCACAGTTGCAGCTGTACAAGGGATACAAACAGACTACATGGTGTGGGTGTGGAGAGAGAAAGAGGAAGAAAGGACAGCAGCAGAGCCCTAAATGGGCCCAGACTATATTGTGAAACTGTCATCAGAACAGACCTATGAATCAGTTTTCTTTTCATAAAATGCTACCACAGAACATCTGACCATATCAGCTCCCCATAATAATATTTGAACATAAATTGCAAAATATCACATGTAACTGATGCAGATAAGATACTAAGGACTGCAGTACTAAGGACTGTAGTACTAAGGAGTCCATGAACTTTGGCTGGTTTGCCACAATAACATCCATACAGGCTGTCTCCAGACACTTGTGTAACTGAACTAGAAAGGGTGCCCTCCTTGTGACTTCACCAAAAATGCCCAACTATTTCATACTTCTAGTCTAAGCGCAGAGTCATGTGATTATGAAAGGCCACCAGATTTCTCATACAAGAAACACCTCATGGATACACAGGAAGATTTGAAAATGCAAACCAAAAGCTTTCAGTTAGAATATAATGTAACAAGAGAGTTACAAAGGCCACCTGACAGTAAAGGCAATGAGAGTCCAAAGTTAAGATTTCTGAAAGGAGGGTGCTGGTTTGGCTTATCAACCAGAACTGTGGCTTTTCCATTTTAAAGTCCTCTTTATATTGATTTAATACCTCCTCTCATGAAACTTAGGCTCAGACTCTGTAGAACTGGACGACATACCAGTGAGGGCACACAGATACTGTTTGGTCATGCTAGTCCATCCTCTTGGAATGGATCTACATGATGCAGAAGGCAGCAGCTGGGCCAGAGGCACCCATCACAACCCCTTTGAGGGGGTTCTTCTGCACAGCTTCGACGGGGCTCCACGTAGACTCAAAGGCACAGAAGCATTAAATGACACATCTCTGATCCCAACCTCCTTGTAAAAATACTTCATTGGTAAGCAGGCTTCGGTATATTTTTTTTTTCTTTTTTAGAAACAAATGGCTTTAAGAAATTCCCTCCTACCTTCTTCTTCTACTGGGCAAGAACAGCTAAAAGAACGCTGCTCATACCAAGAGTCGGAAACAATAACAGCAGAGCAGCTTAGCACAAATCCACAGGAACTGCAATTCATTCTACAAAATTGTATCATCTAGGTATTTCTCCCTGTTCTGTTGAATCTTATCAACTCATTATTTATGCTGAAATAAGGCCTGAAGTCTCCAGCCAGAGGTGAGGCCAACTGTGCCAGATGACTGTATGCATCAAGGGATCAGCCCGACTAAAATCCCGTTCCTGCCAGTGTTCGGCTCTACCCTCCTGCACCAGTTTGGACAATGCCCTCAGACACATGGCATGAATTTTGGTGTTGTCCTATGCAGGGACAGGAGTTGGACTCAATGATCCTCATGGGTCCCTTCCAGCTCATGGCATTCGATGATTCTATGATGGGTCCTTACAGCACTTTGCTCTCTCCACACCTCTGAAGACTCGAGACGTGTGCGTGATTAACACAGGGGGTAGGTGTTTCTGGAGAAAAACATGTGACATACCCTTTAGAAAAGCATGCTTGGTAGTGCTGTTTCCTCTTTTGTTGGTTTAGACACGCAACCTGCTTGCATCTCTGTCTTCGGCGGAGGCCAAAGTGGACAAAATACAGCTGGGATGGGGTGTAAAGATTTAATTCATAAATAAATAAGGGTGATGTTCTAAAAAAATTCCTCCCCTCCCCTTGCAACATTACTGGGGAAAAGGAAGTGGTGGAGCTTTACTTCTAAATAAGATTTTATCTCAGCAGAGGATCTGACCCTAACAGGATTTTGGGTTTGAAAAAAAACCAAAAGTCAATTTTTTTACCACTGGAAAATAAAGTCCCTGAAGTGAAACACATACAAACTCTCCCAACTGTAATTTCAGGTCAGATGAAGTCCGTTTGCTTCACTGACAGAGATGCCTCTTTTAAATTGGGGAAAATCCAGATCAACCAAAAAGGGGAATTAGTGAGCACAAATGAAAGGTTGTTGATTCTTTGAGCAGAAGTCACTTTTCATGAGAAAAGTGGACATAACTGTAAGAGAAACTCAGTCACACCAAACTAAGTCTATTTGTAGAGTTGAACAGAAGCAGTCATGTTTGCTCAATAATTCAAATACCTCTGACTTTCCTTTCTATGGACCTCGTTCTTAGAATCTTGTAATTATGTCCAAATTGCGCTTCCCCATACACACACCTTAGAGTCTAAAGTTATCTCATGATTTTAAAAGTTTGACTCCTTGAAGCTGTATTTTCTGGAAACTGCACTGTCAAGACACAGATAATACAGAAGTATTTTGGCTTTAATTTTTAAATGTCTTTGGAACATCTGACTTTGGAAGGCTCAGAGTTGAGGCTTTTTCATGCTTATTTTTGGCAAGATGATCTCCTACACATTAAAAATATTAAGTTAAAATGGCACTTCATATTTGGTTGAACCATAAGTGAATCATGGTTGGTTGATTGGTTTGTTTTACAGTAAGTTGTGGAAGAGAGAATCCAGCTGCTATTTCTCTTCCTCTCTGGTTTACCAGTTTCAACTGAAAATGAAAACAGGAAAAACTGGTATCACCGGCCAAGAAATCGGTGTTCTAGAGTTTTTAAAGTATCTACAATTGAGAATTTCTGATTGTGAAAGGGACCGTTTTATGAACAATAAAATGCTCGAATGGGATGACACCTAAAAGTAAGAAAGAAGAATAAACTTATTAAACAAATATTTGTGAACTAGAGAAGGAATCAGCAATTACCATTTTGGTAAGAAAAAAGAAGGATGCTTTGTTTGCAAGGTTATTTCTACTGTTATTTAAACACTGCTTAGAGAACATGGGAAATTTACACAACGATCTACAATCTTCTCCTGCTAGGGTGAACTGCCAGCTGTAAAGAATTATATTTTGTCTTACTGCAGAATCACATGGAGAGAAATCTGGGAAGGCAGCTCTAAAGTGCTTAGTTATATAAGACATACAACAGGAGAAAGAAGAGATCAAGTGAAAAACTCTTCAGGCCTTGAAGTTTCCCCAAACTAAACCTGTATTCTGAAGCAACACATCCTTCCCTGGGACTGTCAGCTGCTCCGTTTTTATCATTGTTCTGCTTTTGCTGGATGCTCCAGATTTTCTCTTCTGTGTGTAAAAAGAAAACAACTCATCATGTCCCAAAGATGTTGTCAGATTTATGGTTGTAAAATGACAAACAGACACTAATTGTCATGACAGGCAACAGTTATATTTCTATGAAGTCAATGATGAGGTCAAGTATGATTCAGGTCGATCACAGTCACGTGAAAGAATGGAAGATACACAATGGACTTGTGTTTGGTATTTATGTTCAGTGAGAAATCTCAGATTTGCAATAAATCACTCAAGGCACAGCCTGAACAGTGGTTTGTCAATCGGAATGAGCTTTTTTTAACCTAGTTTTTCTCTTCACTAAAGAAGTTTTGCAGAAGTGTATTTGAAGAAGGCACATTCATAGTGCTTGCCTCGGTTTGTTTTTTAAATACTTCCACCTCAGTCTGCCAACCATGGAGACTGACTTGTTGATGTACTTCAATTAATCAGTCATTGCCCTCAAGATGATCTAAGTCAGTCACCCAGTTTTGTGGGTAAGGTGGAAAAGAAAAAACAAAACCTAAAACCCACTCTTCCATCCTGCCCTGAAGATTTTGAAGTAGTAAACCAAACGAGTTACATTGTGACCCACACACTAACTAGCCCACAGTAAGATGTTATTTAGCACCAGAGCAGCAATTAGCTAAACTTTTATCCTGTCCCCTGAGATATTTTTAAACGACAGGTAACTGTGAACTTTTAAGAAACATTACTTTTAGCACTTCGACTGGCATAGCAGGACACTGTTTCCCCACATCGCACACGCAGCCTCACCCTCAGAGGAAGGATAAATATTTAAAGAAAAAGCATCCCTGTGGCACAGCGGGAGCACGGACAATCCCAAAGGCACCCAGCGCCGCGGGTGAGAGGCTGTTTACAAACAGCGGGACATCTGAGCGAAGCACGGGAACCCAAGGCCAAGCCCGGAGGGGAGGAGAGGAGGAGCCCATTGGCTCCGCGGGCCGAGGGATCCCATATGCTGCCGCCGAGCGGGGCGGCCCCGGGTGCGGTCCCGTTCCCCGGCAGGAAGCGGCGGAGCCGGCGGCCGGTGTCCGAGGTACGCGGGGCTGCGCTGGGTGTCGTCCCGTCCCTCTCCTTACCCCCCCACCCCGCTTTCTAAGTTTGTCCTCTTGGGAAGAGCAACCGGGTTGTTCGTTCGTCCTTTATGTGTAAGGCGAGTAGCTGGGTAATTAAAACTAGGGAAAATAATTCTGTTTTCATAAATGCTTTTTTTTCCTTCTTCTCTGTCTGGCTTCGGGGGTTGTAAGAGCTGCCCTAGTCAGGGGAGGAGGGTGTCTTACTTCTGGAATTGCTGTTCTGTGTTTTGGGCAAACAAGTTTTCCAACTGCTTTGTTTAAAAGGTTTCTGCTACAGACCGCATCCATTCACTCCGTGCGCCATCGCCTTGCTCCTGTCTAAACGAAGGGTTTTGTCGGAGTTCGGGATTTCAAATTTTTGTGATAAACGAGGCACAAACTTCAGTGTCTTTAATGGCTGGTTTGTGGAGCCTTCTAGCAGATTCCCCCCCAAATCTCTGGTCATTGTCTGGCAGTCGATTATATTCTTTAAAAGAAAAAAAAATAAATAAAGCGGGGGGAGAGAGTATAGAAAAACCTCAGAAACTTTTTGTGACCCTTTGAGGGTCTTTTTCATCCCCGGAGCCGCAGCCACTCGAGCACTGCAGTGAAATAACCCATTCAAAGCTGTTTCCTCCCGCCCTTGTTCCGGCGGACCCTCCGGGGTTCGTATTTCTCCTTTTTTTCTTTTTTTTTTTTTTTTTCCTACAGGAAAAGTGTGGGATTTTTCTTTTTTCTCAAGTGCTCCCACCCAAGAAACTCGCAAATCCTGCTCGGAGTTTCTCCGCTGAGCCCTGGGTTGCAACACGGGGACGCACCCACGAAAGCGCTGGCGCTGCCCTCCCGCCCCGGCCTCGTTAGCGCCCTAATTACCGCCGGCAGCTCCTCTCCTCTCCTCTCCCCTCCCCGCTGGAGGCAGACACGGAGCCTACCGCCCGCTCGGCGGGAACAGCCCTCTCTCAAACCATTTTGGGGGACTCCATAGGAAAAATTCGGCTTGAGAAAACACATTAGGAGAAAGGGGGGAGATATTGAACGCTTTCAAAAAGTGCGTTTCGCTAAGCAAAGCTGAAAAAAAGCTTTTTTTTCTGCCTTTTTTTTTCTTCTTGTCTGTTGTTGGCCGGGCTGCGGACTCCCAGACGGTAGGCTGGCGGCGGCCCGGCGTGCCCGGCGGGAGGTGTGCGAGGGGAGGGCCGGGCTGAGCCGGGCCGGCGCCCGCCTTTGTTCCCCGGAGCGGCGCCCGCAGCCGCATGGCTCCGTGCTACTCGCTCTCCTCCCCAATTTTGCCCCTTTCCCCCTTCCCAGGCGGCTCCCGCGGATGCCCCGGGGGCTGGGGAGGGGGAAGGCGGGGTGGTGTGACGGCTAACGATCTCTCTGCGCTAATTTGGGGATTCGCGGGGGTGCGGGAGGCGGCAACAAGCGGGGGCGGCGGGGAGACTTCCAGTCCGCACCAGTGCGAGCTGCTGGGTATTTTCGAGCCTCCTGGGTTTCAGAGGTTTTCGGGGGAGCTGCGATGAGGAGGCAGCTGCCGGAGCTTCGACTGGAGAACGGGGCGGCGGGGCCCGAGCAAAGGGGTGAGTCGCTTTGGCTCGACCTCGCTGTAGGGAGCGTAGGGAACTGCTGAGGTTTTTAGAAGTAGCTTTGTTAACTGCCTCTGAGCAGGATCTTGGAGTCTCTCTAGAGATGGGAGACTGGCTTTACTCCAGTGGAAGCAACTAACTTAAGTTCAAGGCAATGATTTTTAAAAAGCCTGTAATTCTGTTCTGGCTACACAAAGCAGCAGACAGCTCGGTACGTGCTGCTTGTGCTGCAGCATCCTCAGCCTAGTGACTGCCAAGGCTCATGCCTGAGGATCTCCTGGCGGTAGTGTTGAAACTCCTAGTGCAGCTGTTGAAAGCTGTTTTATATAGCACAGTCGTATTCTCACATCTCGTCCCCAATCCTTGCATTTCTCCCAGCAGTTGAAAAGTGAGAAAGATGGGGCTAGCAAAAGGATAGGTTTGTTTTAAAGATGGGAAAATAGTTGTCCTCTAAGAGAGGATAAATGCCAGCTTTTTGTTTGTTTGTTCTTCCCCTTGTTGAGCAGGGCAGGAGATATTAAATCACTCTTGATAACAACAGCCATGGAATATTCTAGCTATATCGTAGAAGGCTGGATTGTCACATAGAGCTGGGTGTTTCTTTGGTACATGAGAGTAACTGGTTGTTCTGCACAGCACAGCACTAGTTTTATAAAAGCCCACCATCTGTTGTATACAGAAATGTATTATCTTGGTGAAAATGTTTTTCACTAGTAAGGTTTTGAGGGTGGTTTTTTCTGCTTAGAAGTGTAATAGCTGCTTACTAGTTCTCTTCTATTGAGTGAATCAAAACTGCATCACTTTCTGCTTCCTCTAACATCCTAAATTATCGAGAGCCAAACTGGTTGCTCATGCTGCCCAAAGCAGTAGTTGGGACAGTCTCTCTGACATCTGGCTAAACCAGAGTAGTGAGTACCGACACTAGGAGTGATACTTCACCTGCAGATTAGGGAGAAGCATGTGGAAAACCCTGCAAGTCATCACTTACCATTTGAGATGCCAGTGGCTCATGTTTTTGGTGTTATTCTGCACCTACAGTGTTATGGCATCTAAGATGTACCAAACGTTGCCTCATCTCCCATGGTTATCAGTCTATGTCTGAAGGATTCTCTAGGTAATCCTGTAACTTGAAGATGTTGCTTACTAAAAGTACAGAAGTACTGAGGGCCTTTTGTTGTTGGGAAAACTTACTGTGGTTTTGCTGTTATTGCAGTAGGTCTGCTGGGCTTTGGAACTGGTGGAAAGTGGTGGAGGGAACCAGAAGGTGATGGATTAGCATAGTTCTTCCTTCCATATGGCTTGTGGAGTTCAGTAAAGTAGCTTCCTCAGCTTCCTAGGATGTGCACTTCTCGAATGAGGCTATCTCATTATTCAGCAGACCTCAATAATAACTAATCTTTTAAATTCTAGTGGAAAGCAGCATGGTCCAACTCTGTCAGGTTGGTCAGAAGTGACATCAGGATTTTTTGCCGATACAAGAGACATTGCATATTTGGAATTTTTACAACATCTGGGAAATTGTGATCCAGATCCTTGTACTGTGCCTTCCTGAGTCTCAAAAGACTGAAAAAGTCATGGACACTTGAGAGGTTTTCCCTCTTTTGTAAGTTTTGCAAATAGGATGTTTCCCCTTGGCAGCAAGGGGGGAGAGTGCTATGGAAGGATATTTGAAAGATGGCCCTTGACTTAAATTCTATAGTCAATGGGGAACCCATCACAATGTATGGAAATGAGCTGATGAAGCAACTCCTAGACTTTGGAATTGTAACTTTTTAGAATGAACCTGTACCAGTCCTGAAGTTTATCTGTTGCTTAGGGGGCTGCATAGTGTAATTGTTAACTTAGATGGAATTGTGGCTTATGGATGCTGTTGCTACATGCCCAGGTAACTCAGAAAATCTAACACACCAAGACTGCTTAAACAACCTATGGATAGATGACCTTGGAAGAAGGGAATGTTAGTGTAAGAGAAAGCAACTTCATTTGAAGGACTGTTGAAGAGGCACATACGTCTAAATATTGCTAAGATCAGACTGTAGGAGTTCCTGCCTTGTAGCACAGAGATAGGTTGCTTGCTGTGGACCAGTTTCATGAGGCCAAGCTTGACTGCCTGGTGCCATCTCCAGATTGCTGGATGTAGTCTTAAACTTGAACAAAAAGTGTGTGGTCACTCAAAACTCCCAGGAATTCTGCCATGTTCTGAAGCTACGCTGTCACTTTTCACCTGCAGCAAATCAACCTCACCAACTCAGGTGCAGCAACTTTGAATAAAGAAGTCCTTTTTGTCAATACATATAATTTTGTTGGAGGTGCTTTGGGACATACCAGCCAGAGGAGGGATTTTTGGCTAGTCCTCTGCATTTACAGCTGAGGAAACTTGCTTCAAATTAAACTTACTGTTGGCCCAGTAAGTCACTCTCTGCTCACATTTCTTCTGCTGCATCCTGTAACTTTTAAGTTTCCTCCAGTTTCACATCTGCTAAGACCTTTGCAGATTGACTTAAACAGGCCTTTCATCTTAGGGCAGGAAACTTTCAGCTTTTCTTGTTCTTTAAACCACTACTCATCATACACCACCACAGCCGTTGATTAGTTGTGTTTTTCCACGGAATGTGAAACAGACGGAGGATGGATGGGTTTTCTTCTACTTGACTTGGTTAACTAAAGGAAGGCTATCACTTCGCACTGTATACTGGGGTGCGTAATCCTCATGTTTTATTATTAAGACTAGAAAAAGTGCTCTTGCAGCTCTTCCTTGTAACTTTCCTGACTTCCCAATAAAATATTTATTCACTATATTTTTTTAGTAGGAAACCTTCATAGTGGGTAACAGAGGTGGCAAAAGTACCATACTTAAGACTCATTATTTTCTGAGTTTCTGGCTGCTTTGTCTGCGAGACCTGTGTAAAGTGCTGTGGCAATTACAAGTACTGAGTTTCTATTGCATTGTTCTCAAAGCTCAATTTTCTACAATGATCAGGCTTTTAAAATGGGTGTCTTTGTTTTTCATTCTGCCTTAAGTCATCTCTGTCTTGTAAGCTTCTGCTCCCATCTTTGTAGCTTCCTTCTAGAGTCCACAGACTGCTGGTCTGGTGTTTTGTGGTCTGTCTCCCAATGAATTCCATTTGTAATTTCTACTTTGTTTCACTGAACTCTCCACACAGCAGTTCTTAGTCTGGTGCTGTGTATATGCCAGTGCTGTATGTAGTTCAGTTACATTCTTGGCTTTGTACTAGTCTTGCACAGAAGTGTGTGTGTTTATATACACACCTACATACGATAGACACTCATTTTTATATATATATCAAAATATTATTTTTACTGGCTCTTGATGTTATTAAATAGTGTGACCTACTATCCATTTCTCCTAAGAAGAGACAAGTATTTCTAGTTAAATGCAAATGCATTCCTTCATGAGTTCCTTCATTTAATTTACAAAGACTGTAGTCTTAGAGAAATCTCACTGCTTATTAAACATGTTGGTAGTGATTTGCAGCTCCTTTGTTTGACTTTTCTTATCTGATTTGAATCTTGAAGCTAGGAATTCTTTGTTTAGTCCTCTGTTCTGTGGCTTGTTATGGCCAATGACTTTTTAGCAGCTCTCAGTGAGGGTGCTTCAAGTGTGGTAAGCTAGAAACCGCGGGATGCCGTTCTTGAGTTGCTTCAGTTCTGCTGGTTTGTGACATTTCTCTTAAGTGCATGTGGGGGCGGGTTGGTTCTTTTTGCTTTTCTGCCATGAGCCTGTGCTGTTCCTGCTCCCTGTATTTCATAAAAACAAAACGCAGATGAGTGTCTCCTGTTCAATCCCTGGCCTTGTTGCATTGCAGAAAAGGCTGTATAAAAGGCTGAAATTCTCCTTGGTTCCCATAGGAGTAGGAGATTAGTAATGGATTTCATCCCACCCAGTTGCAGGCAGGCTTAAACAAAGTCTCAAACTGCTGCTATTCCAGTCACTCTGCAGCTCCTCTGGATATGCTGAGGTAGTTCTTGATCCAATTTATCATAAAATCTGAGGTGTTTGTGCCTGTCTGGCTTGCTTGAAACAAACATGGAAACCCCCAACATGTATGTAGGAGCCTTCTGTATGGAGTCTGGTTTTAAATTTACAGAGAATCAATAGCTTCCGATGTGAAATATTTGACTATCCTGAAAATTATTTAAACTGTGAGAACTACATTAAAGCATTTAAACTTATGCAGTCATATAAAATAATTGAAATAGAAAGTAGCTTAACATTTCACTGAATGAAAGGAAAAGGTTAGCTAGCCATATGAATCCAGATCTCATGGAGGTATTAGAACAGTGGTGAGGTCTGTCCGCAGCTGTTGTCACAAATGCAGAAGATGTTCTCCCCTTTTTGGGGGAGCCCTTTTTGGTGACCAGCTCCTCCAGGACACTTTGCTTGCACAAAATTTTCTTTGCTCTTTTCTTTAACCCCTTCCCCAAACTGAGTTGCTCCCCCAGAAGTGGATATCTTTTGATATGGACAGATAGCTCTTGGTTGGAAAGCATGAACCTAGCAGGTTTGGATGATGTCTCTTTGTTTGATGGGAGTTTGGCTTTCCTCAGACTCCATGTACCTCTTAACATAATGCTTTAGCATGTTCATTCAGTTTCAGCTTTACAGCTGTTTGGGGCTTTGTTATGCGGATGAAGACTGAATGCTTTGAGACGGGCAGTTTGGAACTTGAGACTTAGGAGAAATGGACAGTCTGGTGTGTTTGCTATTTCTAGATAGTGACTCATCTAAAGTTAGGGTGACTTTAATTGAATTCAAGGTGTTATTTATGTAACTTTAATTTTAAGTTCATTTAAAATGTAAGTGCTTTAATTTCTGTTGGTGTATCTTGAATGACTAGCACTTCATACTTCTATAGAAAATGTGTATGTATAGTATATATATCTAGACCTCACTGTTACACTGCATTTGCATATGTTGAAACAGTTTTAGCAAGTTAGGACAGAACTACACCAAATGGGAATTACTCTCTTAAGACAATAACTGAAATACAAATGCTAAACAAGAAACAACGCAGTCAGACTGCTTGCTTGCTTCGAATTGATTAACTTCCTATTAATAAAAGAAGACAACCAACTAGACAAGACTATCCAAGAAGCAGACAGGATCATTAATAACTCTTCCCTCAGCCTTGAGTAGAATACAACATTTCTCTCTTCCAGCCTCAGAGTTGCTGGCAGCCATGTACAGAGCGAACAGGGGAGGGTGAGAATGAACAAGGCATGATTCTGTTTAGGGCTAAGGGAACAGAGTGTGCAATGACTGTTTGTTCATAAATGGTTGTAAATCTGTGGATGCAAGGAAGGCTGAAGTGGCTTAAGCAATATTTGCTCTTGGTGATCTCAAGAGGAGGGCATTGAAATGTTGGGGCAATGGCAGCCCCACTACATTTTTGGGGGGTGATGAGCCATTAGGAGGTCACCTTGAAGAGGTTCTCTTCCTCATGATTTTTCACTAGGCAGAAAGCTCATCTTTTAAATTTAATCATATATGCAGATGCTTTCTTGGATATGGTAGAAGTGTTTTTTTTTCCATGGAACTGCTGCTTTTCTAGGCTGATCCTACAGTTGCTTTAAGAGGATTGGCTTAAATGACTAGGAGAACTTTGTGTTGGTGTGTGCTTTGCTTGAGGCTATCTCTGTGCATGGTGGACTCAGATTTGCATTAGACTTTGTGCTTGCTGGGTGTGTATATGTGGTGGAGGAAGTGTGGCCTTTGAACTGAAGACCTGGATGCTTCCCCGGCAACAGAGAGACTTAGTGTGTACTGTCTAGTATCCCTATGCATAGGATTGGGACCCGATTTGCTGTTTAATTTCTATGGCGTGACTAAAGAGCTGAAAAACAGGCTGTTCCTGACTACGTGACTTGGGTCATCCAAGTGAAAGAGTTTTTAACAAAAGCGATGTTGGTTCTTACTGACCAGGTGCCATTAGGGTGGAAACCAGCACTAGTGTGCTGCAGTCCAGCTTCCTGGAACTCCTGTGCATGTGGTTTGCAGGCAAACAAGTAAACCTGCGGGTGTGTCTTCCAGGGAACTACTTGTAGGTTTGGGAAGAGAAACTACTGGAGGAAAAGATTTGATGCAGGAAGGGGTGATCCAGGGCTTCTGTCATGCTCGGTTGTGCGTAGAGAATAAATGATGTCCGGATGGCCAGTCAGTGTGATATTCGGCTCAAGTTAATGAGCCATGCTTAAGACAGAGACAAGTTTATGCAGCTGAGCTGATTTGGGAAGTGTAGATGGGATGATATTCTGCTAGATGGACTCATGAGTTCACATATCTCTGATCTGTGCTAACTTAAATCTGGAAAGGAGAAAACTAGTCTAATAGAACACTAAAAACCCCACCAGTTTCTGTATCCTGTAAATTAACCACTGTTCGACTTGACTAAAATTCCAATGTGTTTTATCATCATTGGTCTAACTGGAAGAAGAAAAACCCAATGCTTTGGCACAAAACCCCCCTGCATTCGCATCTACAAATTGAACTTCTCACTTGTCTTTCTTAGTACCCGCATGCTAGTGACACATTAACACCCAAATTTTGATAGTAAACTCTTGCTGCAAAATGGGAGATCCATCTGGAGTTTGCTGAACTGGGATCATACACTAGAGTATTAGGAAGAGGGATAGACTGGAGAGCAGATGAGAGAATATTAACTCTGCAATGACAAACTTAAAACATGGAATTAGAATAGCAAAGTCTAGCATGGTTTAGAAATGGCTGTGGTACAACAGTGTTAACCTTCTGTTTAAATGAGTCATTCATACACTTTCTAACTCACTGTATTTTTTTGAAAGTATTATTACTAAGCAGAAATTTCAAAGTGAGGCCTAAAGGCAGCTTAAACTAGTTTTCTTGCAATTAGTTGTGTCAGTCTTAAATTTGACGTTCCTCTTAGTTTGGCAGCTAGCATGGAAAAAGTCTGCCTCAAATAGTTTTTCAGCTTGATCTTCAAGTACAGCCTGTAGATGGGAACAGAAGCCACCTTAGGTTTATGGGGAAAATAGGCAGGAAATAACATCTCTAGCTGCAAATAAATATTTGAATAGGCTTACTTAAAAACGGGCAGCAGAAAAAATTACTGATTAGGTGGAGCTGTGATGTTGTAGCTCTTCAACTGTATAACTTCATTATGACCTTTTTCAAATGTGGACTTCTGTGGATATTTGAAGTAGCTCTCTAAGGATCTGGTTTTCCACAGTGGTCGCTCTACAAACTATCAAGTTTTCATAACAAACTATGTCAGCTCCACTTCATCCCAGAATATATACTGAATGCAAAATACAGAATTGTAACCAGTTGCTACATTCAGATGTCAGTAATGCTTGTTTGTGGTAATACTGAAAGGTTAAATAACAAACCCTTTTAGGAAAGGTAGGATTGCTGCAGCATGGAAAAAGCTTGCCATATTTGCAACTGGGGGAAGACCACATGCAACTGTGAATCTTAAATCTACTGGAAAGGAAGGCAGCTACAGGAACTGTGTATGGGTGCTTGGTTCTCCCGGAGTCTCCAGTCTCAGAGTGGATCTAAAAGCTTCCAAGCCACAAGTAAGAAAGTGCACACCAAGATGCAAAACACCTTAATTACAGCGAGAAAAATTACTATCAAGCATGGATTTCTCTCTGTTCCATGATGTTTCCTCTTGCTAGGGGAACACACTGGTGGTTTGGTTTTTTCTTTTCTCAGAATTTTAAGAATCAGTTGGCAGCGAACAGTTCCTGCGGTGACTCAACCCCTTCTGTAAGGGAAGGAGAGCGTGACTAAGCCCAGAGCATGGGTGTTGCAAACAAGCTATAAAAAGTTGTGACAGTGAAAGAGACTTTAGTTGTGCATTGGCACCTCCAATACAAGTCTCCCGGCTTTTTTTCAGAGGGAGATGGGGTTAGGTGTAGGCCTCCTTGAATTCCATCAGTATTGCTCATCTATAATTGCATTTTAAAGTTTTACTTGAGATGTATGTTTCTGAGAAGGATTCTGAAGAACTTCTGTCTATTAAAGGCTGATCTAATTCCCCTGAATTAGATCAAGGAGAGGACAGACCAGACTCTAGTTCTAGCCTTCAGTCAGTTGACTCTTATGGCTTGTTTTTTCTTTGAGGAAAAGCTCAAGTTTTCTTTCCAGCATCCCTGACTTACAGGAGGGGGATGCTAGAGAGAGAAAATTTAGTCTGTGTGCATCTCTTGTGCCTTGTTATCTGCTCCATAATTAAAGCTGTTTCCATGGTGACTTCTAGTGGTTTTTTTGGTTGTGTGTGGTGTGGGTTGTTTTTTTGTTTGTGTGTGTTTGGGTGTTTTTTTGCCATTTTTATTCTGGGGGCTTTTATTCTTCCAAAGTGACAATAACTGTCATGTAGGTTAGTTTCACTGCTAGTCTTCAGTGATGTCTATCACTTCATATTCGTGGTGGTGACTGTTGTCTCCTTTTACCACATGACATGGGCAACTGCAGACTGTTGCCAAAAACATGTTATCCAAGTGTAATCTAAAAAATATATTTTGGTGACTAGGATTCCTGTGTTTACCAAGGTAAAATTTGCTTTGAGTAGTTAGATATGTTGCCTCCTGCTCCCTTTCAGGAAAGTCGGGTGGTTTTAAGCTGTCTGATGATGGCAGTGGGCAACCTGACCACCTAGGCTGAGCTAACTGGCTAACTTCATGCAGAATACAGATTTTTGGAGAAGAGCACAAAGTGTCTAGGTCAGAGAGGAAAACCAGAACTTACCCTTACTGTTGGGAAGCAGTGGGTACCTTCAGACCCACTCCTCCAAAAGGAGCTATGAAATGCCTGGATTTCTGTAACGCTCCAGCTTGCCTGCATCTCTGTGCTTCATCTGAAACATGAGTAAGCTTTGCAATAGTGTTCTTCTGTAAAGCTGCTGAGTTTATAACTCTGAGGTGCATTGTCTAACTTCACGTTTCAGAAATAAAAAGGGTTTGAACTGATACTGTAAAAAGTGCTGATGGCTTTTATTCACCAGACTGCCCATACAGCTTTTCTGTAATGCACTACAATCTGCAAGCCTCGACTGCACCAATGCATGGTTTCCATTTTGAGCAGCCAGTCCTCTTCCTCTTGTAGATAAATACACCACAGAATTGCTCTGAGTTTTCTTATCTCTCCCTAGTCTGTTGCGTTCTCACTGTGCTATCTAGTTGAAAGATCTCAAACGGGTAAAACTATTTCAAAACATTTGTGTTGCATGTAACTTCTAACATAATAGTGATAGCTTGTGTTCTCTTGCTTCAGGGGTTATGTTTCTGTGGAAGAAGTGCTTAGTTTGTGGGGTGCCATTCCTTAGGGTGCTAGTCCTACATTTCTTGCTTGACAGAGAGCTCACTCGCTTCTGGAGGTTTTTTGGGATAACTAAGCACCTGCTACTTCAGGCTGTTCTTGTTCATTAGATAGGAGAGACAACTCTGGCTACAAGAACTGAATTTTACAAACTGGAAGGCAAGGAGGCTAGACTTGAGTGGCTTTTTGTGCTTTGGATTCTTTTCTTCACCAAAGCCCAGCTGGCAGCAGAGACAGTAGCCCTGCAGAGCTGGCAGTCTGGTGCCAATGGGTGTGTCTGTGACAGAGGTGTGGCTGACTGGCGTGTCTGTGCTCCTGCCTGGCTGCAGAACCTGCCTCTAAACTGCACCTTAGGTTACAAACAATCTCCATCTGCACCATTGGCTAAAAAGTGAACGTCGTAATCTGATAGATGGGATGTTTGGTAAGGGGTGCCACTGCGGCGTGGTGGCACTAGTGGCACGTTTTGACCAAGCTCAGGCTGGCTGTGGAAGTCACAGCTTCTTCCCCTCAACCAGCCTGTCCGTGGGGTGGGAGCAGGAGAGCAGGGCTCTGGTGCAGGGAAGATGCTGGATGAGGCTGTTACAGTGGTAGGGGGACCCACACAGGCAAGGGATGCCATGGAGGTGGTGCCTTCCCTCAGGGCAGAGGTGGTGGCCCTGTGAGGAGCGGGAAGGGGGGACTGCACTGAGGCGCAGGTCCCTCAACCCCTGCCCCTGCCTAACCTGCACCCCAGGCCTTCGACCAGGCGGGATCAAGGACTGCCTGGTTCTGTTCCTTCCCAGCTGGCTCCAGGCCCTTCTGGAGAGAGTCTGGTGGAGGCGGGCGGTGGTGAAGGGAGGGCAGTGGTGAGGGGAGGGCAGCAGCACAGAGGCCCAGCCATGGCTGTGAGGGAGGTGAGGCCTGTGGGGCAGCTCTGGCCCTTGTGATCCCACACCTGGGAGCAGTTGTGGGTCTCACTCTTTACAAGTTGTCTTTGGGTGTCCTATTAAACTCAGTAGGGTGTGACTTCCTTCCTAGCTTAAAAGAATTTAACACAAAATGTTGTCATCCGTTGTTTAACAGCAGTGGGTTTTTCTGAGAAAGTTTCTTGTGTCAGAACTGAAGCCTCTGTGTCAGGTTACCCTTCGTTCTCCTCTGAGCTTGCTCTAGGCCACAGACAGCATCTTACTTGCCTTTTTTGGGGGAGGGAGGTGTAGGTGGGTTGTGATGGGGAGTGCCTGAGTAGTCAACTCATTTCCATCACCAAACCTAAAACCAGATGTGTTAATAACAGCTCACTAAAACTTTTTTCCTCTCCTCCTGCCCCTTACAATTGGCAGGTATTCGTCTTCATGAAGGAAAGGAATGCCTGAGAAGACCTGATTTAGAACTGTAGTGGTCACTTCAAGATGCCTCAAAGGGAAAATACTCATCTGCAAGTCTCATCTTCCAAACCTGTCTGCATTCTTTCAACCAAAGAAAAACGTTTTTTGAAAAAGATGACTTGTGAAATCTGTGAACAAAGCTGGCTTTACAAGGATAGCGAATGAAAGACAACATAACATGCCTTACAATGAACGCTTAGCTTGAAGGGGTGACACTGTGCTCTTAAACTAAAACCCAGGCACTGTAAAAACACAGACCCTGAACAGAAGTAAGGATTATAGAAACTGCATCAGAATGTTTATTAATCCCAGAAGAGTCAGAAAATGGCATTTTTTGCAGATACTTGCCACTTGCTTCATACTGTGCCTCATGATTTTTTGGGAACCATTTGATAATCACATTGTGAGCCATATGAAGTCCTATTCCTACAGATACCTCGTAAATAGCTACCATTTTGTGAATGACAGCCTGTCTGTCAACAGGGATAACTTGGAGAGAGTGTCAAGCTACCAGTACTTGATCAACCACAGCGAGAAATGTCAGCAGCAAGATGTCCTTCTCCTGTTGTTTGTGAAGAGTTCTCCCGAAAACCGTCATCGGAGGGATGCAATTAGACAAACTTGGGGTAATGAGAAGCATGTTCGTTCTAAACTCAATGCCAACATCAAAACTCTTTTTGCTTTAGGACGACCAACAGATCATCTGCTGCAAAGAGAACTTAAGCTGGAAGACCGGAAATACAATGATTTGATTCAGCAAGACTTCTTGGATACTTTTCACAATCTTACTCTTAAATTGCTTTTACAGTTTAGCTGGGTCAATGCCTACTGTCCTCATTCCAGGTTCATTATGTCTGCAGATGATGATATATTTATCCATATGCCAAACCTTGTTGCTTATCTCCAAAGTCTAGCACAAATGGGTGTTCAAGATCTCTGGATTGGTCGTGTCCATCGCGGATCCCCTCCCGTAAGAGACAAGAGTAGCAAATACTATGTTCCACATGAAATGTACCCGTGGCCCTCTTACCCTGACTACACAGCAGGAGCTGCATATGTAATATCAAGTGATGTAGCAGCTAAAGTATACGAGGCTTCATTGACTCTCAATACAAGTCTTTATATAGATGATGTTTTCATGGGTCTCTGTGCCAATAAAATGGGAATTGTACCACAATATCATGTATTTTTTTCTGGGGAAGGAAAGGCTCCATATCATCCCTGCATTTATAAAAAAATGATGACATCTCATGGACATGTAGATGATCTTCACCAGCTCTGGAAGCAGGCTACAGATCCCACAGTTAAAAAGTTTTCTTCGGGGATTTGGGGTAGAATATACTGCAGACTAGTCAATATTGTGCTTCTCTGTAAACCATACTATGAGGACACATATCCTTGTTCAGCTGCATTTTCTTAATACTTGAATATCTGCATTGAAGATTCACTGAGCCAAAACAGAGCAACAACTTTTTAGCTGTTTATTCAAAATACATGTAAACATAGAAAGAGGTAAAACTTAAATGTGAATAGTTGGGGGTGGGGGGAATGATGATCCCAAATTCTGTTCAGAAGCTCCTGTTGGAATAACTTTCCTATTGTACTGCAACTTTTTACATTGTAGCCTGTTTTGGTGTTTTGTGTGCGTGTTTTTTTGTTTTGTTTTTCTTTACACTCTTTTAAGGGATGCAAGTCTAGATTAAATGTTCCATTATGGACTTGACTTCTAGACTTTGAAATGCTTGGTGGATATGTGTGTTGCTTTGAACTTGTTAGTAAGTCTTAAGGTGTTTGTTTTTTAAAGCTATGTGAACTAAGGCACGTGGTAAAAAAATCTGCTATATCAAAATGGAGTAGACCTTTCAAAACACAAGGAAAATAGAACTTGATGAATGAGACTATTGCAGTAGTTTAAGGCAATGTAAATTGGTTACAAATATTGACCATTTTTCAGTGCTTCATAGAAAGTAAGTCTGGACCTCCACACTTGACAGTGAGTGCCAGAAGGGAAGACCTGCTACAGTCTTTTTCTCGAAGCTCCCTAGACCTTTGAAATAGCAGAACAGTGTTTGAGTGCCCACTGTCTTGGTTGTTTTAAATAACAAAGGAGCTCTCTTCAGATCAGGCCTGAACTTGAAAGGAGAAGACTTGAATATTACTCATGTCACTGGTTTTGTTAATCTCCCTCTGCCTTCTGAAAACTGAAGCAGTGTGTTTAAACAGTCCAGTCTTTAATAAGCAAATAAGCTTAATGACTTTTCTTTTAACAGTACTTCTGCTTTCCAGTATTCATAGTTTTAAAGGTGAAAAGCAAGCAAAAGTCCCCAAGAATGTTACTTATAGCTAATTTGAAGCTGTTAAAGACTTTAGAAAAAACCCCCAAATTTCATGCTTGTACTAACGAAGAGGGGAGGGTATTTTCTGCACAAGGCTTGACTTCATGGTGAAGGGATAGGGCGATGGTGATCCACAGAAACTCAGTATGCAAATCAAAATTACTAAAATATTTCTCCTGAAGTCTTGGGCACAAGATTCTTTAAAATTTCAGGGTTGTTTGTGTCCACAAAACCTTGTATCTTGGATATATTTAAATGTTAGTATCACGTGCAAGAGGAAGAAGACACCTGTGCACTCTAAATCAGGATAAATGGAGTGATGCTCAACCTCCAGCTATTATGAGTTGTACTGTGGTGCCATAGGAATACCTGAGAGAACAAAAGTTCTAGGATGTCTGTCTTCTCTAGTACTGCTCTCTAACAGTGTTTTCACAGATCCTCAGGACAGATATTCTAATTGCTAATTGCCAAACCTGTGGTGGCTCTTCAGAGAGTAGACATGCAGCCTCACAAAACTACAGTCAGATATTATTTGTCAGCTGGTTTGATGCTGAAACAAATTCTAGCATGGATGTGTCAGAAAACTACTTCTGAAAGCTTGAATGAGTCAAGTTTATCAGTAAAGCAATAACAATGCAAAAGCTCACAAATTATTGAGCATCTGTTGGAAATGTGCTAATTACAGGAGCAATACCTCTTGCTTTCTAAGGCTGGCCTTTCTGCCTGAAGTTTCTCACTGTGTGGAGCAGTGAGGTACTTGATCTATGTCTTTTGACTTTACCGTAGAACAGCTATACAGGACTTTGCAGTTTTAAGCTACAAGTAGTAAACTCTTGTTTAAGTAATTGCAGCTGCTCTTGGAGCTGTGCTGCAGGAGTTGATGGTTTAAACGGCTAATGGGATATGTCAGCGCAGCCAGAATCCGGGAGTGAGCTTGCTGGTTCTGTAAGCTGCCATTTCAGGTGGATGGTAGGTACCTACTGGAATTAAGTGAAATCTGTACGTTTCTACAATTGGTTTTCCAGAAGGAATAGAGTAAGTATTCTAACTGGACCCAAATGTTGGGTATATAAAGAGCACACAAATAATTTCTCAGTGCCAGTATGAGTGAAGAATGCAACAGCTATACTTTAGAAGGAACAAATCCAGTTCTTGTTCTTACCTGAACAGATTGATTACAGTACTGAGGATTTGTGTTTTTTTGAAAGAAAAAAAATAAACAGAAGTCAGCTCTAGGTCTATAAAACATGTTGGCTTATAGAGAAATAACCACATCTAGAGAAAAGTAGTATTCTGTACCAAAAGAAAGCTGCTCCATCAGATCTCCGAGCCATTTAAATCAACAAGCTGCACAGCAAAACTGCACTACTAGAAGAAGCCACCCTGTTCACTGTAGGGAAAGAGGGTGTTCATAAGCAGTTTGCAATCAAAATGTACTGGTAATACTACAATTTTTCCAGCATCATTATGTGTTGGAATTGTTTTCACTTATACAAGCAAACGTAAAATAAGTTTTAAGTAGTTTAAATTTCTATGGGGTAGTGACCTAGCTAACATCTACAACACTGCTGAAATGCAGTTTGTCATTAGCTGAAAGTCACTTTTGACCATTGAAGTACTTTAACAGCTGGTTTGAGTTTTGTTTAGATTGTTTCTTAATCTTTAAAGGGCACTGATATTTGTTAGTGTGCATTTTGTTTTGCTGCAGTGAAAAGAAGTTGCTTATTGAATAAAAAGGAAAGCATGAAGGCGCTCCTTTTGAAAATGGAGATGCTAGAAAAGTTCTTATTTTCTGGTTCTAAACGCTGTCTTAAGATTTGTACACCTTTATCTGAACCCTTCTTAGCAATAGTCTTGGTGCTCCAATGCAGGGCTGACAGGTTTTACTTCTGCAAGTAAAACTGTATCAGCCTGAATGGTCACTCCTCAGTAAGAGTTTGATGTTGTTGCACAGCATATTTAATGCTAAAATTGTTTTTACCTGTTTGTTTGGTTTGCATTGGTTTCTCTTTGATATTACTAATTTTTATACAAATTATTCAATATTTATTCTTAAACTTTGCTCTGTACCACAAGAAGACAATTGTTTTGTAAAAATTGTTTTGAATAAACAGACTTATTTCTTTTAAAAAAAAACCAAAACACAACAAAGGTGGTAAATATTTCTTGTTGCTTTCTTTGTAATTGACGGGCTCTACTCTGATGCTTTTAATTGCTATTCTGAGTCCCCTCTTAAGGACTTCAGACTGCTCCCCCCCTCCCCTGCTTCCTTTCTGTTCTACTTTGAACCAAACCTTTTGTGGAACAAAAGGCAATATTGGTGTTCCCAAGAAGGAAGACAGTTCAAAAATGTGTTTACCCAACTTCTAGGTCTAAAGTTGTTTGAATCTGCCAAATATTAGAAGCTTAACTTGCTGTTAATATTAGCTTACAAATGCGTATGTTCTCTTTAGGCAATCATTCCCCAAGAGACGTGTATCTATCTAAATAAGTTCTATTTCAGATCACGCTTTGCACCTTTTGGAAACCAGCTGATGGAGACCAGTCATAGCATAAGTATAAATTATCTAAATCATACTGAAAAAGGGAACAAAGGAAATGAAGTCTGTAGAGTCTGGCTTGTTGCAGGGTGGGTTTTGTTGGGTGGTGGGTTCTTTTTTGGTTTTGTTTTTAGTTGCTCACTGGCAGCTCAACTAAATTAAACTGGGCTTGCTTGGTACATTTTGTTAAGCTAAATAACTTAAGTATTTGGTGGTTTAGATTACAGCATTAATAATATCTTTCTCAAGACTGCAGAAAGGGAGAAAAGGTAAGTGCATTTACAAAACCAGAAGTTTCTCAGAGGTATATAATCAAATATTAATATCCTGAACACAATGCAATGATGTTTAACACTGCTTTTTTTCTAAATACGTGCAAGGCTTATTCTAATGACTTATTTTCTCATGTCTTGTAATTAATGCTTCTAAGAAAAAAGTTGCAAAGGAAACCCCAAGCCGCCAGGTCAAAGCAAAAGATAAATCTTGCTTGCTTTCCAGCTGATAGACTCTGTATACATGCATGGCTATAAGCATTTAAGTAACTTGATTATATCTAATTATTTATTAATCATAGTGAACTTCAAAGAAGTTGTAGAGACTGTACTGTAAATGCAGTTATTTGCATTCTAGAACAAAAACGTATGCAGCCTTACCTCCTCCTTGTGGACAAGTTCTCATCGCTTTCACTCATCACCAGGACTCTGCTAGATCCTCCTTGACTAGCTTCATGCATCACTTCAATCTGGAAAAAAAAGGACACATTACAAGTGAAAATACTAATTGCTGATGCATTTATTTAGAGAACTTTACTCTTTAAAAGAGTAAAACCCCAATCTTACTTAGTCTAGAAATCACTGGACAAGGTAAAATTATTGAATTCTAGATGAGCAGGTAGTAAATCAAGAATACCTCCTCTATATTTTTCTGCTTCCATGCTCAGTAGTGGCATGAGGGGTGTTCCTGGCTCCAGGCAAAGTCTCTTGTGTTCTTCCACTACAGCAGGTGAATTACCTCCTCATATAGATAATTAGAGGTGTAACAGTCTGTTCCTTAGACTCTGAAATACCTCTTTTGTTTTTTGCCTGAATGCAACCCAAAGGCTTCACCTTTTCAGAGTTCTTTGCATAGTGCCATATGGAGAAGTCCAGGGCATCTGTCTTGTGCAAAGGCTGTCCCCAGCTTGAAATGGACTGGGGATTTTTACATAATATTTTGATAAACATTAACCTACTTCCTTGTCCAGTCTTGAGAGTTGGATCATTTCAAGTGTGCTCCAGGCCAGTTTTAAGCAGGCTTTTCCTCCTTTTGCCTGCAGCTTTAAAAGTGGGACTTGGGCTAACTCAAAGGCACTCTCTTCAAATTCAGTAAAACAACTCAGCTGCTGAGTTTGCAGTTAATCCAACCCAATATCTAGACTTCCTGAGCACTTTCATTTTTAAGGGCTGATTCTGGGGAAAAAAGCAGTGGCCTGTCTTATGTTCTATATAGCGAAATTATTTAGCTGTTTGGTGATGATGATGGAATCAATTCATCAGCTATCTTCACCTGAACTATTATCAGAACAGATAGAATATACACAAAAACTTTTATAGCAACAATGGGAGGGAAGGAGAGAGGGCAAAATTCGCACTGTAGTATTGGAAAATAGATTTAAGAATGAATGTATGTTTTTGTAAAGCCTGTAGCATGTTGTTGCGTATATCTAACTGTGGGACAAACAACTGGTTACCTGCGTTACTGATGAGAATACCTCTCTCTCATACTACCCAACTTCTTTTGTGATGTTATATATATCAATATAGATTAATTTTATTATTTCCCTCAATACAGTTGGGGCCCTCTCTTTTTTCTTTTCTTGAAACATACCTTAAATTGCATGTTTTAACATTCTAACAATATGCTGACCTAAAGAACTAATAATCTAAATCTTAATGCAGGGAAGATGCAAGAAAATTATGACAAAGGGATGTTATTATTTAAAATGTGAGTGGCACTCTGTTTTGATTTTTGTCATGGTAAATTTGTAAGTGAAGGGGATATTGGCAAAGCTCCAAAACATTTGTACACAGACCATTCAGAATACAACTTCAGTGGTCCTCTGCCTATTTCATTCATAGGTATATTTACATGGTTTAAACCCAAACACTTTCAATAAGAGAAATGAGGCATTCCTTGAATTTGACAGGAAAAATGAAGTCTGGTCTCTGAAAGAGGCTGCTTCAGCTAGCTTGGGTGAATTAAAAGTTTCAGGATGCAGCTGCACTTCAGCTGAGTTAAAAAGAACTGCAGATGAATGAAGTTTCTGGATCCTTCTGTTTCCAGTCTTAAAATACGCAAGGAGGGCTAAACAGCTGTCTTGAGAGCTCACGATCACAGAGTCTCCACAGCTCAAACAGAAGACTCTCTGCTGTAAGCACAGGGCTCTGAAACGCTGTAGGGCTTGGGAACGGGGAGGAAAGGACAAGGATGTCCAAACAGCCCTGAACAGAATCTTGCTGCAGGAACAGTAATGCAACAAATGGCATCATAGAGACAAAAAAGCAAAATACATTCTCCTGAACGTTATTTGCCCATGCAGCAACAGGTAACAGTGGAGTTTTTCTTTGGTTTATTTTTAAGTATTAAAATGTCTAGTCTTTCCTCCTTTGCATAGAAACTACGCTTAGAAAATATTTAAGTGAGGAAAAATAGATAACTTTGTAAAATTCTGATCGTAACACAATTTCAGAGGAGCTGGAATAAGATTCCAGTTTTAGAATAGTTAATATCCTGTAAGGAAGGATGGGCACTTTGGATGCACTTTAATGTGCTATTGTTGGACATTCCCTCCGTGTTTCCCCTTTTATCCTCTGCAAGTGGTTTCTACTTTAGTGTAACTTGGTTTTCCATGTACTTGAGTATCAATCTTTTTTAACGCTGTCATCTGAGTAACTACCAAACTGCAACATGAAGTGTAAAACCAAAATGCTTGCCAGAGAATTACCTTGTAAATGTTCAATTTTTTAATTCCAAGTATAAATATGTAAATCTGCACTTATATTGTTCTGAATTCTCTCACAATATGGGACGTCCCCAAAACGTAGGTATTCCTACCTTAATTCCACCTTTAGTCTTCTTAATGTTTTTCTTTTTTGATAACTCTACTTCAGAAATGGATTTTGGAGGGCAGGAAATTTCTGTGGACCTCCTGTTGGTAGCTGAAGGAGTCAAAAAGAAAGTAACATTAGGAAAATGGGTGCTAAAAGTTGAAATCCTACTTCCTAATGAAAGCGATGAGCAAAGACCCTGTCATGCCAGCAGTAAGTGAGACCTGGCTTAGAGAACTGAGCTGTGGCTGGAGTGGTAAAGGACCAGCTGGTGCACGGGATGGGTGACAGTGTTTGGTGCTCAGCTCTAGGCTTTGGTTGGGTTCCTCCCTGGCCATCATCTTTAGGGTAGCACAGGTGAATGTCAGCCAGCTGTACCAACAGCTGGGTCATTGTCACTTGCATAGTTTTTCAGCTCAGGTGGTGGTACCTGTATGGGATCCCAAATAAAGGAAATTTTGGTTCTGGTAATGGTTTGCTAATGTTGGATTATAATGGATTGTTCCCTGTTAGGTTTCATCACATGAAGAAGTCCCAAAGGAGTCATCATACAGGTGACCATATGTGTAATGACAGTGAATCCAAGGAAATTATTTCAGCATGTCACCTGCCGTGTCAGGTTTCTTGGTCCTTGCAGGCTCTGTAAACCACAGCTGACAGCAACTTGTCTAATGCTACTAGAAAATTATCTGTAACCACTTATCTTGAAACTGCTGTCCAAAGCAAGGGTTTAGAATGAACTCTGAGAAGGGGGAATCATATATGTAGCTTGAGTAGAAAATAATCTGTTACAGTTTGTATCTTTGTTTTAAATTGGTAATGAGTTCACAGTGCATGTTATGTAAGTGCAAGGCAAACAGGGCTCTCCTTAGTTGCTGAATTGATAAAGGCAGCCATGCATGTCTTGGTAAAAACAAATATGAATAGCAGGTGAAATGATGAAAGAATCTGGGTCAGGCAACAAAGCACAAAATTGTTGCGATTCTGAGATTAAGTCCCTTTAGGTTTTATGCTGGGAAAAGTATCAAATTAAACAAGAATTTTTCCAAAAATAAAAGGTGGTGTTTTCAAATGCATCTGGTAATACTTTAAGATGTTTTCCCAAGTTTAATGTTTTGCAGTGTTGAGAGTCTTGGTGGTCACCTTCTGTGGGTGAAACTGAGAATTGCAATAAAAAAGATGCAGACATTTTTGAATGAAGACATAGTATCAAAAGATTCATGTAGGAGAGGACTTAAGACTTTTTTTTAAAGAAATACATTAACACATTTTCAAATGCCTTTGTAATTAAATTCTTCTTTGAATGTAGTAAAAAAAAAAAAAAAAGGGCATACAAAGACCCAAATTATATGCAATTAAAAGGATAATATATCAGTTTCATAGACATTAATAACAAAGTCTAACATTTCTTCCACCCTCTATCTTTTCAACTGCCTGATCATGCAGCTGGGAAGAGAATTATTTAAAGCAGCTTCTCTCCAGCTCTTTCCTGAATTGTCCTTGTTTTATCCAATGCTGAATGACATGAAGATTTGGCAATGCCCACTTCATGCCTCACAATTAGTCCATATTAGAAAGTTTCTTCAACGGAACAGCAAAGTCTGGCAGCCACCAGCAGCTCTAATCCACCAGCAGAAGATTCTTATGGTTCCCAGGACTGAGCTGAAATGCAAATGTTGACTCTATTTGGTTCTTCCATCACTCTTTCAGAATATACAGCAGGGGATTTGTCTTGATTTTAAGCACCACTTTCAACAGACGCCTTTTTCCCATTGCAAAGAAAGCTTTCCATAAAGTAGCAATTGTTCTCTCAAAGGTATTGTTATTTCACCCCAAAAATGGTGTACTGATATTTTGAAACCAAGAGGTGAGATGAGGGGAAGCAAAATGCAGCAAGTATAAGTTATTTGTCCATATTGTCAAAGTGCTTCCTACATTTCTAATCTGCAGGGAGGATGATTTCTACCATTGGCAAACTGAGAATACCAACCTTTGACAACTATTCAATAAATTTTTCAACAGGCATTTAATGTTTTTCCCCGTGAATCCCTGAGTAGATTGGTTACAAGCATCAGCAAATTCATTATTTTCCATACTAATGGATCCTGAAAATTCTATTTAGCCTTAAATTTTCACCTGTTGTGATCTGAAAGAGATGCAGGCTGTGATCATACCTATTGCACTGAATAGTATTCTCTCCTGGAGCTTCTCCCAACTATACCCTATTTATACCTGGAAAAATCAGCATTAGAAGAAAATAAATAAATCTAAGATTTGATCACAAAAGTCCTGATTCGATTAAAGAAAACAAAGATCTTGTTTCATATTCTTCCCCACATACCAGGCAGTCCTGAATACCTCAGAAATGCTGCCAGTGTCCGCTTACCATATCTAAATCTGAGTTCAATCCATTCCATTGCTCTACAAAGCTAATGCCCAAGTTTTATTTATATGGGATGTGTTATTAAAAGGAATGGAAGCCAAGGAAATAACTTTGGGAAACATGAGAACTTTTGCTGAAGAACAGCACAGTTAGCAATACCGAGTTCTTTGACCTATTAATTAATCAGAAAACTTTCTAGCTTGAAGGGACGGTTCATTCTGGTACAAAAATCATGGCTGAAACCAGTCATCAGAAACATGGAAATCAGTTATGGCTTCAATGTCTGGCAGCTGCAGGTGGTCCAGGAAAGACAGCACTGGGCAGTTTAAATGAAAGATGGTGCATCCACGGTGATGGATCACTCTGATCCAGCAAATTGCTCTGTTTACTGGCTTAGTCTTGGTTTCATGAATATGACATTTCAGAAGGAAGGAGGCAGGCACAAGATAAGGAAACACTCCGGTCCAACTGCTTACATTTCAAGGGAGAATTTGGTTCAGATTGAAACAGTGAAATTTCTCCAATTGACCCAGAAATGAATCAAAAAGAGGAAGCAATCTGTTTGCAGTTGTGCTCCAGAGTGTTTTGAGTTAGTGACTGGCCCATATTCAGAGACTGCTGCATGTGACTATGTTTAAGTAGTTTCTGGAGTCATTTAGAAAGAAACAGCCCACATACCTACCAATTATTATTGCACTAATTACTGTGAAACTGGAAATATTTTATAAGGGAAATTCTTGCATAAAATTCACTACAGGTGGCCATTTCAAGGTCATTACTGTGCTGCTGAGGAAGCTGGAAATTGTAGTGTTTGCCTACTGAAAGAACAAAGGCACAGAAACACAGAAAAACTGCAGCTATCTATAAATAATCTAAGGTCTGCCTGGTTTCAAGGTTGTTTTCATCCTATTGTTTCACAGTACTCCCCTGGATAAAGAGGAATGAAGATTTCATTTTGAGCTCATTACCATTTTTAACTGGTTGATGCTGCTGTTAAAGCAAATATTGTTAAAGGGCATCATATGCAGAGGTAAACTTATTGCACAGATGCATACAGTAAAGCAGGATTTGGGTCCATCACTTGCATTCAGCTGGGGCACCACTGTGCTTCCCTCATGGGGCTTTAGTAGTGCTTACTAATTTTTTATTAAGAAGTTGCATGATAAATATGGAATTACTGTTTTATTACCTAGCCTAGAGCAAGTGGTAATGTAAGCTGTACTGTCCCTAAAACTTCTAGGAAAGGGCATAGCCTCGTGTGCTCAGTGTTTCCTTGCAGTCGCTCTGCTACTCCAGGACTGACCTGTACTCAGTGAGGACGACTGGCAGTGCTGCTTGTGAGGAAAGGCTGTGGTTTCACCCGTTTGCCCACCCTGCTCCTGCTCCATCTCCCCGGAGTTCATCTCTCCGGGGGGCTCCATCGCACCAAGAGGCACAAACAGAACTGTGTGCAGCTCCCAGGTGCTCAGACACAGCCAGATTAGAGCACCTGGGTGACTGGCCTCAAGTTTGCTCCTGCTGCAGTAAATGTAACTCATGGGCTAGCAAGAGAGATGACTCTGTAGTCAAGGGCTACGTAACACACCCAGCACTTCCAAGACATTCAAAGTCCTCCCAGTAAGTATCATACCATGCTTTACGTTCAGCGCATTGTGAATTTCCCAACCACACGCTTCCTCATCTGCTCTGTGGGAGAGTTTGTGGATTTTCACTAACCACCTACAGCAGAATCAAAGCCCTTTGGCAAGAACAGGCATGGGAATGACTAGCTGCCTAAACTGCTTATTGGGGCTTGCAGCTCATGCTGTCCCACAGGAACATGACTTTGAAGATAACTAATTACTTAATAGTGGTTTTGAATGCTGATGATGACAAAACAGCATGCTTAGGCAGCGAAAGAAATACCAGAGCATCTAAGGTTTAGCATTCAATGATTTAATACAGAAAGTCTTTTCCATCCTTAGGCAATATAATCGACACTTTTGTGCTCTAGCAAAATTGTTGTCAAGCCCCCAGAGAATCTGCCCATATAAGCAGCATAGAATGAGGCCCCTGTATGTGGAATATTATTCTGCAAGGAGACACACTACTTGGTTTCCTCAGACTTGCCCAAGTGTGATAGCAGCCCTACAGCAGCAAAATTGAAAGCATCTTTTCCTTCTCTCTACTTCATTTATAGAAATATCTTGAACTATAGAATCTGGTGGTTTCTCAAAACCATTAATGAAAATCAAATGCACCATCCTCTTTGTGTCATCTAGTCTCTCTGCAGCCGCGCTTTTCCTGCACACATCCCCAGACTCTTACAAGACATTCTTCTTTTATCCTCTACCCAGATGTTATTAGTTAGTGAGTGTTACACATTAGTGACTATGAGGAATGCTGGAATGGATCCACATTTAACTGAGATGGAATCAGTTTCAATTTTATTATTTAAAGAACTGAAAAGGCTCCAGCTGCGTTCCCCCATATGAATTTCATGTTCTAAGTTGGCCTTCTGAGATGGTTGTAGGGGGAGTCATGGATTTTGAGTGTGCAATGTGCTGTTAAACGTTATTTGCTTAATGAGCTCAGAGAAATTTTGAGATCTCTGCTCCTGTATTTCACATCCGTGTTGCACACAAAGAAATCCCTGGGTGAATATTCTATAGCATTCAGAAGACAGGAGATGCCAGCAGCAAAGCTACATGTGCAACCCTAATTTTGCCTCTTCCCTGCTAAGGCATCTTGGCCCACCCTCCATGAAGAATCCTTGCCTCATTCAGCACATGGAATTAAAACTGCTTAATTAATGAGCAGCTATTCACTATTTTGGTTTATCTGTACTTCTTAGTGGCGCACAGAACCTTACTGTCCATACACTATTCCAATCCCTGCTCTGAAAATAATTGTCTTTTTTTCTAATAGTAATTTTTACAATTCAAGTGCTTCATAAATATTTACTGAGCTGTTTTCACAACACTTCTCAGAGGTTAACAGGCTCTTATCAACCACACTGAGATCTCCAAGTTCCATAGATAAAGATCTAAAGAGAATACACTTCTTTGGGAGAGTAACTTGACATTTTTAGAAGTGAATTTTCAGGTTACTGTGTATAATATGTCACTTCACATGTTCAAGAGCACATGTCCTGCCCGGTAATTCTGATTTCAGTCTTTCTCTGTTTTTTTCAGTGCAGATTACTTTATGTAGTTGCCCAAGTGGCAGTTGTCAGTTCCCTCCTTTGTTCTCACTAGTTAAGTGGCCATAAGTACTGAGGGGAAGCGAGTCCCAAGCCCTGCAGTGCTGGGCAAAGGGGAGACAAGAAAGGGACATGGTCACAGCCCTGCAATAAGGGCTTAAGCTGCTGCAAGATCGCACTGTAAGGAAACAGTGCTGGGGATAAGAAACATATTTCATCTCTGAGTCCCAAAGATTTTTGCTGACAACAAAGGAAATGAGACTATAGGAGCCAAAATATAGCAAGTTCATACATAATGAACATGTATGAACTGAGTTTGTTTTCTTTTTTCCAAGTGCTTATAATTCTGCCAAATCTGGACAGTTTAGGAAGCGACAAAACTATTCTGTACTGTCACGTTCCAGCTCTCACCACCAAGGTAACTAAAGACAATTTTCCTAGCCTTGTTCACTGGGATTGCCAAACCATTTTGTACTGAAGTTTTCCAAGAAAGTGTCAGGCTGAAGAAGACAGCCTTTGGGGAAGTTTCATGTCAAAGAGTTAGAGTTTGGGAGAATTACAAGCAAATTAAAGCAGAGAAATGCCAACTACAGTCATCCCTAATAGCTTATATTATCCTTTGCAGCTCTGTGGCTTATCCCACTATGCTTGACAGCCCATAGGGAATACCAGCCTGTGTGGTTTGATTTTGTGGACCTATCCCAATTCACTCCAGCTAAGGAGTTCTGTACAGAAACATGGTTCACAAATATGTAGTAAAATAATCAAAAATTATGCCCTCAGAAGTGAACTAGAGCAAGGGAATTTCTCCAAGTGGCACTGCTTTCCTCCTGACACATAGAGGGACAAGTTCAGCCATTAGCAGTATTCAAGCAGCTTCCATTGGGCGTGAATGGAGTTCTCCTTGAAATAAGGTGAATAAATATATATTACTTACATATTTTTAAGGCATTTATTATAAAAGGGTCAGCAGAGGGTTTTCTGCCTTTTCTGGGTTGATCTTTGAATGATATTTAAGCAGATTCCCACAGCTAGAATGTGCACCAAGTCCAGCTGGCATGGACTTTAGAGCATCATGATAATTCCAGTACCAATATTGCAATGTTGAACAGGCCTCTCCCTGGGAAATTTACAAGTTCATTTGCGAAACCAAAAGCTTCAAGCCAAAACGGAATGAATTTTAAATTTTGCTTCAGAATTTCCAGAGCCACAGAAAAGCATTGGGTGAGGGTGAGTTTACAGCACAGCTCTGAGCTGCCCTTCTGGCTCTTCACTAAACCAAGATTTTGCCAAGAGTCACCAGAGACTGTAAGGACATAGACACAAGAAAATGTCACAGCCAGTTCCCTGATAGAAATCTGTCGTTTCTGTCATACATGGTATCAGCTCTACCTGTATGTATGTGTCCATGTAAAATGAAGAGTCTCAGTTACAATAATGGAGTATTTCATGCCTGGGCCTTTGCCTCTGTGAAGATTTTTAGCACCCTGAACTGGATTGAATTTTCCCTTCCACTCCTTGTTAGGGAAATGGAGAGTCAGCAAGTAAAAACAAAACACAAAATCTATTCTAGAATGAACGTAACTTTTCTTCCTGTCACAGCCAGCCATTGCAACGCTGCCATGGTATTGTTACATCTGCTGCCTGGGGACAAAAGCCTTTCTTTCTGTTCTTCTATTTCTGTTTACTACATTTCATTGCCTTTGCCTGCCTTTGTATTTACACAGCCTAGGAACATGGTATTTTCCTGTTGCCATATGCTATTTTGCAAGCTTTTGGAAATATTCAGGTATGTCCTGGGTAACAAATAACAGTGAGTTACAATATCTGTTTCAAGAAGGTGCTCTTAGCCTTTAATTTTTCCAAGATGGTGCTCAATAAATTCTCCCCATAAATAAATGCTGACTCTGCATTGATCCTGTGAATGTGAAGAAAGGGCACAGAGGAATGTCCTAAAGAGGGTAGCTTCAAGAACAACAGAATTTCACAGCCTCATTTTCAAGGCTTGGAATAGGACTCAGTGTCCCCGTTTCTATTCTCAGCCACGTTTCAGACTCAGACTGTCAAGCCCCTTGGTGAATCACTCAGTTTATTTGTGCTTCAGATTGTTTTTTTCTGAAAAAGAGGTTGACATACTTACCAGTAGTTGCTAAGTGCCTGAGCATTCTGAGGGAAAGGGCACTCAGGAAATTCAAAGTATAACTCTTTATAGTGGACAATTGGATAATACCCAAAGGATGACATTATGCATTATATGTAAATATACATCCGTTAAAATAACTGGGTTTGAGCCCCAGAATAAGCTGTAGATAGCCGGGGACTCCTGTTTCTTTGTACAGAGGTACTCTAGGTCAATCATCTTTAGGCACAAAGAATCTGAATGAGATGCTATGGTCTACTTATCAATGTCTAAACAGGGCTGGGTCACACTTTGCATCTCCTCAGAGAACTGAAGTAATGTTTTAAAATAAATTTCATCTACCTGTTAATTTGCAACAGGACATCAGAGGCTAATCTTTGTCACACAGTTATCCTGTGTGATGTAACACTGAACTGCAGTGCAAGGGTGAGAGCAATGGAACATCCCATGATTCTCAGTGAAAGAGCTGACAGTATTGGATTGGTGGCATGAACAAGAATGAAAACTTAAAGCATCGTCATTTATATACTACTGACTATTTTTTAAAGTTAAATTTTGAAAAATCTGCAAATGCTCTAAAAATTACAAGAAAGAAGTTCAAGAAACCCAAACACAGAGACTGCATGCATGAACTGAAATGCAAGACTAGCTTTTAGCCTGAAGATGCAGTTTCACAGTAGGTGAAAGCCACTCAGAAACTGTACTACTACTAACAAGGACTAACGAGCTCTGACCCGACCTCACAGCCTCATTTCTCTGCAACTTCCTTTGCTCAGCACTAGTGGCCATGCAGTGAACAATGTGATCAACTTGGAAGTTAGTGCTGCTTTGAGCAGGTGATCAGGCTACGTCACCTCCAGAGCTCCCCATATTTTTCTAACTTGTGCAACGGAAAATTAACTACTACGTTTTTGCAGTCAGTTCACTGAGTTTTCAAGGTAAATCACAACTCGTACAGCTGACTGACTGGCAACAACAGTGCAAGAGGGGAACACATTGCTGGAGGATGTATGGGTAGCAGAGCAGGACCTCTTCAAAGGCACTGTGGTCTCAGCTTGCCTTAAGCCAATAATGAAGCTGAAACTCAAGGTAGCAACTATATGTTAAGAACACAGCCGGCATGGTTTTTTGGGGAAAAAAAAGCACAGATGTCAGATTGTGCATGGTAACTGGAAGAACATGATCTTCCTTGGCAAGAAAAGATGAGTGTTGTGGAGCAGAGAAGAACAGGGACATTTGTGTGACCTCGTGATAGTATGTCTAGAAATCAAAATGGTCAGGCTACTGCCCATCCTAATCTTCCTGTTTAGAAAGCAAAGTTTATTGGATACTCCTCATGCAAATCAGTTTTTTCAAGGCTTTTTGCAAAAGGTTCCCCTTTTAAAAAGCTCTAAAATTCCATTTTTTACTCTCTTATAGCCATTTCTGCTGAAAAGGGACAACTCCTTCTTGCTACCAAGTACAGGGCAGCTGCTCTCCAAGATTTGCTTCCCCCATGCTCTTTTTGCAGAAAATAGCTAACTTGGTTAAAGGCACGTGCTAACCTCAAATCAGGAACTTTTAGCAAATTCCAAACAAAAGCAAGGTTCCACTTTTATAATTTGTAGAGGATGACACTAGCAAGTGAATGAAGTTATGTAGAGGGAAAAACCAAAAATTGCACAAATGAGTCAGAGTCGCTAATGAGCCCCTCACCTTTGCAAGTATCTGACTGAAACTTGAGGAACTGCGACCCTTTAAAGGCAAATATTCACATTACAGTATATGCAGTGTAAAAGAGGTTCTCCTGCTTACTTTGCATACTTGCAGTGACTAGCCTGGCTTGGGTTTTCAAGAAGCAGCAATATCAGAGATACTGGCAAACAGTATATAAATGTACACTGTAAATTAGACCTAGGAAGAGAAGCCTGAATCTTTTTTTTTATTCACCCTTGTTTGTATGTTTGCACTGAGACACATTTCACGTTCATTTTTAACAGCTGAGCCTGCAAGTCTGACACTGAACATCAAATTCATTCTGTTAACAAAAATTAAACATGCCCACATGGACTAAACATTGGCATGTATTTGAAAGCAGCTGTGTATGGCCTACCTACTCCTGCTGGTCTGGTAATCTTTGGTGATGCTCGCTTTGGAGAAGATTCAGGATGTGGGGCAACAGGTTGTACTGGCCGGGTCTGTTTGGCTGCCAGCTTCTTCAGACTTACTTGCCTCTTGTCAAACATTTCTTGTACATCTTCTAGTTTTTGTAGAATTCTTTGGGCATTGGCCTAGGCAAAGAAAAGGTAAACAACAGATGGTTGTTGGTGCTGGACTGAGCAAGTTAAGAAAGGAATTATGTTACCCAGACTCAGATTAGAACTAAATATCATACTGTGCTGCAGTTTAATGCAGCCCAGGCCATGCACTCGGCACAGATCTCAGTTTCACTGGGTAGGACATGGTGACTCATGCACTCTTCCATGAACTACTCTGAAGATAATCTCATATATCTTCCACAACTACTCATCTGAGTAAAACTTACCACCCTCAAGTGCTCACCTCCGTGCCCTTTTGGTGTGGGGAAAGAGGCATATTTGAGCAGAATCAAATATATAGCCCAGCACACTCTCATGCAGCAGGCAATTGGTAATTTTGGAATTCTAAGTGAGTGCGTGCATATCTGAGGTGTTTTACCTTTATTTCAGGGGTGAGGATCAAGTCAAACTGATTGTAGAACTCTTTCGGGTTAGAGAGCTGGTGCTCCTTAGCTGTCACCAGGAACTTCTCAATTTCAACAAGCGCAGTTTCAGCTCCCTCTTGTGACTGGCACTTGTCCACTGCTTGGGAAGCCAAGAGGTAGATTCCAGCTTCGCACCACTGGCTTGCCTTTAAAGAAAAATGGGGCAAGAAGGACTCCATCATTACGGACAGGCCATGCTGTGAAGTGTTGCTTCTACTCTGTGAAATACAGATTTGACCTAACATGCCACAAAAGGGAATGAATGTCACTTCATAGCACCCAGCAGTTCCAGGCGACAAGTCACCCTACCTAGATGTGTAGAACAACAGCAAGTTCAGTTCAGGTCTCACGGGCTAGATAGCCCAGAAACATGTAAAATAATAATATTCTGAGCAAAGAGGAGAAGTGCTACTGTGGTTGCTGCAAATCGAGTCTGTCAGCTCTACTGTCCCATTTCGATGTTCAATCACACGTTTATCCAAAACCAAAAACGAATATTTAAACCGTATCAAGACTCCCCAAAATTTCTTAGGCGTATGAAACTCAGTTAAAAATACTCCAAAACAGGTTTTTACTGTAAAATAATGGTAATTTCTGTTTCAGATGAGGCTGCAAGGCTGACACATGCCAACATTCTGAAAGCATTTAGCTTGCTGTGCTAGCTAGAGAAAGTGAAAACAACTGAACAAGCAGTAAACTGTTCATTTTTAAGCACAGGAATACATTTGGTTCTCCTTTCAAATTTAGGCCTAGATCAATCTTTTCTTAGTTTTATTGCCTATTTTTCATCATTTTAAGACCATAATTATGGGAAGCTACAGCTCCAATTTTTATAGTAACAGTTTCCGAATTAAATGGAGAAACAAGAAATAAATACTTTTTCTCTTCATCCAAATTACCTTAGCTTATAAAAACATTCATTTTCAGCAGAACCCTACCAGGGCTGTTATCTGAGAAGGTTTACTCACCTTATCTAACTGCTTATGCAACTCAAGAGACTTTCCCAAAATATCGTACTTTTTCTTGGTCTCATTGGTAAAGTCATCACAAATACGCCTGAGTTCAACACACTTTGGTCTAATGGAGTCAACTGCATAATGGTTGTTTTGGATGAGCTGTTCTCCATGGAGAGCTAGAGACTGGGCTTTCTCCAAAGGTTCCTGTGAAGTTAAGGAGAAAAAAAATCCAATGTTAGATCTTAAAATGACGTGCATAATAAAGACAATTAATCTCTGTAATCCCTGCTGTAGCCTGGAAGTAAAGGCTTGGGGTATCAATCTAGCTAATGTGTCGTACTTTATATTTACATTGAAGACCAGCTTTGCTGTCAGTGAGTATATTGAAACACAAGAGGTTCCCTCTGAACTCCAGGAAACATTTTTTTTACTGTGAGGGTGACCAAGCACTGAACAGTTTGCCCAGAGAGCTTGTAGAGTCTCCCTCCTTGATGATATTAAAAAGTCATCTGGACAAGCTGCCCTAATGGGCAACCTGCTGCAGGTGGCCCTGCTTGAGTAGGAGCATTGAAGAAGACAATCTCCAGAGACCCCTCCCGGCCTTTATCATTCTGTGGTAACTGTGATTCTGCAAGTCTATGCTGCCTTCTTTCTCACATACAGGGGACATTAAACACAAGCTTTGTTTCCTTGCAAAGTTCCCAATAATAAAAAATACCTATATTTTTTCACTCACTAATTGCCAGATTTATCATGCTTTAGTTTATTTTTTATTCCAGCATACATTTTGGAAAACTCTTCAGATCCTACTGAGTAGAATTCATAATCTTAGTCACAATAGGCTGAAATTAGGGGTGGCTAACAGGAATAGAGCAAACCTCAGTACCTTATGGGATGTGGAGAATGGAAGGAAAATGCATGTTACTATAACTTTTATTCCTTTAGGCTTCTGCAGAACAACTGATCAAAAGATCACAATATTTTCCAATCTTAATCCTATTCTTAAGAAAGATCAGCTTTTCCATTTGTTCACATGCATCATCCTCTGACTCAACTTACTCATTTGTTCAATGCTTTCTAATAACACTAAATATGACTATATCACAGCGACCAGCTGATGGAATTACAAAGTGTAAATGTCTGCAAAAGAAAGGTGTTTACTAGAAAGTATGAGTGTTCCTCAAACTGCTATGAGTGTAAACAGAATGGTTTTAAAACGTATCCGGCCAAGGCAACCTGTTAAGTATTCTGAGCTTCTCAGATTCCAAAGATGGACCTGGCCTTTCATGGTCTGAAATACCAATTTTTTAACTGGATTCTAGCATTTCAAGTAACAAACTAGAACTACTGGGTCTGAACCACACTGGCTTCTGATAATTAGGGTATGAGTTTTGCAACTTAAAATCATGACTTATGAGAAGAGAATACATGTGATGTAAGGACAGTGACAGAGAAGTGTCTAGAAGATCATATCTATAACTGCTAGAGTACTATATTGAGTGCAAACCTGTCCTTTCTCTTCCAGCTGTTTCTGTTCCCTTAGGAGGTGTTCCACTCGAGTCACACTGTCTCCAATGTCAGCAAAACCTGCTTGCGCTTCAATGAGATTATCCAATGTCAGTTTTACCTGAAAAGAAACAACAACAAAAACATAAAACAAAACAACGGCAACAACAACAAAAACACACACATCACCACCACGCACCACCCAAAATACCATCACAAGATACTAAAAAAATTATAACAAACCTGTGGCCTCTAAACATTCACCTACATCTTTTAGAAGAGTCTGCGTCTCAAGATAAGTCTTTCAGTTCATTCCAAAATGGAAAAGCCAAGGAATAAGGCAACAATCAACTATTCTTCAAAGAGCTGCCCCGCTTCTCACTATTTATTTAGGCACACACGGTATTAAAGACCTGTAACTCCAGAGTCTATATTATTCCAGAATATGTGTTACTCCAGCCCGTGGGCTGACATTTGGGCTTTCTGAACTGTATTCCATTGACTCCGGCGGGATTAGTAACTTACCATCCCAGAGGTGACATTTGGTAACATCACACATAAATGCAAATTGATTTATTAAGAAGTTGGTGTTTCACATTTCGGCCTAACACACTGGAACTTTCCTCAATGTGCCTTATTAAAATGCTGTAAGATATCTGATAGCTGTCAAGAATTTATTTTTTTAATATCTATTTCCTATTTCATAATGAAGGGCTTCTCTCTCAACCTCCTTTTTGGATTGCCAGTATACTCTAAGTATAGGTAAAATTTGACTTTATTTACCAGAGAAGGCTAGACAGAATGAACAAATGAAATACCTCTCTAAAATCATATTCAAAGTGTCGAAGCTGCAGACATTGTTCTAGTTTCAGGTGATGCTTGGTCCAAAATTGATCAAAAGCCTTTTCTGTTTCATCCAACTGAGCCAACAACCTGTTAAGAAAGTAGAACAAAAATAGCTAGTTCATTTTTTCAAGTTACACCAACTAGATGGCAGAAAGCAGAGTAGGGAGACGGTGGGGAGCCTACAGCTGCGTACAAAAGCTCTGTGTCAGCTTTCTCTTAAGCAAAAGAGAATTAAATTTGCAGTGGTAGAGGCAGGAGTGCAGCTGATGAGTGACAACAACGTGGATCCACTGTGGCAGTTGCAGTCCTGCCTCCTGACCTGCAACAGGGACACAGAGCTGTTCCATGCGCTGGCACCAAAGGCAGCTCTCTCACAAGCTTCCACCCACTTCTTCAAAGATAATTCACCCCAAGCTAATGCAGATTGGATATGATGCACTTATTATTTTAAGGAATGTTTAATGCAGAACTCTACAACTTGTTCATTTTCTTCAACCATCAGAAACAGGCACGAACTGAATCATTTTTCCCAGTCCATTAAAAACAATAGATTATAAGCTCATAATGCTTCCCATGGACACTGTTTCACTTTGTGTAAATGATGAAACATTTATTCACAAAGAAATTAGTATCAAGGTGTCATACATCTTGAGTAAAAGGTCTGGCACCGGACTAGTGAGTCATCCTCACACTCTCTCAATGATCTATTACTTATACTAAGAAGTAGAACATTTTAAACAGAAAAATATGAAAATGAAGTGTTCTCTGAATATCCGATATTTCAATAGATGGGCACTCTTTGGGCAGGCAGGGGACCAGGCCTGATCTTCTATAAGCACAGTGAGTGCTAGAATCGTCAAGCTATTGTGACAAATACCAATAACTCTCTCCTAATAGTCCTAATAAACTAAGTTCTTTCTTCAATGTATCCCTGAAAAATGTGTTTTTAAATCAAAGCTAGTTGTTGAATTCAAGATGAATTCGCAAATTCCTGTGGTATGACCATTTAAAGGATTTTAAAGTATTCAGTGAAAAATACCAGCCCAGCTTTACTTTTGGCAGCTTTGTTTCCCGTGAATGCAGACACGCTGGAGCACTAGCATGACATTTCTCTTTTCCACTGCATCACATGGCACAGCAGAAACTTCTACATGGTAAATAAAAGCTTTATGGTAATACCTAGCATTATAGGAAGGAACAGGGGTTTCTCTCTCTCTGCAGCTGTGAAGGGGTATGTTGCAGAGTATCATCTTCATCTGTGCCTCCCCCAGTGTTTCCACAGACATGCACAACCACGTACCCTCTCATCTCACATGGATTCAGATGCCACTTTCTAACCAGGCATAGAAGTCTGGAGGATGCATATGTGATGGGGAAAGTAATTCCCACGTTAAATCTTCAGCCAGGTAGTTAGTGGTGCAAACAAAAATCACCAAGAAATTCAGGACTTGTTTGAACCTGCACTGACAGTTTAATCAAGTAGCTTCCTCAAAGCTATTCCCTTCGCCAAGTTACCTGTCCAATTAATTCTGAATAGCTGAACCAGTGGGAATCCATAGTCTGCATATTTAAATCATTAAATTACCCTTGTATTTCTTAGGAATAAATTAGCAACTTACACAAGGTTGTATAGCTTCACTGACCTTTCTACTGTTGCCACATTTTCCAGTTCATCTGGACTGAGTTTGCTGTTGGCACTTCGGGTGACTGGCTCCCTAATGCATGTCAGTAGGGTGGCCCCCTGCTTCACAGCCAGTTTCAACTCATCCTGAGGGGGAAAAAGAAAAGCCAAACAAATTTTATGTACTTATTCTAACAACACTCACATCTCTTAGATGGACAACATAGTAATGCTAAAGGGGGATTCTTTCATAGGTATCAAATACTTGGAACAAAACAGAAATGCTTACCAAAGATGATATGTCTTCCTAGAAATGCAGACACTAAATCTATTCACTTTGAATATAGATATATTTCTGAGAAAAGCATGTAACTTCTGAGCAGATTGTATTTCTGACCAGGCAACTTGCAGAATAAAGTATTCTACCACAAACTGAATGTGCCACAGGTCGTTCAGTCAGCAATTCATTTCCTTAAGAAACGTTGTGACACACTGAGCCATAGTACCGTCAGCTACCAAGGAGTCATCCACAGAAGAATGTATCTTCCCAGCATGAAAGATGAGCAATGAAAACGACAATGAGGCTCAAACATTAACATGTCAGCTGAGGAATCCCCACATCACTGCACACTTCTTGCATAGAACTTGTTCTTGTGTTAATATAGCTTAAGTAGTATTTTTATCTCTTGCATTTAACCTAAGGTGTTTGTTGACAGCAGTAATGTTTTCTTCTGAGCCTTAGTCTACAAAGTTAAACTTGCCCCAACCTTTTTTTTAAAACAAAACAAAACAAAACAAAAAAACAAAACAACACCCATCATCTAGCTAGATCATTCTGTCTATTCCTGGATTATCCTCACAGATGTTCTCTACATCTGCTCCACTGTGAGTTCATCCTTTCTGATAAACTCTTCATTGGGAGCCCATGCTAGTCCAGATGTGATCCCATCACACCCTCTCATATATCAGAAGTGACTTTTCCCTGTTTTATCATTCCTGAAGCTGTAAAAAGTCCTTCTTCATAGTTGAATCAAATCAACCTCCTGAAGTCAGTTTTCTCTCCTCTTCAGCAGTTTCCAGACAATCGACTCCCAAGTGATGGCAGAAAACTTTGTTAAATCAAAAATCATGTATCACACTGCTGGAGCTGTCATGAGACAACATTCACCTTCAGCTTGCTGTGGTGGTCAATGTGTGCGGAGAGGAGCTCCTCCGTGCACTGCACATCGTTGGGAAGCTCAGTCTCTGCTAGGTCTGTTCCAAAGGTCTGTAGCATCTGTGCTGTTGTTTTTACTGTCATTGCAAAGTTTTCTATCGCCTGGAAAAAGCAAGAGCATAAAGTCACAGACTGGTTATTTAGCCATAACCCTTTAACAATGCTTAGTCCGTCAGGCACGCTGTGCTGCAAGTATTACATGCCTGTAAAACTGGCCATGGGGCCCTTTTTTGGGTGAATATGCCAAAAGTTACAAATTAAATCCTGTGTCACAAATGATCTTTTCACAGGCATCCAAGTATTATCATCTCCATTAACCAGCCGGGGAACTCCCAGAGCTTAACAGACATAATGAAACCACAGAGTATGCCAGCTTCAAAGCCAGGAATGGAACTTCAGATCCTATGTCCATGCTTGCTGGGAAATTCTGCTGTGTTTAAAATTTTAATTAAGGCTTTATTTAAGTTGAAGAGACTCCAAAAGTATATAGGGCAAAACCTTTTTACACTTATATTTATACAACCATTGTTCACTCAGCAGCAATCTGTCTTCCCTCTGACTTCTGAAAATGTGCATCTCCATCCTGCCTATCTGTACTCAATGCATTCGAGTCACTCCCTCCTATCTGTTCATATTAGTACACAAATACAAGAACAGCTTGCTGCAAATACAGTTAAAACACCTAAATTCATTGGACCACTGCTCTTTCTTTTTCACTTGTGTGCACCAACACTAATCTTGTCAGAAATCTGTGGTTTTACTGAAGGAAATGGAAGTGAGGAAGGCTTGAAAAGAGTGCTGCCTTTTCAGAGTAGAATATATTGTTCAGACTTGTGAGATGTGATTAAGACCTTTGTATTAGTAGCAAGTAACAGCATGAGATGTTTTTCATGATCATGCCCCAATTACTTGAAGGACTCTATTGTCCCATATAGCTCTTCATTCTTTACACTTTTAGATCTAAACCACCCAATGGTTTGAGTCAGTCAATAGCACTAAGGATGCTCTTACACCCAGTCAAACACTACAGAGTTGTTGCAAGTCATATTCCCTTCTCCAGCAATGATGGGAATTCCTCATTTGCAACCATGACAGTTAAAATTATGCTGTGTGCCCAGTGAAAAACAAACTGGAGGTAGATCATCATTGAAAAGGTGGAGAGGGAAATTACATTGCACATACATGACTCAAAACTTCCCCGGATGAGGCAATGCTAGCAGGGTTCATAGTCTTCTTCCCTGTTTTCCCAAAAATTCATGCCTGCTTTAAATAAGCAATACAGACCCACATGTGCTCTGGCTTAGTGCTTAGCAGCTGTAGCCACTGTTCTCAGCACTGAAACTACTGGATTATGGTTGGCTGAAATGTCACACTTCTAACTGCAACACAGCCAGAGCCATCCACGACCAAAGCCCGCGTACTAAAAGCCAAAATTGTACTCTGTGGGCAAGGAAGCTCATGGGCTCCTAGCCATTCAAGTTAAGAAAGCAGAAAGAATGAAGAATGCAGTGGGGTTGCTGTGTCACTATAATTTAGCAAGAGTTTAAAGCCGTTTCAGGAAAAAAAGCACTGTCAGGACAAGATATGAGAACACTAAGAGAAGCAGCAAAGGGGATGAAGACAGCAGCTCAGCCAGACTGAATCAGGCTGGTTCAAGGTGCCGGGGAGGTTGACACATCCCTGATGACAATGTCTTATCCAGCAGAGATTCCTTGGCCAACTGCACCATGTACCATGAGGTTGTCAGTGTTTCACTTAATAGCATGCTTGCCCCCACCCTCTCCTGTCCGTATGAGTAATAAATTGTTTCATTTATCTGAGTTATATCTGTGGGGTTTTTTTTCAAGTCTCTGTGCTTAGTGAAAGCTTTTCAAACAAGTTTAGCCAAAAGATCTGGGGATTACATAGCCGCACTCACCTCAAATCTTGGCTCACTTTTATTTGCATATTTACTAAACTATATATTCATGCTTTATGTAAACGCTTGTCATTGATAAACATTACAGACTTTCTTGTGCCTCTTTTTACTCGTTGTTTTGACTTTAGCTGTTTGAAAGCTCATATAGATGATTCCTTGAGACTCACTCATTCTGCAAGGACAGTCTAATATTTTTGATACTTTTAACATATAAGCCTGCTCACCTTTCTCAATCCTAACCTGACTGTAGTCAACACAGCTATAAATGTATCAAACCTGTGCTAGAGGAAATTCAGATTCTCTATTTGCATATTTAGAAGCCTGAAACATTTGATGATTCTCAAGGAGGGTAAAATTTAATTTTATATGGACAATAAAGCACAGAAAATCATAGCAGAAAAGTGACAAAAGTGATGTGACTTAACAAAGCTACCTCAGGAAAAGCTCTTAGACCTAACTTGCAGGTCAGCAACAACAGACTCAAACCCAAGGCTGCTCAGAACACTGCAAAACATTGGGGTTACTTTGATGTGAGCTCTAACGTGCCAGTCTTGCAAGTAGACACACAAAGATGGATGCAAACAATGCATACGATCTCTGGGAAATTAATTCATTTTCCACGATCAGAACGCAGCTTTGCCTGTTTTTGCTTAGATAAGGTGAGACAATATCTTGGCTGATGAAGTGTCAGAGTTTGGGGTCTGTTTTTTGTAAGCGGTCACCTTTTCTAGGCACCATAGTGAATTGTTTACATTGTTTTGAAGCATCCACTGATGCATTAATGGACCCCAAAAGGGAACAAACAATCAAACCTGTAACAAATTTCCTCAAAGGCAACAGAATAAAAAGTCTTTCTGCCTTCCTACAATTAACTATTCTTTGGTTACTCAAAATAAGCCCCAGACAGAATGAATGTTTACATAGCACAGAAATTAAAACAAAGGAAAATAAAACCTATCATCTTGATTATTTTTCTTCACTTAAAAACATGGACATAATCGATCATTAAAGTGAGAATCTTGACTTTTGTTTCAGTAAAGTGCTAAAGCATATGTTCAACTTCAACCTATGAATCTTATCAATTATTCAAAAGCTGGGAAAGTGCCAAAGGGCCTTGCTGAGTAATAATACTGTTCGGCCCTAGTCCAGGTCGAGAGTGGGATACAGGTTGCTACTTCTATTACAAACTTTAATGGAATTTTCCTTTCTCTATTTGAGTAAGGGATTTCCTCTTTCCAGGAACCTCTAGCAGAATCTGTGGGTTGAAATAGAACTGGAGAGTTACTGCTTAATTTGTCATCTGGATAACTCGGGGTACAGAGGTGTAAGAACACCACCACCACTCACCGTTCGGTGATGTATCCACTGACTGTGCCCATACTCCAGGGTTCCTCCCAGCTCCCGCGTCAGCTGACTTTTGTCAATATAGCCATGCAGATCAGAGACAGAATTTAACATGATGATCTGGAATGAATCCAAACACACCAGACTGAGAGAAATAACAAGCCCTTTCCATCATTGTTCCTAGGATCTGGGTGTGCCTTAAACATATATGATGAAACTGCAGTTCCACCAGAGGCAGTAAGTTCTCATTACACATTTGTTCAGGCAATTTCCATTAGATTTTGCCTTCTCAACATGTACGTGGCCATTCTTGAACTAATCATCATTTGACATCATCTTGCTCCTTGCTAGGCTGAGGGTGCAGTTGTTTCGTACATGCATCAAGAGCAAAAGTATGGTATTTATAATGTTCACACAAACTTCCATCACATAATTGCTATATTTTCTAGATTGTTGTTATTTACACGGAAATAGAGGAGTAGGCATGTTAGACAGTTTGCTCAACACCAAGAAATTGATCCAGGGAAGTGCTGAAATGAGACTAACATTTTCCTTTCAGTTGTGTCATTTTTGTGGCATCATATGTCCACAGAGTTCACTGCTATTATTCCATTTTAAACCATGATGGAAGAGAAAGAAGAGACAATGGGTTAGGCCATCTAAGAGAAGTCACAGTCTACAAAGGTCAAGGAAGTGCCTGCTATGAAAAGATTATTCAGGCTTTTGTGTATGCTAAGAAGATGCTTTAATTCCCTTCCCATGATAGGAGGTTCCCTAGGTAAATCTCTGGCTATGTTCCTTTTGAATTCCCAGGTTTTTGTCTTTATCTCACATGAATGCTGGTGTATCTCCAATATTTCTGTATTTTGCTCCTGGGTAATGATATTTAATCAAATAATTATCCTAGTAGATATTTACTTCGGTTGGTTTTATTAACCACATTTGTATGTAAATCCTGCATTTTCTTATTGTATCTGGTTTATTATTTCAACCTCTGTTTCCTGCTCCTGTTTGATCTTCTGGCTGCTACTCAATCCAGTGTTGATTTAACCCAGCAAATCTATTTTACTGAACATATTTGCAGTCTGATAGCTCAGCTAAAATGTTTAACAAATATTTCCTTAACAAATGCACACCGTATTCCTGAAGCCCCTTTTGAAAGCTCAGGTCCTGGCCCTGACTCGCTTATAATTGTGATAGGAAATGCAACCCATCCATGGTCCGGTTATGACATTAATCTTGACATAGTGCCAAACGCACAACATGAACAACCAACCTGCAAACCATTTTAAAAGATGATGTTGGTACTAAAGGTATGTACTGATGATACCTAATTCCTCGAGTAAGGAACTTTCTGGCTCTGTTCTCATGTAGGATGCCATTTTCAATGGGGACAAACAGAAGTTGCTCTCACTAACCTACCCATTCTGAAACTGAGCTACACAGAGGCATATCCAGAGAACCTTTTTAGGAGGGGCTGCAAACACAGCTGAAGGCCCCCCCAGAGACCACAGCAGAGTCCAGGAGCTTTGGACATCTTTAGCACAACCTTGAGCAACTTATAACAGCATCAGGCCCACATGGACAGCCTGTATATAAATCTGACGAGCTATTTACAGATTTCTGGGCAGGAGGTGGGCAGATCTAGCAGCAAGCGCATCGTGCTCTTAGCTTTTGTAAGACTCTAAGACCTCTGTGGACATACTCAAGATGGTTCAAAATCCGAATGTCCAAGACGACCCCAAACTAAACTCATATTGATTTTCCTGCCTGTAACGAAATTACTGTTTAATATTTAATGCAGTGTTTGATCCCTGCCTAGAATAATTAACCTCCCTTCCAACTTTGATTGTTTCAAGTTGGATTTGAAATGCAACAGTGTCATAGAATAAATTACTAAAAGTATAGAAGATGCTGAATTGTTAGAAAATGCTAGTCCTTGATGAAGTTGTCCCTTTCCAGGCTGCGGTCGCTGATACTACAGTTGCTACGGTAACAGATTGTGGCTTATTAAATATAGGAATATCCATTTTTTTAAGGTACTATAAAATTAAAAGATTTTATTTTGTAATCAAACTTAAATTTTTACATAATTTTGCATCTTAATTACCCAAAAGCCACCCTTGCCAAACGCGGTCAACGTTACAATTTAATCCAGAATAACCAGATGAATATTCATGGTTACTTTTTTGTATGCATTGTAATAAATGGGCTGCTGTCTCTTGAGCAGAACCATGAAGTGTCTTAAACACCTGAACTTCAAACTCAGTTATTGACAGAGCCAGAACTTTTTGGAGAGCCACAGATCTTTTGCAAAAACAATATAAAACCACAAGTAAAATCCAAAACAGTCATATGAAATCGCTCCAGTAAAGTAATTGTGTAACACAATATGAGCCTGTTCCAGGATTAAATACTATTAATAATCACCATTCAGGTTTATTTATAAACTACTTTGAAATCATATGCAAACATGCAGCTAGGAACAACTCCCAAAGAGTTCTCATAGAACAATCAAAAACTTTTTCAGGATTGATAACCTACCTCAAATTACATTGTCATCAACCCACAGTATATGCCAAATGCATATAAAAAGAAGCAAAAAACAAACTTTGACTCTTGAGGGCATGGGGATCATAAAAGGCATTAAGAATGGGCAATAATATGTAAGCACTTAACAGGGGCACTGTCAGCCTCACCATGGATAACACATAAAATAGCACAGAATTCAGGCCTAGCCTTTCATTGCTCTGTATTCCTAAATACTTTCGTTTATCACTGGAGTGAGAAGATCTACCTGGGCCTACATCAGGGAATGGCTCCTCTGAGTTGAGATGTCGATACTTAAAAAGCAACTCACATTTTCTAGCTAGACTGACCTTCCACATGGGAATATCTCCATTAAATACTGTGAAACACCCACTGGTAATTAACTCCTTGGCATTACTATTATATATATCTTAGAGACCTCAGTCAAAGTCCCCAGTTGCCACTTGCAATGAAATTTCAGTCACTGGGTTATGAGAAATTGCTGACACCTAAGAACTGCAGACATGGAGATAAAGGAAACACATGGGCAAAAAAAATGCATGCTTACCGGTACCTTCATTTTAAAGTCATCTCGATAGAGTTTAATGCCAATGTCAGCGATTGTCCTTTGGATAAAGCGGGAGGGTCGCAGGACAAACACCAGCTGCAAGTTTCCTGGGAATGCTCCCTGCAAGTAATACAGAAATATTAGAAGGCACAACTCTGCCTTACAGGAAAGCCAGTGGAATTTTCAGCCAAGTGTTTCCTAAATGGAACCAAAGCAGGTAGGACTTAGTGAACCTTCTTCAGTCCATCTGCTAATAATATCAGCTGGTCCATTGGGCATATGCCCATTGTCACAGTCTCCAAACCCAACAGAAAGACTGGCCTATAGATTTCACTGCCCAGACATACATTGTTTTCTGATATGGATTTCTCACAGAGCTGTAAAGTTTCTGGACTAGTGTCTTCCCCCATTCCTGAACCTCACCAAGCCCCCTTTGCACTTTCCCATTGTTTTAGGCTGCAGCCATTAGAGGACAAACCTGACCACCCACATTGGACTTGGTGAAAGGAGCTGGTGGCCCAGATGAATTCCCCACACTGACCAACCTTCTCTCTCTGGAAAGGGTTTTTAATCTCCTCGTGTTCTTCCCGCCCCCCAAGCACTCAGCACATTGAGACATGGTCCTGTCTGCAACACCCAGCCCACATCTCTCACGCTCTCCTCCAAGCTCATCAAGCATAAAAAAGACTAATTTCTAGAAGAAAGCAGCTAAAAAGAACCAGGAATTAAAAGCAATTCTGTCTAAATTCCTTGAAAGAACTTAAAATCGCCTTGGTCATCCCTCCATCCTACACCTCTGTGTATAAATGCTTGTTCCTCACACAGCACATGTTCCTAGTAATAGATGTATAAAACCAGCTGCTTTAATTAGCACTGAAAAATCAGTGCTTAGCTCTGACTTTTGCAAATGAGATATAATAAGCTATTAAGAGTTTCTGACAGAGATGACTTCCTACCACACAAACCCAAGTCCCTTGGGATCAGTTTCTTTCATAAGCAGGCCACGTCATCACTCCTTGCTGCACAGAACGACACCTCTGTTATTTTCTTCTAGGAACCAACTTCAAATTACTAGTATTATACTGCAGTCAACCCAGCAAATAAGGAATCTGTCCTAATTCAGTAAAAAAAATAAGGCTGTGTAATTTGTTACTGCAGCTTCCTCCATCTCTTACTTAATAAGCTTCAGGGCAGAGGAGAATCTGCATCCACAGCCAGAAAACAGGAGCTAAAAAACAAGCACAGGAGACTGTATCCTGTGCTGAAGCTGATAATTTAAATTTCTAGAAGATAAATAACAAAAGCAAGCACTTACTGCTATCCTTGTCAGGGATGCCTTGACTGCGCTCCATTTGTCCCGTCGTCTGTCTATGATGATGATGAATCCGATGCTGGCAGCCTCCAGACTACAAAACAGATGAAATAAGTATGCTGGGTTACATGGAGATGCTCCTGTTTCAAGGCAGTGTACTGCAGCAAAACACAGCCTCCGTCAGATCACCCTCTAAGCCCATTATGGAAATGCAGCGTGCAGTGGAAAGAATGAATATTTGGCAGAAATGCATATGAAAACAAAAGCCGGCAAATTTTCTGTTTCCAGTGTAAGGCTAGTAGCTTACACAAAACAGGGATATTTTATCTGCCAAGTCTCTCAGCCGCTATGCTGCTCTGCTGCCAAATCTAGGTGATATGAATAGGTCGGGATCACGAATTACACTGTTCTGTATTGAAGGCAAACACCTCAGATCTTTCTTTCTCTGCAAAATAATTCAAGTTATTAGACACTCCAATCTTCATTCTCCAAGTATGCTGACATCTGACAGGGATTCAGTATCTCCCCACTGTCACCACACTTTGCCTGTGTACACTATTCTGGTAGACAAAGCAGGAATTGCAGGGTTATATCTTGCCAACTGCAAACTGGTTCTAGGGTTGCAAGTCATTCAAAAGTATCCTTTTAACATATTTGCTAGAATAACGGTTACTGTTCCTTCTCAGTACTTTTCCAGGAGGATCTATGAGGCACTGATTTGATGCTCCATCCCATCTATATAGACCTCAAATAACCCATCCACTCTGCTCTCAAAAATCCCACTTTGGTGTACAGGGCTTCAGTGGGACTGCTGTGCCCTCTGCCTGCCATGAACAATCGGAGTTGCAGGCAAGTCCTTGGAAACAAATGAGCACACACTGAGAAAAACTTCCAGAAACTTCATTATAGCAGGATGGCTCAGTCACCTCTGGACAAATCAGAGGCAGGCAGAAAGAGTATAAATATCATAATCAAAGGACGTACTGCAATTGAACATCTAATCACAGATTAAGATCAAAATAAATAGCATAAAACATTTTCTTCATCCCTTTTCCATTGTTCATAAAAGAAGCATCCCAGGAACACCATTTTCCTGAGTCATTTTGTGCAAACTCATGTCAATAACCCACCAAAGAGCTCCAGCATTAGCAACTCTGCAGGATCAAGGACAGCAACTTGGAAGCCAAAGTGTTGTGCAAACCCGGGATGCCATGCAAGTGTTCCTGTCAGTTCATACTGGTAATAGGAAAACTCGCTCAGTTTCCCGCTTCAATATTTTTTTACAGCATTCCTCTGAGAATTACAAAATTCCATGAAAATAGATGACCTTTCCTCTTAAGTAGTGCAACATGCAGCTCTTTACACAGAGGACAGAAAATGTGTTTGCAGCAGTGCCTCTCAAGCACAGGGAAGATAATTCATCAGTTTCTCCTTTTATATATATACAAATATATACATATCCTTCAATAGCCTAACAAATGTTTCAGGGAAAAAAAAATGACCACCATGGCACCTATGTGTTAGCTCTGGACGTTAGGAAAAAAGTGTTCAGATGAAAGGCAAAAAAGAAATGGTGTATATTACAGATTGTTACCAAAAGGGTGCGAGAAACTAGACACAGAAGTCTTAACTGGGAGCTTCCTACCCTACCCAAAAATCTTCATTGGTTTAATCAAACCAATGGGGACCAAAAATTGCATGGGAGGTCTGGAAGGTGTGAAAGGCTTGGGCAATCAGCCTCAGTCTCCAGAGCACCAGGGGGCAGCTCTGGGGCAGGGTGCCCGTCCTAACAGACACAGAGGACGAGGTCAGGCTGCTTCTTTCTGCCTGGACAACCGATGGTGCTGCACTATAGGTGGGGCGACAGGGATTCCGGTTACATCTCAAACAGAGAAGGTTGGGGTAAACTTGCTGATAGTTTGGGAAATCAAAATGAGCACAAAGCCACATGTCATTTTCATCCTTTGCTTGTGTCGTACATGTCCAAAAAATATATTTTTTCTTTAGTAACTTGCCAGGCAACATTTAGGTCACTACAGAAAGAAAACAACTCCTAGAAATTTGAGGGTGCACATGCATTTAGGAGTCACAAGGAAAAGGACAACGTTTTTTGCTTCTCTGTTCCTGTTCTATACCCTCTGTGCAGCATCTCCCTCCAGGCAAAAGCCCCACTCCTCAGCATCAGAGCTGCATCCACCCTGGGCACAGTTCCAGTATGGGTTGGGAAATTACATATTAGAGAGCAGTGTAGGGGAAAGGGACCTGGGGGTCCTGGTGGACAGCAGGATGACCATGAGGCAGCACTGTGCCCCTGTGGCCAGGAAGGCCAATGGTACCTGGGGTGTATTACAAGGGGGGTGGTTAGTAGATCAAGAGAGGTCCTCCTTCCCCTCTACTCCGCCCTGGTGAGACCACATCTGGATTATTGTGTCCAGTTCTGGGCCCCTCAGTTCCAGAAGGACAGGGAACTGCTGGAGAGGGTCCAGTGTAGGGCAACAAAGATGATTAAGGAAGTGGAGCACCTCCCTTATGAAGCAAGGCTGAGGGAGCTGGGGCTCTTTAGTTTGGAGAAGAGGAGACTGAGGGGTGACCTTATTAATGTTTATAAATATATAAAGGGTGAGTGCCACGAGGATGGAGCCAGGCTCTTCTCGGTGGCAAACAATGATAGGACAAGGGGTAATAGGATCAAGCTGGAACAGAAGAGGTTCCACTTAAATTTGAGAAAAAACTTCTCAGTAAGGGTGACAGAGCACTGGAACAGGCTGCCCAGGGAGGTTGTGGAGTCTCCTTCTCTGGAGACATTCAAAACCCACCTGGACATGTTCCTGTGCGACCTCACCTAGGCGTTCCCTGCTCCAGCAGGGGGATTGGACTGGATGATCTTTTGAGGTCCCTTCCAATCCCAAACATACTGTGATACTGTGATCTGCCAGCCCCTGTACCAACAACAGCCCAGGTACTGCATTTGCTGCAGAGGAACCTGGAAGCTACAGTTCCACAGTCCTCCTGCTAATACAACCACCCTCCCAAAAGGCAAAACAACCATTGACAAGCTGTCAAATAGAAACACACTCTAAAAACCAGACTGATGGTGATTGCATACAGTTTGCTGGCCTAGGGAACAGGAGACTACCCAGTCAGTACTAACTGCTGTCTGACCATCCAGTCCACAGAAAACTGGCTTGTCAAAGCCAAGATCATACTTGTTAATACTTGAAAATTCTCCTACAATCTATCCACCAATTCAGACTAATCCGGAATAAAGTTTTTAAACATTTGATACTGATAAAACTAACAGTTACTACAGTCTAGTGCTCCCCAAAACAACCTCAGCACCCTCACTGGCCTCGTGTTAGAGCACAGACTCAAGCAAGTTCTGGCCCTGTGGAGGTAACTCTTCTATTCACAGTTCTTCAAATGACCACAGAAACGAGTAATCACAAGATGCATGTCCCCACTTGGGTTTCTTTGCCCTTGCAAGGAACAGGGTTTGATCCAAGTATCTGGTTAACCAGAGGAAATACACAATTGTTTGTCGTGACTAATTATACAAAGAGAACAATGTTACAATTCAACATCCATGTTGCTTACAGGGTGTTATTGAAACTAGTCTATTGTTTAGAACAAAGTTGTTAGTAAAACAGTGAGATACGAAGAGGGAATTAAGTTAATGCAATTGTCCTTTCAACAGTTACATGTTCAGATTCACTGGAAAAGGCTGTCTCTTTAATATGCTCTATACATTTTTGACAGCCATGTTAATTTTAGAGAACCGTGTTAAAGCAGCAGGAAAATGGGAATGTAAGAGGACATACTTGAATCAAACGAATCACCAAAATACGGCCTCTAATCCAAAGAAACAGACAATACCTATTACAATCAGTATCTACTTATGTTTTCAGCTCAGACTCATGCAACCAATTAGCAGCTGCTGAATCTCTCTCAGATAATAACTGCACACACCAAATGAGGCTCAAATCTGATGCAGTTCCATTGAAAACAGTAATTTATAACATAATGACCAACAAAGTAGGTGTGTTAGCTGAAGTTAACAAAATACTGATGTTGGTCTAAAGAAATATATAATTCAATTAATAAAAATGAGAAAAATCTGTTCTTCACAAAATTTATGGTGTAGGTAAACCACAAGTAACTGTACCCATAAGCACCATACTCACACAGGCTTGCCTTATTTTGCCCATCTGCCTGGTTTGAGAGCCCGACTAGAGGCTTTCTAAAAGGACTGTTCATGGAAGATTGGAGGCCTATAAGAATTTAGAATCAGACCCTTACAATCACACCTTGGTGAGCAAACTGCAATGGAAGTAACTGACAAAACAGCATCTGCCAAAAGCAACAAGTACAACTGTGATTTAAACAAACACAGAAGTATTTGTGCCAAGTAGAACTTGCCTCTGTGCCTCACAACTAACTTTTAAGTCCCATTTTTAAGTGTGTCTCAAACATGTAGATCAGAAGTCACTTAAAAAGGGACCTTTGCTGTTTTTAAAACTACATGTCTGTAATCAAGCAGTTCATTTTTTTCAGATATTCTGTGCATGGGAATTTGTAACAGCACAAAGGCATCCAGGCATCAGATGCAACAAGAAAAATTAAATTCATAGATAATAGGAACAAGAGCTTATTAAATACAGAGAAATGCAAGAGAGAAGCAGCAAAGGAATTTTCTGATGAAATTACGCTTCGCAAGAGTGGTCATGGGGGTGGGGAGAACTGGAAATAGTGAACAAATGGGAATAGGAACATTGCTTATCAGTTACCGCTGCAAATCACAGTGTTGCAGGCCAGTTAAACAGGTAGGCTGAGGAAATGAAAGATGAAATAGATATGTAATGACTTAGATTTAAATATGAGACAAGAGTAAAGGAGAGCACAAGACCACTGAGTGTGCAGTCTGGCTATGGGGGGGCGCCACTCGCAGCTCTCCCCCTCCAAGGCCAAGTGCAGTGAGTGTAGCCGGCTGGCAAAGCCCAAACCTGCCAACCAGCCGTGCCTGGCACGGGGGCTGGGGGGAAGGCACAGGCCAGAACCCTTCATTACACAAACAGTGCAGGTACAATCCTAGCTGTGGAAAAGTGCAAAGAGCAAGCCAAGGCATGAAATTGAAGAGAGATTTTTCAGGGAAAAATGAGAATCAGGCCATTAATCAAAAAATTCAGCTACCTATTACAGTATATATCATTTACAACATTGAACTTATTGGTTAAAAAAATAGAGAATAGACTTAAAGATTACGTGATTTGAAGAAGGAAGAGTGGGGACAGAAGATGAGGAAAACACATGCTGCTAAAAGCAAAGCAGCTGCACAGTGCAGAAAAGAAAAACGTGGGAGAATGTCTCCATCACTCAAATCACTGGCAGACTATGCAAAGGCAAGAAGCAAAGAAACCACTCAGGGATACACTGCTGCACATCTTGACTGCCACAGGTTGGTGGATGAAACACAACAAGGGTCTAGACAAGAGAGGTACCTTCGCACAACAGAAAACTCAAAACGGGCCTGTAACCCTGACACAAAGCCAGACCTCAGCCTTCTGCAATGTTATTCCCTGCTTTTCACCTTGGTGTTCAGAATGGTATCAGTTGTCTTCACTGAGATAAACCAATGGTATTTGTATGTCTTTTTTTTTTTTTTTTTTTTTTTTTTAACTAGATAAGGCTTATTTAAGACCTAAATTTAGCCAGGGAAACAGAGAGAGAGTCAGCAAGTGATCCTATTTCAGTCAGCCAGTCAAAAGGAAAGGCCACACCAAGGTCTGAATGTCATTTGGCACTAAGGGATGTGTGCAGGCAAACAGCCTGGAGAGAAGCATAACCAGGATGGCAGCATCAACACAAGTGGATCTACAGCTGAGAAACCCCATTCGTGTGTGTATCCAGAGGAAGGGGGCTCGTTTAAAACCAAACACACTCTATCAATGTTTTCTCAGTGTCAGCACTGTAATATCTTCACTCTCATTGTGGAAATGCATTGGGGTTTCTCCAGTTCTCTGAAAAGAGGGATTTTAAGGCAATCCTGCACAACAGATAAACATCAAGCTTACCTCCAAATCAAATTCTGGCACATATGCCTATATCTACAGATGTCTGGCAGACGGGTTTCCATTCTCTGAATGAAATGAATGCAATCAACAGAGCTGATCCATCCTCATCTCTGAATTCAGGTTAGCCCTTGAACACTGATTTGAGGAGGCCAAGAGATGTCAAATTTCCTGACCTCTTGTGGAAGAAGAGGAGGGCACTTGTTTATCAAAGTAGTTGATCTATGTCAACTGAAAGAGAAGGAAATTCTGGCCATGGAATAAAGCAAGTAAAAAGGGTTTTCTAGCCCTATTTTAAGTGTGCACGCAGAGTGGTATCCATGTGCGTACACCATGTTACTCAGTGTTTGTGGATGTGTATGCATTTAGACCCCTTGATGGAGCACTCTCATGAGCAGGTGTTGAACCAGGGAGAAAATTAATCAGTTTACAAAAGTCTCCCTTCCATCCTGGCGAGCAGATCATGTTTTAAAACCCAGAAGTACACAGTTTACTTTCAGCCCACCCAAAAATACTGTGATATGCCACAGCTGGTAAAGCATATTTGCTCAGCAACATCAAAATGCATGCCTGTGTCTCTAAATAACAACATTTGCTGTTTATCTTTTTGATGTTTTGTCATATGGGCACAGATGATCCATCATTCCATTCTCTCTGCATGGACCAGCTAAATGCAGATTAGCAACTCTCTGCTTTACCCAAATAGCCCCACTTCTTATTCCACATTCGGATTGTATTTCATATAATTATGTCATAAATCACACAACTGAAGCTTGCTGCTCAGGTTCTTCCTCTTCTAAATTAATACCTTTGTCCCTCACTATCTACATAAAGGGTGACAGAAGTTTCAAATAGTGACTCAAGAAATGCGGTCGATCTTTCTAAATGCACTGCAGCAAAGACTCACACGCCTACAGTGTGATCTGTTATCGAACCTAAGAATAAAACCAATGTGCTGGCATGCAGAAAATCTAAGTTCAAATATCAGCCTGTCACCAACCTTGAACCGGTCATTTAAATAAAACTGAACAGTCACTTACTCAACACAAATTCTGGTGACCCTGTCTATAGTGTAAGATATTACTTACGCATATCTCATCCTCTGGAAAATAGGTATATTGCAGCTCTCCTGACTTACAGAGTTTTGAAACTTAATTCATCATTCTTTGCACATTGTTCTGGGATTCCTTGAGAGAAAACTGATCAATGAAATCAAAGGTCCATGTAGCCCAGTACCCCATCTCCAGCGTTGGTAGGTAGTGGACACAGAGGCAAAAGCAGAAGGAAACTAAGAAGGACAATTTTTTTCTTGGTATTTTTTCCCAAGCCCCAGGATTAAGGAATATATGGATTTCTTCAGCTAGACTTTGCATTGTCTTCAGCTGACATTGATGGAGCTATCATTAATGAATTTGGCTTATTTCTTTTGAACCCATCTGTACTTTTGGCTTTCACACAGGCAGAAGAAGCATAAAGCTTTTCTGTCTATCATGTTGACAATGTAACGTGCTAACTCCCCAACACGTGATGTTACTGGGAATCACCCTCCAGCATACCAAACACAAAGAACTGGAGAACTAGTTTTGTGTTTTTCTCAGCTACTATTGTTGTTTTATTAACCCTGAAGCTGGTCATCCTCCCAGTCCTGAAGCTAGTGAAAAAAATACATGAGACAGAGCTTCTCCTGGCAGAACAAAAGCCCTACAGAGCAGAGTGAAACAATGAAGCTGTTAAGTTCACGGTGTGTGGTTTCTGTCAGCTTGCTTTGGCAACTCCGTATAGGGAATACATGTAGGTGGAGCTGGAAAACTGCTTACTCAAACTTGAAGGAAGCACGTTTTCCCCTCATCATCCCCTAAGCACACAAGACCACAGGAAATAATAAATCCCTGCTGTGCTTCTAGCTAGCACAAACAGCCATGGTCCGGAGACAGGATCAGGGGACTGAAAAATATTAAGCTCTCGTTTTGGATAAACAAAAAGTAATTCAGCAGTCATGCCTTAGCGCATTTCCTCAGAGCAGTGGCGTGAGTTTGTTTCACTGTCCTTGCAGAGCTGCAGGCAACAGCAAGGATAACATCCTAGCTGCAGAGCAGCCTCCCAATAAATGAAGCATCAGAAAGTATGTGGTGCTTGCCAGAGTCCTGTCAACAAAGCACGTAGCTTGCTGTCTCAGAAAAGAGAAAGCTTGCTCAGAAAGATGCACTTGAAGAATAAGCAGTAACAGGACCTAGGTAAATTTGGCTCCTTCCAGATGCAACTCTTCCTTTGCTACATCCAGTACCCCTGAGAGTTTTCACGAACAGCCCCTATTCCCTCCCTTTTGATCTGCTCTTTACTGCTGCTGTTCAGATCTATACCCCTTTCCACCCCGTTCAAGCCCTGAACAGAAAACCTTGTCTTGTGTGGAGCTTTCTTCCCCATGAAGATGATGCAAGTGGTTCCTAGGGTCTCCTGCACATAGAAAAGTTTCATACTGACTGGATGGATGCAGAGTCACTGGTATATGCTGGTAGCACCACTAAAAGCAGTGAGCCACTGAGGAAGAAAAGCTCTCTAGGAAATCAACAGTTGTGCTTTGTCTCACCTGGGAATGCTGGTTAGATATGTGACCACGTTCAGAAAATCTTCATCAGGTATGTCGCTGAATCCTGCAAATTCTGGAAATGTTATAATGGGTGCCCCATCCTTCCCTCTTCCTCCTGCAGAAGAGAGGTTGTAAAGATTAGATGGTGAGTTTATGCCTTTGGACAGACTGGTAAGTACTCAAATGGGAAACACTGGCAAATTCCTCCCTGAAAAGCACCCAGATCCAGAACACATGTGATCAGCTTCCCATATGATATTATAACTCACTGGAGTTTCATTACCTCAGTTTACTCCAGCTGAGATTCTGTTGATCATTCTCAGCTTTTTCACGAATCCTCTGCATAATTCTGATTAAGCACTTTTTGTTTTGTTTTTGTTTGTGTTTTTTTTTGTGGTTTTCCACTTTCAAGTAATTTCATTGTGATGATATTACATTTCCCTATGTATAGATACAGCGCACTCTGATTCCTTCTGGACATTAAAGGCAATGAAGTAATAGAGTATACAAGCTTTGAATAGACAGATATAACCCAGGAGACAGGCCTAGCACCAATCCAGTCTTAGGTCTTACCTTAACAAAAAAAACTGCTCAAAGTGCGTGGAGTATTTAATCAATGAGTTTATCTCTTTTAGTGTTTCCGTGCATTAAACCTCCATTAAAAAGGACAGGAAGATCATAAGCAGCAATGTCCAGAGGACTTCCTATCTGAGGGACTCCCTGAGCCAAACAGCAGTATTCAAACTCTGGTAGAGCATGAAGCCAAGTCCCTTATAACCCAGCAGGCTTTACAGTTCTTCCGACACAATGCTCAGCTCTAGGAGATGCTGCAGTACACAGCACAAAGCCTGTTTACTTGCAGGACCAATCTTAACTTGGTTCTGTTAATAAATCTGGGCATCACTCAAACCACACAGAAGTTAACAGGATTTTTCTTACAAACTTGCACTCAGAGCCAAGAGTAGACTAATGACATGGTATTAGACAAAGAAATACGATGAATCAAAACTTCTGTTACAGGTACCTTATTGCTTAGTGCTGCTTAGGGCATTAAGAACATGCTTTTCCCCAGTCTTCCTCCTCTCTCTATATAAGCCTATTTTTTGCACAGGGCTGAGAAGTTCTCTACAAACCCAATACTGAGCCTAGTCCTGCAGCACACATGGTTTTCCTTGTCTTTATCACCTGCAGAAGATTCTTGTCCAAGGAATAGCCTCTGGGTTTCCCCTTAGTGAAAGGGAAGCTATGAGTGAGAGAGAGAAAGTTACCTTCCTGAAGGAAAATATCCAATAAATTATCCCATTATGGCATTAGGAATATGGGAGAAAACAGAGACACAGGGGAAAACAAACAAACAAACCAACCCCATGAACTCAGTTTCAAGGCTGTTCCCATAGACTATTGCCTTTCCCTGCTGATAACCACAGCTGGTGCCATAAACCTGCTCCTGTTTTGGTGATCATTGCGAAGAAATGCTCTGATAATTCCTAGCTGTTTCAGCATAGAGCGGTCTGTGCCTTTCTGGTCCTGATCCTGCCTCTGGCCAGCCCTCCTCAGATAGATTATTTAAGGTCCTCTCTGTGCTGTCCAGACATGGCGAGCTGGAATGCTGAGGAACATGTTTGCATAAAGTAAAAGTGAGAGTTCTTGTAAACCGGCATTTTTAACAAGGAAAGCCTTTTCTTTCTCGACATCTGGTGACATGGTGAGTTTGTCAGGACACTACCTTTAGCCTCTATTTTCCTTTCTGAAGGTTGATTATTGTTTTAAGTACATCTACAATGATTCACTTGTGTTAGATCATCCACTAAACTTACTCTGCTGCACAGAAAACAGGCCTGCAGAGATTCAAAAGGCTTTCAGCCAAAATGCAAAGGAGGAATCCTGTCATTCGCGCTGCACTGCATCGGATTTCAAATGCCAAGCAGAGCCGTGGCCTCCACATTGACCTTGGGATAAGGCCAAATGCTGATGCACGGCAGCTTGATCTCGGGGTGCTCCAGCTGCACTAACTGCAGTCAGCAGTGACACAGAATATGCTGTCATGCAAATTTAGTCAGGCTTTCCCCAGGCTGGTTGCTGCACTCCAGAAACCAGGAATGCCAACCAGCAGCTACCCTGTTACAGTGGTTTGTTACAGATTCTTAGTGACATCTTCTGGACACAAACAGTAGCAGCCAGGAAAATGAAATTGGAAGCTTGTCTGCTCCATCTTGCAGAGTTCAATGCAAGCCAAGGTATTTCAATAGATGGCATCTTGTGTGCATTCACATGGGTCCGGGGCACCACACTTTCCCATTCACATATTTCAGATACGTGAAGATATTCTAAATGGCGAAGATGTAGTAACCTGGAATACTTTTGTTTAAAGCAGCAAATTTTTCCCCTAGAGAATAAGATACAATTCCTCTGGCTATCCTCCTTCAACAGCTGATAGTTTACTTGCAGTTGTATTCAAGATTTCTCTAAACTACAAGTTTAACGTGGCACTTCTAATGCTCCTGCTAAGCAGGGTCTCTTTGTGTCCTTCTTATTTTGTCTGGCATCCACATTTGTACATGTGCTCTTCTTCCTCTGGCCTCTTTTCCCCAGCTAGATGAGGCAGGCTGATGACACACTGTATGCATATGGGTGTGTACTTTTGTCACAATATATTCTCCTCTCTGCTGGTGACAAATCTAGAAGGCCACTTAGGAGCAGCCTAAGACTAAGCATTCAACCAAGAGCCCAGAGCTCCTTGCCTCTGACTATGCCACACATCCTTAACAGCTTCTGGGCTTCATCTCATTCTCCAAGGTAAAGGTAGCACTTTGATGCAACCACAATAGAAGAATGCTCAGAAGGTTCTTGAATACAGCTATATTACTGACAAGGAAAGAAACAAGGAAACCCTCAGTTCCTAACACATGAAATTAGGGTGAAGTTTGAGGGAGTTTTGTGATCAGAAATTGTTAAATACTATGACAGGGAGACAGCAGGAATGTCTGAAGCGTTGGGTGACAAGTAATAACACAAATACGTTAGGATGGGTTGTTCCTTCCCATATGTGAACCTTCAGCAGTAGTTGGGTTACAAGGGAGAACAATCCATGTCCATTTAGCTATCTACCTAGCAAGGCAGCAAGAGTGGACATCAAGGGATATAAGGGAAGCTCCTCATATACCAAGGGTGCCTGGAAATCTCTCTCCTCTGGATGAGAGAGCAGTTCCGTACAACTAAATGTTAATGCCATTTTTTTTCCTGACACTAAACCAAGATTTGCTGCAGTATGCAAATTCCTGCAGAATATAAATTGACAAGCTGCAGCCCCTTTTTTTCTGATCCATCAACCTTGCTTTCTAGGGAGCTGCCACTAGATTTCTTCAAGTCCTTGAAGAACTTTAACTTGGAAGAGCAGAGAACACAAACTAAAAACCAACAAGGACAGTCTCCAGTCAGATCCACAGCCTTAAGGACTAAGTGTGTGGAATTTGGCCCCAAGGACTCTGTATATGATCCTTGCTCTTGCTGGGACTGTGTGTAACTCTCGCATTCCTGGGCAACCCTTGAAAAAAGAGTCCAAGTGCTGAAAGAACATGTTACAATCCATCATAAGGCAGACGGGCACAGAACAAGCTCCAGCAGCTCCACTGAATGTCAAAAGAAAAAAACAGTCCTAAAGAAAAATAAAAAAGAAAAAAGATTTTAAGTAGAAAGTGAGGGCAGGAGGAGGAAGACAGAAAAGAAGCGCTGAATGAACACAGCACAAAGCCACAAGGTTACATTATGGCTGGCTGAGGCACGTCTGCTCCATTCTGCGGTGTCTGTGCAGGAAGATAAGGAGACCTAAGCACTGCCAGCAGCAAAGGAGCTTGACAAAGAGCCAGAGCGGCACGAGCTGAGCTAAAGAGCCCCATGGGAGAAGTGAGCAATAACTTGAATTCAGTGCAGTCAGGAGGAGAAACAAAGACGCACTGAAAAATAGGTACCAGGAGTATGGCCACGCCTGGCAGCCGTCTTCCTGCAATGCACAGGCCTCTGTCTCGCTGGCTTGCAGCTCCTCCAGGCGCCATTAGATGCCACTCTGCAGCACTCAAGCAATGCAGCCACCTCCAACACCACCTGGGAGCTGCAAATGCTGGTGCCAGGCCAGAGAAAGAGCAGCTGGTGGCAGCGGCCACAGGAGCTGGAGGTTGGGCTGGCAGAAGAGGAGGCTCAGGGCTATCCTCCAACTGAACTGGCACAAGCCTCAATCCTGACCCTGCCTTTCGGGAGCCAGACCATTTCTGGCCATCTCTTGTGGGTCACTGCTCCTCAGTCAGACCCCAGGCTCCCCAAAGAAGCAAACCCAGAGTTTTGCCTGCAGAGGAAACTCAACCAGATATTGCCTACCATCTCCTGATGCAGACCTGAGCTCCCCTCCCAGGTACCACCCACAAAGGTAACACATACTGCCCCCCTGATTCAGCTTCATCAACTTCCTTCAAGAGGTCCATCTCCTTCTCTCTGCCTGTGCAGATAGCAACCTGCCTTGCACTCAACCCAAACTTGTTCCGTAAGAGATACGGACCCACTGCTGCTTGGGAAAGGGCAGTCTGATTAAAGATCTTTATGATCGGGGTAAATTATCAGCAAGCAGTTAAATCATTTGCGTTCAGGGTCACACACAGATGTGTGTCAAACTCAGCAACCTGAAGCACAAATGAGACAGACAGCATCAGCAGGAGCTAGAGGAGCAGAAGGCTGGACTGCCTGGAAAAAGGCAAGACATGAGAGGAAAAGATTACAGTCAGTTTGACCTTCTGCCTGGTTTGCTACTAAGAATGACACCATCACCTTCCTCCTCTTTCTGGGCACTTTCCTTATTCTCCACCCCAACTTCTTGCTGAACTTCTCCTCTTGTGGCCCACTGGCAAATGGACAGAGAAAGAACCTGAGTGACAGAAGTACAGAGCGAACATGAAAAGGAAAGAAAAGTAGGAGAGATGGCACACAAACTGCATCAGGGTAGTAGAAGGCATGGTAACGGGACCATCGCTCATTCTTACGTGTGCCAATTCCCGAAGTCGCACGCTGCAAAGCAGCATTCACAGTTGCTCCTATTAGACTTTCCCACTGCCAGTGCAGCCTGGCAAGGTGTTGCAGTGAAGGTGGGGCCAGAATTCAGCTGTGGCAACAAAGCAGCCAAAATATTTGAGGGAGGAATATGCATGGGGGGGAATGGGTTATGGCAGCAAAGAAAATTTAATTTTGCTTTGCAATAGAAAGAGTGAGATTGACAGATGAGGTGTGAGTGCTGAATTCTGACGGCTCGCACAGCTGGAGTTGCATGTGGGCATGACTGATGTAAAAGCAGCGAGCAATCGCAACTGCTGCTCAGGTTCCTGGACACGATGGGGATCCTGGGAAATCTCCCACTCCCCATTTCTAGCATTCCTATGCCTCCCCTATAGGGACCAGAAATATCCATGGTTTAGACGCTTGGGGGCTACTTTTAAGTCCTTTTCCGTAGCCAGCAGCTCTTCTTGTAACACCAATAGCTAGATTCATAAAGTAACATTTAAGCAGAACTTACCAGATATGCTGAATCCCTTTCGGGAAGGAAAAACAAAAACAAATCAAAACCACCACAACCCACACCAAAACCACAAACAGACTATGGGCAGGAGAAGTTCCAGAAGTTTGTCTGCAAGTTTACAGTGTACACTTCCCCAGCCTGTCACAGACACCAACTCCTCAGCTAGTATTGGAAGTTTTCTTTCAAATTTTGCTGGCACATGCAGGCTAACTGCTTGGATCTGCCCTTGGTTATAGCAGACCTGACTACAATTCATCTCCTGGGTCAGACAGTTGAAGTGTTCAGTGGTATCTTGGCTGAAGTTTCACTGTCTTGGACAGGTTTTGCTTTTTCCATGCTCTCTTGTTTTGGTGTTTTTTTCATGTTGATTAAGGGTTGTGAATGCTGAATTTCTCATTGAAGTGAAATCATGCTTCCTGGGTCTAGATTTTTACACAAACTCCTAACTGTCCTTTCGTCAAGGTCAGACCAGGTTTTCCAAAAGGCTCAGTTCAAACAGGAAGCAGATGGCCAAATACCCTCTGGGCTTTGGAAATTAAATGAACTGGCTTCAGAGTCAGTTACCATTTTCAGATAGTCTGCCATCCATTGAAGTCCATTGACTTAACAATAGCAGAACACAAAGAAAATGAATCTCCACTAACACACTTTGTGACAGTTCATCTAATAAATTTGTGGTTTAGTCACAGGATTCATTATTGCTGCAAATGGCAGATTGGGCTTTTTGACACAGTAATTACAGATAAGAACAGGTTGTGAAGCCGCAGATAAAAAGGGAGGGGGTCATGGCAGTTCCAAGAGCAGATTGGTACAGCAGGTTATTAGTCTGTCAGGAGGGTAGGAACATTTTTAGCAGTGGTTCTCCATTCTTCAGTAAAAACTGGTGTGCACTAGAAGAGCCATGTTCTCAGTATGACCCAGCCTTGTGATCTAGTTCCCTTAACAGCTACAAGAAACACACAAACATATGGCTGTGCACTCCTGTGTTGTCACAGCTGTAGTCCTGTAATTGGGAGTTCAGTTTTCCAGGAAAGGAAAGAAGCAGTAGTGGTTTCAAAACTAGAATTTTACCACAAGAACCAGCACTTGCACCAGATCTCACAAGCTAAGCAGGGCTAGATCAGTGCATGGAAAAAGAGATGACCAAACTAGAACTACGTGACTAAGGATCTTGTCACATTACACTGCAGCCTTTTCTGTGACCACAGCAGACCAGGAAAGGCTTTGGAGAGTTCCCCTGTTCTTGGCATGGACAGTACAGTCTTGCCTACTCTGGTAGCTACAGGGCCAGGACAAATAGGAGGCTCTCAGTATCTAATACATTCATTATAACAATCAAACACCAAACTCATTAGGCTTGTTATGTAATTCTTATCTGCTCAGAGACTGCAAGACAGTCAGAGTGTCTTCTCAGAAGCTTGTACACAGCAATAGTACAGTGTATCTAATGAGTTATGTCCAGAGAAAACAAAGAGCCTTTGACTTCAATCATTCTTCTCTAGTTTCTTCTTTACTGCAACAGAATATTATGATTTCACTACATGGAACGCAGCCAAAAGCTATTACTAAAAAGCTGATATTAACCAAATAAATATTAATTAATAACAAACTCTGCAACAGTCAACCAGTTACTTTTATTATCACTAAACAAATTGATCTGGGGTCCACAGGACTGAACAGGAGAGCTCGACAAAGCCAGAGGCTGTGGAGCAGCACAAACCAGACTGTGGTAACACCCCAAGCTCTGTGTCTGCATGCAGAAGAGCCGCCTGCCCGCCCTCAGGAAGCTGCAGCCTACAGAGTGAAAGAAATAACCCCAACTGGAATAAATCAGCATATACCATTTTTATGAAGTTATTCAGAAAATCATTCATGCCCAAAACACTCTACAAGTAAGTTGTGAGTGTCTTTTACTGCCCATGGTGATGAGGCCAAAGGGCAGAGGGTTTTTTTGTTTGTTTCAGACAGTGGCTGCTGAGCTGGAATGTATCAGCACTGGAAACCAGGAACTAGGTGAAGTATCAGGAGATTGAAAATCTCCATGTAGGCAGGCACTGAAGCACCAAAATATTTCTAGTTGCTTGTGCCTAATGGAAAGCAGAGTGCTTTACGGAAAATCTGCAGAGACACTTGGGCAAGGGGTGGGGAAATCAAAATCAAATGAGGTCATTTATGTGTGAATTACTTTAATAAGTGAAACGAGGCAGGAGAGCGCCCAAATGTGTTTTCATTGCATGAAAAAAAACCCAATCTTTTGCTAGAGGAAAAAGAAAGTTACAGTTATTTAGAGAAATGCATTTTTGAGAAGTATTTTTGAGTTTGCTATTTATGTAGATGAAAGACAGCTTTTCACTCACTTTTGGTAGTTTTTTATTAGTACTCTTCTGCTGATGAACCAGTTACTTGGCAATCCCTAACAAACAAGACCCTCAGCCCTGCCTTCTATGAAGAGTTATTTCCAAAGCCTTGAAGCACCTTAGGTTTAAATAATCTTATTTAAACATATTTCTCATCACTTCCAAGAATAAAACAATTAGATCCAATGTGAAGAGTTGAATTTACTAAAATAGCAGGTGAAAATACAGGCACTGCTGAAATTACAAGTTCATAAAGAAATATGAAAATGCTTTTTTTATACTTACCCTTGACACTTCTGGGCCATGTTTAATGTTCTAGCTGGAACTGGAAATGGGTTTTTCTTCCTGTTTAGTAAACCATTTTCTACCAGTTGTTCATTTCATGCCACATACAGCTTTTATTAATGGTCTCAAATGTTGCAAAATAATGGGGTTTAAGAAAAGCAGTCCTCCACATTTTACTGCATAGGCATTGCACATGAGGCTCTGAATTCTCAACATGTGTGATGTTGTTTACACTGATATGTTTTCAGGCATTTGCCTATCAGTTAAATCAAAGGCCTTGACAACAATATTGGTTTCAGCAGCTCTGCATGCCTGGTGAGCAGAAAAAGCAAGCAGAGCATTCTAGAGAGACCAGCTGATAAAGTGTTTTCTTGTTTACAAAGAGCAGACAAGCATCTCGGTTGTGATCTGACTGAAGTCAACATCAAAACCCAAAAGGATTTGAACACTGATTGGATTCCCTGTTCCCCTCCTTGTATTTAAAATATTCTGGAGTCAGCTTAGCACTAATAAAAGGGATGTGAGTAGCATTCCTGAAGCAGTTCTTTAAGTGAGGGCTGGTTTCAAACTTGACAACAGCCCCCAGATTAAGAGACTGTCATTTCCCATTCAATCTTCTTTTTTTTCTGTTTAGCAGCTAGCACAAAGGGAAAGGGGTACCCAGCTTTCCCTGACTACCTAAAGCTTCTGAAACTTTGTTTTGGCATCTTTGCATTGAGATCCCTGGCAGCTAGATATAACAATAATAACATATAACAATAATACCAGGCTACTCACTATCCTCTCCACTTTAGCAAGGCAGAGCTATAGTAAGCACTCGGTGTGCAGGTAAATGCCTGGACAGCCAAACCAAATACTGCAACGTTACCCCACAAAAATGGCCTTAGGATGGATGTTACACTAGTCTTGCCTAGTTACCCTTCACTGAGCACAACGGTGGAATGCAAAAGGTTTGAGCAATTTTACACAGCTCCTGATGCTGTTCTGCACAGAGGTTTGTGTTTATTAGGAATTCTAGGAAGATGTGAGCCTGACATGCTTTGGTGCACGTGAGAAGGCTGCTGGTTCCACCTCTGCTCAGTCAGTACCCTCTGCCAAATGCAGAAAAGTTATTGAACTTATGAAACTGCCACAAGATGCTACCTTGAAACTTCTAAAATCAAGTTTTAATACTCAGAGCCCCATAAGGAACTGAGTAACTTAAGATTTGGATTTCATTTGGCAGCTTGTATTGTACTTAGAGATATGAAGATGCAGCAAGGGTTGGGCCTGCTGAGTTGCTCATCTGCAGAGCGGGGTCTGTGTACTCTCTGCACGGTGTACCCCATGTTCCTTTTCACCAAGCCAAGAGGGACAGGCTGTCCAAGAGTACCTTATTATGATCATCTCAGTGTTGTGTGCAAATTCATGGTACTTCACTGTGTGTCTATGGGGAAGAAGGAAAGCAAATTCTCAATTTCCTTATTTGTGGAACAGAAGGAAATAGAGCCAAAAGAAGTTGCCAGAGGCCATACAGTCAATAGCAGAGGCCATTTTAAGACCCAGATAAGGACTTCTTTTCTATAGTATCTGATATAAGTGTATTAAATAATTTAGCAAATATTTCAATATCAGCTTTTTACGCAGGGCAGGAACTGAGTCACTTTGTGTGATATCAAATTTCAGGCAAACAAAGGAATATGTAATAATCAAATCTTTATCTTTAAAAGATTAGAACCGTACACTTTAGAAATGAATCACTTCTAAAACAAAGCCAAATGAGGAAGAGGGGGAAGGTCATGAATAGTTCCAAATGAATAGGCCAAAATTTTTCCCACAAACAAGACGCTTGGACACTGTGCAAAGATACGTACAGAAAGATTTGTTTAATTTCTTACCATCTAAATCTGCTCCCCCCACCCTACTGCAGACAGAACAGAAAATTAACTTGCCTTAAGAAAAACAAGCACAGCAAGTTGGCATTTATCAGTTCCATACACTTTGAACGTCTGATTGTAACAGCACTTTTCATTAGAAATATAAAAGTACTATTGCAACTGCTGTACAGAGCTGAAGGGTGAGAGTCAGCAAGACATATTCCAACACGTTTCCAAGAGAATCCCAGAGTGTGATTACCAGTAACTTCTTACCTGACAAGATAGCAAATTGCCTGTGGAGCTGCTCTATTATATCCACTGCAACCAGCGGCCGTATCTCCTGCTGCATGATTTCATCTGTGAAGTGAAAAGAGAAATCTTCAATGAGTTAATAAAACCCTTGTGACAATTTTTCTATCCTTTGTTTACCCAGCAAAACAAAAAATACACTCAAAGGAAAAGAGCCTGGCTTGACTATTGGCTCAGATGTTATACGACTGTCACAGAGAAGTTTATGATACTTGCAGTCTCATCTTCAGCCTACTTACTTTATTTATCGCCTTGTGATTTCGGAGAGAGCTTTTCATAAAGCAGCTCCAGTAGATTTGCCAGAGCGTGTCACAGGTTTGCTCAAGCTGACAGCCTGCTCCTTACTACTTCATGTTCCATATTAAGCCACTGCATTTGGCCTCCCGCATAAAGCAGCTTTTCAGCCTTTGAAACCGTGAAGTCTATTTCAGATACAGTGCCATGTTCCACCCTGAATTCCCTGCTCTCTGCTTGAGGACTTTGTGTAACCAGCTAATCCAGAACAGTTTCCTTTGCTGATGCTTTTTCCGTTACAAGCAAATACATAGTAAAAGGAGGAAATAAGGGGCTGTGAGGCTTTCTTCTTGTGAGAACAAAGCCTGTTCTTTCGAAGTAAACACTGAAAAGTTAAAAAATAGCTCGGCAAGCAGATGGGGAAAAATCACAACAATTTTTTGTGCGTAATTTTTATGGTGACCAGCAACTATAATCTCACACTGAGCTAATTTGATCTCTTTCTGTAACAGGTGCACCCAATTATTCTCCCCATTCTTCACCCCAGTCCAGACCAGCAACATTTACTGGAGAATATCTGCCAGCTCAACTGGCAGGATTAAGGTTTATGTTACAAAAGCCCCTATTGTAATTAGGATTTTAGCCACTGCACAGCTACAAAACAGCAACCAGTCCTGGCTTTGTACAGCTCACCTCTAACTGTCCAGAACACGGGCAGAGGAAGGAAGCTGGGTCCAGATAGACCCCGATCAAAGTTGCCTTATTTAAGCACCAAGATCTTCACTGATGTCAATACAATGCAGGCACTGAAATACTTTGGTGCACCTGGTTTTAAACAAACTGTCCAGAAACAGGGAGGTCAGAGAGGTTAGAAATTAGCTTCTTTCTTCCTGCACCCCAGCCTGCTGCTCAAAATACCATCTCTGTCTTGCTTTCAGACATCCACTCTGATCCTTTGCAGAACTAGGGATTCTAGGTTTTAAATAACACCATGTCACTTGGAAACTTTTATGTTCCTTTTCAAACACTTCATTAATGTCTTGAGACAAAGTAACCAAAGAGCTTGTGTCATTGCCCTCTCCTAGATGGATGGTGACACACAGTAAGGAGAGAAGTTGCAAAGATTTTGGCTGGTGCACATTAACAAGGCAGTAATTTGAAGCAATTGAAGGGGCAAACAAACAAAAAAAACACACAAACAACACAAAACACACACACACACCCAAACAAACAAAATCCCACCACACAACCAAACAGTTGGACAGTGTTTAAAAGTAGTTACTCTCCAATATTGATAAGTTTTTAACCCCATTGCAGCACAGAGTTTGCAATAGAAGTCCCAGTCCTTGGAAACATGATTACCTCGGGCTTCTGAGGAAAGTTTTTAACCGTTAACTAAAATAAAAGCTTGAAAAATTTCTTAAAAGGAAACTGAAAGACACAAGTCTGGGTTTGTTTTAAAGCCATGAGTTTTTGCCTAGCATTAGTGAGCACTGATCCGTTCATACCTTCCGCTGATGTTATCCCAGGAGGCTCTGCAGCCTTCCTGGTCTGCGCACTGCAAACCACAAGCCTGCAGGAATCGACATTCAGCCTCCTGGGCAGAGGCCACACACCATTTTCCTGTGGGACAGACACCACGGCCAGGAAAACCTTCCTTTAGGCTGACACCAGCTGATACTGACCCAACGGCTGCAGGTGCATAGAGTACTTCAGAAAAACGTAGCGGTGACAGGAGTGCTTTAATTCACCACACGCGGACCCAAAAGTCAATGGGAAGGTTTTAGGAAGCAGATAAGCTGCAGGAGCTTGGAAAGAGCTGTCTTGCTTCATTGTACCTCGCTAATATCTACAGAAGTGATTAGAAAACCGCTGGTCACTTCAGAGCAGTCCTGTCCCCTGACAAAGTCTGTACGGCCATGCAGCTGAAGATCATATCAAAACATACACCAGCCAAGTGGCTGGTCATGGTTATCTTGGCAACCTTGACTCAGGCATTTCCCGGTTTCTCTGTGATTATTCTTGTGGCCTTAACTTTTTTTTAATTGAAGATGCAGTTGTGCACAGCTTCTCAAATAAAAAATAAAATAAAAAAAGCTTGAACAGCATTATGTGAAACAATGCCAATCCCCTACATAGGTCAAAGTTGAATCTTTACACATATCACACAGTTCTTAATTACTTGAGCTAATTGAATTTGCCAGGACAATTAAAAGGTGAATAAGGATATGATACTAGAGGAAAAGAAATGAAACAAATCAGTTCATCTACTCTCGGCTCTCTTCTTAAACTGCTATAAATTCAATACCTAGCAGAGACCAGTTTCACTGCAGAAGAATTAGACCTTATAGTTTCGCTTGAAGGTTTTGTAGCAATGGGGAGAGAAAGCAATTACTACAGCCATCTGTCCAACACAGCTTCTCCTCCCTCCCAGATCTCTAGGGAGCCTGCCTGCAACTGTGCTATCTAATCGTTAAGGGGAAAGCCATTCAGTTACACTTCATAATTCCTCACTCAAAAATGAAACATGCTTGGGCTTCCCCCCCCACACACTTGGCTATTTTATTTCTCAGCACAGCTGTATGTATTCCTGCAGCAGCCCACAGACTGCTGCCTTCAGAGCCACACCAACAGCAGATGATTAAAGCAACATTTAATACAATCTTCTTGCTTCCTATCTTCAATGAGCAGAGATAAACTAGTTTGCATACTAATGGCAACTAATGGTTCCAACAGCGTTGGAAAGACGACCTGCTGGAGTGAAAGATTGGACTGTGCCGAGCGGATTGACACAGCAGTGCCTGCGGCTCCATAAAAGACAACCAAAGGCAACCAGCCATAACAGGGCTTGCTTTGGTTTTTCATGACTGAACACTACAACTGCCTGGACTAATGTCGCCAACAGGAGAGGGTTGCTTCAATCTCGCACCTGAAGTCACTAATCTTGGAATAATGAGCTACAAATTTCCAGAGCAAATTTCATCTCTTCTTAATGACAGCCTAGTGTGTAATTCGTAGGGAAGGAAGACAGCTGGGAGTGAAATCAAATCTTTGCTAAAATCAAAGAGTATGTTGGCCTAGTTCTACTCTGTGCAAGCTCAGTTAAAAATGACTCTCACCACATTTAAATCAAAATTGTGGATTTGGGGAAAAATCAGATTGCTGATGTGATGGAACAGTTGGATAAGGTTAAGCATAAGGCCAGAGATTTCATTTAAGAGCGTGAAAGGACACCTAATGTTACGTGTTCTTATTCTTCTTAAAAAGTACCAAGAGTCAACACACAAATCCAGAGTTTAACAGCTGCAAAGTACCTACAGTTCAAATGTTCTCCCAAGTCCAGTGCCTGCTTGCCATGAAAAACAACACTTAGCTGAAAGTCTAGCAGAGCTAAGTTAGATTTCAATAATTAAACACAAAAAGGAGACAAATTTGCATGTCTTCACTGATGAGGTTTAAAGCAAGCTAAAGGATTTGAAAATATTCTGTCCCAGCAGAATATCCAATGCAAACCCTTCAGCAAAACATTTCTGTTCCTGAAGGTCAAAAAAAAGTCAAAGTTATTACAACAGAGAAATAACTTTTTTTTTTTTAATTCCATTTATTTCTCTTCCTCACCATTTGTGCCCTTTGTTTACTTTTTTGAAAAGAGTTGTTTATTCTGTCAGCCCAGACAGAGAAACAGCAAGATCAGTTCCTGCTACAAGCTGGCTGTGCTACAGATTGTTTGCTTTAATGAAGAACTAAAAATCTCGCTATAAACAGAAAAGAAATCACATCCTTTCTCTTATTCTTCTGCACATTCCCACCACCTTTTTTTGTTTTTTTGCTGAGCCATGTTGAATCAACTGAAAACTAAGCCAGGAACAAAGTTATTGTAAATAAAGTGGAACAATCTTTTGCTTGGTGGGTTGCTTTTATCTGGATTAGTTCTATGCAAAGGAGCTTGAAGGTTACAAATGCTAGTAAGGTGTGGGGTGGGAAATGGCAAGGTCAGGACCAGCTCTTCCAACAGAGAATCACACTTAAAATAGCTTAGCACAAAAGCAAAAATGCAGCATAGGTAGGTGACTGGTGTTGTCTTTTCTCTGAGATCATTTGCTAACCAAGCACAACTGTAATACCTACAGAGTGTGTTTGTTTAAATGCAACTTCTATTCTCATTAAAAGTAGGTTTCCTAGCAAAGTTTGCTAACTAACTTCAAAAGACAGAAGATTCTTCTAAAATATTTAAGTAAATCTGGTTCATGTTTGGAGGTATCCCTCAAAGGTTTTTGTTTGGTTGGTTTTTACTGTAACAGCAAACCCCACTTTATGTACGCTAATGTAGTAGAAATCTGGACAAGCAAGGTTAGGAGCAAGAGTGTAACTGTCCTGAGTGCTGCACTGCTGACATGCTCCCATCGCTTGTGAAGGGGACACATCCAGGCCACGGTGTGGAGGAAATTGCCTGGCAAGGTTTCCCAAACAACGTCCATGAAAGAGAGAAAGGTTAGAAATGCACACGTGTCTCTGTAGAGCTCGAAAACCTGCGAACCTTGGTGTCTACCTGGGCAGAAACCAAACTGGTACCGATGTGATCTTCTATTGCACAGTAAATCTGCTCTGAAGTTTTCTCCTTTCATTACATTAAGTCGCAATCGGTATTCCCAGAACATACTGCACAGGCTAATGAAATACATACAGCTTTACCAGAGCTTTGATCTGCAGGCACGTTAAACATTTCTTCTGATTTCAAGTCTTTCAGCGAAGATTACTCAAATTACTTTGGATCACAGCATTTTTCAGTTCATCTCATAGACTAAATTTCACGTTCACTTTTAACATAAAATTACAGGGCCAGAGAGGTCACAGATTGAAAAGACCTGCTCGGCGGTTTTGTTTTCCTGTGCTCCAGGAGTGGTCACAGACTTAATTAAACAAGTTGTTTTTCTGGGCAGGCATGGTACACATTAGGAGTTGACTGTGGCTGATGGGGATCTATCTATAGTTTAAAAATCAGTTATTAATTTCTGTGTCAAATTGGCAAGGAGGCTGTTACCAGCCCAGGCAGGATGGGTCCCTGCTAACACTTATTATCTGCAGTGCTGCTACTGCTAATGCACACCCTCTAGGGCAGGGGTGTCAAACTTATTTTCAGCTACATTTATACAGTCCTAAAATTACATTTGGCCCTTTGAAGGCAATAACGAGAATGATGTGGCCCCCAGTGAAAATTAGTTTGACATCCCTGCTCTAGGGTTTATTTCAGCTTTCTAAGCCAACTACAAAAGATTTTGGTACAGACTTCCATGGGTGAACAAGCAGATTTTGCCACTTTTTCCATTTAATCACTTCTCGAAAAACAGTTTTCTGATGTTGGTTGGATGGGATTTTGTTTGTTTTTAAATAAAATATCTTAAAATTGATTGGTGAATAAAAAAAAAAAAAATCACATTCTCCTACATAAGTAAACTGTAAAGAAAGTGAATAAGACAGTATTTGGATCTACTGTTGATACAGTCTACAAAAATACATTGGTGCATGCAAATATGTATCTATAGTCATACTTCAAGGACTTTTACAACTACTTCTTGTTAGAATGCATCATACATTTATACACACATCTAAGAACCCTTGATTAATAATCCCCATAAAAGCTAGACTGCACAAACTAATATAAAATTCTTAAAGCATACACTCCTACTGTTCAGTTTAGGTGACTTTATATCTATCCTGTTATGAAGACACTCCTTGTAATATTTTTGTAAAATCATGAGATAGTATGATTAACAAGTCTTCACTATACATTATGAACTATACATAATCAGCAAAGAGCTACAGAAGCACACATCATTCAACATCATTTGCTCAGCAAAACACTTTTTTTTGAGAAAGAGAGACCGACAGACATTGCATGATTTCACAGAGCTCACACTGGCATATTATAGGGAGGACGTTATATCCTGCTCTCCATGAGACAGAAACTTGCCTAATAAAAGGCATTAAAGGCCAAGGTCTAATCTCAGCGACAGCTTCGAGCAGTTAATCCAGATTTACTACAGCATGGTAGAGCCCCTTGTCTAGTTACTCAGTAGTAAACACTTCTTGATGGTTTCTATTTTTTGCCAGAGAAAAGTTAAGTCATCTTCTTCCCAAAAATCTGTGCTTCACAACAATGCTGGATTGCTAGAACACAAATTCCTGTTCAGAGAACAGAACACAACAAAAGAAGGTTTCACATTTCCACACTGTTATGTTAAAATCCATCATGAATAACAAAAACCTCATGTGGCAAACTACAAAGCTAAAGTACATCCACTACAATACTTGGGCACTAAGCTAATCAAGAGAGATGACAGACTGTGCAGCAGACTTCAGTCCTTCCATCCCAGAGCTTTCCAGCAGACAGTTTCATGGCTGAAACAGTATCTTAGAAAAACTCCAGCCACTGTCTCTGCTCTGAACTACTGCATCCACCAAAATCACTTCAGAGCCTATTCACGCAATTTTTGAGGGATGCCTCAGCTCAGGAGCTGTTTTCTTGCTCACTCCTGAAAAGAGGTCAGTTAGCTCAAAAATATTTCCTTGGTTACTGCCATCGGAGACAAACCATGAGCCATAGCAGCCGTCACTGCCGCCAGCAGCACTCCAAACATGTATCTCAGTAACAGTACAAATACTGCTCACAGCCAACCTGCCTCCTCCAGGAGACCCAGCCACCCCTCCCAGCAGCCTTCTCTAAGCTGTCACCACCATCTCAGTCCAGATGCCCATTAGAAAAAGCAACAGAAACTCACCACAAAGAGCAATGCCTCCCCTTTACCCCCACACACACTCACATGTGCCCTCCCTTGTGCCGCAGGCTGGCTTCTCTGCAGTCCTGCTGGGGTAATGAGTTCACACGAGGCAGAGGGAAGGGATACTGAGAGGCAGCCTTCTGTGGAAACAGTCCTGGATCTAACCAACACTGCACCAAAGAGCTGACACTCTCCTGGAAGAGTCTGCACAAATTGCTTAGTAACTGCTTCAGTGCAAACCACAGCAGAGAACTCTGACACCCACTGTGCCCAGGCTTTAACCCTCCCCAAGGTACCGCTGGCTTCTTCCCTCCCAGGCAGCTTTCTGGCCCTTAGACACTCTGGGGGCACCCACAGCTTAGCACAAACAGGTAAATGTACATCCCAACAGGAGATATGGCAGATTCATGTTCTCAGACTAAGGGATGGAAAAGGCTCTCATTAAAATAACTTTAAATAGCAGAGTATTCAGGGCCAAGGGAAACCAACAGCACTGCTGTGAATTGCTGTCCTGGAGTACTTTCCTGAGGGCACACCCACACACCAAAGCATAGTACTGTTATTTAAAGACAAAGGAGAAGGGTGCACAAGACCTATAAATTTCATTGGCAACATGAAACCAGCTCTTGGACAAGGGAGTTTTACGTATCTAGTATCTACCTATCTACAGTTCTGTGTATCTAGTTCAACAAGTACTTAGGACACAAGTTCACACAGTGCCTGAGTATTCACGCTTTCACACTGGAGTGCCAAGGGTAACACAGCTATAGCTGTCTGAGGCAATATTGGGTCACCACTTTAGGTATGTTGATAAAATTGTCCCTTTACCACCACAAACCTCAGCAGATCAGTAACTTTAGATACAAGTCACTCTTTACCTAGGGTACAGCAGAGGAGCTATATGTATGTACTAGCAACATCTTTCTTCTACATGTCCTGCTATCAGTCAGGCTAAAAAAGGACAAGTGTCATTCATTTTAGATATAGAGAAACTGAGGCACAGGGAGAGGAATCCAGGTCACCAGCCAACCTCAGTTTCCCCTACCTGTAAAAAGAAAACAACAAAAGTTGTCTATACAGACAGGCAGCTGGAATGGATCTGCCTTAAGGGTAACACACCGAGCATTTCCATCCTTCCCCTATCAGCCAACCAACACAAATCAACACAATGTTTATAGTAGAGCATGAGAAAACTAACAGGATTTTATCTGTTGTTACAGCTAGACACCAAATCAGAGCATCACCGTACTAGGTATGAGAGCTTAGGACACCTGCAGTGTTACAGATGCTGGTAGGTGGATAAAGGTAGACTAGGAGAGCAGCAAGACACATAGTATGTTTTTACATTGCACTTTCTTTCCCCATCCTCTCCTAAATTCTGTGCTAAACAAATGAATTTACCAGCTATAGTGAGTGTGCAATGTTACTTTCTGCTGCCTATACTGATATGTATAGTCCATATGTAACCAATTTACAGTCAAAAATGTCTCCCATTCCAGACACATTTTCCTCTCCAGAGGGGAGGTTGTGGGTGGCAGATTCAGCTCCAGCTCTGCTTGCACACAGTGAACTGACCAGAGCCCAGTTACGCATTGAGACCCAGCTCATCTCGGGTGGGAGCCCCACGGCAGGCAGCAGAGTCAGGGCAGAGCAGAGGTCCCCAGCAAGGTCTGGTGCAGCCCCCGCTCTCCCCCAGGCACCATTCCTCACCTTCCCACAGGGATGGCTCCTCTCTAGGAGCAGAGGTGGGAGAAGCTCCAAAGCTTTATGGGCAAGTGTCACATTGATGTGAGTGGCTGATAAATGTGCCAGATGATTCCACTTTAAAAATCATTTTAACCCTGTGCGTAGAGATGCTGCAGTAGTAGCAGATCTGTGGAGTTAGAAGACTAAATGCTACTCCGCAAGTGACCATGAATAGCTAACTTTCCACTGGCCCTGAGACAAGAAGACTGTATTTACCATGGAAAAGTCACCAAGAAATTCCTCTCCATCCACTCCATGCTCAAAGGAAAGCTCAGACAGCACTTTCAGTTTTGTAAACTAGATTTATAAGAGTCAGACATTTTTCATTTGCATAATTAGTAATGTTAGGGTGCATCTAAAATGGCTTTGCCAAGCTCAAAAAGCTTAGTTGTGCCTCTCTCACTGTTTTTACTATCCGAATATTGTCCCACCATCATACAGCATACGGAATGGAGCAATACTTGCTGAATGTTTCAGTTTTTGTTACTGGTAAGCATCTGCAGTACATATGGGCATTTACTTAAAAAAGAAACAACAACCAAACAACAAAACCACACACACAAAAACCAAACAAGGACCTAATCCTCAGTTCCACTGAAATATTGATAACTTGCACCATCCAAGCATCTGACCCCACATGTTCATATGTTCACGCTCATGGGTATGGCCCTCCAAAAGCATGACAAGGAATGGCTCATACCCAAGTGCCTCTAACTCAGAGATCATCTTCCCAGATTCCTTCACAGTCAGGACCAGAGGGGATCACTAGGTTCATTGTGTTTGACTTGTTGAACACACAAGAAGTTCACAGAAATTGGATTAAACCAGCATTTTAGAAAGCTCTTTAATCTTATGTTAAAGACTCCAGGCAATGGCAAATCTACTGCTTCCCCTGGAGCTGGCCTAACACAAAGAAGCGGGCTTGTGTTGCCAAGCTCTCACTTTAATTTCCAGCCCATTGATTCTCATTGTGATTTTGACTTAAAAATTTGATAGTTGCCCTCAATTTTATCCTTCTGTCAGATGTCCCTTCTTGAGTTTAGTGGTAAAGGGAAAAATAGAACAGAGTATCCATCTCCTTTACCTCTTCCCATCTCACCTCAGCTTTTCCCAATGCTAGCAGAGGATGACCTGACTAATTAACAATATTCCAGTTTCATAATCAGATCTTCAGCCGTGTAGACCCTCGCTCCTTACCGGCCCCCACAGCAGAATACTGTATTCAGGTGGTGACTCAAGATTTTAGACAAATGGCCTGAACTCGGCAATCGCCAACGTAATGACTCACAGGAACAGATTCTGAATACAAATAAAGTGCTGTCTCTGTGCAGAACAAAGTTGCTGAGACATCACAGCTTTGAAAAAGGTGAAAAAAGGAAATGTTTGGTCAATAACTCTTGTAAAATCCTGGAGAATTTTATTTTCCCTTTGAGAAACTGAATGAACTAATAGGATCAGAATTTGTGCAACCAGACACCCAGTTCAGCCCAAATATTCCTATATAGGAAGGTGAGCTGCTACAACCAAACTTTGGTTATAATACTTTTATACTCGAGCACCAGTTATTCTACTAGATAATGTCCAGGTGGTGAAGGAGGGGAGTCTATGACTTAAAAACCTCACTGGGCAGGTGAATCCACAGCAAGATTCAGATAATAAAGCAGCAGCACAATTTATACACAAGCTCAGCATATTACCACAGCAGAAGGGGGGCTTGAAGTGGGGCTTGAAGCAGCAGAACTGGCAGAGATTGGAGATAAGCATAACCAGGGTGAGAACTCTGCACAGATGCTCTCCACCCTCCCGGTACATTCAGCACCATTTCCCCCTAAAATTATCTACCCAGACAGTTTACACTACAATGTAGGCTATGCAAAAAAAAAGCAAACTGAGCTATTATCTTGTGGTAATAAGTCCCACAAGCTAACAAAACATTACCAATTACAGCAATCTGTCTACCCTTGTTTAATGCTTTTCCATTTCACTGAGTTGTTTCTTGTTCTGGTATCGTGGGAGGAAGGGAAAAAACATAAATACCCAGAAGGCCTCTGCTATAACTTGCCCTCTGAGAATTTGTTCTCTTGATCTTCTCAGTGCTACTTATCTTTCAAAACTCTTTTTAAATGGAAATCAAGCTATGCCTTCTCTATTTTCATCACCATTCTCCGGACTTTTCTAATTAGGTAAACAGGGTTCAGTATTGTTCAATAGCAGCAGAGCAGGCTGCGTATCAATGGGAAAAGGTGAAGAGAGACATAAGCATCTAAGATAAGGATCTTTTACTAGAAAAATCTCTGTGGGGAACAGAATACTTTATTTTAGCTGTTTTCTTTGCAGTGAGAGCTAGCTGAAAAACAAAAAATTATCTGAGGTTCCCTAGATAGCTTTTTACATCTAAGAGAAGAACAGATACCAAATGGAAATAAACCAAGAAAAATTCTGAGCAATACATGAGGAGGCACTGTGACTGGGTCTCAAGGCATTTAGAAATACCGTCAACTTACACTGCAGATTTCAGTCTTCACGTGAAAGAGTCACTTGCCCCAGTAACCAGCACCTTTGTAGAAAGGTCAGCCATGTGGGAAAGTGTTTCTCATTTATTTCACTACTGAAGGTGGGGAAGCTCCAAAAGGCCAAGAAATTTCAGCCTGATCCCATTCAGATGGGATTTCCTTCTGGAGATAGCACCAGAGAAGCTGTTTTCTACCTTTAAATCCTTGACTGCTCTAAAACCATTTCCAATACTTCGGTTCCTTTTTGTCCCTGAACAGGCAGATCTAAATAACTGATTTTCTTTTCCAGCAGTAAGAGAGACGCAGCAGTAGGACTAAGAACAAGTGCCCATGATTGCTGGACAAATGGAACCACAGCATTTCTCTGTCCTACAGAAGGACAAAATCAGAAATACTCTGTCAGCACAAGAGACGGGTCCTCATCCCACTGGCAAGGAGGATCTTGCCTGCTTTTGCAGCAACAGCAAAATCCCAAATAGCCTCAGTAATGAACTGTGTACTCCATAGTGCCTTACAGATTCATTACCCTTTACACAGCCTCCAGCCTTGAGCACAGATAAACCCCACACATTTATTTGCTTAAAAATATATAATCTGCATGCAGCCTCAAGCTCCACAGCATGCAGAAACAGTCTAATCAGCCAGTGCTCATCCAGCCATGTTAAGCCCCAGGAGCTGTGTGGTCCCATTGGAGGACATGAGCATCACAACAAAGCAGGCTAACTAAGAGCACCTGGGCACAGAAGGGGGCATTTTGGCAGGAGGTGTCCTCAAGCATAACATATTTTAACCAGCAACTGGGTGACATGAATAGTCATGTCAGTGCCGAAAAGGCACATAAGCCACTGTCCAAGAATGATGTATTTCGTGACAAGGGGTATGCTTTGCTTTCAGCTTCGGTATCTCTTTTGTTAGAAACTGAGAGCACTACAAGGACAATCAGCTCTGGACTGGAGTCCCCAGATATTCCTTGCCTGGCTTTCTGGGGCCTCTTTCCCCTTGGTCATCAGTTATAACACCTTGGAGCTGCAGCTCCCAGAGGGTCTCAAGGTGACATACTGGTACTCAGAATAGCACCATTTGTACATCAGACCCCAGAGGGGACTTCAGCACCCATAGACCGGTTCATACAGCAAGGTGCTTCCTCGGCCTGTTGCAGGGAGTCAGGGCTGTGGAGCTCTGAGCAGTCCTCACACAGCCATAGGGAAACTGCCCTCCAACTGGCCTCTCACAGTGACACTTTTGGTAAGCATTCACTATTTTAATCTCTTTACATGAGCAGGAAAGTAAAACCACACTTTTAACCACTCATGAAAAAAAATTACATTGGTTCAAAGGAATCCTTAAACTTGCATGATCCAGGACTAGCTTGGCACAGCCATGCTCACTGTGGGGTACTGCTGATGGAAAGCAGGTTACCTGTAGGCCTGATTGCAACCTCTATTTCTGCTGTAGTTACCTGCGTGCTTTCCATCTCTTCTCATTATGATATTTAGCACAAGAGATAAAATTGCCACAGAATATTCAGAGCCCCACAGGTGTGATCTGCATTTGAAAAATGCTTCATACTCTAGAGTGTCTGAAGTCCTGAGTAAGCACTAGCCAATTAGTCCTCAACAACACTCCATATGGATCTTTACATTGCAGAAAGGGTACCCCTAAGTGAGAGTCAAGTCAGAACATGCCCTGGAGATCCATGATCCTGCATTGCTACTGTGTTCAGACAGAGCCAGCCCGAGGAAGGAGCACACATCCACCCCTAGAGCTTGTCAATGAGTCTTTGCTGGTAGCAAAGGGCTAGCAAGATGGGGCAGGCAGAGCCCAAGTTCTCTGGGACAGATCATCTTTCTTCCCCTGTGTTTATGCAGCATCAACAGCAAAAGGAAACTGGTCTCAGCTATTAATACATCATCAGGATCCACTGTTTATGGAGGCAGGTAATTCCCACCGCTTCCGCTTCACAGATAATAAAACGAAGGCCAAAACATGAAAAAAAGATGAGCACAGGGTCAGAGTCATTTCAGAGCAGGAGAAAAGAACCCAGGCAGTGTTGTTGTTATGAATTCCTGTGCCACCTTGCCAGCTCTTTAGTCCCCTTCTAACATGGTCACTGCAGGCAGAGCTGTCACTGCTATATTCTCACAGCTCACGCAGCTCTAACACACGCAGCTGGAGGCACCTTGTCCCTAGCAATAACCTGACTCCTACCCCTCCTGTGGCCTCCTTGGTTAAGTTTAAAACAAAAGCAGCGAAGATGCTTTCTGCCTCACAAAACAACAACAGGCTCAGACTACTAAACACGCTATCTGTTCTCCAGCAGAAAATTATTTTTCCAAGGGATTTCCACCCATACTACTATGCCAGGTCATCTCTCAATATGAGAGGCAGGGAAGGTGTTTCCCTGGGAACAGTAACCATGGCAAAGCTCTTAGCAGTGTCTTCCCCTCTCTCTACCTACAGGATAAAAAAAAAGAAGAGCAGATGCTTGAGCTCTGCCTCCAGCAGGGCCACAGACCCCCAAAGCCATGAGCAACCTAGAAGCACCTGATCAAAGACTCAAGAAGGAACTTCAGTTAATTCTGTTCTGTCTTTTACTCAGATGTCAGACATTTCTGCTATGCTATGCTGAACTCAGAACGCTTCATTACAAAGAGTGCAACTGGAAACATCAGTGTTACCAAAAGGTCAGCCAAATACAACAATGCATAGGTAGGCACTGAGCCCGAAAATCAGCACGCATAGATGGCCGACAGAAGCAGAGGTACAATGGACTGGCTTTGCAGTTTTCAAGCCCTGGCATTGTGTGTTAGAGCCCTGGTAAAGAAAACATCTGCAAACCCCAATTTGTAAGCAGTAGCTGCCAGCAGATGACCTGCTTCTGGTCCACCTCTTTTCTGCAGAATATTCTCGATTTACCAGATTGAATACAACTCTCTCTGCTGAAGAGCTAATTAAATAATAATAAACAATTCAACTTGAAAGTACATTCATAGTGCATGTTTTGAGGGATCTTTTTGTCACGTACTAGTGAACATGTTCTGGATTTGAGTTTTGCTAAGTATTTAAGTTAAGAGAGCAAATGAAACCAAAGAGCTCCTTGTTTCTCTCAAATGGCACATAGATAAAAAGTGTGCTATGATTCAGCAATCTCAATGTGTGACTAAGCAGCCAACAGCATAGCTTTCAACTGACATCACTCCACTTCAGAGTTAACATGCAATTAGCACAAATTGCCAGGACATCAGCATCTTATACTAGCAACCCACTCAGAGGGAATACTGCCCTGGACCCAGACCGGCTCACACAGAGCACAAAAAACTCAATAGTCCAAGTTTCTGTTCTGTGTACAGTGAAATCAGAATCCTTACAGTGAGAAAGATGATGACCTTCTGTGTAGTAATTCAGGAGCACAGGGTGACAGGGTCAACTGGGTTGTGAAACCCACTGCCCCAACTCCTTACATTCATTTCAAAAGGGTATTTTACATGCACAGCAAGTACCTGCTTCAGACATATATACAGAAACCTCAGTGTCTAATACCCGAGTGAAATAAACATTTATTCAGAATTAATCTAACACCCATTTTAACCTTCTCTAGGTCAGATCGCTACAAATACCCCAGAATATACAGCCAGATCAAATAATGCACTCATATCTCAGGTAATAACCAAATCCACTCAATTGTTTTTATTTGCCACTGATTACTCAGAGAAAGTACTAGAAAAAAAGAAAAGAAATACTTTTTTTGTATATCTCCTAGGTATGCAATGCAGCTGCCACCAAAAGAAGATGCTATTTCTTTCAAAGATGCTGCACATACCTTTCTTTGCCATGCGCTCCAGTCTAATGCATCCTCCTATAAAATCATGATACGATTTCATTTCTCCTTCTGTTATCCGGACAGCAGTGAAAGGTGGATTCCTGGGCACCTGTTGTCCACATTTCCGACACCGAGAAGCCATTGCCACAGCTCAGGAGGATCTTGTCAGGAAACTGCTCTCTCAGTTTGCTGGAATCCAGCCTGATTCTTCAGCCGTCAGTCCAGGCTGGTGACTTTATCCCACTTAGTTCATTCAAGGTCACCGTTGCCAGCAGGATGTTCACCATTGCAATTGGCTAAGACTTTTATAGGCTTACTGACTGTGTTTGTTTCTCTCTCCTTGCTTTCAATATCAGTTTACTTTATTCTCTCATTCAGAATGAAAGCTGTGAACCTCAACACAGCCAATGCCCTGAATGGCTTCCTTATCATTAATTTAAAGCTATCTTATAAGCGACAATGAAGAGATAAGATCCCAGAAGCACAATGCAAGATCATATAATGTCTCTTAAAGAGCATGCTAGATACAGTCACAAAGAGTTTTTCTTTAAGAAAAGGTTTTTCTTCATGATTTTTGATCTCTTTCAGGTTCATGGTTTTATGATTCTTCATCACCGAGAATGGATTTTCTTACTCCTGCATTTCAGCTTGGATGGTGCAAGGAGACTGCTCTGCAGAGCTGCTCAACCAATTACTCATATGTCTGGCAGTGGTACTGGGAGGCTGCAACTGTACAGAAAAGCTCTCTGCTGCTGTGCACGGTCCCTGCTCATAAGATCTGATAATCTAAATGAACAGAGTAGCAAATGGAGGACAGAAGGGAAATATTGCTGGCATACATGCTTTGCTAGCTGTGCACTCCCCCCCTGCAATTATAATATATATATATTTTTAAAGAAGTTGAATCCATCAGTTTGACACCAAAATGAGAGATTTGGAACATACATATAGAAATTTCTCATTTAAGGTGCTGGATGTTTAAGTTGACCTTTTTCCTATTTTAACAATTACTATAACAGAAATCACTGGTCAGAGAGCATTGTGAAGAAACTAGTACTTGGGGCAGTGACTGCAGAGAGCGCTCAATCCTGATATAGTAAAATAAGGGGACCCTTCCCTGGGGTTGAGAGGGACCGCACAGGAGGTACATGAACAGGAACAAGGCCAGCACTGGTGACAGAGCAAAGCACACAGTGAGAACTTACTGAATCAGGGCTGAGCTGCAACCCAGAGCTCAACTGCAGAGACCTGAGCACAGAACAAGCTTCCTGCAAAGACCTTATACACAGGCCAGGAGAGTCTGTCTTCCTCTGCCCTAGTTGGTACCACCTGTTGGCACTTCACATAGTTGCAGCCAATGCTGCCATGCTGCTCATGGTCCTCTCAGATCACAGCTGATCCCTAGACAAGGAGTGGGAAAGGGGAAGCCTAATTAATACAAACCAGAGAATGAACTAGAGGGGACAAGGATGGCCAGGTGAAAATAGCTTCACATGATGCCACTACTAAAATAGTGAATAACTAGATGGACAGGCATGAATGCTTGTAAGCTGAAGCACAAAGAAGTCAAGTCACCTTTACTTCTTCCCCATTCCACAAACTTCTGCAGCTTCTCCACTGACAACTCCACTGCTCCCCAGCCACGCAACAAGCAGTTTCAGCTCCCTAACCCAGCACACACAAACTGTGCAGTGAAACACCTACCACACCTGGGAACTGGCAAGTCATAGGACCTCTCATTTTAATGAAAGAAAGCTACAAAGGGGATCTCCACTTTTAACACAAAGGATTTTTGCTGCTTCCCCCCCCAGTTTGCTGCACAGCATGAAGCTGGTCACCCTCCTGCTCTTTGCCAAAACCCTGCCTGCAAAGTGAGGACAATGACGTACTGAGCTGCTGGGTGACCTGATTCACTAGCATTTGTAAAATATTTATTAGAGCTTTGATAAAGAAATTGCTAGGGAACCGCAATATTTTATTGATAGGGAGAGCAGTGGTACAGAAGGCAGAATTGTGCTGAGAGTTTTCTACAAAATAAGAAAACTAGAAACATAACCCAGGAGTTTTATCTTACAACCTCTCTTCCATCCTCTTCTTCATTACAGGTGCTCAAGGTCTCCTTCCATACACAGGCAAACATGATGTACCTTGGAAAATAAGCTTTTCTGACAATATGTTCATGTGTATGTCTGGCATACACACAATAATTATGCTTCAGCCTTGCACATATATAGATATACAACGGGGGAGAATCCGGTATTTGTGACAATACACTGCTATCTGTCATCCTCCCTTGCATATGCTGTTCCCACTGGTATCCAAGTGACTTAACAACAGGAGGATCTGAGACACTCTGTTCCAAGGGGGAGGCTTGAGAGGCTTGATGCTGGAACTGCAATGCAAGAAGAAATCTGCCCCAGGGACTCAAAAATTGCCTCTCCTATCCACCAATGATTAAAACCAAAACAAAACACACCACACACCACCACATCACCAAAACCAAACACCCCCCAGTGAGATCAGCAAGAGATATCTTATTCATTCATGAAAACTAGCAGCTTCCCCTGACCTGTGTACAATATTCTACAAGGCTGAGAAATAAGTAATCTAAATCCAGTGCTGCTACTAAAATTGATATACACAGAAGCTGAAGAAATTTTTTAAAATTCCATATTTAATTCCTGAAACCCCAGCTTCACATTTCCCTATTTTTTCTGTGATGCTTTACCTTAAGTTTGACCTGTTCTTCAGTAGCTATGCTGAAACACACTATTCCTTTTGCATATACCTGTGACCTTCTGCCTTCGCCACCACCCAGATCATGAATCTGATAAGCCACAAGACATTTCAGCAGCTTGACATGGAGGATTATTTTCAGAGCACACTTGGTGTTGTTACAGGTAAGATTCATTACACTGTTCAGCTAGGAAAATGAAACTGGTCTTTTCCATTAACTTCCATTTATTTTCTTCCAACTAATAAAAAGCAAACCAGGATTCTCTCCTCCTTTTTTTTTTTTTTTTTTTTTTTTTTTTTTTTTTTTAAAAGGGCCACATCCCAGGCATTGTCTAAAGCCCCAAGGAGTTAAAGGAATGAGCAGAGAAAAAAAATATATATCTCTGCTCTCGAAATTACTTTTCACATACAGCGCTGTTGCAATTACAGCATGCAGTTACTGCACTAGAAGGCACTAATTCCAGTGCCATATGGCCTCAGAATCCCATTACACTGATCTGCTTGAAGTGATTTCCTAACTGACAAGCAGAACATTTTTGGTCACCCTCAGCAGTGGGAAACAAGAACTTTGCCACTGTTGGTGCACACTTGCTCCCACATGACCTGCCAGAAGTAGGAATTAGTATAGCAAAGATCAGAAGACAACAAAGAACTTTTGTTGCTATCTCAAAGTTGTGTAGAGATGCAGGGCTAACCAAGGACCACTACCCTCATTTACAAAAAATTATTAAAAAAAAAATAAAATAGCTTCACCACTGTAGGATTAGAGAAGCTGCACAGGAGATTAATGGAATCTTCATAGACCAAGCAGTAAGCAGGACTTGTTGCTGCACCTGCAGGGTTTATTTTATCTAGCTTTCTTGGCCTCTGCCCCTAAGTGCACATCAGCAAGAACAGAAGGCATTTCTGTCTTGCTAGACATCTGCTTGGCAAGATCAAACAGATTCCCAGTGTTACCAGTCTAACTGGCAGAGGAGTAAAGAGCAGCTAGATCCAGGGTTTAAGCTTGGATGCAAAGTTATTCCGGTCTCAATCATGAAAATGCCCAAGGACTTGAGTGAGGCTAAGAGCCTTTCTTTGCAACACATACCCAACATACAGCTCTTGGCTTAAGGAGTCAGAGAAATAAAATGAAAGACAAGTAAATGCAAGAGGAACAGATGAGAGAGACACTGGGTAAGCCAGAGAAGGCTGTGAACCATAAAACTGGGCATGTCAGGCCACCATTCTCCCTCATTCCTAAACATCATGATCACCTTACCACCAATGCAGCATGCAGGGCAAGAAGTGGATGCACAGACATATTCTGTGCCATCGCCCTCCAGCAGCAGCATGAGCACTTGAAAATAAGGTTTCTGGACACTAAGAAGGGAACATGCTTTTCCTCCTCTCTGTACTCTGCCACTGACACACTGAGTCACCTCCAGTGCAAGGGTAACCCGGATACTTTCTAGCATCCAGAGCACTGCACTGTTCCTCTTTCTCTCCCTGCAGCCAACCACTGGAGCTCTGGCAGTGCAGAACAGCACCTGGATCCATGCAGCCAAGACCACCAGGACAGATTCTTTCACCAAGGAGCAGCTGTGCACATTCCCTGATGGAAGAAGAATTTTTGTTGTTGTTGCAATTCATAACTTAAGGCAGATAAAGGAGAATCAAAAAGACACAAGGATAAAAATAGGATCTGTAAGAATCACAAGGGCTGTTGATGCACAGGGCCTTTGGACACATGCCAAATGTTAGCCAAATGGGAAGAAACAGCTTCTCATGTTACAAAGTAAAGGCATTTCTAGTGTTTTATTGTCATCTCTCAAACACTCAACATCAGTTACTACACAGAGTAGGATACTGGGCTTTAGGGACTACTGATTTTTTTTTCCTGTTTGCATGTATGGGCACTGAGGTTCACTCATAACTCTGAGCAGTCCACAAGGAAAAAAGAGCTTCTATCTAGACTTTTCTGAACACCAAGACTTTGACTGATTTGGCTGTGTCAGCTGGTAGATACACATCAAACACACTTCTTTCATATCCCCTAGGGCAAGGCTTGCATCCTTCTTGGGAACTGAGGATAAAAATCAGTTGAAGAGGAGTTACTCCCTCTGGCCTGGCAACCATGGAGTACATGTTCTCATTTTTTTCCCAGCACAGGGCTGCTGTCAAAAGCCAGAGGTCTGTTCTGAAGGACCTGCCCACAAGGTGTTTTCTCAGCACTGGGCACTCACAAATGAGAGGCTGCAGCACTCTCGTCTGTGTGCGCCCACAAGTGCAATCACGCAGCCCAGCTGGACACCTGCACACACCTCCACCCAGGCAGTAGGAATTCGTCCTGCTCAATGCCTGATGCTGAAGAAATGTTCCATCCTCACATCCACCCACAGCCTGAACCCCGGAGCTGTTTCCAGTTTATTCTCCCCAGCTTCATCTCTAAGCCATCAGCTCTAACAGATTGAACGTTCTAGAAGGACACAATCTACAGGCTGACTTCCCAAGTTACACCAATGCTTGGTGTGTACCAGAAAAAGAAAGGGATGGATAATCCACTCACACGTACGCTGTGCCTAGCTCTCCCCATGCAGAGCACTGCATCAAGCACCAGGACACAGCAAGGCCAAGACATTGCCTCAACACACACAACCACGTCCCCAGCCCTCTTCCTCCCCAACCAGCAGTTACTGATTTTCATCACCCTACTCTGTCTTGATTCTGTAATGTCTAATAGTAGCATATAATAATGATGGGCTTTCTAGCAACCTATTTCCACAAGATTTACAGGAAACCAATAGCTTCAATCCTTTGTCAAAACCAGGCAAGAGCTGCTAAAGTTATATGGAAAAGGGCCATTTGGGATAGACAGAAAAAGCATGAGCATAAAAGCCTCGTTTCCTTTAGTAGCAAGACTAAATTTATCCAGGGACCACATACACTAACAGGCAAGTACATCCACACAGAAAAAAGTTGTCTGTAAGCCAGCCTCAGGTGCAGAACCAGCACAGAGCCGCATCGGAGATCACTTGTCCTACAAGGGGCAGCACAAGGGTTTCTCCACAACATTAGAGTAATGCACAAAGACCTTCCCTGTCAACTCGAGTGTTCTGCTATCAGGACATGCGGTGTTCATATGCTGGGATGTGCTAAACACTGTCTGCACAAGGCTAGGCCTTCCGCCAACATAAAACAAGGACAGCGCTTTGACTTAACAGCACTGTGGCCTTCAGTTGCCTAAAGCTGAGTGATGCAGTGTTCTGATGAGATAAGAAATTCCTCTTTAATCTGCCAGGAAACCCCACTGCAAATGTTTTCTGCTGACCAGCACAGATTAACTCAATAAAGTGTATCTAAATCCCACATCCATTTATGGACCTTAGTCCCAAAAGGCATAAGATCACTTCATGGAATATAGCATTAAATAATGCTTTGTACTTCCCCAGTGATTCTCAGCTGAGCACTTTAGCACCACAGAGAGATTGCTACTCCCATGAAATAGACAATTTCTCATTTAACTGCCAATAAAAGGATACAGTTTAAGAATAATTTTTTGTGTTTGTTATATCTGAACATGCATCTGAGAAACATTAGAAGGCAGCTTGGGGGGTGAGCAGGAATAATTTCACCTAATATTTTGGCCCACAAAAGCCAAAATTTAGGGAGGAATGTGCTAAAAGCAGATATCTATACATGTCCCACAGGCTTGGGAGCCCTTTGCATTAGTTTATACTAAGGGAAATCTTTAAACGTAAAGATATTCTCCTTAAAGAAGCAACAGCAAAATGGTTCAAAAGCAGCTAAAAACAGTAGGTTCACAACTAGGACTATTCTGTTGTCAAGAATGAAACCATACCAGACTTAACTTATGAGATGGTTGATATGACCTCAAAGTGGACAGGGACACATGGACCAAGTGGCATGCCATCCTCCTAATTGCTCCCAAATATACTTCTGTCTCCACTGGACTTTGGATTCTCTGAGGCACCAAAGACCCATGCTTGCATCAGTACCACCTGGAGTCAGCAGAGTTCAGTCTTTTTTTCAAAGATCTATAGCAACACTGATGTAGGTCAGCACGATCTCTCCTGGACCCATAAACAAGAAATATCAGCCAGCAGCTCCTCAGTAGCAGAGTGCATTTTTTGGTCAACTGTACCTAGAGCACTGCTCCAAAGGTATCAACCGAGGTACGCTGCATAGGGGCAGCAAAGAAGGTTGAACCATGTGTTATCAGTGCACATGCACCTGTAAAAGTAGACTTGAGTAGGTGACACATCTGCTGGAGTCTGCATTGATTTAAGAGAGAAGCCAGCTTGCAGTGCATCTGGCAGAGATCTCTCTTACTGTGAGGGCTTTTGTGCCATCTGACCCCACACCCCAGTGGGCAGACTTCACAGGCAGACTTCAAGCACCACGCTGCTCACCTAGCCAGTGCTTATAGATGGCATTGAAAGCCAACTGTGGCACCCAGGAGAACATTAGAGCCAGCCTTCATCCAGCCTATCACTCAAAATTAATTCTTAAGTGATATAAAGACATTAAGAGTAAACAGCCTCTTCTCTTCCTTCTCAAATGTTGCTGCTTCTTAAGATGCTATAATATCTGACCAGTCTCTGCTTTCTCTTCCACTGCCTGTTGCCCTGAGAGCTCTAGATTAATAACTCACTCCACAAAATTCCTATTTACAGTCACCTTAACTGAAAGAGAATCCAATTGTTTAATATGCTGATAAACGAACAATAATTGTTGCTTGCCTCCCTGGGCTCTGGAAGTTCTCTTACAAATAATTATACTTCTTTCTTTCTCAAGTTTCTGAGCCACATGAACTGATAACATTGGATTCAGATCAGGCTTCCAGCATGTCCACAGAACACAGGAATTACCAGCCACCCACCTGGCCCTCAGATCTCCCATGTCACCTTCCAGCCTCCTAACAGTCTTCAGTCCTCCACATACCATTCACATATCCACACAACATACAAGCCTCAGTCCAGCCTTCCACAAAGCCTTCGAGTCAGTCACACCACTCCCCAACCTTACCTCCCAGGCACCACACAGCTTTCCAACCTCTCCTTTATATTTCCTTCTACACCCGAAAAATCTACCTTCTTGTTGCATTTCTTCCAGCTAGCATCTCTTTCCCAGCTCCTGTGGAACAGGTCCTGTAGCCCTTCTTCACCCCACTATTAGTGATAACACCTGCTCCTAACTGGTACCTGCTTTCAGCTGGGGAAATAACAGCTTCACCTCCTCTTTAACCCTCTGTTTACCACTCCTTTGTAGCATAAATTCACATAGTTCTACACAGTTTTTCCCTGTCTGCCTCTGGGTTTAAAAATACCTGCTTCAAGAGTGGCAATCAACTGTACAAAAAATAAAGCAATACTTTCTGCTTGTGTCAGAAGCAGGGTGGCACTGATGTGCCCTTCCCTGTGGCAGACGAGGCTGCTCCAGCACATCTGGCATCCAGAGACCAACAGACACACACTCTGCTGCAGGTAACAGCCCTGCTCTGGCGTCCTGCTGGGCAGAGGAGGATGCTGGGGATGGGGGCTCGTATTTCAGCTCTCCTCCATCCCATGGCATGACTAGGGAAACCTTGCATGGTGGTGGCACTCCAGGTGTGAACCGGAGAGCGGGACAGGCAGAGTGTGGCCTGTATAGAGTTGCTGTTGCAGATACTGGGGTAGAATGGCCACAGAATATCACTGACAAACTCAGCTTTGCTTCTGTCCAAACAATACTGCTGCTCAAAGTGCACTTGGCCGCTAGCTTTCTTTTCCCCTTTGAAATACAACCATGCACAAGGCTCTGCTGTATAGCTAGAGGGTAACTCAACATGATCCAAAATGACAATTGCACATTGCTGAAACTGCACTCTCCCCTGGCTGAAAACAAAGCCAGAAAGTAGGATTTTTATGAGCTAAAGAAAAAAGATTAAAAAGTTTACCTCAAACTGAACTGTGACTCCAAAGTCTGCTGTGAAGCCTCTCCTGTCTTCCACAATATGGAAGAGGAAAAGATACTAGACATTAATAACAGTGCATATACCTAAGACAGATGAATCGGTGAGAATAGCTTTGAATCTCTCTCTTTAAAAATTTAGGAAGTTTGTTTTCACAAAATAAGCAGATCACCATAATAAGGACTAATCAGATTTTCCCAGCAACCTTCCTGCACCAGCTACTGGCATGTAATTGCTGGGAGCTTTCTGATTAGTTATGCACTTGATTATATCTCAGGGTCATAGTAAGGCCATAGCTTTTTCTGTTTGAAATAACCTTTTCTCTAAATATTGCCAGATCGATAGTATGGCTCCTATATTTGTCATCAGCTTCAGCTTTCGTGCTGAAAACACCGATATTGATCACTTCAGAAATTAAGCCTTGGCCTCACAGATGGTGATGTGTAACAGCGAACTTTAGCCTCAAAAGAGGGAAATATATGCAGTCATCCTTTGTTATGTGAAGGATTGTTGATGGATAACAAGAGGCAAACTCTCCTGATAGTAATTCTAGCCACAGAAATTCTATTATAATATGATCTCCATACCAGAAAAAATGCATATGAAGTGTTAATGTTGTAACTAACAGACAACATATCCCAACTTCACACACAAATCATCTCATTTCTACTTATCATTGTTACTAGAGCTGCATGTGTTTGTGTTCTCTCTCCCAGTACCTGTCTGTCAGCACTTGCACATCCACGGAAAGTACTAACTAAACCACAGATATTGCAATAATTGGAGATGCTAGTAACTGTGGGCTAATCCTCACCTATGTATAATTAAAATAAAATTAAAATCAAACTGCTATATTAAATGTCTTGGAATTTAAAGGCAACAATCACTCTCCAGAAATACTGAAAGATAACATCTCTGGGTTTAGATTTTTTTCACCTCTCCATGTTCTAGTATCTTGAAATGGTTCTCCAGTGTTAACTGAGAGTAACTCCTATAAAATCTCTGGAGCTCAAGGCATGTATTGAACGAAGAGAATCAGATCCTGTCGGCAGCTGTTGCCAGGGAGACCAAAATGCTGTACATTAGCATTGTTTGTCTTGTATTTATGTCTTGGAACAGCAGATAACTGCTCTTGTGTCCACCGCCATTGCCCAAGGGAAACTGGAAATCATACAGCTCACAGTCATGCAGAGAAAGCAACAGCTAAATGGTTTTCAGCCCCTCATATCTCGTTGCCCCAGGCAACAGCCTGCACTGCAGAAGTGGCAGATCCAGCCTTCCTCATGTGAAGTCTGTAACATATGGTGTTAATATATGGATTGATACTATGAAAGCCCTACTGTAGTACCGTTGAGGTGCTCACATATTAGGTGATATGGGTGGGCGCATAAACAGTCTCAGGATAAGAGCTGCTGGTTTCCATCCAAGATCCTTGAGACACAGATGGAGATAACTGGAGGCACAGAGATTATAGCCTGCGCTCACGGATGTGTAGCATCTGACTCCAGATCCTCTCAGCTTGGCTTTCCTTGAGCTCTTACAGGAACCGACCCAAGATCCCCAAATGAACTCAGGGCTATTCTGACAGAAGGTTATAAGTCTTGGCTTCCAAGGCAGTGCCTATGCTGTGCTGCCTCTTAAACCTGTTTGCAGCAGGAGCTGTAGCTGGGTCAGCTACAGCTGAGTACACTCAGACAAAAATATCTGGTCCTGCAGAGTGCTGAGTGCCAGCAGTTCCCCATTTATTCATACAGAAAGAGAGAGCTCTTTGCACCTTTCTGGATCAGAGCCACTCTGTTGTAATATTGATGAGGGATCTTTTCCCACCATGTCTTTGCAATGTTTCAAAGGATTTTGGCTTCTGCAGCAATTTAACATTAACACCCATGCTTGAGAAATCCAGATCAGGAATCAGTGACTTTTAAAATAAAAAACTGGACTAACATCTCAAAAAGGACCTTTTAATGTCTGTTTAAGCTTCCAGAGAGTCAGCTTTGCATTCACTGTAATAGTCCTGCACTAACTGCAATGGAGTCCTCAGAGAAATTCATTTACGCTGCATTCGTGTACCTCCGGAGTCAGGGAAGCTCTACCAATGTGAGCGAGGGCTGGGGTGGCTGCCTTGAGGTGCCAAACAAGACCCTGTGTCCTCGAACCAAGGGGGTACTGGATGGTAGTCCCTTATACCAGACCAAAACCATGGGTGCAACCCATTTCTGAGGCAGGCAGGGTAATGACATTAAAATGAGCAGCAACGCCTCTCTCTGAAGGTGCTGAGAATCAGTGCTTTGGCGGTGCTTGCTTAGCTCTTGACTGCCTAAAGGATTCAGGACCCAAATTTCATGACAGCAGCCATTTCGGAACAAAGCATTTTTCAGAACACTCCAAATACGATGCATAGCAGGTGCAAAGCTGTTTTTGAGCTATTGTGTGCATGTTGTTCTGGTAAACAAAATAGACAATAATTTCATGACAGCATGGATTTTTGATCCTGGCAGCCTGTCTTTCCTTTGGCTGTATTGTCTGGGATATTGTTCTGTACTGTCAGGTCCCAGCAATGGCTGGAAAAGATGGGGACAGAACACAGCAGCTTTGTAAACTAAATCCTAGATTCCATGGTAGCCAGGAAGCATCTGTCTCAGCACTTCACTTCCTACTACATTGCAAATAATATTTTAACAGAAAACAGAAGAAAGGACTATTCATTAATGCTGAATTATTTGCAGGCCTCTGCTGAAAAGGCATCAGCCTTTTGTAATGCTGCACTGCAAATGACAAGAAGTGTGTAGGTACAAATGTAACGTATTTTACCCTTGCATAAATGTTGTCTCAGACTTGCACCAGACTGAGTTCACATCCTGGATGTGGCTCTCATCCAGTACATGAGCTCAGTCATTCCTCAGAGGCAGTTATGTCTTTGGACTCACATATGTTCTCTGTGTTGGGCTTAAATGACAGTGGAGCTTGAAGATACTGTGATCTCAATCTGATTGTCCCCTACACATCTGTCCCTATGCCAAAGTGAACCCTGATATCATTTCTTCCACTAAACTCACAAGCTTTTCTTTATAGTGTTTCTGCTCTCAGAGCAGGACCTCCCTCTGTGCCATGATTTACAGATCACTTAAGGTATTTACAAGTGATTTTTTCCATCTATGCACGTAAGAGTTGGCTCTTTTTTCTCCCTGTCTCCCTCCTGTTCCTTGGTTTCAGTTCTGGCCATGTCTGCTGCACTGGTTAGTGTGAGTCACCAAAGCTGACTGACTAATCACGATCCATGTGCCATGTTATCCTTTTCACATCATTCTCCAGCCTTTTCTCGTGTCAGTAGGAGCAGGCAGCTTTGTGGAGAACTCAGAGTTTTTCCCAGTCACTGCCCACCTGGGGAAATCCAGATGTTACTGTGCTGAACTCTAAAGTGAGGTATTATACAAGAGGCTCAATCAGTGGGCTACAACATATCAGCATTAACACAAAACATTTGTGGCTTATCTTCTCAGAAATGCTTGAACACAAGCCCAGCACTGAAAAACAGGAGAAAAAATACAAATGGGTCTAGTATCAGGTACCAGACATTGTGCTGTCAGAATTATTTTAGCAGTTATCCAAGCTTCTTCCAGAAAGATTCATCCTAGATGGAGTGCCAACTCATTCCTTGGGGGCTAAGAAAGGCCTCAAACACGGTGCAGAAGAAGGGAGAAAGGAGTAACAGCAATGAAAATGCTCAGCTTATTCTCTACTCATTGAGACAGTCGGGTGCTGCAAGTACCTCCCCAAATGATGAACCTGTTTCCCCTGGGGAGATATCCTCTCAGGGGATCTCTTGGATTCAGGCACCATATGGAAGGTGAGGAAAGGAATTAAATAAAAGATGAGGGAAGAGGTTGAAAAAGGCCCTTGTATTTAATGAGCTGCCAGGAATTGTGATAGATGTCAGCTCAGTTTAATTTCCTTTGAGGCCATCTGAGCTTCCTTCTGCCACAGAGAATGGAACAGACAGAGGCTCCCCTCTACCTACTTTTGGCCCTATTTGCTTTTTAATCTTGGGACTTAGCAGTGTAGAATGGTCACAAGTGCCTACCCTGTTAGCAAGCAATGACCTCTGTCAGCACCAGCAGCTTTCATTGTGCCTGATCTAGAGACCTCACACAGGAGGAAAACTCTTATACTTGCTTTCCCCTGGAGACTCCCCCCATGTCTCCTCTTGCCAAGTAGCCTTGGGCTTGATCTGGAGTCTTGAAGAAGAGAGGGGAAAGTGCCACAGTCTGACTAGCTCATAGAATGATGCTGCAAGAAGCAATTTTTCTGCTGCTTGTGGCCTAAACTACCTCATTCTTCTTTTTCTTTTATTATTATTATTATTGTTTAATATTTAATAACCAACCTCTCTCACTGCCCCTCCTCCCTGGAGAAAACAAAACAAAAACACCACACACACAAAACAACAACAACGAAAACCACCACACAGTGTTTGCAAATGCCCACTCTGGAAGTTGGTAGCTCCTCTTTCTGCTGTATAAAACTGTCTGAAATCCAGTCCTGAGGCAGTTGGGTTCAGGAAAGCCCTGAGAAGAGCTGACTCCAACAGCAGACATACAGATTTGCTTGCAACTGGCCATCCTAGAATAATTCGTCTGAGTCCCAACTACTTTCTAGGCATCAACAGAAACTACAGAGACCAGCAGAGCTTTCTAAGGGTGCACAGGACCCAGTGCCCAGCAGGCATAGCTGTGGGACTATGTGCACCACCAGTAGTAACAGCAAAACACGGATCCTGTCACCTGACTTTCCTTTAATAATTCCCTCACACATCAGACACTCTTCCATGCATTCACTCCAAGGAACAAACACCTACAAGCCATTACTGAGGGAAGCTGGAAAGTAAAGGACAGAGTGAGACTGCGGTAGCATTAGATTTAACAGCAGCAGTTTGGAGGCTTTTGAAACAGTGACCTACAGATTGGCAGATTGGATCACACCTCAGTTCCATCCAGCCGAGCACCCTGTCTCCAACAGTTGCCATCACAAAATGCATAAGTAGAAAGTGTGAAAATTCTGCAGCAAGCAGATGGTGGATGGTAACTACTCCTATTCCCTTTTCTCCTCAACATCCTGGTCCCATATTGGCTTGAGAATGATAGCTCAGGATTTAACAGCCAGCTTTGGGGAGGATATCAATAAATGAGAAAATAGGTAGGGCTGTAAGCAGCCTTTCAGTTCTGTGGGGCTCTGCTTGCTGCTGTAAATGATTAATGGTAACACATCTTTTTCTTGGATTCTGTTAAGGATGGTAGAGGCAGAGTCACATCCCATGTGAAAAAGTATTCAGCTAAAGTAAAAGACAGACTATAAAAGAGAAATCCCTCCAAGCTGTGCTTTCCTGAAACAGAAGCAAACTCAGTGTATGCTGCTGTTCCTACTGGTTCTGGGAAGCAATTTAGTCACCTTTGTCTCTCCCTAAACATGAGACCAAACCATCACATAAATATTTTGCCTTAAGACAAACTAATGTTTTAGATCCCCGAATCATAACAATCTTTTATGGTCTTTATTTCTGATCATGCCTTGACAAACCGGGTCAGGATATGGACTTTAAACAGGTACCATGTGCTCTTGTAACATTTTACATTTTGGAGAGTGCACTAGGCACATCTGCACATTTTTCATGGTTGTCTTTGAAAGCTTGATTTCTGCTTTTTATAGGCACGAATTTGCAGCATTAGCAAAACACTTTTAAATAGTTTCTCATTAAACACTTCCCAGTGAAACAGCTGCACAGAATAAGCCATATAGAATGGGATAAAATTAATAACCACAATCTAGGAACAAAAATGTAAACAAGTAGCTTTTTTAAGCTGCAAAACTAAACCAGATAAATTGTAATTACCTCTCCTTTCCTCCATTCCACTTTCCCATGTGGATTCTCTGAGGCATAACAGAATGAGCTTATTAGCCTTTTCTTCATTGCATCTTTCTGTTCAGTCACTGTTTTCATATTTTGCATGAGCTTAATATTTTATGACCATTGTCACTTCACCAAATTTGGTAAAAAATTGGCCAATTGTTCAAAAGCTTTATTGGAGTACACAGAGAAAGATGGAGATAACATGTACACAGGTCAATTTTTTAATAGAAGTAGGTTAATAGATAAAGGAACTCCAAACTCCCACTTCTTGTTAGTATGAGATCACAAGCAAATGCAGCAAACATGTTTTTGCAGTTTTCTATTGTCCTGTGTTACAGGGAATGCAGTGATAGATGCATATCCCATGCCTGTATCTTACTTTTGGGTAAGGAAACCTGGTGTGCTGTGGTTTGGGGAGAAGACCAGTCGCCTCTTGCTGCTCACCATAAATCTGAAAGTAGGACAGAGCTGTAGAATCAGTGGTTTGCAAAGAGTTCATGAAATGCATGGATGCTCTAAAACAAAGAGAAGAATTTTCTGTTGCAGGCAGGGGAATTTCCATTGCCTTGATTTAAGCCTTTGCATAGAAGTAGCAGAAGGCCTATTTGATATGGTAACTTGAAGGGTCATTTCTTTAAAAATCTCTTTTGAGTGTCTTTGCTGTACATGGACACAGATCAGAAACATCACCATCATCTATCCAGCTGTGACAGATTGTGGCTTTGCAGCATAAAACAGATTCTGTGACTTGTGATGCTAAGCCATTGGTCTCGGACAAGAGCCAGATCAGGTTATTCCATTCTGCTGACCTAAATTCCTCTTAAACAGTCAAGTGGATGCAGTATCATCCTTCACTTCCTGTCCCAAATTGTAGCACAACTTCTCTTCACACACAGAGATATTGTACACCACTCCTCACAGCTAGTAGTTAAGGCAAGAGGGGTAGGAATTGACTGACAATGGTTAACAGATAGGAATTTTAAGAGACTGTGTAAATCCCGAGATGTCTATCATAAACCAAGTTCTGCCACTGACCTTTCTTTTGATGTCCATCAAGTTACTTAAATTCTTCTTTCTATTCATACAATGGGAGATTTGGCAAATAGGAATGTGTAAAACCAAATGAAAGCTGACATGAATGTATGGTTTCTCCTTGTATATATCATTTGTGCAATGTACTGCTTTCTTCAATTTCACATCAGTGCCTCCCCTGCCAGGGACACCAACAGACAGCTCATCTGGATCCAGTTGTCATTTGAAGATGTGAAGAGCTCTTATAACTCGATTGGAAGGGGAGCCTCTAAGAAAATCCTACCTCTAATGTGCTACAGAATTCTTTACTGGTAACAGAGACAAGCCAAGCTCTTCTGTTTCCTTTTGAGACAGCTGACATCGGTTCTGGCAGCTCCATCTTATTATAAAATCATTTTCAGAATAAAAATCTATGGAAAATGGGGCACTGGGTGGAGGTGCTTGTATGTGTAACTGCCCAGCACATCGCCCACCCATAGCAAAGCTGGCATCAGATTTCTGGGAACCAGCTGCCAAGTGTGGGTGGGTAGTGAGTGCACAAAAGCATGTTCTGGTGGGCTTTGCAAGCCGAAGAGCTGTACCATTCCCACACGCAAAGAATCCTGCTGTCAGCACCAGGCATGTCACCCAGCAAAGCTTCTTCCCTCCCCAACACAGAAGAGCTGCCACTTGCCCACCTACCCAAAGGACACACTTTTTTCAAGAGATGAGTCTTTCCCCAACACCTCCCATCAGTCAAGTTTAATGAAAGTAGGTTAAGTTAGAAAAAGAATCTTGACGCAGTTTTGGTAACGAGATTGGGAAACGTTTTGTGCTATGTCTTGGATAGCAAGCAGAAAGCCTGTTCGCCTTCATGAACTACTCCTGTCCTAGACACCTGTGGTGGCCTCATTACCTCACCCACACCAGGGCAATCAGGAATAATCCCAGAGAGGCTGAGGGAGCACAGGGCTATTTAAGAGATCTTATCTGGTCCTCTGCTGTTTGATACTGTGTAAAGATGTGCTATGGGACAGGGTACATGGTACTAGAAAGCTACTAAGTTAAGACAGCTACTGTGGAGTAGGTAAATACCTTCAACACTTTGATTTTAACCTGCATGAAGCAGGCAGCTACATGTATGAAGTCTGCAGCAGGATAAGAGGCTTTTTGTACAAGTGCAGGAACTGTCTCACATGAGTCAGTTAATGAGGGATCAAAGCTGCTGCCCAGGACAGATAAGTTGAGCTCCAGGCAGTTAATTATGTTTGTGACACCCTTATTGACACATTAAAAATAAATTGGCATGTCATCTACTTCAAGCAGACCAAAATGATCCCATAAAATTTTTATTGCAAATATAAAGGTCTTTCTTTTAAAATTTACCATAGAATTCTTGTTTGGCTTTCTGCAAATTTTGTGAATAAGTTTCTTCCCTCCTGCTACTGGGTGATATGAGAGCTGTGCTCCCAACCAGGCATCGGCTACATTCTAGACAGGTTGAATGTCATCAGTCCAAGTGGTAATATGAGGGCAATAGATGGTGTAAAAATAGCAAACGCTATTACGTATGTTCCTGGTGAGGGATCCCCTCAGTTCACCATGGATGAGAGCCCTTTCACTTGTTTGAGCTGTAAAGATTCACACTGAACTTTCAAGAGATCCCGGCAGCTGCCCAGGAATTACGGTTCCAATGAGCTACTGCTGATTCAGCTAAGGAAACTCATGTTACAAAGTGTGATTCATAAACATGGTGCATCATAAGTGGCTTGGAAGAAATGTTCTTCCTTCAGCCAATAACATTTTTTTTAACATTACTTGCTTCTATTTTTGTAGAGCTGCTTTTTCTAGTTAGATGATTTGATAAAAAATGAGCACTGTCTACTAAAAGGCAGGCAGACTCCACAGCAGGGTCTGATTTCTGTGTCTTGAATGGCTGGGAAAATGGTGGGATTATCCTTCCCTGTTGGAAGCTGGTGAACTAGGCTCTTGCCTCAGTATGAAATGGAAAAAAGAAAAAACTTCATTCGTCTTCCCAAGACTGATCTGCTTGTTGACCTCCAGGAAACCAATGAGACTCTCTGGCCTCAGCCACATGACCCAGAAACCTCTCTATTTGTCTGCGAAAAGGGAAAGGTTCATTAACATCTTTCTAGAGCCCAGAATGGTTTCCTACATTGCTAAATGCTAGCATAATGCTATGTTAGCTCTAACAAATCCCTCCTGACATCAAGGAAGGGTCCTCAATATGGATAATGGGGACCTGTATTGAATCTGACAGGAAAACCAGGAGATACACAAATTTCTTTGGGTCCACTGAAATACTCCTCCTAAAAATTTAAATGTGCCTCATGCTGGATCCCAAATCTTCATAATAAAAATGTGAATTCATGTGACTTTGTGTCAATCTGAATTTGTACAACTGAAAAGCAACCCATGTTGGCGTGACTGGGTCAGAGAGACTGACGTTGCAAGCTCTCCTGGCAATCAAACTCACCCTCCCATACCAAGCCCCTGCTGAGGCTACCAGGAGCACTGAGACTGACCCTCAAGAAAAGCCTGGAGAAATGGGACCTGGTCTCAAGTATTTTATTCAGTTTAAATCTGCTTTTGTGCTATTTCTTTAGGCAAGCTACTGATTGCATTTGCTTTCTTAAATTTAGTTCAGCTGCTACAGCTAATACCAAACACAGGAAGAATTTTGGTCTAAAATCTTTGTTGTATTAATATATTCTCCAAAAGCCACATTTTGTTCACACTCTCAATCTCACATAGGTTGAGTAAAATTAATTGCAAAGGCATTTCAAAAACCTGTACAGCATCTTTGGTATTCACAATACACAGTCCATTACAAAAACTGACAGCTATAAAATTTGCTCCCATTCAATTCAACAGAAAATGTTCCCTTTACATGACACAATGTAGCCACAGTCTGCTTTAACTCAATTGTATGTAACAAAAAAAGGTCCCAAAAGCTTTTCTCAGTTGATATTTGAATCACCAGCATCTCCTACTGTCTTGCTAGTTTCAGGTTACATGGGTCCTTGTAGTTTGGTTACCAGTGCCAGCCAGTGGGTAGCCAACTTAGACTTACAAGGATGCCAATGCATAGTATAGGGCCTTACCTGTCTTCACTAGCATTTGAAAGTTAGCAAACAGGAAAATCAAGCCTAACATGGAGAAGAGCTTTTGGGATCCTGTCCTAGCACCTTCCAGAACCCTTGAAACAGCAATTGCAATAAGAAGGACTCTGAGAATGGGCTGCTATTCCAGTATCACAAGCAAGTGCAAAGCACATTAGCACTTCTGTTGCTCTGGCATCCTTGCACCACCCCCTTTTCTCTGCCACGTCCCTGCAGGAAGGACCGTGCTTGAGTATTTTACACAGATCAGTTAACAGGTAGGACATTCTGCTCTTATTGTTTCTGCTTTTTGGAGAACTGCATGCTTGAAAAACAAACCAAACCATCAATAAAAGGCTGTCTAATTGCACAAAGCCATGGGTTTGCAATCTGCTGATGGCTCCTATTTCACACACAGGTGCGATATTATCACACAAAGGCTTCCTGCCTGTACAGAACATTAGCCTCTCCTGGGGGAACAGGGCCCCCAAATCTACACAAATATGGAGAGAAGAAAAATAAAGATGTCTTACCCACATGGGTGATAACCGTAGTCAGTCGCTGGGTGAGCTCCTGATGTGACATCTCTTCTTCTTTTAACCAAAAAAGCATTTCACACAGGGAGCTGCACAGCATCCAAAAAAAGATGCACCCAGAGTGGGAGGCTGCACACTCACTGCCTCGCTCGCACACAAAGCGAGGACCACTCCCACGGCACGGCCCTTCCAGCTCTCACATCTTCTGCCGGCTGCTCACCTCTCCCAGTTCGCTGCCGTCCATGCATGTACCTAGAAAAGCTCCTTCCAAAAGGGGATTTTACCCCCCTTGACAACAGGAAGGGAGCAGGAGGGGGAAAGTTAAAAAAAAAAAAAAAAAAAGAAAAAAAAAAAAAGAAAGAAAGAAAGAAAGATAAACAGGCGAGTTGATTGCTTATGGCTTTTTTTCTCCCTTCTCCCGCGGATGAGGCAAAGGATAAAGAGACAAACCAGCAGGCAGATACCTTCCTCCAGGGAGACTTTTGGATGGTGATGCTGTGAGTCAGGGAAAAATCCTGGAGGTAGGAATGGCATCGGGAGGAGTGGAGCTGGCAGGAGAGCTGTAGCAGCAGCAGCAGCTGCTCTGCGACGCCCTCTTCACCAGCGTGCTCGGGAGACCAACCCTCCCGCAGCCTCCGCTGCTCCCCCTCGACCCCTGGGGCCCAGGTGTCTTGCAGGTTGTCCCCAGGTGGAACCCCCCGACGTCCCTAGAGACCATTCTCCCCCCCATTCTAAAAGTCTCTGCCTGACAAATGGGATTGCCGAGTACATGGAGGGGGTCAATGGGCTTTTAAGGAGGGTTGTAGCCAGAGGCTTTGTTACCCTCCTCCACGGACAGGATCCCTGGGATCCTGCTGTGACTAAACCCACCCCCCCCCCCCCGACCCTCTCTAGCTGCACGTGTACAAGAAGGGTAGGTTGATTAGTTCTGGGTGCTGGGCAGTGTACAAGAAGGGTAAATTAATTAGCCTCAGGTGCTGGGCAGGTCTCACCTGCAATCACGGTCACAGAGCTCAGCTGTGCTGGCAGGCACTGGGGACATCGGTGGGCCAGAGCAGGTTTGCAGGGAGGAGCTGCCCCTGGTGCCAGGGACACAGCTGAGCCCTGTGCGGATGTGTGGCTGCTGTAGGGAAACCGGCTGCTGAGCAAGGGCAAAGCTTCATCAGCCCTCCTGGCTACAGACCCCACCTGGGAATGGAGAAGAGGAAAAGTGAGGCAGGCAAGAAGATGAGAAAAGCCAGAGCATGCCAGAGACTTGTGAGTCTCCCTTCCCTCTGTGTGCCTCCTCCTTAGAAGCCTACCTGGAGCTCCATGCAAGGTACTTCTAGAAACAGGGAAAACGTATTACACATCTAAATATGAAGAAATAAAATAGGGGGCAACTGCCTGCAAGATCTCTGTTCCCACAGAATGTTTTCAGCTCTAATTCCAGATTTGCCCACCCATCCATAGGATTTTCTTGGGTCCACCTTTCCATAAGTGCCAAAGAATGTGACATTACGTATACACAAATCTAGAGCTGTAAAAATACCCCTGTGGGTTCATTAGATGTAACAGCACAATTAGTTCATCAGTCCTGGTGTTGCAAAAGGTTTTATCTACCTCTGTGATGGGAAAATCCTATAATCAGCTGGCTGACCTACAAGCCAGGCTGAATATCTGTGCTGTGTCCTCATTTTTAGATGATTGACGAACTGTGCTGAGAGGTTTCTTGCATACTTCTGTTGAGTTAGTTTAACAGCAAGTCTGCCGGAAAACATGTGAGGAGGATGACTTGAGAGACACCCACCTGCCAACATTTGGGGGTTAAAGCAAAAGACATTTTCTTCTGAGATCCTCTTTTTACTGCCTATTTGGGCAGTAAAGTTCAAACTGTAAAGACCTTGACTAATGTTAAAAGGACTCCCTCAACCAAGGAAGAAATTCCATCATCGGGGGGGGGGGCGGAAAAAAGCATATGGGAAGCAGACTGACACCTAGACAATCTTTGGAGGGGTCTGAAAGATCTGGGATGCTTTATTTTGCTCTCAGAGGGTCACAGATTTCAGGCAGGAACATGGAACTAGAAAAACAGTTTTGTTTCCAAACACTGAAGAGATTGTTTTTCTTTTTTTTTTTTCCCTTCAGGCTGTATAATCCCATTCATAAATGAATTAAATTCCACTGAAAAGTGGTGTAGATGGTTTGCTCTCACTACTCCTACAGGAAGGCTGTTCAAGAACATCAAGGATTGCTAAGAGCCTTTGTCTTATTTCTAGCTAAATTCATTCTCAGCTATTTTAAGACCATATGCTCCTATACCAACATTGTTATTCAGCATCAGTAACTGCAGACACATGTACATTTGCTATTTTAAGATACTTCTCTTATTATTTGTTCTTCCTGTGTTAGTCTGCTTTCTGGTTTTCCACTATGCCTTCAATAACTTTTGAGCCTGTGGGTCAATTGCAACCCAATTTGGAAGACAGAAATTACAGGTTCACTGAAAATTAACAAGGTACAAAAAGCCTGAAAGATGAAAGGATGCAGTAGGTACTGAATAATTATGTTTTGTGCCTGCTCCCTGCCCAGCTGGGAGGTGGGTCACATGGGATTCAGTTGGAGTGGAGGGTGCTGTCCTATGGTGTAAGTTATAACAAAAGCAGGAAATTTGGGTTATTGTTGAAAGGTTTAGGCTGCAGAGAGATACCAAACTACATGAGTTTCAACTGGTCATAGGATGATTTCTTTACATTGCCAAGATTCAGTGGTGCCCGCGTTAAAAAAAGGCTGCTGTTCATAGCATGGGTTGCCATTGCAAATTCCCAAATGGAAGAGCCACATGGACTCACATAAGTCAGAAACACTGCAGAAGCACTGGTGAGCCACAGTTCAAGACCCGAGCAGAGAGGGGGAAAACCAGAAGCCTGGACAATAGGGACCTCTTGGGGACAGAAAGAAATTAAAGCCCTGTGCCCCAAGGAATGGCACAAAGATGCTCATACAACTTAGCCCATCACTGTGCTGGTAACAATTTCCAGTGGTGCATATATTTGTGAAATTGAGCCAGCATTTTCACTGCGACAAATACAGACTTCACCTCTGAGACTTAAAAGCTCTTGCTGATATACTTGTGTTAAAGGTACAAAGGATGATGATTTATGTTTTAGGCATGACCCAGGGTCTCACCAAAAAGCAGAGCCCAGGGCTGTACAAACATCATGATTCCACTATTAAAATGATGGCCAACAGGCAAAAGAATTTGATTTATCCATAGAGTGACAGCCTGACAAATCATCAGCCATTTATTAGATCCTGAATTAAACAGCTGAGGCCAAAGCTTTGTAAGCAATTTTAATAGAAAGTAAATAGCACACTGCAAACAAAAAATGTTTACAAGATCCTGTGGCCTGGCCACATGGAAGGGGAACTCTCACAACAAAAAATACATCTGGATTAACCTGATTCTTTTTTCATCTTACGTAGTTATATATCGCTTTCTTGTGTCACTAAAAAACATTTAGCCAACAGACTGAAGGGCTACTAAAGATCAAAATGAGATCCATCCATGAGAAGAGCCTACCTTCCTCACTATATTGATTATTTTATCTTTCCAAGTCTCACATAACCTTTATAGGCTCACCCATCTTTCAGTTTTTCAGGAGGATCTCCTTCCAGAACAAGATCACAACCTTCTGGTGTACTGAGTGCATCTGAAAACACTTTCATACCAGAAGAAAAGGCAGGCTGATGGAATAACAGAAAAGTTTAGAATCCCTTTCCCAATTTTCTTATATTAAAAACAGGCTACTTTGGTATCATACCTCTTCCTTCCTTAACTTTCGGCTGAAGACTGATCCCCATACCGAAGGCTGGGGCTCTGTTACCAGCTGGGAAAAACTGTAACATCGTTGGCACAAACAGGAAGGGTAATTACATGGTCACCACTTCCAACTGGCTATGGCAGTACTTTCAGAGACGTAGTACATTTCCATTAGCAGAAGAAACTGGTAAATGAGTCAAATACTTCGATGCATACCTACAGAGAAAGAACACAGTGCCATTTCCTTTCTGTAACATCAATCACATAGTAAAGGAAAATAGCACTCCATATTTCAAGTTTTCTTACTTTTGTTCTTTTTGGAACACTTCAGTCAACAGTGCTCTTGCTTAGTTTTTCAGAGAGTCACTGTGCTAGTGCTTCTCTGGCTGTTCTCAGCTTTCTACTCTCCTCTCAGTCAGCTCCTGTGACAAATCTGGGCTTCTTAGCCAAAACTTGCATGTACACTTTTCCTCCCGCACACAGCTCACCTGACAGTGCCTAGGTCTCTGCCTTCACACTTAGCCTCTTGACTAAAATGTGCAAAGCCTGACCTGCTTTGCCTCAGATGCTGTTTCAGCTACTTTACTTGAAAAGGAGCACAGCTGCTTCCAGCATACGTTCTGAAGAATAGGCTGCTGAAGAAACTAGTTTTAGCAAAGCTCTCTGCTCACTCTCCCTTTCTTCCTTCCCCATCATAAACCTTTTTGTCACCACCATTCCCATCAATCTACTCACTGTCTGTGCTCCAGAACAGCTGTCCTGACACAGACTGGGGCAGTACCCCAGCTGTGAGTAGGACCATTAACATACCCTTAGGAAAGAGGGTATGAAACAGGGCACTTAAGGAGAGTATTCCTCTCTCAGATTGCAGTAGCCTATAGTTCATGGCCTTTATGAGCTTAATTTTGCATTTTCCTGATCATATTTAATACTGCATTTCTTAATGAATCTGTTTAGTTATTTTTGAATCTATTTATAATTTTGACAGCCATAAAGTTTGGTAGCAACAAGATTTGTAATTTAAATATGCATTGTATGAAAACAAAAACTAAACCAAAAAAACCCAACCAAACAAACAATAAAAAACCCAAACAGCAACAAAAAACTTCTGGTTTTTAATTCTGAAGCCTGATAGTTCAATTTCAGGCCTCTGGTTCCTGCATCTTGAGAAGTCATCTTAGCCATGACTTTATATATAGCGATCATGTCCCTCAGTCACTTTTTGCAGAGCTGAGCCGAATGCTGTCCTAGTTACTATCTCTTCATTAAAAACAACCAAAAAAAGTGCCAATTCATACCTTTCAACATTCTTGCCATCTTGCTTTGAACTTTTTATTGTTTATGCACCTTGGACAGTGAAAACTGCCAGTTTCAGTCTGCTTTGTGTTGCTTACATAATTCTGACAGAAGCTTTCCAATGCTGAAAGTTTTTAGATAAATGTTTGCTTGGTTTGCTGTTAAACTTTTAAGGAAATCAATATATACCTATTTATATTGCAATAATTTCCCAACACTTTATAGCATCTTTCTTCTTTTTTTAAAAAAGCCTGTATTTTAGACCAAGCTGATGGACAGTGATCCTGTAATTTTTAGAATCATCTTACTTCTTAAACCCTATGTAGTTTATTTTAAGGAAGGCACTTGTTCACCTTCAATGTCATAAAAAACCCGAGCTCATCTCCCAGGAAGCATTAATGTCAGCAGGCTTAAGGTCTAGATTGATGGTTGCATGGGCAGTTCTCCATGGCAGAGGGCAGAGTAATTTACAAAGACAGACGTTCTCTCCCTAATCAATTCTTCTGCCCTGCTACTGTCCCTAACCCCTGACACGCTGGTTTTCTGCCGTATGAGCTTTTGAACCCTCATTCCGTTGTTGTACACCTGCAAATGCCAGCATAAGAAGACTGGGAAAGAAGGGGACCAGGCTTCCCATTTGCATCAGCTCAAGCTGCCCTAAAACCTGCCCTTTAACTTTCGTCAAGGTAGTGAAACAATAAGTTGCGTTACAAAGTTAAGTTAATGTAGCAGGTAAGAAGTTCCACTGCTGAACTGAACCTGAGGCTTATACATAGTTGATAAAATGGTCAAATGCCAGGTGTATTTGAAGTGGACCTATTAAGGAGAGTGGACAGAATAGAGACCACCAAACAGCAAGCTTCATACAGTTTCAGAAAGAAAGCTGGTCAGTTCTAGTTGCTTGTACATCCTTACCATTTCCAAGTTACTGTGACTTGGAAGTACCAAATATAATCACAGGGGAAAAAAAAATATAGCATTGCATTTTCATTTAGAACAAGACAACTGCAGTAATTACATGTGTGGACATTTCTTGCTACTAAAGCTGCGATCTGGATTTCATGCTTCAGTAGCAGAATGCCAGATGAGAGGAAACTGCTTATTTTAAATTGTCCAGACAAGAATTACAGGCTTGTCTCAGCTGATAGAACAATGTATTTTCAGCCTAAATTCCTTCCCGCATCTCCTTTTCCAAAGACTGTTCATCTGTTGCCATAGAGACCATTTCCAGTCCACTCTTTTCCCCTGCACAGGTTCTATTCCGGGGGATCACAGCAGCAGCTTCCCTGGCCGCTCTGGCTGTGCCTCCTGCCTGGGAGCAGCCAAGGGGCAACAGTAAATCTGAACATCTGCAACCGCACAATGTACAACTGCTGGTAGCAGAAGCGCCTTTTTTTTTTTTTTTTAATCCACAAAACTGGTACATAATGAGGAGGATAAGCTGTAGCTATGCAGTGCATGAAAATGTGGGCGTGCATCGCGGCTGCCAAATCTACTAGGATGCCTTTTTATCCTTTAAAGGGAGCTGTCACATCAATCATACTTCTAATTTTTTTTTTTTTTTCCTCTGGCTTTGCTGTAATGGAGATTATTAGAAGCAACGGGAAAACAAAAATAATTCCCTTTCGCTCCACTGGTGCCTCTTGCACAAACACCCCCCGCGCCCGCACCCGGGGGAGCCGCTCGCACGGAGCAGCCGGGGCCGCGGCGCTCGGTGACCGTACGATCGCAAATCGCCAGGGGCAGCTGGAGCAGCGCGGGGCCGGGACACGCTCCGCCCTTGGTGAGTTTCACTGCCAGAGACGCCCCAGCCGCACCTCATGCGCCGGCAGCGGCCCCCGCCCCAGGGCCGCCACCTCCCCGCAGGAAAGGCTCCTCCGCTCGCTTCCGGCGCTGCTTTTTACAGGGCTGTGTTTGTTTTAACTTGCTGGGAAAGGGGCATTTGGGAGGGATGGGGAGGCGGGAGGGCCGCCAGCCGCCCGCAGACTCCCCGCCCGACTCGCCCTGCGGGGCGGGACCCGCGGCCACGGCGCCCTGAGGTGACGGTGACGGCCCCGCCCGGCCGCGCGCCCCCTGCACCTCCCGCCTCAGGACCCGGAGCGCGCGCGGCGCTGGGCTCTAGGCCGTGACGTCAGCGCCCGCCCTCGTGGCAGGGCCGAGCTCTGTGATTGGTTCTCGTCAGGCGGAAGCGGCCCCGCCCCCGGCTGGTGGCGGGTTGGCGGGAAGGTCCGGTGGGGCCTGCGGGGCGGTGGGTTTGGGTGTTGCAGGTCGTGCTCGGCCTAACGGCGGGGCTGGGGACCGGCTGTGAGGCGGGGCTGACAGCCTGTGAGAAGAAGGTGACAGCCGGGCCGGGTTCGGCCCAGCCGCAGCCATGCAGGCCTTCCTCAAAGGCCCGTCTTCCATCAGCACCAAGCCCCCCGCCGCCAAGGAGAAGGGCGCAGCCGGGAGCAGCGGGGAGGGCAAGAGGCTCAAACCCATCCCCTGGGTGGAGAAATAGTAAGGGCTCTTCTGGGGCCGTGGGGTCGCTGGCCGAGGTGGCCATGGCTGGTTGTGGGGGTGGGTTGGCTCTGGTGGGGTGTGTGGGACGGGAGGGCGTGACAGCAGAGGGGACCGGTGTCCCCCTTTGGGGCAACAGCTGTAACTCTTTGTGTTGCAGGGGAAAACCAGCACGTGAACTGCTATAACAGCCCTCTGCAGGTGTCACTCAGCAGAAAATGGTTCCATTGCCAATGTCAAGTGGTGCAGTTTCATACAGAAATGCAGAAGTGCAGTAAATGCTTTGTTTTTGAGAAGCCTTGATCGGCTCACAAAGTAGTAATATATTGCAGTCTGCAATCCAGTTCTGCTTCCAAAAGCAGCTCAGGCTGGTGTTTACAATAGGACTAGACAAACAGCTTCCTGAGAAATGAGATCACTTCAGTAATACAGACCAGAGGCATTGCACACATTAGACTGTTATAAGTTTGACCTCAAGTACAAAATTTGCTGTAATTCTTCAGTACCTGGTGTAATCAGAAAGGAAAATGTTTTTCTCAATTTCAGTTTTCTTCTGAAAAATTGTTGGCTAATAAATTGCATTTAATGTCTTTATTTAGTCGCCCCAAAAATGTGGATGAAGTCGCCTTCCAGGATGAAGTTGTTGCTGTGCTGAAAAAGTCCCTGGAAGGTGCTGATGTGAGTGTAATTACAACATCTACCCAGTCAGTGTGTTTAGGCAGAAACTTTAGCCAGTGGTAACAAAACCTTCTCTTTTCTAACTCAGCGATGATCATTTTTAGAGCGATACTTTATGAACGAGCTAAGTGGCTTCTGCATAATATGTTGTGATATATGTGTAAAACTTGCAATGTTTCCAGCATTCTAAGCATTGTAAAGTTGTCAGCTCTGTGATGCAGTTTGGAATTTTTCTGGAAAGCTCAATTGGTTAAAAGTTTCAAAACTGGAAAGGCTTTTGTTGTCTCTGCGCTACTGTTCAGCTACTAATTTGGACATTCGTGTTTACGAGGAGAGGGGAAATTTTTCGTTCATGGAAAAGTCTGGATCGCCAGTCATTCCTAAACAGTTCTAGTGATCTATCAGTGCTTCTATGCAACTGCTAAACATTAAAATAAATGTAGTCTTTGCTAATGAGGAAGTTTAAGTTATAAGTCCCAAGTCTAATACTTAGATAGTGATCCTCAAACTTTTTGGGTTAAAGTTTCCAAGTAAGCCTCTTTGGCTTCAAAAAGATAAGCATGACAACTGCACAAACCGTGCTACTGTGTTGGCATCTGTGACCTAAGAATATAAAGGGGATGAGCCATGCATTTTCCATTGCTTTTGTTTACACTTGTATTTGCTTTTGGATAAAAATTCAGTAAATATTCAGCATAAATGGTGGTTATTTCCTCTGCACCAGGTGATGGGGAGATGGAAGGGCTGAAGGAAGAAATAAAGTAGGTAGCCAAGAGATGGCTGTGCTTTTTGGCAAATGTGAACAATTCCTTCCTTTGTAAATCCTGAGACTTTTTTTTTTTTCCTCAACATTTCACCTGGAAGGGTCATTCTTGTGCTCCAAAAGCTGTTTCTGTTTTCATGGGCTGCTAATGCCAGCTGAAGTGGTCGGTGGATAGAGGCTGTGAAAATGACATTTGTGATGTGGCTGTCTGCTCATCAAGAGTTCACAGGAACAATTTGGGCCTTTCAGAGTTTGTTGGAGGAAGCATTTCACTCATAGTGTGCTCTGATGCTCAATATGTACAGGTAGTCATTACTTTAATCAAAACTTGCGGAAGTAGAAGTCCTTTATTTGTTTGAGCTTAGAAAACCAAAACAAAGCTGGTATGACAGAACTGGGAACGACTGGCATAATTGCTTTCTGTAGTTCGTATCTCTAGATTCAGTTTACTTTGATAATGCTGTTGTAATGTGACCTTGTACCCATGGAAATCCGGGTTTCAACAGCAATGCTGCTATAATACAATATTTGTACAGTTGACGTAATTAGGAAGGAACTATTAACAGCTAAGGAGAACTGAGGTGCTGCCACCTATTCTGTCTGGACATGTAAGTCATGTAATATCACTTGGGTGATGGGTTGTGAAGTTCTATTTTGAGCAACAGCTATTTAAAACCTCACAGCTTCTCGATCAGCAATTTTTCAGATTATGAGCACTAGTACACTTGTGTTGAATTTGCCTCCCGAGTTGAAAAGACAAATTGTAACTTCTGCTTGCGGTTACAGGCCTTAATTACCCAAACTCAGCAAGGCATTTGAGAACAAAATTATGCAAGTACTTTAAAATATTTGACACTTTTAATATTTAGACATTTTTGTTAGTTCTTGAAAGGACTCATTCTGTCAAAAAGGCAGAAGTGTAGTTTGAATTCTGATGTGGCTGGTACTTATTTCAGAAGTTCTTGCTGAATTTGGAGATCTGGTGAGGTCAAAGAAACAGCTGTGACAATGCTGTAGGTTTGTGTAATGCACTTTATTTAAACCTTAGTGGTGAAAACAGAGAGCCAGGCCTTTGTTGATTGGCCTGTATTTGTGGACCTTGGTTTGGGACCTGCTAAATGGAGCAGGACTTAAGTCCCTGGTGTGTCTCTGTAACAACAGCATCTGTCTTCTTGTAAACTGGGGAGACCAGAGTGGTTTTGAAATGGAGAAGTTGATTTCTGTCTGCCAGGACTGTTGGTTTGTTGTTACTTTTTGCAAAGAAACTGACAAAGCTCATAGTAGTATTTAATTTTCATTTCCTTGATGATGTCTTAATGATCAACAAGAGAGTTAGGTGTCAGATTATCATTGCAATTTACGTCTTCACATGTACTGAAACTTCTAGAAGAGGAGTTGGGGTTTGCACTATATGTGGTAACTTTCCCACAAGCAGGGTGATGGCTGCAGGTATCCTGCTCTACCCTGGCAAGTGTGGAAAAATGGATAACCAGATCAGGTTGCAGTCTGTTTAAAAATACTGCTGCAGTTACATAAAGGATTAGGCTGTGCTTGGTGAGAAAGCAGTGTAAATACTGGTGAGAACTTCAGCGAGAAACAGGCATAAATGAGGTTGAAAAAGAAACAGTGGTAAAGTGTGGGTTTAATGGAATTAGGAAACAGATTCTTATGAAAGCCTCTTACCTGCTAATGCTGCTTTTGAGAACCAGTAGAGTGTCAGTTAGCACAGAGGCAGAAATTATGAATCTCCACAAAAACGTCTACCCTTGCAGTGTGCTAATCTAACATGGATGTTGGGGAATTTTCAGCTGTCATTCAGTAAACATTTTCTCTCCCTGGAGCTTTCCTGAAAGATACAGGGTGATAATAATGTTGTGGTATCTAATTAAACTTGAAAAAAAATGTTTGTTAGTACTGGCTGCTGTTTACGTTTCAGTAACTAGGGAAACAAGCAATGAATGATTGGCAGAGTGTGCAAAACTTGAAATGGATTTATTTACTATAAACTGACTGAAGATTGAAATTCTTCTGCCTGCACTTTTATGGTATATACACAGTTGAATCTGTTCTCTGTGTGTTATCTTAGTTGTTAAAGTGGGATGCTTGTTACCAAAATGGTCTGTCTGTATTTCATTTTCTGATTATGGATTATTTACCCCTGTATTTTACTCTGCTTTTTTGCTGTCCCCATTCTGTCCGCATTGCTTGCTATATTCAGCATAAAATTCTCTAATCTAATTTTAGTTGACTCTTTAAAAATAGAACATTTATTAAGGGCTGGAAATCAAGTCAGACTGAGAGGTTTGTCTTTTTGCTATTGATTGGAGGGGATTTTGGGACTCTTTTTCTAAGAATGTAGAACTGGAACATTCCTTACTGCCAAAGGCAGCGGTTTTAAAGTGCAGCCTGATAATTTATAAGAGGAATTACTTGAAATGGTATAGAAAGCTATCACTCCTATGCTAATTAGAAAGCTGCTTGATTTCAGCCAGAATCTAGTCATGGCTAACTTATATGAATCTGATTTATGCCAAATTTGTTCTTTGTCCCTGTGTTGCTCTGCTATATTTATGGAGATCAGTCATATTCCATCTTAGCTTTTGTTTCACTGATCTAACTAAATCAAACTCTTTACAAAAGTCACTTCTCCTAAGATGGGCTCTTCACTGCGTTAATCACCTTTTCCAGTTTGGATTCATCATCCCTGACTGGGTGACCTGAGCTGTGTGTAGCTTTGCAAATGAAGCTTTCTCAGCCCCATGTTAGTATTAGTAATTTTCCATCTGCATTAAAAGTGCACATCCCAGGACTACTGTGTTACACAGGCTTACACTGTTCGTCTGACTGACAGACAAAATGAAATCCGCTTGTATTTTATTCCAGCTGATTAATTCCAGGTCTTTAGCAGATATTTGGGTATATTCTCAAATGGTGAGATTTCATGCTTTGTGCTGCTAAATGTCATCCTATATTTTACTGTAGTCTTTGCTGTGCTGCTTTGGTTTTCCTGTGTCAGCATATTTCTTTAATGCATTGCTATTTTTTTATGCTGATGTTATTAACTAACTTATTTGAAAGATGAGTTAACCTAATCTCTTTAAGAAATGCCACCAGTTTCCTCCTTTGAAAAAATCCTTGGATGGATGTAGAAGTTTGCCAGCGCTGTGCATTCCAGTGGGTTGTTGCCAGCATCTCTCTTATTAGTGTGGGGACACCTCTGCATTGCACCCACTGCAATGTCGTGCAGGCTCACAAGCTTTCTTGTACTTTTTGGAGTTAGTGGCAGCCCAGAATTCTCATCATGGCTTGAAAAGGCCGTCTGGGGAGCTGAGGAAGGACACGGGGGTTAACCTGCACCAGATTTTGTCACAGCTGCACTGCTGCTAGTATCCGGACTGTTCGAAGGGCATTCTTGGATAAATTTGCCTGTCACTGCAGCCATAACAGTAAGTTCTGTAGGCTTTAGTGACCTCAGGCGTGACCTGGAGGGAATATATCAAAATAAAATATAAATCGAAGTATCAGTTTTGGTAAAACTTGTGATGGTGCCACCAAAAAACATGTGATGGTTGCTGTCTTATAAACAGCAACTGTTTGTCCTCCTTCAAAGCACTATGTGCAATGACCTAGAAGTGATAGAGTTTATATTATTTAACAGGAGAAGTAGATAGTTTCTGTTCTATCAGGTGCTCAGATTTTCAGTAGGTTTTCCTATTTGAGATTTGGTGTGTTTGTTGCTTTTTTTAAAAAATGGTCCCTTGCTGTTTCAGCTTCCCAATCTGTTGTTCTATGGCCCACCTGGGACTGGAAAGACTTCCACTATTTTGGCAGCTGCTAGAGAACTCTTTGGGTAAGCTGGAATCAAGTTACTTTGGTCTAATCAAGTATTACATGTCTTCTAATCATGTGGCAGGGTCCCTCTGGTCATCGCCTGTTCTTATGTAGCTTCTAGAAACTTTCTCATACTTCTAAGGTCTTTTTTTGGGAGTATCTTCACATTCTAATTAACTTCTAATGTGATAATTCTTTTTCATTTGCCCTGTCACAAGTCATTGATTTCTGTTACCAATACAGACTTGCAACACTTGAGACTGGCAGCCCTGTAACCCTGTAGCAAGGAGCATGAAAAGAAGTGGCTTGCTTATGCCTTACTGAACTTGGTAAAGGAATTCCAGTTTTAATGGTATATCCAGCAAGTTGTTAGCTTCACATATCTCAAAGCACTTCATAAATGTCAGAATTGTAATCTTTCCATCATGCACCATTGAATTGTGTCTGGAAATAATATTGGGAGTCAGGCTAAAATTCAGCATGTGTACATTCATCAGCTCAGTTGTACCACTTGGGAGTTTTTGAGTAGTGACTTCAGTGACCCATAAGCAAATGGCTGAGAAGGTGGTTTGATGTTATGAACAAATCCAATGTTGAGCTCAGTACCCCACCAGCCCTGTCATCTTTAATTTTTGGCTCACGTTGTTTTTTTGGAGAGAAGCACTTCTAGTTTAATAGTAGGAAAACTACTCCACATTGTGTGTCCATTTGCATTCCCAGAACTTAAAATCCATTGTATTAATGTTTAACTCAGAGGTGCTGCTGTATAGTAGTGCTGCTAAATACTGCCTTTATTATACTTTCTAGATATTTCTTTCTGGTAGTATTGCAATGGAAGAGCACTGCCAGTGACTGTGTCTGGGCATTTCACTTGTTCTTCCACATTGCTTATATAATATAATGCTCTGAACTTAGGAAGCCAACTTCCTATCTTTTTTTCCTGGATAACTGATGTAATGTTACACTTCATTGTTTTCTGCAGTCTGAGAGGTGATTTTAAAAACAGCTAATGGAAATTCATACCTAAGATTTAATGATCTCAACTGTCTTTTAACAAAGTATGTTATTTAGTAATGCTGGCAAAAATAATACCTGCTGTCGAAAAAGGCCAGGAGGGTTGTTGATGTACTTTATAATGTATCATTACAAGAGTTAGCAGCTAACATGCTGCAATAAAAATTTTGCAGGCCTGAATTATTCCGGCAAAGAGTCCTTGAGTTAAATGCTTCTGATGAGCGTGGAATACAAGTGATTCGGGAAAAAGTGAAGGCTTTTGCTCAGCTGACTGCGTCTGGAAGCCGTTCAGAGTAAGTGCTGGACAAAACTGCTCTGGCTTAGGACACAGCATGTGGTTGTTTTTGTTTAGGTTAACTTTATAATTCTAATATGAGCGATGGGTCAGCACTGCCCAGAGGTTTGTAACACGCACGGTGCTTTAACCAAGCTTTGACTTCATGTAATTTCATGTTGAGAGTTTGAATACCCCAGAGGAACTTTTACTAGTGCTGTCAGAGGCAGACAGGGAAAACCCCAACAGATTAAACCTTCTGGATTTGGTCATATGTTGTTGCCTTTGCGAATGTCTGACTGCCGTAGAAAAGCCGCTTTGGGTAAGTTGTGGTGGAAGTTACTTCTCTAGTACCTCTAATGTGCAGCATCTCATACAAGTTGGGTGCTAGTTTAGAAGATGCTAATGAGATTCTGGTGTTAGGTGCTGAGAAGCCCTGTGCAGGTGAAGCCGTATGTGTGGGAAAAACAGGTTGTAGAAAGCAGCAGGGAGAAATGGCATGTCAGGACTCTCTGGCACAAAATGGTCTTGTGTACTGGAATTAGTCTGTTGCAGTGTCCTATAAAGTTCAGGGAGCTGGAAAGCCTGTACAGAGAGCAGCTGCATTTCTTGTTAAAAGAAGAAACTTAAACCAAGAGTATATAGTTTGAAGGACTTTTACAGTATTCAAATGTCAGTCTTTTTGTGGGAACTCTGAATATGTTCTATTTGTCGGGTGTAAGTACTTAAGTAAAATATGACTTGCTATTTGCGGTGGTTTTTTTTCCTTGTCTCTACATTGCATGTCTCTTGTATAACAGATTTTTTATTTTTCAGTGGTAAAGTTTGTCCTCCTTTTAAAATTGTAATTCTGGATGAAGCAGACTCAATGACTTCAGCAGCCCAGGCAGCCTTGAGACGCACAATGGAAAAAGAATCTAAAACAACACGGTTTTGCCTTATTTGTAACTACATCAGCAGGTACACGTGGAATTTGTTGCTCATTTGGACTTGTTGCTCTTCCTATTCTGTGCTTTTTCTTCTTCTTCTTCACTATGAGGTTGATATCTAGTTGTTGTAGTTTTGAGTTAGAGATGTAACCACATGAGATGTCCCTGCTCATTGCAGGGGGGTTGGACTAGATGGCCTTTGAAGGGTCCCTTCCAACCCAAACTATTCTATGAATACAAGAATGAAGGCAATGTTTAGGTATTGTTATTTCTTAGTGTTGCAGTTTTAAGGTTATGCCGCCCTTTTCTGCCTTGATAGCTTTGTCTGTATGAATTTGACCCATGTGTTCATTTACCAAGCATGTACCTTCCTTCCTTTCAGAATAATTGAACCTTTAACATCGCGATGCTCCAAATTCCGCTTCAAGCCTTTGTCAGACAAAATCCAACAGCAGAGATTATTGGATGTTGCTGAAAAGGAACACGTGAAAATCAGTAGTGAGGTAGCTTCATGGTTGCCATAGAATTTTATTGCTTAGTCCAGTGCATGACAGTGAAAGTCAGCATACTTTTCCAGACTGCTCAGTTGTATTAAATATGATATATATAAACTCATTTAGCTATTATTCTCCTCCTATAGATAGGATAAATTTTAAGAGTCTTCCTAAAACCAAAAATGTCCACCAGAGAAAACTTGAAGCAGAACTGTGGGACTTTTTGTTCTTTGCTGAGTATACTTGCATTAAACCACGCTTTGTTCTGAAATCACCAGTGCACGTTGATATTAGCAGAGAGGTTGCCTTGTAACTTGTGTACTGTGCTGGTCTGTGACAATCTGCTTTAGGCACCGCTTGATGTTTTAAAATCAACGTGCTGAGAAAGTGTATTGGATTTTAATTAACGGGGAACATCTCACTTGGCATTTCTTGACATTATTTTTCAGGCAGTATCTTACCTTGTTAAAGTGTCAGAAGGGGACTTAAGAAAAGCAATTACTTTTCTTCAAAGTGCCACTCGCCTCATGGGCGGGAAGGAGATCACAGAGAAGATAGTCACTGAAATTGCTGGGGTAAGCTGGGCTTTACAGTCTCTCCTGTAATTATTCTGAAAAGCATTGGTGTAGTAATTGTACTTGCTACTTGTATCTATGTCTCCCTTTGCTCAAAGTCTGATTAAAAAGTTGGTTTATACCCATTAGTGTTGCAGGATGGTACTGATACACTATCTGCCAGAATTTTAAGGGCTGCCTGATTCTGTATGTTTAGTACATAGCCAGTTTCTAGCAACTTACTCTGTAAATGAAAGAAAACTGTAAAATAGTAATCTAATTGAAACTGAAGTTGAAATATTCTGCCCATGAATGCAAAAATGTATTGCCTTTTGTGGGACAGTAGACTAGAATGTCTTTTTGGCACTTTTATATATGTAATGTGTGTGTGAGTGTGTAAGTATAAATTACTGCAAAATGTGGTTTGGAAACACCACAGGGGAATGACTTTCAGTAGCAGCTCACGTTCAACTTAACGTTCTCAGTGATGGTGTCTCCTCAAGGATCTGTGTAGGATCTTGCTTTCTGACAAAACAGCGGTGATTTCTTGTAGAATGACATGGGTAGTACTGACAGGGACAGGAGAAACCTGAGAGGAAATGCATTTAATGAAACTTGTGTGAAGGGGTTCCTATAGCAACAAAACACTTATCCTCTAAAGCGAGAAATGTGAGATGAGGAGTTGAGGAGCTGGAAAATAAATGAGCTTTAATGACAGACAGGCTTCCCTTGAAGGTGCTACCATCGTAGCTAATTGCAAGGGTTGTGAGGTTTTCACTGAGATGGAACCAGAGGCAATTGCTGCTGTGCGTGTTTTACAGAGCAGTTTTAAACAATATTCTCAGTGAACTTATTCTACGTATCTAGCTGTCAAATAGAGCTGGATTTCACTTGTAGATATCATTAAATCATCGTTTCTAAGAAACCTGTTGGAAGCGGTCTAAGTTGACTGTAATATTAGGAAACACAAGCATGAAATTTCATTATCGACTAATGCTTGTTTAATCCAAAGGAATACAACCTCTTCATAAAGACCTCAACTTCCTGGTCCCACGTAACTTTTGTGACCCTGTAGTGACCTTGGTACAAAAGATTAATAAAGAAGCTTGAAACCAACTGTCCAGACACTCAACTGACAGGCATGGGAAGGAGTAGGGGGAGGATGTGGGCAGTGCTGCTCTGCTCAGAGCTAAATCATGGCATCTGACAACTTTATTTCTTCTGTTTTATTGTCTGATCTTTTTGCATTGGGCTTTTCTTGTATGTCCCTGGTGTGTCACTACAGAGAAGACTGATTTGCTGTTTTCTTTAGGTGTAGAATGGTACAGAAAGCATTGGCTGATAAATTGTTAAAGTATGTCCTCCACATAGTGTCTTGAATAAGCGATTGTGTATTTGGATTTATGAACTTGGCTTTGACAACTCACTGTCATTATGTAGTTTTTATTTTAGTATCACCAATATAGGACAAACATAGCTCTTTAAATTTAGCTGGTCTGTCTTACATACTTGCTTGAAAGTGGTTGGGTGTGTAGAGGAATGAAATGCTAACATGGCCTCACTCATAAACACTTTGTGTCTGTTATTGTAAGCATCAACTTCAAGTTTACAAAGTTGAAATTAAGAAATGTAACTTCTTGTTACAGGTCATCCCTAAAGAGACAATTGACGAACTGCTGTCTGTCTGCCAGAGTGGTTCATTTGAGAAACTGGAAACGCTGGCAAAGGTAGAGTCCTCGTGCTCGGGCCTGGGTGTCTTTCTGTGTCACTGTCCTGGGGATCCTTTGCTGCTGGGCTGCACCTGAGGAGAGTTTGGCCTCAGGTCAGTCAGGGTGCGCATTTCAGGAAGCACAGTTAGTGCTCTGATCGTTCCTTTCTGAGGAAGAACGGTCAAAGGTGCAAATTATATTCCCTCCCAGTCTGACTCAGGCTTTCTCCTGAGTTAAACTGGTGACGTAGAGCTGTTGGGCTGAATTAGGCAGAGCAGGAATTCCTAGCGGGACACTTGGCTCAGGCCTTTAGAACTGTCTCTTTGGTGGGCTGGGCTTGTCTCTGGACTAGTTACCTTCTTGGTCACGCAGAAGCTGTGTTAGATGAGGAGTATCTGAATAAAGCTGGTTTAAGTCTTCAGTTTTAAAATAGTTCATGTTAATCTTACAGTACACTAGTGAGTAAGTTTGTCTGACAAACTGCCATGACTTAAAATAGACCTTGCTGGAGAAGGCACAAGCTACTGGTTTATAGAAGTGAATTGATTTTCTTTAATACAGAAAAGGTTTTCACTCTCTGTGAAGAAATGGGAAATTGCTAATCTTGTGAGTTTAAAGGAGGCTCAGACAGTCTTGAACTGGCTTTTAAATCAAGTTGTCCCTGACAGGGGAGCATGCCATAGCACCATTCTTCCTTCCAGCGAAACGTTTCACGCCTGTATGTAAAAACCCAGTATTGGTCAGGCTCCTGCTTTTTACTTGGCTGAGCCTTATCAAATAGTTTTGGTAGGACATCTGGTTTTGAGCCCGGATTTATTCTCCTGTAAACTTGCAGCAAATCTTGGAATTCTTGTGCCAGGATTTGTGCAGATATCACAGCCTTATACTTTCACATTTACTTACCATGATTTATGTCTTGATCTTAAGAGGCGATGATATGGATTGTCTGCATCCTTAGAGCTGGTATAGTCAGGCCATGTTCTCATCTAATATGGAACTGTTCACCAGTTTCAAGAGTAGGTGAGGGTTTTGTTGCATGTATTGGTGCTCAATATGCAGTTGACACAATTTGAGTGGATACTTCTGTAAAACATGGGTGTGTATTTTGTTGCACAGAAAAACAAGGTTGCACCAACTCTTTCTGTTTTCACAAACACTCTGCCTAAATGGCTTAATGGAACACTGTTCTCAGTCTTTGATGCTTTTGTAACTGGGAACTACTGATTTTTTTAAAAAAGCTATCTTTAGTTGCCATGGTTTTTCTTTGATTTGAAAAGCTTTAGCTTTCCCGGTGTCTCTGTGCCCGCGGCTAGCGACTGCCAGGTGAGGGAGATAAATCAAAGTAGGTGGCAGCTGGAAATGTGAAGGCTGTGAAACTGCCACATGATGCTGCAGATGCTAAGCTTTCCTAATTTTAGAATAAGATTGGGCAGGTTCAGTGGAGGTTGTTGAATGCTTAAAATGTCTCTAAGCTCACAAAATCCCCGAGATGTGAATTGCCAGACAGAAGCTGGAAGAATATTTGGGCAAAATTACTGCTATATATGCCTGCCACACTCTTGCAGGCTTTGCTCGGTGCTCAATGAGGGTCACTGTCAGGCAGGATGCTGGACTGTGTGCAAACTATTGACTCTTCCTCTAAAATGTCAAAGTTCCGTAATAAATTTCAGTACAGATTGGTTTTCCAGTTTGTTGCTGAATTATTGCCATTTTCCTGACACAGAATCTCATCAATGAAGGGTATGCTGTTGCTCAGCTGGTAAACCAGCTGCATGATGCTGTTGTTGAGAGCGAAGCTTACAGCGACAAAGAGAAATCTGCCATAGTTGAGAAACTCGCGGTAAGTCTGTAGCTTGAGTTAAAAAGGCCTCACATTAATCTCCAGTGATTAATATTTTTTTATTCTCTCTTCTAAGAAGTGCACAGAATGATTTCTTTTTTTTTTTTTTTAGTCCTGAATGTTCCTTGGTAGAACATAATGTTTTGTCCTGAGAAATTTCATGGGAAGGAACTATAATCTGGTTAAGTGAATTATTAGTCATGTTATACTGTTCTAATGGTGCTCATGCAAGAGGCTTGCACGTTTGTGGGTTTTTTAATATAAAATGAGGGAAAATTAAGTCAGGGGGACTGCAAACTTCATCTTTGTGTTCTCCACTGTAACTTAGAGACAGCTGGCTTGAGCACCACCATTTTAAGAGGGTTTTTAACTTCTCTGTTCTGTTTGCAGGAAGTAGACAAATGCTTGGTGGATGGAGCTGATGAATACTTGCAGCTGATGAGTCTCTGTGCCCTGGTGATGCAGCAGCTGACACAGAACACTTAACAACCCCTTCTCCGTGGCTGGCAGCAGAACAGCTTTTTGTTTCATGGGGAGCTGAGGTTGAGGGCAGGGACCCGTGTACTTTTGTACTGTTTTTTTTCAATAAAAAACTGCTCAGCAGTTGGAAAATCTCATGCTGGGATGTTTGATTGAATTTTTTTACACTAGGTTAAAGAGATCTCTGGCTGCTGAGGGGCCAATAATGCTCCTGCTTTGTAGTTCTTTGTACATTTACACATAGGATAATGCATCAAAGATGAGCATATACATGCTGCACTTAAGTTACCATCAGCTGAAAGCTTTGAAATAAAGGAGTTGTTTCTGTCAGCCTAGGTTGCTCAGTTTTGAGACAATTTAGTGGGGCATGTTCCAATAGGACAAGGGGTGATGGTTTTAAGCTAAAAGAGGGAAGACCACAGGTCTTTGTGGTGGTTCAACATCTTTATGGCTGTGTTGGGCTTCCAGAGATGTTTGAACATTCATCAGATTCTGTTCATTTGAAAACTGAATTCCCTGTACTGCCACACCTTCCAGAGTGCTGCAAGTAAAGGACCTGGCCTGGCCCTGTGCTTTTACATTAAGTCAGTACTGAATTATTAAATGGGCCACTTCCTACTCTGATGAAAGGGTATTTCAGTATTATAGACACATGTCAATCACCCATGAGCTGTGTCACATGGGCACAGCCTCTGGCTCCTTCACTTACTGGCCAAGCTTGAGAATCACATAAAGCCCGTAACTGATAAAGCTTGGGAGGTCTGGACAGGGAGCAGCTGATGCTGCCGCTCTGCATTACTGGAGCTCCATCCTGCCAGGTCACACAGCTGAGCTGCGATCCCCCTCCCCCTCCAGCCAAGGAGCAACTATTCACAATTTAAGTGAATATAGAAGTATTTTATTGAACATTCAAACTTCATTAAGACATGTGCAATATGGCAAATTTTACTGGGTTTAACCCTAACTAAGACAATAGTATGATTGCTTGCTTGCTGGGGCTTAGCAACAGGGTCCAGATCACACTTACCACTAATTAAATACTTTATTGAATAAATACATATGAAACAAAAATGCATTTTAATGCTCTTATAAAAGTTTAGAGATTTTGAAAGGCCTTTCCAATTCAGTCTGAAGTGTAAGTACATACAATAAAGGAAGGTAGGCTAGTTTAACATAATTGGCTGACTTTATACAGCACTTGTATCTTTTAGTCCATAAGTAAATTATTAAATGATAAAGAACATCTAATACAACCACTTCTATGGAACTAGGAAATAAATTTCTAATAAAGAAAAAATTTACAGACCCCATGACTTTCCACCCAACCCCAACAGTCTAACCCTAAAGTGGATAAAGCCAGTGGCTTTCCCCACAAGAGCTCACGACAAAAAGTCGCTTCGCTTATCAAAAATCTGTATTTCTGATCCGTTATGAGCATTGAGACAAGATTCAATAAATCCCCAAAGAAAGAAGCACAATGCACGTTGTGAATCGCCTATTCAGCAACAGCGATCACGGCATTCAGACACCTCATCCCAGGGATTAAATGAGATCAGCCACATTCATTGGCATCTCCTCCACTGTAGTATTGTAGAAAGTCTCAATGTCTCGCAGGATCCTCTTGTCCTCTTCAGTGACAAAATTTATAGCCACACCTTTTCTGCCAAAACGACCACCCCGGCCAATTCTGCACAAAAAGAAAAGCACATTTCCACACAAGTTAACTACTCTGATTCGCTTCAAACCTTGGCAAGAGCCTTTCACTAACTGTTGCTCTTTATCTGCAACTGGCTGGTTTGTGCTCTATTTACAGGGCTTGCTGCTACCAAAGGCACATCTAGGCAGGAAAAACCATCAGTGCCAGGAGTACAGAAGCAGCATCCATCCCATGCAAAGCAGCAGCAGTTACTCTCTTGGCTGCAAAAAATTTTGTGCTTGGTACTGTCATATGAAGTCCCAGCTCAGTCTCCCCTCTACTCTGCCAACAGCCCCCCCTACCACATGCATCCAGTCCCAAACACATGGCATACAAAAAATAAGCCACTATTCAAAAAGATCAGATTGTTCCCAAATCAATCCAAACATATCCAGTAATATGGAACAGCACACTCAGCCTGAGAATTTTAATTCAATTTAACTGTTTCCAGTAGGAAAACTTACTGGGTGTTTTTTGTTTTGTGTTGGTTCTTTTTAAATCAGAAAAATCCAAGTTAAACATTTTTGTATAAGTCCAAGTCAGTCACTAAAGCATCACATTACAGTTTAGCTACACCCACCTTTATCAGTTCTACCTTCCCACAGATGGCACAATAAAGCACATGTAGTCAGCAAGAGGTTAACATACAAAAATGGCTCACAAAACATAGTGATTAATCACAACACACCACAAAAGGGAGAATCCCACTGTGGAAGAGGAGCCACCAAGAGCATAAAGGGCACACAGAACATGACCACAGCTGGACCTCCAGAAGCAAGGCAGTCCTGCACAACTGGCTTGCTGGGATGCTGAAGGTCTAGCAGCAGCACTCAGCAGCAACTGAACATCAATTGGGACCTACTGATGGAGCTCACGCTGCTGCTATGCCAGTAACAGCTTTTGTAGGGGCACTCTACAACCTACTTGACAAAAAGGCAGTTCAGCAGCTGGTAATTTCTCCCAGACCTCAGCAACCAATGATTGGCCATCACTGAACTTAGCACACTTAGAAGTTTTCCCATTGCTTTGTTTTACTGTCTAAAAGCTCTGCTCTTCCTTAGAATCATAGCTGGGCAAGTTAAGGCTAGCTAAGGCTTTTTTAAAGCAGAAACACAAGTAGCTTATTTCCTGTTAGCTTAACTAGCAGTTACCATATTAATGGATGCATAACCCTCCTTGCTATTGGTAAGGACTAAATGGAAAACCAGGCAAGGTTCTATGCCCATTTCCACAGGGGCCATGACACTCAGCACAGCTTCACTGCCTAGAGGACAGAACTAACCTGTGAATGTAGTTTTCACGATTGGTTGGCAGGTCATAATTAATCACCAATGACACTTGCTGCACATCAATACCACGAGCCTGAAAAGCAATACAGATTCTTTAATGCAAGTCAAAGGCTTCAGATTTAACTATTTATCCTGTGTATTTGTTGACCACATGGTTAGTGATGAACTACAACTGTGTAGTCCATAGTGGAGCGTAGTCTTTACTCTTCCAAGAAGCTCCAAACAGTTCAGGCTACAAGAACCTTCACTGAAATATGAAGCTTTTGGCATCAGTTTTGATCAGAAATATTTTTGCTGTAAGATAATACTCACCAGCAAGTCAGTAGTGATCAGGACACGGCTTGATCCTGATCTAAACTCTCTCATGATAACATCCCGTTCCTTCTGGTCCATGTCACCATGCTGTAGAATTAAAAGTTCTAATTACTACAGTTGCAGTACCTCAGACTGATAAATCTTTAGAAACAAAAGCAATGTATGAAACCTAGCGTCCCCACCTGCCTGGGAACAGAGCAGGCAGGGATAGGAGGAAGCACTTTTCTTTAAGCAGGGGGAACGATAATACAGCACTGCACAGCTATATTATAACTTTCCTGCTTTTAATCCAAATTTATGTCATTATTATTTGGTTTGCAGTATGACATTTCAGAAGTTATGTGGAAGCACCAGTTCTTACCAGAGCTGAGACTGTGAAGTCCCTGGCATGCATCTTCTCTGTAAGCCAGTCTACTTTTCTCCTTGTATTCAGGAAAATAACAGCCTGTGTAATGGTCAGTGTCTCATACAAGTCACAGAGAGTATCCAGCTTCCACTCCTGAACAGAACAAAGGTGATCAGGAAATCAGTCATACCAACAACTAACATTTAGTACATAACACAAATCCCAAACAAGGAATAAAACTCATAAGTAACAACCAACTAAGCATGCTCTAGTATATAATTGTATTCAGTATGATCTGGAAAGTTAGAACAAGACATCAAGCAAAGGTTCTGCATCAACTGTTGCACCAAATCTTCAGACACAGGACACTGGACATTAAGAAAGAGGTCCACCCCAGTCATTTTTGATCCAGTGCATAGTTGTTCTTCTTCCTGCATGTACTCTACTAGCATTATTACAGAAACCAAAGCTCAGCCTTGGTTTCTGTAATTTTAGTACAGTGCTTTAACAAGAAGGTAGGAGAACGTAAACTGAACTCTCCCAGCCAGAGCCAAGTCCAACTGATACCAACCTCTCTTTCAACATTAATGTAGAATTGCTTGATACCCTCCAGAGTCAGTTCTTCCTTCTTCACCAGAATACGTATGGGATCTCTCATGAACTTTTTGGTCACCTCCAACACATCCATTGGCATGGTAGCTGATAGCAACACAACCTAGAAGGCATTACCCACTGTCAGCATGTGCCTGGACACTAGTTTTTGAGAATTCAGCAGTTCTCAGCTACACTGTAATCAAATCCACATCCATCAATTTAACCATGTAAAAGGTTTTTACCTGGATGTTTGTGCTTAGTTTCTGAAAGATCTCATAAATTTGATCCTTAAATCCACGGCTCAACATTTCATCAGCTTCATCCAGAACAAACATTTTGATCCATTTAGGTGCTATTAAAAAAAAAAAAAAGTATCTCCTGAAGTTTCAGAATGTACTAAATAATTCTATTAATGTCACTTTCCAACACAACTCTGCAATTACAGCAAATGCATTACTTAAGCTCTTAAGGGTGTGATATTTATGTTGGAATTTCATAATCAAGAACAAAATCAAGCTCATACTTACAAAGGTAGCGTCTGTTTAACATATCAAACACACGCCCTGGAGTGCCGACCACAATGTGTGGAGCCTCAGCCTGTAGTTTTTGCATTTCATTGCGAACATTTGTACCACCAATACACGCGTGGCATGTTGCTCCCATGTAGTCTCCAAGGGCCAGAATTACCTTCTGAATCTAAAATAAAACCCTCTGATTAGTAGCAGTTCCTGGTACACTCAAGATTAAGCCCTGTTATCATTGGTGCTTATGGACTTTAGAAGCCAACAGAGCAAGCAAGGATTTTGCAGGTGTAACAGGTGCTAATGATTTTGCCCAAGTGCTTCTTACTGAAGTCATTCACTAGAAAGTTTAAATCAGAGGGGCACTTCAGTTACATTTTTGTCCCTACTAGATGAACTAGCTGAAGTGACTACCACAAGTCTGCTATGAAGTTAAAAAGCAGGGCCTTCCAGAAGTGAACTGAAGTTTTGAGCTGCTAAGGCTTCTGAAAGTTAAGCACTGCAGGAAGTTCATACAATAGTGTGCAAGTGCACTGCAATATGCCAGGCTTTGAAACAAGTTTCACCTCACTAACATCTTCAGAGTAAAACAGACACTAAGCATTCTGATGAGAGCATCTTGTTCTGCTAAGCTGCTTTTTTTACACTTCTTTCCTGTCTGATTTAGTATAGTTTTACTTTCAAGAAAAATCTTCACTATAGCACTTGCATCTCAATAGATACTGCTGAAAACAACAGTTCATTGTATATAACCTATTTTCTACTCTTATTTTGAGTTCTGTTCAACATTTTATCTGAAGACCCTACATTACTGATATAAATTAATCCTAAAAATTGAGTAACCTTTAAGTTTGGCTAAACATTCCCACTTGGTAACACAGAATACAAAGCCTTGAAGGTGAAGCAAACATGCAATAAATATCAGTCAGTCAGGAAAATATCACAAAAATAGAAAAGCAATTAGTAAAAAAGATCAGTGACCACATGTGCACTGCTGTTTTCATGTTGCACAACTGCATACAAGTTCAAATAGCTTCAAAAAGTATGTTTGGTTTCCACTCAGAACACTTGTGCTTTTAATAACAGATCTTGTGTTTTGTTTTTCTGCTGAAGATGCTCCCTAGAACCATACACAGCACAGCAGCAGCTACAGCACACCGTCCACATACAACAATTTAACTTTTTAAACAGGCAGAGACCTTGTGGGACAGAAGTCCGTTTATATCCCGCATTATTTAACACAAAAAGGGTTCTGAATGGATATTAGCTACAGCCCCTTAAGAAGCCTTTTTATTGTCTCAGTTGTGAAACCTGAAACCTATGCAACACACAAGCAGCTTTTTGTTGTTAACTACACTATCAATACCTGTTGAGCCAGTTCTCTGGTAGGGGCCAATACTAGTGCTTGGGTCTCCTTGAGATCAATCTCCAACTGCTGCAGGATGGAAATAGCAAATGTGGCTGTCTTGCCAGTACCTGACTGAGCTTGAGCAATCACATCATACCCTAAAAAAAGTAGGATACATATTTACTGCTCCCACACAAGAAATTCATGTTGTTAGTTTTAGTTTATTCCCTTTGAAGTAAGTGATCAGTATTAATAGTTCTCTCCATTTCAGGTCAGTCCCGAAAGATGGTGTACCATCATATCACTTTTTCAAATAATGACTAAAAAGAGGTATCACCGTTCACTAATAAAACAGTGCAAGCATTTTACAACACTTAGTTATCAGATGTTGATACCACCAACAAATGAATCACCCACGTACCTTTGATGCATGGAATAATAGCTCTCTGCTGAATAGCTGAAGGCTTTTCAAAACCATAAGCATAAATGCCCCTTAGAAGGGATTCTTTTAAATTCATATCATCAAAATTGTCAACAATCTCATTCCAATTGCTCTGCAATAAAGGAAAAAAAATAGACAATATTAAATCCAACACTTATCCTCATCAATGATTGAATGTTTAAGTCAGTGCCTGTGTGCTCACCTCAATGACACCATCGGGGTCCATTCCCTCTGGGCCGCCATGGTCTCTGTCACAAAACAGAACAAGCTATCAGCACAATGGCAACTAAAATGCAGAAACAAGCTGACACTTTGGCTGCCAAAACCCATGACGTATCTTCCCAGCAGGTGCTTTGGTGTTTTGCCCATTGAGAAAAGCTCCTACCCTCTCCCCACTTGCTTGGACGCCACAAACCCAAGTCCTCAGCTCTCAACGTGATACAACAAAAAATTATTGAAGTTTTCAAGTGAGGCTCGCAGGTTATTTTAGACTGTAGTGAGAAAAAAAAAAAAGAAACGCCATAAAAATCCGGCTGAATCACGGGTGAACAGCCTCGCCTGTGAAAAAAAGCGAGGCAGCAAAGCGAGGACCGCATGTCTCGGCGTACAGCGCCCCCCTCGCAGAACGGATCTGCTGCAGGCGGGGCTCCGCACGCCGGGCGGGCAGTTGCGGGGAAGGATGGGGCAATGGCGGCCGCTGCGCACTCGGTGCGGCCTCCGCTGCGGCAGGGGGGGCTGCGGGGGGAGCGGCCTCCCGGCTCCGCTGCGGGTCCCCCTCAGCCCGCCCCGCCCCGCCGCCGGGAACTCTCGCGAGAGCTCCGCCCCTGGGATTGCGCAAAGCGGAGCCTGCGCGGAGGAGGGCGCCGGGCGACCGCCTGGAGGGCCGCGCCCCTCCCCCCCGAAAAAATGGTCTCGCCATCAGCCGGGCCCGCAAACCCGGGGCGATCCAACGGCGGAAGCCGGGCGGGGGGAAATTTGGTGCGGATGTGCAAGAGTCATTAGAAAAAAAATCCTTAGCAAGACACTCACATGTTTTAGTTCCACCTTAGCTCAGAGAATGCAATGAAATTTAAAAAAAAAAACATTTTTCTGAGGTAGAGTTTTTTAAGAAATATCATCAAGCCAAAAGCGAGCGTCGAGGACTACAACCAAGCCTCTACTGAACCGCGATTACGCGGAGAGACAAGACCGAAACGTCTAGAAGCGGGAGGGGCCGGGGCGCCAGGCGTTGTCTCACCGCGGCGCCAGAGCCCTCAGAGCGCCGTCTCGAGCGCGCAGGCACCTCCCGCACACACACAACCTCCCTTTCCTCTCCCCAGCCGCCCCCACCCACCCCATCGAGCCCCCTCACGAGGAAAGGGCCCGCGGCCTCGGCACGCCGCGCCATACCTGCTATAATCCGCGGAGCCGCCTGACATGTTCCGATCACCGGGTCTGTCCTCAACTGAAAAGGCAAATCCTCCGCCGCGCCCGCTTTATATACCCGCCCCGCCGCCGGACTCGTTTCTCCCTGCTCCGCGCATGGATATACACCTCACGACACAGCGAAAAAAGCATGAATCGCCCCGAATTGAGCCCTCTTCCCAAGGGGCGCCCCTCATCCCACTGTTCGAGGTGCTCTGGAGGGGGTACCTGAACCACTCGGGGCCACGAGGTCAGGGGAACATAGAACTACTTTTTTCCTCGAGAGCGGAAGGATATTGCACCATTGACGGCGTGACAACAACTCGCCGCTTCCTCCCTCTCCCCCCCCGCCGGCCCGCTCCTGCGCACGGGGTTTCCTGCCCCGGCCCCTGCTGCAGCACGAGGGAGGGGAAGCATGGCGGGGGCGGGTGGGGGTTCGGGCCCGGAGGGGCGCGGGGGGCAGGCGGCCGGGCCGAGACGGGCAGCGAGCAGGCCATGCGCAGCGGATGTGGCGGGTAGAGCGGCTCCCTGTCGCGGCTGCGTTTCCTCCGCCATGTCGGTTGTTTTTAAAGCCCCGGAGTCCGGTGCTGACAAGAGGAGAGTGGCGGGGGAAGGCGGTTCCAGGGCCGCGGGACTCGCCCTCTCCGCCCCACACACACAGCAATGGCTCCCTCCCCTGCTAGGCAAAACACACCCTGCATCAGCCCTCCTCACCTGGTGTGGGGCGGGAAGGGGCTGGTTAGTGAAGGGGGAGACGGGGAGCGACGGCCGGAGGGGCCGTGAGGTGCGGGGGGAGATGATGGCGCCTGAGGGGCCGGGGCCGCCGCACGGGGCTCCCGCCGCCCGGCCCCGGCGGGGTTGGTGCGGAGCCCGGGGCTGACCCGTGCGGGTCTGTCACAGGGGCGCCCGAGCTGGATCATTTCTAAAGGGGGTGAAGGCGTTTTGGGAGAGGATTTGTGGGAGTGGGGCAGGATGGTCCTTAGGGCGCTGAGGAAAACGCGGTGCTGCGACGTGCTGCGGTTTGTAGTGTCTGCGAAAAAAATCTGTCAAGGCTTGATTTAAAGGTTAGTGCAATCCAAAGTGAAGCTGTAAGGAAAATGTGACTGTGCAAACCGATTTCAGTGAAATGATCGGAGAGGATGCCCAGTGCTTTCATACTGTTGTAGAAAAAAATAAAGATAATTTCAGTGCTCTCCTCAGGTTTTACAATAATCTGTTAATCAATATTTCTTATGTAGGCAAATAATATGAATTGTAAGCAATAATTTGTGCTAACTTTAATAGGTTTGTGTGTGTCACTTCTCAAACCTGTTTCCATAGTGATTATATACGAACAAATGGAGACAGTGCTTGAAAAATTCGACCCTTTGCTTGTCTAGAATACTGTAAATTGTCTAGAACCATCTAGAATACCTGTAAAGGGGATCTTTGAGAGACTAAATGTACATCAGCTCTTCCTATGGTAGCATCTGCTTGGGCAATATTATGTGTAGAAATAACGCAACGCTTTTCAATATCCCAGCTAAATTATATAAATGCAGCTCCCCTGTCAGCCCACCCTGATGCTCTCAAGTTTTGTCCACCCATGCTGGGTGGAAAATACTGAGGATGCTGCATGTCTTTGCAGTTTAGACAGTGCCACAATAACCAGATGAATGGCAGCAGTTTGCATGGATGCATCAACATCTGGTGATAAACAGGATGGACTGAAGAAAGAGCATGAGGACAGGTTTGGGCTGGCACAGTCAGATTTCTTATTAAAAATTACTTCGAGTCTAAATTGAAGAAATAAGACTACTAAATATGTATATATATCTATTTTTAAAGGATCTCAAACATTTATTAAGCAAGCTGTAGATTTTTAAAAATTTAAATATTGCAATTAGGTCTTGGTATATTTGCAAACCTGTAAAGGATTTCTTGGTATGTGGGCATTTCAGGAAGGTAACTCATCATTTTCCACAGACTTTAAGCATCTTTTTGAAAAAAAACTAATCATCTCAGAAACAGGTGTCTAGTTTCTCTTTTCCTGTAAAGAAATTAGTGGCATTTCAGATTACCTGTGTATTAATAACACTTTAAAAATTTGGTTTGGACTAAAGTAGCTTTTAACAAGGCTTTTCTGGCTTTCTTTATTGATAGTTATAGGAGAAACTGTTCCCTTTGCTCCAACTTGCTGCAAATCTTGTTTTACTCCACTTGACCCAACTTCATCCTGTTCTAAAAATGCCCTAAAACTCAGAAAATGCTGTTTGTTTGTTTGTTTTTACTATTAACTTAAATAAAGAGACAATTTCTACAATTGGTTTTGTTATTTACTGTCTACTGCCAGCATTTCTTTCCACAGACACTGGGCACTTACAGAGCCAAGTGCTGCTACAAGCTCCCAGTCACCAGCCCTTATAGACGAGCTTGAAACTTCCCTGGCTCTGAGGATTTTGTTTATCTGTGATTCACATGGTGCTTCAATGTAAAGAAAAGTCTGTGGGCACATTGGTATCTCCTGTCACATGGTCGTGACAGAGTTTGGCAAATCTGATTAGTTGTCCGTGTTATTTGCTCTGGTTCATCGTTATTTTAATCCAGTGCTGTAGAACCAGATAGTTCCCAGTCGGGTGGCCTCTCATCACATGCTCTCTATTTGTCTTGAGTGTTGGAGATTGAAAATATGAAATTAAGGTTTAAGAAATAAATCATCAGTACCCAAGTTAAAGGAATTAAAATGCATGTTCTTCCTTAAGGGATATGAGGAGAGGAATCCAGTGTTTCCTGGGTGAGAAACATCAGCTTGTTTCACCAAATGAAAAGAGGAAAGAAATTTTGTTTCATTAACTTGGGATAAGCTAAGGGTTGGAAACACTGAATCAATCCTTTCTTTTTGTGAAACAAGGTAACAGAAATCCAGGCTTGTCATCCTGCAATGACCTTAGCTGTACTAGGGGAGACTTTTTTGAGATTTCATACTCTTTAAAACCTCAGTACCTGAATACAGCATTTGAGGAATATCTCTTTGGCTATATCAGGGCAAACAGCCATTTCATTTGTGATCTCGTAGCTAATTTGTGTATTTTTAGTCGGGTGGTAGCCATGCTCAGCCTGGTATTACTCATGTTCTGAACATGAAGCATCATAGTGAGAGGTATCGAAAGGTGAGATTTTGTCACAGAGATAATCTTGGATTGACACTGGGATTTGTTACAGCCCCCTGACTTTACATCTGATAAAGCTTTCTGGAGCAGTCTCAACTGGAAACTTGCTCCTCAAGGACCAGGTTCATGTTATTAACAGGCAGAAGAGATGCCAAAAAGATACTAAATAATATGTTGGTGCTACTAAAGATAGGATCCACAGCCACGTTTATATGTGAACACTATCTACTTCAGTAGATGTCTCCCCAAAAGACAATCCTGGTGAGTCATGAGCTCTTTAGTGAGAGTGAGTATAATTATACATTTATGAACAGGGGGTAACAGATGGACTAGCTGGTTTAGCAGCTGGGTTTCCAGTCATTATTCATGCAGATTGAAGTAAAGAATGATGTATCTAAAGAAAGCAGCAGGAGCTGACACCTCCTGAAACCGAGCTCTAGCTGAGCAATTCCTGCTCGTCAATATTCTGGCAAAGGCGATGTCACAGTTTGTGTTAGGAAATTTCAGAAATCTCCTTTTAGAAATCTCATACCATGATTTGAATTTACCATGAACCTGTCATGTACTTCACGGGAAACCTGGAAGATCCCAAGTTCCTCTCCTGCATGTGCAAGTCTGATTCTAGAGTACATACTATGTATTATTTGATTGCCACAACTAGTAAGGCAAAGAAAGTGCTTGGGAGTTTATTCCCAGTAGGTCACATTAAGGATCAAGATGATTTGTTAGGGTGTTGTTAGCAAGAAGTAACGTTTTTCAATTCATCATTCCCAAAGGATCCTGCCTAAACAAAAGCATGCTTCCTCAGCGCTAGGAGTGGATAGGAAAGATTCTGGAAAATCTCCAGGGGAGAGACTAAGTCCAAATTCCAGCAGTCCCATGTTTGTTATTTAAATACAGTCAGAGGGTTTCATTAATGTTAGCTTACTTTTTTTTTTTTTTTTGGTCATACCACTGAAATTACAATATAAACAAACTAAATAATAAGAATGTGTAAGATGCAGTCATTTAAATGCACTGAGAAAGCTTTGGTTTTATTCTTTAGTATCTCAGTGCAATTTGAAATCCACATTGTGATGACTTTAGTACTCTAGACTGCTAGGCTTGCTTTGTCATCCTTTTTAAAGGTTATTTTACAACTTTGTTATGCTTTGACAGATATTTCTACTCTTTGTCACTGCAATCAAACTTGCGTTGTGAAATCTCAATGATGTCCTCATTGAGTCAATTGAAAGTACATCCAGACACAGAATTTTCTCTCCCAAAGTTTTGTCTCACTGAACAGTTGTGCACTAGGCCAATAAGGAACATTTTCAAAAATGCTTAAATGATTTGGGAGCCAAGCACTATAGAAAGCCAGTGGGATTTAAGTTGCTTTAGTTAATTTCATTGTCCCACATGCTCAGTCTATTCAAGATACTCAGGCTTGTGCAGAAGATATAGGGTGGGTAGGACCCTGTGCTGACCAACTGACTCACTCATCTGAAATGTATACATGGTGGTTTGTGGCTTGTGCTCCCTAATTTCTTCGAGCACAAGGTTCCAAGGAGTGTTGCTAGGTCAGTTTTTCACAGTTTTGCTTCTTAGCCTGAGTTCTCTCACTCCCAGTAGGACTTTTTTTTTTTTTCCTTGATGATATTCATTTGTTAAACTGTTTAAGACTAATTTACTTGTTGCTTTTTAAAGAAGTGGCAAAGTTGTGTGAATTCTGTATTTCAGGTCATTAATTAATCTCCTCTTAGAGTCTGGGACTTAAATTCAGACTTGTAGTCACCTTTGTGCCTTCAGAGGTCTCTATGTTATGTATTTCTTACCCTGGAATAATGAAGTTCTCTATGAATTTTTAAGAAATACGGTTTCTCTTTTATACAGTGGGAAAGTTTTTGTAACCTGCTGCTGAAAGGAAGTGGCAGAAACATTCTGAGGTCTTGGAGGAACCTGGGATTCTCAGCCCTGTCACAGAGGGTCAAAATCTAAGAAGTAAGGGAAGTTAAATACTTCTTATTTTTATAATATGTATGTATAGTTTCATCCAGTGGCCTTTGAACTTGTGAAAAATTTCCCACTTCAGTTAGCATTTCGTTTGGCTTCTAATAAAAAAACCCAACAACCTAGTGTTAATTTTAGAAAATCACTATTTCCTTTCTTAGAGCAAGTATGTAAACTAGTATTAGGTCTTTAAATGTGTATGAAGTAAGAAAACAATCGTATGGGATCACTTAATGGCGATCTTGTGATTTTAGGAATTATTCTGGTAATAAGAAGAATATTGGCACAATAAAATCCCAACACAAATACTTGAAACAGAAATAATATACTTTTCTTTCTATTATTTTCTTTGTCATTCAGTCCTCTGCGTGCTCTAAAACTCAATAGTTATAGTTTTAGGTCTTGAATGTTCTCCTTGATTGAGTGATTAGATTTTGTCTTGCAGTTTTTAAAGCTTGTAGTCAGGCCCAGGACATGGAGTCTGCTTAGCTCTGTTCTGTGTTGTCTTAAAGACTTCCAGTGTGACCACAGATGTAATTTTAGCACTAAAATTGAGCAGATGATGTTTATTAGAGACTTGTCATTGACTTTTACTGGAATGAGAGCTCTTTCAGTTTTCTCTTCTGTAAAGTGGGAAAGATAGTGTTTGTCTCAGAGGTTACGTGCAGGGAAATGTTTGAAAATGTGGAGCTCAGTAATGGTAGGTGGCTTCGAAATCTTTGATAGAAGTTACATGCCTGCTTTCAGGGTAGAGGTTGCTCTTTCTATTACAAAAGTAAAGAAAGCTGGTGAGATTAAGCAGGTGGCAGTTGCTGATAACATCCTGACAGAGTACTGTGTTTACATCTATTTTTTTAAGTCAATTGGAAGACTTCAGCACTACCATGAACGAGTGCATGTCATATATTTCTGTGAGACAGTCTGCCAAGAACTTTTTTTTCCAATTCTGAAAGAAAGGTAAATAGGAGCCTATGCATTACTTTGAAGAAAACATTTGTCCTTCTAGTATTGGTTAACCATCTATGTGAGTTATTTATTCTCGTGGTTATTTGGTTTGGAGTCCAATGATGACACTTGAGGTTTTTAATTGTTAAGCTGATTCCAGTTGTTTAATTTTTGGAACTGCAACTACAGGTAGACCCATATTCTGTATTTAATTTTGCGTACCTTGTCTCATTGATGAAGGAGTTGAGTGTTATGTTCTTAGAAGGAGGAACAAATGCATGTGAAACAAGCCAAGATGAAAACACCAAAAAGGCCAAACAGTGTTGTTTTTTTTCTTATTTTACAGGAGTATCTTCACAGGGCCAAAGTTTGTAGTAAAAAAATCTGTAATGTATGTTGTAGATGTCCTTACTTTGATAGATGCCCTGTGTTCTGACTGGTGAGACCAAGTGACACGACTCTGTCCTTCCCCATCCAAATTGCGCTTTCAGACACCAGAGCAAGCACACGGTGCTTCAAAGTTGACGTACAGCACTGTGGTTGTGAGGGCCCATCTCATACCAGTGACAACAAAATGCCTGGATATTATCAACTGATACAGCATTGCGCAGAACACCTTCTATGAGTGTCTTACAGGCCCTTATTGTCAGGATATTTAAAATTAGTACGTCTGTAAACAGCAGGAGTAGGATATTGGAGAAATTCCTTCATTGTTCTTGAACATAAGCTCTTTCTGTCCATATCCAGCCTTGTGGGTTAACTGGAGTCTCTTCATCCTTCTCTAGCAGAGCATTTTCACCTCCAGAACAATATTTTGCAGTTTATAGGGCTTTTTACAACATGTAAATGTTAACAATGAAGATAAATACTTTGTCATTAATAAAATGACCCATGTAGTAAGAAGTATTGCCTCAAGGAAAATCTTAATTTCTACAAAAAGCAAGTTTTCTACTGAACCTTACTTTTTGTAAGAAACTTGAGTCTATTCATTTCTGCAGGTAACTATAGCTCAGATTCCCTGAGTTTTGCTTCTGTCACTGATACTGGCTTAATGTGAAATTATAGATGAGAAGTTTCAGCTGTGTGTCCTTGTTTCACCTGCCTGTAAAATGGAAATTATAATCTCCTGTCCTGGAAGGATCTCTTAGACTGTAAACTGTTTAAGGCTGGGACTGATTGCTTTCTGCTCTGTGCTTCAGCCTAGAAGCAGTTGGTTCTGGGCAGAAGGCTGAGGTTCTACCTGGGTCAAAGTTTAAAAAAATAATCAAGATACACATTGTGACTTGTTTAATATTTTTTTGTTTGTTTTGTTAATCCTTCTGATATTATTTTGATGAAAAAATATAAATATTACAAAGATTTTTTCTTTAACAGCATTACAGTATTGCAAGCTGGTAATGATGGGGTCTGAAATGTGTGCCCATGAAGCTGAAGCTGTGAAGTGGGCTGCTAAAACAGTGTTTTGTAACTGTTCTGCTCAGTTGTTTGGGGTTTCTTTTTAGTGTTATGAAGCCTCTGTAGGCCAGTCCTTAGTCCCAGTTTTTTGTGCTTCAACCCATTTCAGAATGCTATTATATATTATTTTGTGTGCTAATTGAATACTATCAGATGAGACAAAAATGAACGTACACAGTGCAAGATAGTAGCCAATTCATTATTTTCCTCTCAGGTTGCTCCCAGGAACAGCTGCCCACATTTCCTGGGGTCCTCTGACGCAAGCAAGCTGGACATCCACTGCTGCAAACGTGGCCATCCGCTTCTGCCAGTGCAGACAGCATGCAGGGGATCATGTTATTTTAGCCAGCAGTCACTGTGGCATCACTCGTGCTAATCCAGAGCGTGCTCTTTAACACGTCATGTCACAGCAATTGGCAGTTGCCAAAACCTTTTGTTCTTTACACAACAGGAGACAGAAATGAGAGTTCATGCTGAATTACAGAAATATATTGATTAACTTATTTCAGGCATGTATTGAAAGTGATTTGATTATAATTCACTGGCAATTTTTGGCAATAAATAAAATACATGTACCTCTATTCAAAGTTGTTTCATCTTGTGCTAAATACTTTAATTTAAGAGCTTCCGGTAATAATTGTTTCTGAGTCTTAATTAATTGTTTATTTGCTATCATATTCAATATTTGTTTGTAGCTTGTTCTTATGATTAATTTAAAAGTGGCCAAGTCAGGAAAATCCTAATTTTTAAGCAGGCAGACATTATAGTATTTGGTAACCACACAGGTACTGGTATTTTTTCTTGGCTTGCTCTTTTGTCCTTTGTAGCTTGTGTTACCATTTCTAAATATATTCTGATATACACTTCTCTGTGGGTTACGAGACTGCAAGATCTTGTGTTACATTGTTCCTTTTATTTCAGCAGGCATTTAGTAAACAAACAACTGATTTCATTTATGTGTTGATAACAAATAGTCAATCAGTGACAAGATACTTGGAGTTTCAGGACTTCATTTGAATGTGCTATTTTGTGTATCTTCAGTTCTGAGTTTTCTTTATTTTTTTTCCACGTTTCTGTCCAAGAAATCTGAGTTATGGCAAAGATAATTTTACATTTTGTTACTCAAAAGGAATAATCTGATTTCCTTTACTATTATTCATTTGCATTGCTAACATTCAGCTCTCCTGGAAATACAACTTTATACCCCTGGGAACGCATTTCTGAAATCAGATTGGAATTATGTTTGTTAAATTACAATCAGAATTGTCTTTGCTAATTTACAGGGCAGACAAGCTGTGTATCTTTATGCAGAAAGAAAGAGAGGAAAGTGAGAACCATAAAGGACTGCTGCCTCAGAGCTGCTGTTGCCATAGAGCTGCTAACGAGGGAAAAAACTGCAGCATGGATTTCTTGTGCTGGTGAAGGTAAGATGAGGGCACAGCCAAGACTGTAGGAAGGGGGAAGGGAGGCAGAGGGAGGGAGAAGAGGAAGAAAGTCTGCGTCCTTGCTGTCTAAAAAAGGAAATTCAGTCTCAGTGTTCAGGAGCAGAACTGCTGGTGCAGAAGAACAAAGCTATCTCCGCTGTTTAGGGCAGCAGGAGTGATGAGCAAGCAAGCACACTCCCATGCTTTCAGGAGGAAATACTGCAAAAGAGGGAGGGAGAAGAGTGACTTATCATTTAGAAAATACTGCTGCTTCAAGATAGCTGATTTTTGATACTACCTTGGTATTAATAATGTTCACCTGGGTAAAGACAGCTGTGAAAAAACTCAGTAGGTAGATAAGCAAGAAGAAAAAGTGGCGCTGAAAAAATCAGCATAATCTTGAGCTGGTGAATTCTGTCTGTATGTATTACAGTGTGTCAGCTGTGGCATTTAGCTGGGCAGTGCTGTGAAACCTTTCTCAATGCAGGTGAAATGTTTTTGCAGGAAGATTGTTATGATAAATTGATCTGTTATCAACCTTTTATCAATGATCTTTTATCTTTTATCTACGTTGAGGGTATATACTGAAAAGTATATGTTAGGTACTCAAGAATACTGACAACGCAACTGATATCAGACGTGCTTTCTGTGTAATCTCTTTAATGAAGTGAGTTTTATACACTAAGACTCCTGATCATTGGAGGGTCATCTGCAAAGCACTCATCCAAAAGCTGCTGCTGTTTCTACATCTGTCTAGCGTGTTACGTCTTGCAGCTTTATATTGTCCTTCACCTGCTTCATCTCTCGGTCTTTTGTCTCTTTCTGAGGTAACTGAACCCACATGCCCTACACAGCAACCTGGTGCATCTGTGGTGTGTGCATAGTGGGGCCTTGAAGAGACTGAGACAACCTGTAGAGGCAGTGGTAACACTGTCTTAGCTGTATTGATAATAGTATGTTGATATTGCTTAACTGCCTGATTGCTGTGTTATTGAGTGTGCTTGGATAGAGCAGTGCTTCCTCACATTTTCTCATTTTGCACTTCATCACCATCTATCAAATGGTGTTTGGCTATTTCTTCTGGAGCTTGTTTGAAGATTGGGTTGAGTGAATTTCTACTACAGCAGCCTATTATCTTGATCAAGAATCAGCAATTCAGGCTGTAAACAAAGAAAATTATATTATGGATTCAGAATATTTTAGCATTACGATCTCTTGCTGTGAAACTGTTATTTTTTGAGATTATAGCGCTTAGCTCATACATGCTATTTCCCAATAATGAATGACACTGGGTGACAGGTATTGATCATAAATACATCAGTTGCCATTTCGAAGGTACATCATGAGGAGCTGGATGTGTAAAGTGTATTTTTACTAGTCAGACTCATTTTGTCAGACTCATTAGCTGCAGACAGTTTTTCTGCAGTCTTCAGAACTGTTCTTCTCATTTACTGTAGTCCCCAGTGCAGACAGTGGTTGATGACACCCCGTTAAGATTTGCATGAGTCCCTTGAGCCAGCACATTCAGATAAGTCTTAAGCCATGACTGAGGCAACCCTGGCAATAGAAGTGCTTGTGATTTAGTTCAATGTCAGCAATCGGTTTAGTCATTTTCTGCTCTGAACAATTGTTAGTATCTTGCTGGAGTGAATAATTGTGTTATGACTGAGTTCCACAGAGCATTAGGTGCTGCGTTTCAGAAGAGTTCACTTAGCTTGTGAATCAAAGCAGTTTAGGTTCTTCAGAAATCTGAGGTGATTATTCACTCAAGTATGACTGTGTAATAAACACCTCTGTGCAGAGTAAGAGTTCAAGAAGAAATGGATGGTCCCTATGCAGGATAAAATTTAGTTGTCTTAGTTAAAGATTTAGTGGAAAGTTCGTGTTGCAGTCTTAGATCAACGTGATGTAGTTCTTCATTGACAAAACGAGGTAGCCAGAAGCACAGTGTTGCAGATTGACAGGTTATTCTCACAAGCTTACAAATGGTATGTATGTTCATTGACTCCAATTGATGGTGGCTAATATGTATTTACAGTGAAAAAGAGAAGAGGTATGGTAGTGCTATTACAGAAATGTCTTGGCTAATTAACTGTGTCCAGAGTGTGGAGTGCAGACGCATTATAACCTTCATATCAATGCAGTTCCTATTGCTGGACTGTCAGCTACAACCAACAGACCTACCAACTTCAGTGAAAGTTTCAGAGGCATCTTGGTTGTCTTATGGTAGAAAAATAACTTAATCTGAAGCTAAACAAAGCAGAGGAGTTGTTTGTAAATCTACTAAGCTGTCTGTATATATGCATGGGACTCTGAAGAAAGAGGCGATCTTGGAGTGTATGCTTATTTTTCCTGCTACTTCCATCTGGTTTAAATTGTGGGAGTGGTCAAGAGAATAAGGAGGTAGGGCAAAACACTGCCCACAACACTCCCTAATCTCTGTATCTGGGCCAGGAAAAAAGCTATTAAGCTACCAGTGCTGCTGTGGTTAATGCCAGAACCTGCGCCAATTCCCAAAACTTCCCAAAGTATGAGCTATTTTGAGGGTTAATGCTGACCATAATTAGCTTTTTTCTGCTTGCAAGGTGCTGTTGCACTGCTCAATGTGTATATCAGCCTCTTCCAAGTAATAGCAATTTTCTACACCTTAGGCTTTGAGTGCTCTAAGGCCTGATTTTTAGAAATGCTGTGTGCCCACAATGCTATTTAAAGGTAATGGGAGCACAGGGTACTCAGCAAAAATTAATATATCAGGCCTCTGTGCTCAAACTAGAGATTTTAGCTCAGCAGTCACAAGACTACTTAAGTGATCGGTCTGAATTCTGGATACATTCTGGAACTGATTTAACAAAATACAAATTTTATTTTCTTTTACAATCATATTGCCAACACTTGGTTGATTCCTGGGACATTGAGGTATGTCCCATTATATTGCTTGATTTTTATTAATTTTGTGAGCATTACTATTTTAGTTAATGTACAACTAGTAATACAGCTGGTACATAAAAATGAAGAGAGTTCGGCTATAATAGAATTACTTGTCTGTGATGTTTTTTGTGTTTTTTTTTCTATTGGATTGAATGGCAAGGAATTAACTTCTGCTGACGTGTAAGGATTAGAATAAGAAATGAAATAATGTTCCTTTATTGTTTAAATTTCTTTACACGCGTCTGGATTTTTCAAGGTACTGAACTACAGTGTTTTGGGCATGTAGGTCAAAGTCTTTCTTTAAACATGCTATAGCTCTCCGTGTTCTGTTGATAAACATTATATTCCCCCCTTGAAATCAATAATCCTCCATTCTTGTCTACCTCAACTGTTAGAATTTTTTATAGCAATCTAAGTTTCAGTTAAATATATGTCCTCCCTGGATACTCGTTCATTCCATGCTTTAATCACTTTTGTTTGTTCACCCCATTTCTGCTCACACAAGTATTTTTTCTTTTCAAGCCAAGAAGTCTGTTAGGGCTCCTGTAATAAGTACATCCAGTGGAAGATGCAGAGTCATCCACCAAATTCATACAGTGACCTCTTATAAAAGCGTTTTTTGCGTTCAGGCTCTTCAGTTTTAAAACAAATACACTTCTTTTGCATGACTCTGGATTCTGTGGGGAATTCTGATTCTCTGAGACTTATTTTGAACTGAAACAGCAAGGTTATTAGTTTGCTGTGTGAAACCAGTAATTTAGTGCCTAATTTTCAACTTGCAGATCAGCACTATCAGTATTCATGGCAGAAGAGAAAAGAATCACTATCGGGTTTATAATCCCTGTCACTCCGTGCTGATAGGAGTTACTCCTCTGGAGCTTATGTTTGGGTTTTCACTGAGCAGCAGACTGAAACCAGTTCAGGAACAGCAGTAATATTAGTAGTCATTGTAGCAAGAGGCCTTACCCAATTAGGAAAACCTTCACACATTCCTCCTTAAAGCAGCCTTCCTCCTTTTTTAGAACACAGTAAGAACATGGTGTTATCAATTGCATTTTACCAAATGAACTTCATTTAAAGCTTAATTTAAAGTGTGGAAGCTGAATTATACTAATGTAGTCTTGTAAACGCAGCAGAATTAGGAGTTGTATGTGGGTAGCTGGTCATTGAACTGAAAATATCAATCCCCATGGGTTTTTTTGTACACTAGATTTGGTACAGCTCTGTCCATATGACAATGGCCATGCACTGTTGTCACTTCTAATTCTGTAGCCATTTAGACCCTTTTTATCCTCAGAGCTGTTATTCCTAAATTGGGAGCAATTATCTTGCTGACTGAGAGACCTGAGAAAAGAAGGAAATAAATGGGGTCCTTACATCTTATCAATTGCCAGTGTTCATCATTAATTCCCCCAATTTTCTGTTGTCAGTGCCGGCACATCTCTCTCCCATGGCGAGTGACACTATGTGAACACAGCATTAGAGGATGATTGAAATTGCCCGGTGTGATTAAAAGGTCATGTCTGAATTATAGCAAAAATCCAGCAGGCCGTTCCTAGTGAAGCTGAGGAATTTTTCATGCCTCAGTTAAAATACATATTTTGTCTCTTTGTCGCAGATGGAATGAACAAGAGAGAGAGCACATTAAATCCAGACAGCTGCAGAATGGCCATCAGTTTGCTCTGGATCTCAGCAGTATCACAAACAGGGATTTAATTCAGACATATTTTCATACCCCAGACCCCTAGTTCCGATTATCTATATCAGTAAGAATGCAATTTTTCTAGTGCAGGGCTAGCTATTATTTTTTATGTTCATGAAATTACACTTAGAACATTATTTATACACCTTGCTCATAATAAGTGACTGGCAAAGTTTTTATGCTGTATTGAGAGAGTTTAATATTTAAAACAGATTGCACAGATGTGGTATTTTTATCTACAGTGTTACTAACCCAGAAGAATCGCTGAATGTTAAACCTCTTAACCCTTTCCTGGCGATCACAAACCCCTTATTTGGAGATCATGAAAAAATAGTGGCAAAAAATCTGCCATCCGCTGGCCAAGCAGAGAAGTGCTCGCAAAGAGCCGCGGTGCACAGAGCAGGGAGCTCCGGCGTCATTCCAGCAATAGAGAAACGAGGAGCTCTGCAGAGCTCTTCAGCCACAGATCAGAAATGGGCCTGGTCAGTAGTTTTCTGACAGCATATTTTTTCTTCAGATAGTGCTGTTTCATTATAATTAAAACTTTGTGGGAACACATCAATGAGAAATTGAAACGCTCTGTTCTAAAAATATCAGAACATTCTGTTTCAAAATTTTTAGACTGGAACAGTTTGATTTTTATTCCAGAATTATTTCTTTTTTTTAAAAAAGTAATTATTTTTGCACATTATAAAAACAAGAAGTCAAAATTGTTGTCTTTGCATTAAACATTAATGAAACGTCACATCACCACTATAGCACGTGGTAAATTCAAGGCAGTCTGGAATCTAGGAGTCTTGGCTCTTATTTCCCTGCTCTGACCACTCAGTCTGTCCCACTACTTGTGGCCATGTATGTTTGCTCTGTAGGGAGAATATGTCAAGGGTGTGAGTATCTTTTCATTCAGATGAGGAAGATCAGAGATAGGAAGAAAACTTTGTTTTTCTCATCTTTACATCTTTATATCTTTTATTGCAACTTTGTATGAATTACTTAAATTGCTACAGTTATTTAAAGAAAAAAAATGGTTTGAGCTTATACTACTTTTAATAACAGCATACAGAAAGAATTTCCAATTTTAGCCAAAATCATACTGGTCAATATTCAGGGAAGAAAAGAAAAAAGAGAAAATAAAAGAAGCAAACAACTCAAGATAACTCTCAAGGCTTTCCTTTGCCTTGCTTTGTAAATGTAGTACTTGTCATGTGCTAAGAAGAAAAGATGGACTTTGCATTTTATCCTGCAAAGCAAGGAATGGAAGAAAAAAAATGCAGGATTTGACTAGTGATAGCTTCTGGTGTTATTATTTTTATACTTTTCCTTAAAATGAAGCTCCAGCTAAGTTGCATGATTTCTTAAAGATTGGTAATTTTGTTTTCAGAAAGAAAGGAAGTACAGTGGTTCTGATTAAATGTCACCAGTCATGACAGATAATTATCTATCTGTTTATCTATCTGATATATGCCTAAATGGCAGCCAATCACACTATGTTAAAAATGTTTAGATATACATAGCCAGGCTGAATTTATAGTCATAAAGACATTTAATGTAGCTTTTCATGCAATTAGAAAAAAATGAAGAGATTGCGCATGCAAAATCCTAGTGATTTTCCCTTGACATGGATTGCCAGATGGGAAGGGGTTGTACCGGTGCTGCCAGGGAATGCTTAGATTCAGGAAATATCAGTTCAGTACTGTGAAGTGTAGGGGACTGTCCTGTCTTGATTGGAAAGACTCTCCTGCACAGGTCTTTTTGGTTTTGCTCTTGCCTTCCCTCTCCAGTTCCTGTCCTTTTTTTGCTGCTTGGCCGTGCTACCTCCACCACATCACCATCTCACTTCTCCATCCCATTCACTCTGTTTCCACGTTTGCCACTAAGCTGCTGTTCACACTGTCCATATTATTCCACCCTGCCTCTGTCCTTTCCACTTCTGTGTCTTCTGACCTTTCCTTGTAGCCGTCTTGTTTTTTGTGCCAAAACCTTCTGCTCCTGTTAATCCATCTGTTTCTTCCTCACCCTTGAGGTGCTGGCAGAGGATGCATAGAACACAAAAGGACACATTCACAGCTCTTGAGTGTACAGTCTTGGTGCCACAGCAATCCCAGCAGCCAGGATGAACAATTTCGTAGAATATCCTTTCTGTCTTTGCAGCTGTGTTAGAGGATACTTATACTGTGGTTTAAAGCAATATGGTCTTTTACAACAAAATCGTTGAAGCATTACCTTTTGTAGCACCCTACCCTTTCAGTAACCTTTTGCAGGACAAATAGTGGTTCAAACTGGTGAACTGATCTGGCATTACAATATTTATTTATTGCTGGGTGTTTTTTCAGCTGAATGACTTATTAGATCCATACAGTGGGAAAGATTTTGTGCTTTTTAGCTAAAGTATCCCACCAAAACCTCAACATTTGATAGATACCCAGAGTAGAAAATTCTGTCCTGTCTCTCTGCACGCAATTTAGCAATAGGAGAACGCAGATGAATTCTAGATAACTCAAGTGTTTGCAATTTTGTCATCTGATCTGTAATATTTGTGCACTTCTGCCATGTGAACATCTGTCAACCATCCACTTTTACCATGTAGCTAACATAATATTAATAGGAAATAATAAAGCTGCTTTATTTAGGATTCACTCCGTTGTCCCTGTTATCTCATTCACCAGAACAGCCCGGCAGTGATAGACTGGTGGTAATACTCATTTGTTTAAAGAAACTGACTGGTTTTGTTCTCTGAAAGATTCACTCCAGTAAATTAGAGAAATATTATTTCAGATATCTAAGAAAGGAATCCTTGCTCTATATTTGCTTCCTTTTGTTTCACCCATATTTGGCTGAGATTCCTCATGTAATCTGTGAAATTCTTTGTGCTTTTTTTTTTTTTTTAAGCATAATACAGTGAGATTTGATGCAGTGATTCACTTTGTTCTTACAGCAACTTGAGGCACATGAGATAAAATTTTAACTTCTGCAGCAGAAGTCTATTGACTTGCCTGTTCCCTTTACTAGGCTGGTTCTGAATCATCGATGCCATTGCCTGATTAACATCTTTGCAAATATCTGCAAATACAGAGTATTGCCTTATGATCTTAAGTCCTCAGAAGTGCTGGTGACCTACTTGAGTACCTTAGCTAACTGGATAGGAGCTGTTGCCTCTTCCCATTTTATACATTTCAAAAGGTAGTATTTTTATTATTTTTCTATATTTAATTTCTGACAAGGATCCTACAGTGTTTGAATTATAGTAAAGCATCTGCGAGATCAAGATCTTTGGTTTGGGGAGGTGTTGAGGTTTCTGTTGCTGGATCATTGTTTTTTGATGAGAAACCCAAGAGATCCTCATCTGTGAATTCTCTGGGAAAGCTGACAGGAGCTGGAAGGTCCATAATTTGTTTCCATGGTTTTCCAGGACATTTGGGGAGAGGAGATTCTGGATGATCTGGTGACCCATTAGAGAAAGAAGTATCAGGAAGAATTAGTGGTTCTGCAGGTGAACTGGTTTCCTTTACAGCAGCCTCTGGATTAACCAGCTGTGGTGCTGTCTCACCAGTGGATGATGGGAGGGTTTCATCTTGGTTGAAAACCCTTTCATCAGACTCCTCAGAAGATTCGGGGTTTGGATGTTTATGTTTACCATTTTTGCTGTGTTTTTTATGCCCACACTTGTGGCCAGTTTTGTGCCCACAACCAATTTCATGCCTATGCCTTTTATGATCCTTTTTATGTTCATGCCCGTGTTTATGCTCATGTTTATGCCCATGTTTATGCTCAGGTTCCCCTTCACCTTCTGGTTCCTGTCCACCATCTTTTCCCGTTTCTTCACCAGGTCTTTGCATTTCTTTTTCATTTTGATAAGAGCATGAAACTTCGTTTGGCTGGCCTAGCGCAACAAGGCTTCGGAAAGGTGTGAATCCAGGAGGCCTTCTTAGAAGTACAGCCTAAAAAACATTGCAATGGTAGCCATATTTGTTACATGAATGAGAACAATAGCTTCAGATTTGGGAAATTCAGAAGTTAGTTCATTGCAATACAAGTCATTTAGCAAAATTATGCTGTCAGATTTTGAAAGTAAACTGAATAATTATTTTTTCTATTATAAGCACAGAAACATAAGTATCCTCCCAAATAACTCCAGAGTGTTTTAGCAGTTATGTATTAAAATAACCATTTATAGATCACTGAAATTCTGCCAGTTTAACATGGGAACGATACTATAGGGAGAAAAATGTGTACTGGTTTTCATTTATACACCATGCAGTTGATTTCTAGGACTAAATGTCCCCGTGCTTGTTAGAGTATAACACTATGAAGTATGAAACATTTATGCTAAAGGCCAACACATCTCTGAGTATTCTCAATACCAGAATATACATAAGATCTTGGTCATTTTGTTGCATGAAATATAACTATTCATTTCTTTTGTTCCATGATATGACATATGTATGCATTTCATAAGACTGCTTAGAAATAACAGATGTAGGTTTAAGCCGATAATACAAAAAATTCAGTTGTTATTGACTAATCTGTTTCCCCATCACTATGCAATGGGAAGACAAAGGCTGAATTCATGGTGTACAGTCGCTATCAAACATGGGGTTCATTTCTGTCCAACCAAGCATCTGATCATTATCTAGCTGCCAATCAGAGTTGTTTGGGATGGAGCTAAATTTGAAAGTTGATGTGAATATAACATCATAGTGAAAACAAAGAGGAGAGACATTTATTAGTTAATACATAATGAATGAATAGGTATCTATGAAGGTGTGGAGCACAGTGAAGTTATTGATTATGAATGCAGGTTAATGGATATAGCTTTATTCAGTGTATCTTCTCTTCTTCATTGGAATCCATGCATTTATTAAAAAACCTGCAATCGTCAGAACTGCTAATAAAAAAATTTATATTCCTTTCTGGAATTTTCAAACTGCCCCATGATCAGGCCTAGTTCAGAGCCGGGCAGGAAAGAAACCAAAAGACCTTCCTGCAGAAATTGACAACTCACAGCAGGAGATCTGCCTACTAATATGAAAAGATTTCCAGACGCTTTTGAAGTCTGTAGAGTATAATTATTGCATTGCCAAATACACTTTCGTCTCAATATTTGGATTTAAATTCAAAGGAGCAGATAGGGCTTGATACTTGGGAGCTTAGCTGATAATGCGAAGGAACAGTCAACAGGCAGAATGTTCTCTGTGTCCTGTTGCCTTTGTATTCCCAGACTCATCAGGTTGTCCACTGTCTGACCTTGCAGTGAAACTGGTGTGGGCGTGACAAGTTGCTGAGATTAGAGGGTGGGAGGGAGGAGTGTGGCATTCCTGAGCTTGTTAAAAGGACTGTGTGTTCCTTTATTTTTGGTACAAAAATATGGGATAATTTGGAATGGATAAAGAATTTAATGACTGCCTTTGTTCCGTGCTCTACTTATGACAATGGGTAATGAAGAGAAATCATACCGCTGATCGTTCTATAGAGCAGTTAACCTGGGGAAGGATTTTATTCTCCCATGGGATCACGTGAATTTGTGCTTCACATGGCAATGGTGCCTGTTGACAAAACAAAAATCAACACATTAAGGCAATGAAACATCAGACACAAAGCAAGAGAGCTGTGTGTGAAAAATGTATGATTTTCTAATACTACTTTTAAATACAAATATACCCGGAACTTTACCCAAGTATGTATTAAATCCGTTTTAGTGATGTAGACTTCTGTATTGGGACGCATCACTGCTTAGCTGTTTGAGGCTATAGTAAGTCTATGTGAACACTTGAATTCAACTTTGGATTGGAGATTGGATCTTTAAAAAATGGATTTTTCATGTCCAACACTTCTGGAGCACTGTTTAATCTTTATGATATTCCTAACAAATGTTGTTTGTTGATGGTATTTGTTGGACTAAAAATTGGGAACAGATAGAAAGACTTCTTTTTTTTTTTTTTTTTTCCTATTTAGTGCCTGCTGTGCTAACATTTTAAAATCTCACAGATAAGCACTGTTCATATGGTGGGAAAAGAGATGGGAAATAAAACCTCTATTTCCCAACCAACTTCCTTGCCAATGGTTTCTGGCACAGCCAGCATTACTTCCCAGGGTCTGGAACACATACAGCAGCATGTACTCCAGAAACACCATTCCTCTGCACATCAGTAACACTCCAATCTCGCATTTTCCTAAGCTGCAAGTGCTGAGCCAGGAGTATTGCAGCTATTTCGTTTCACAGCAACCTCTTCCCCTCCTTTCTTTGATTCATCGTTATCAGAAGAAAGTTCTTTTGGCTTCACAGTGACCACTGATCCTGCAGTTGTTTTACTGCCGTTATCACTAGCTTGGGTTACAAACAGTGAAAGGTGCCCTTGTTGAAACAAAAGTTTACTGACAGAGGTAACAGAACTCAGGATGTGACTTTACTTAAGTGTTTACAATTTCTGTTGCAAATGAACTTGCCCATTAGGAGCATTACACTGGGCAACATCATCATTACTTACGCTGTCTGATGTGAATTCACAGTCTTCGTGAAGTTTTTCAAACTCTTTCTTTGAGCAGTTTGTCTTCCGGACTGCAAATTCTAAATGGTAGATTTTTCCTGCGACCACCTGGAAAAATTAGCAAGAAGACTTTCTGTGGTAAAGGTGCATTCAAAAGGGTTCATAGGAAAGATGTTTTTCTACAAGCTTATACTAATATTCTACAAGTCCTTGCGACTGGAACAAACCTATCTGCTTCTAGTCAACTTATTTACTCCAGTTCCCATTCTCAAAAATTCCAGCGTTGAAACTGAAGGAAACAGAAAGGTCAGAAGAATGTCAAGTCCACAGTTTTGGCTTTGTTTTGTTGGATGCCTGTAGTGATTTCATTAATAACAAATGAAATCATTACAGACACCGCTGTAGAGAGCCAGATATGATGTAAGAAACCTGGAATGTGAGTAAAATGAAGTGTGTGATGAACAGGCTCGGTTGAAAATCAACACGTTTGCCAAATGCATTAAGGAGAGAAACTGCATGGGTTCATGAATGTGCCTGGTACAAGTTCTTAGTATTTTTTACATAGCCCAGAATAATACATCTTGCTTCAGAGACAGCAGGCAAAACACAAAATTCTGGCTCTTTTAAGTCTGTTTTAAAAGCATATGCATGCTAATATCAATCTTGATATGAAAAGTGAGAAAGAAGAAAAACTTTTGAAAGAAGAAAAAAGGTTTAAAACAAGAAAAATCACAGACATTATTAGTAAGATAACATGAGCTATTCAGAAAAACTCTGGTGGGCTTTTAGTGCCTTCTCCAGGGGTGCCCCCAGTGCTCAGGAGAAGTTGTTGACAAAGTATTTTCTGAACTACTCCACTGTCTTATTTTCAATTCTGTCCTAAACCTCTGTTTTGATATGTTGGGACAGTAAGCAAGGCAAATATGTTACCCTCTTGATTCCTTGTTCTTTATCCAGCTGTATTTGTCTGTGTATCTTAAGTTACGCACAGGTGTTCGCTTGTGAATATAGCTGGAGAATTATTAGTAGCAGAATAAGTATATAAATCAACAGATTTCTAAGGGAAATTTGGAAGCCCCATTTCTTGGAGTTTACAGCTACCGCAGGGTGGACCGCACCTAAAATAACCTACAGAGTATTGGTGTGGTGGATCAAGTGGGTGATTTCTACTTTTCTACTTTAAAAGTATAAGGTATGTTACAAAGGCTGGTAAAAAAGGGTGTGGATATACAGAAATCAGATACCCTAAGTCAGCCTTCTTCCTGTGCTTTTAAAACAACATTGTTTTAACAGAAACTAATATATATATATATATATATAAAAGGAAATTTTAAAAAAACCTTTTGAATGCAAGCCAAAATAGATAAAATTTTGCAAGAAAAAATGCACAGATATTTCAGTTACCATCTGTATCAACACCTGGAGAAAAAAACATATTTCAAATTTAGATACAAACTTCAGCTAAGACCATGACACTGGATGTGTGTTCCTCATTTGTGTTGTATATCCCAACCTGAACTGCTGCTGTTTCTATGTCTCCACTTTTATAGTAGTGGTCATCATTGCTTTCCGAATTGTACTTCTCCATAGAAAGCTTCAGGAGTTCCTTCAGTTCTGGACTGTCTGTCGGGATGGTCTTTGCACAACCAGTGCGAATGTCAGGATTTACTGTCTCTTCAACTGAAAGAAACCAACAGATTTCAGATCTAAGGAACAAAAGATTGAATGTAGATATAGGCTGGGAAGAAGGGTATAAACCCCTGTTTTGCTGAAAGCTTCGTATTTTGGTCTGTCAGATGAAACCAAAATATCTTTGAGTTTTATATGATCAGCATTATCATTGCTTGGTTATTTAAAAGAGCACTGCATCAGCACCTACTGTAGCATTGGACACTTCATAACAGTTTTCTCCTAGAAACAAGAATTTTGTGTACCAATTGCAGGTAGCTGGCAAATAAAGAGAGGGAACTTCTACACATATGGGAAGGACCTGAATGGGGTGACACAAGAGGTGCATGATATTGGCAGTGAATGAGTGTGGCGAAGAATATCATTATAATTTATTGAAGAAAAACAAGTCTGAATGGGTGAGAATATAGCACTTACTACACAGAGTAGCACTGTACTCCCTGTTCTAAAGCTCTGGAGCTGTGATAATGTGTCCAAATAAACAGCTGGAGGAAGAAATAACAATAAGAAAACTATTTGGGAGTTTGACTGTAATGAACTTATAAATTCTAAGTAATTTATTTACTGGGGAAAAAACATAAGCCTCTAACATATCAAATATAACTATGCAATATGAAATAAATGATCAAAGTGGCAATAGGCGAATTACCAATTGTGGACAAAATCTTAAGGTCCTCAGTTCCTTTACCTTTCAAAAGGATATATTTGAGCTCTTTGGCAAGTTAGAAGAATTTACTTATTTAAACAGCACGATATTAACTTGCTTGTCATTGTGGTAGAAAAGGCATTAATTTTTGTAGGACAGTTATACTCTTCGAGTTTGTGTCTGTGAATTTCCAAATGAAAGTCAGCAACCAGCTCCATGTCAAAGAAACAGGACAGTATACAAATTAGTTTCTCCTGTTATGATCTGGTTTTGTCTCTTCATTTTTTTTTTTTTGTCTTTTTAAAAATAATTGTTAAAAAAACACTGAAATCACAGAACTTTTTAAATTGATAGTGCCTATTACATACCTGGAAGCTTGCATTGGCTTGCAATATCTACGATCTGTCCTTGAGGATTTACATATGCTTTGGCATCACATTTACCTATACGCTGGAGTAAAGAACCCAAAACAGCTCCTTAGTATTTAGAAATAATGAACAAGCTCACATCCTAATACCTTCCTCCTACAGAATAAGTCAAGCATGTTACTAATATGACTAATAATTCCTCGCTTCTTCCCTCCCTCCCTCCTTCTGGGAGCAAGAAGCCTGACAGGCAGTCTGCAGAGCAAATAAATGATCCAGGTTCAAAAGGACCACTCAGAGAAAATAAAACCATAAAAGAGAAGCTAAATGAACTATTTGTGTGTGTTCATTACAGAAGGAAATGAGGAGGTTTACGAGCCAGAATCCTATTTTATGGAAAACTCGCTGGAATTTCTGTCTTAAACTGTAAAGATAAAAAGAAGATTACGCAATTAACAAATCAAACATTACTGAGCTTCTTGTATTTACTCAGGTGTTCTAAAGGAATTGTGGTAAATGACTTGCGTAAAATTGCCTTGATATCTTAGGGCTGTAAGAAAGCAGATGTTGAGCCTGTTCTTTTTTGAAAAAGGTTATAGAGCCATAAAACTGATGTCTGTAATATTCAAGAGATTTGAAATGGTAATAAGAAAAGAATTAGGGGGCATAAATACATCAAGGAGAGATCGGAGGTTTTGTTGTAAACAGAGGTTGTATTTTGCAGATTTGTCAAAGTTCTTCAAAAGCATCAACAAAAAATGGGTAAAGAGACCTGTTGATAAAGTGTATGCAGATTTTCAAAAAGGTTTCAGTGCAGTCCCTTGTCAAAGACTCTAAGGGAAACTATCAAATAAGAAGGAATACATCATCCATAGAAACTCTGGTTAGTAGTGGTTTAGAAAAAATAATTACAAATCATGTCAAGGCTTATTATCCCACTATAGCTCTGTGCCTCACATGTGTGCTGAATACAGGCTGCAATTCTGGTTCTCCCATTTCAAAATGAGTAGTACAGAGCTGAATAAAGGTATGAAACAACTTGTATGGAATTCAGTCATTCCAAGTTATGGATTATTCTTGGAATATTGTATTATAATAGTATCTGTCAATGATCTATTAGCAAGGCTGCTTAACAGTTCAGGGGATAAGTGCTAAAAGATTGAGCCCACAAACCCTGCATGATCAAAGCAGCATGGGAATGAGGGAGCATTCCTGGAGCATGTGAAGTGGACAGAAGTTCTTACCTCCGGGTGACAGGTTGGGAAACTCAGACTCAAGCAGGTTCAGTAACTTGCTTAAGGTTTAAGGACAAGTGCGAGCAATGGGGCGATTTGCTTCAGATAGTCTGATTCTCACTCTCCTATTACTTAACACTCAATGCTGCATTTCCACAACAGCTCAACATGTGAGTCAGGACTCCCGTGGTTCCCTCCCATTCACCACCACCGTTCTGCCCTCTACCTTGTATTTGCAGAAGCATTTGTCTGACCCCATGGTGAGCTGGTTCAGGGATATTGGTTAAGAGAGTAACGCTCTATTTTTGTTACAGTTAGTTCTGTTTCAGAATGAATTGTAGAGCAACTACTGTTTTTTGCAGGACTGTTTAGCTCTCTTATTTGAATTATTGAAGCTCTCTTATTTGGACTATGGCAGAGGTTAAGTAATAATTCAGCTACTTACTTTTCTTAGAAAATGCGTCTTAAGCTGGAAAAATGGTGCTAATTTTAATTATAATTTTTTGGGTTGTACCTGAGTAACTCCTTGAACATCTAGATAGCAGCTTCTCAAGGGACTTATTATTTGTGCAAGGCTGCTAATATTCTATAACCTGTAAACATTTCAGTGATCATCTCAGTCTCTGATTCATGAGAAGGCATGGATGTTCTAATTGCATAAATAGATAGTTATCTATAAGCCTGGGTTTAAACTTCATTTGCAAAGTGAAGTAAGACTAAATGTTTTCTTGAGTCAGAGCTCAATTATTATTTGGTATTACGATACTTCCTTGACAAACAGATTTTGAAGAATACTTACACCTCTAGAAGTGGTTTTGCACTCTGGAGTTAGATCTTGGAATTGGTCTTTGGAGCAATTCGTCTCCTCAACTTCATATTTAATTATGTAATTCCATCCAGCTACCACCTGGAACAGATATTTAAGAGATGCATTATGTAAACCAATACAAACTTGGGAGTGAAATGATTAAGTGTGATTACCAAAGAAAGCAAGACTACTCTTTTGATGCCTTCCATCCATCAAATCACTTTGCAGTCATTGAGCCATAGAATATTCATGGACAGCAAAAAAAATCTCGTCCTTGTGATACAAAAAGTAAACTAAGTCATGCATATATTAGAAGCGCACTTTGTATTTGGATACCACTTCTCTGCAGCCTTGTAATGCTTCATTTCTTGCACTTTCCTCCAAAGTATCTGTTACTTATTACTCCCAGTGGCGGGAAGCTGGTCGAGATGGATGACTACACTAATACAGCTTGGCAAGTCCTGTGTTCCTGAGCGTGGGACATAGTAAAGCAGTATCTGAATAATGTAACTTTATACTGCTGGCATCATTTGTTATTTGAGTGCCCTGCATTTATCATCCACCTATAATTGTGTCTGCCTTGGGCTTTACTTTCCCCCACCCACTGTTTTGCCCAGATTTGTGACCTTTTTTGCATTTTCTCTCCAGAAAGCAGTTAGGTTTTCCTCTCTGTGGCTCCTGCGTCTCAGCCATGAAATCTCCGCATGTTACAGTGTTGGGTCAGGTATTATAGCATTAGATCAAAAGGGGGAAATAGAATCAAATGTAGTTGTTTTCCATCCCAGCTCAGTTAAAATGGAGGCCTCTGACTAGTCTCTGTTGGCCAGAAGTGACACATCAGTTCTCTTTCCAGCTGTTGGATTGCAGTCTGTGGCATTTGCCATGTGGTTTAAATGTTCAAGCTTGTCTTTCAGCTAAGAGGATTGTTGCCATTGATAAACAGAAAGATGGCAGTCTGAATTGAATCATGTGTCAAATGGCCATGGGACTGGAAGATGCTTTTTGGCTAAGTAAATACATACATATTCAAAGAAAAGTGTCTGTATTTGGTGTTGGGTTATATACTAGTTAAAAACCAAATAAGAAACTTTACTGTCTAGCAATGTCACACCAGTCCACAGCAGAGCCTTTCACAGGGAAATAATTGTTGCATGAAATACCTGTGACATGAAATTTCTGTGACCTGAGCTGTCACTCCTTGCAAAGCAGATATTCTTGTGTGCAGAAATCTTTCAGCAAGTGACATACTGGCTTTGAGGTTTTCTTACCCAGTTTTCCTACATGGAGTCTACCCCTCCTATAGCGTTTAACAGCTGCTGACACGAGTCCTGTTGCATTGCAAAAACATAGATGCCTGCTGCTGTTTGAGAGGCTGTAGAGTATATGAGACATTTGTGCAGGCTGGCAGATCTGGCACAGAACCTAGAAGAGATCTGCTCCTGCTGGAGCTGCACGGAGATGCCAAATGGAATACCCAAGAGCATCTGAGATGACACAAAATGCCTGTGTCAGCACTGAATGCAAATAAGCTGGTGCTAAACATGGATTAGATGCAACTGCAGATAGAGAAAAAAATACGTTCACTATCAGTTTGTAAAGTTGACAGCTCTGATAATCCAGTAGGTAACTGTTTATGATTCCTTATAAATGAAGAGAATTATTTCCAGGGTCTACACTCCATATGCATTTTTTATGCATTTATTATAAAATATAAGCCACCTTAAAATCAGAAACGTGTACATAAAACAACCAAGGTACCTAGTTTGGAGTGTTTTTTGGTAAAATTTAGAGAAAAGTCATACACAAACCTGTCTTGTAGCTTCTTTGATTTCCACAAGCTTGAAAAGGGCTGATTCAGCACTGTGCCTGTTAAACTTTTGAATGGCTTGTTTCAGGATTTCTGACACTTCTGAACTGTCACTTGATATAGGATGGAAGCATCCAAGACATGTAGCCTCAGTAAGTGTTACCCTGGGTGTAGCTGGAAAAGAAAGAAACCAAAAAATACAGAGCTTCATGTAAAACAGCCTCAGCTTTGAATTTTTCCTATCTGGGAATGAGAGAGAAGGTTCAATGAGCAAGAACCTTTCCTGACTTTAATTGGAGTGATCAGCAAAACCCACATTTCAGTTTCGGGGCCTGCAAAGACATTCAGTGTACTTAGAACTGTGCTTTGGTTTATGGTGGTGGGGCCACCCATGACATTAGGATTCAGGCATGGTTTCAGCAGCAAGCTTCATTCAGGGAAGTGAGTTCAGGAGTTATTGAATCTCTGAAAAACTTTGTGTGTAGTTTTGACACCATTAAGGAAGGGTCAACCCTCATTCAGCCAGGGAAGAACCAGTGGAGGCTGCAGCTGAGGAGACGTTCTTCAGATCCTTCACAGCTCACCTGCTGTGCGCAGCTGCTCACTGTCCTCACACGGTTTCATGGTGGGGACTTTGCCAGGACTGTTCTGGCCCAGCCACATGAGCTGCTCTGACTCTGGGCTCCCAAGGGACCACGGTTGAACTGTTCTCCTGCCGTCTTGTTTTAACCCCACTGCTCATCACTGTGGCTGTCAGTTACCACCCAGTGCTACCCTCAGACTTAACCAGCTGGATTGGCTGTGGATAGACAAGCTTGATGGGGACACTCAAACTTCTGTTTCCTACTACTAATCCTATTAACTCTCTTTCCTTTCTAGTAATCATGGATTGGATTTTCATAAATTAATTTTATAGTTCAGTACATAAATTAATTTCATGATTCAGTGAGCTTGAGAATGGAAGTGGGACAATTTGAGGTCTCTGTGGAACTGCAGTAAAATTTGTGTGCCTGATCCTCAGCTGGTATAAACTGGCTTTAATGGAGTTGTGCCAGCTTGCACCAGCCAGAAACCCATCCAGGGTCGATATGATCAAACAGTTCCACCAAGAAGGCTGAACAGCATGGTACCTGACATGGCGGGGAAATCCCTCACCACTCAGGGTCTGTAGTTTCACTCTTTCTGTTTGAATCCTTTGGATTGGATTTGGCTCCTCTATACATCTGGAATATCTTCATGTAAGCATTGCTGTTTTGACTTAGCTCTCCAAGGGATACTTGTACAAAGTCTGCCCTTCATATTTCTAGCATAACTTATTTTGATTGAGTAATGGCAAATATATGCATGGTACAGAAAAATGTGACCATATTTTCAGGGAGTAATCACAAAGGAGATAGTGCACCCAGCTGTATATTGACTCTGGTCTCAGCGTTTTCGTAAGTGCTGAACAAATGTGTATTCTTTTTTCAGAGTTGCTATAACTTGGTGACAAGAGATGAGCTGCTTTGGCTGAACACGATTCATTTAATTTATGTTGTTTTTTTAGCTTTCTAAGCAAAGACTCAAATGCAGATTTCCCATGCATTCTCTGTGGGATTCACACACCTTTTACTGGCAACTAGATGTCACCATTGCCCTACAAATGCATCTAACCCAAGTGTGTTTATGCAGCAGCAGAACATGGAGTTTGTGTACTGCAGTTGCTAGAAGGACACTGGCTCTAGGTGTAGCCATCTAAGCTTTAAACAAGATAACTAGGAACAAAAAACAAAGATAAGCCACCACACACCTCAGAAATCGTGGTAAATATTTGCACTTAGCTCCCTGCTACCAGTTAGACGGACATTTTTAAAACCAACTTGGGTATGTCTTACACGAACACTGGGCCCAGGCACATAGAGATCTCAGTTGCAGAGCTTTAAAACAATGTGATCTCTTTCTAATAAAGAAAATTACTATGTGAACATAATAGTCACATATAAATGTCTTACAGGCAAGAATTGTAGCACTACTTATTGTTAAAGTCTAACAGATGTCACAGTCTCTCTTATGTAATTACCTCACTGCTAGATTTTACTTTGTAAGTGGAATTTTTGTCTGTGTGTGTTTTTTTGTTATGTGTTTTGTTTTGCTTTTTTCCATTGGGCTTAAGTATTTGTTTTGGTAAACTTTAATAGAACTGATTTAGTCATTTTTAGTTTGGAGAAAATTAAGGTACAATTTTGTCATATAAAGTTTTATAAATATCTGAAAAGAATGATAAGGAGCTCCTACCTTTAAAATACTTGAAAGTCTCAGTATTATATTTTTCCCATTCTTGTTAGTCAACATACTTGTTGAGTGCAGCCCCAAATAGTTACATACCTGGAGAAATTTTGCAGTCTTGGGAAACATTACTTGTTTTTTCAGCATCATTCAGGTGAACTTGAGCTATGCATTCTCCTGTTTGCTGCGAAAACATACGACAATATTTATCTTAAACTTACTGAAGAAAAGTACAGCGTTATATATTCCTCTAGCTATTGAGAAAAGTTGACAGTTACAAATTGAGTTTGGGGAACAAATTCATATGTGCATTTGCAGTAATGTCTAATTTGCTGCTTTGTTGCTGGGAAAGGTAAAGATTTGTTGATTGTGAAGAGAGTAGGGGATGTACTGAGCAGATAATTTGAAAGGTTGCATTGTATCATGATTGATGCTTATTAATTAACTATAGAATTTACAGTCAGAATAACAGAAATTAACACATCCTCCTAAATAAAGTCTGTAGAAATTGTGTATTTACCTAATTTCCCCTCTGCTAGTACAAGATATGTAGCAATGACATTTCACATGGGTTCAAATGATCTTATCACCATCATCGCTTTCTTGGTGTTGTGTACTGGGTGAAGTGACAGTGACTTCCACGGGAACTGTGCCGTGTTCCTGCACGCTGGGGGTGCCCCAGCTGTCCCTCCTCCAGGCGCTCCCCGGCAGCAGAGGCGAGACGTGCTTTGCTCTGCTAAAAACCCGCTGGTAAATTTTCTGTCATAGTGGCTTCTATGCCAGTATTTTTGTTGGTGCAGATCTGAAGTCAATTTGGTTGTGCAGGTTTCCTTTATGCATAATTAGCAGAAAATGTTACAGCCCTCACGCTCTCATAGAGCACATATCTTATATTGAATTTATTCTGAGCCTTCATATTGAAGCTCTGAAATGTTCCCTTCTGCACATATGTAGGATTATCATTGCAAACTCACAATTATAATGGTTAACTTCAGAGTTGTAAACATTTATGTTCTGCCCTTTAGTCCTATAAGCTCTCAAAAGCTACATAGATAAAGTTAAATTCTCTATTGCGGTCTGGGTCACTGTGCTGATGTTTCTATATGGAGAACTTTCGAAGAGCACAGATACTTACAGCCTCTGCTGACGCTTTGTAATCACAGTCTTGCCAGAGTTTGTTTTCCTCAGTGGCACAAGTGGTTTCTCGTATTCGATATTTCACATGGAATTGTGTGACAGGACCTACCTGGATAAAACCAATATGCCTCTCATCATTTGCATAGCAATAAATCAAGTGAAAAGATAAGAGCTTCCAAAGGTAAATACTATCCATTGGTTACCTTATATTTTATAGTACCATCTCAGATTAGCAGCTGGTCTCCATGCAAGGTTTCCCAAGTAGTTCAATAATTATCTAATTATATCACTGAGCCCTTACCTACAGTTACAATATATTGATACAATAGATAGAGTATGCTCAACTGCCTTCATTTTAACTTGTAGTACCAAGGCTGGTTGGGTGTTACAGTCAAATGTACCCCAAATAAGCAAGTTTGTGCTGCAGCTCGGACAGTGGGTGTAATCAGCAGCTCGGCCCGTGCTCCTGCAGGACTCTCTGACTCTTGGTCTCCCCCCAGGCGTGTCTCTGCTTTCCCCCGCACAGCTCTGCAGCAGCCCTGGGGCAGCCTGTCAGTGCCCAAACAGCGTTTGCTCCGTGGTGACGGGCACTGCCGCTGCCCTGCCTGCGCGGGGGACGGGCTTGAAGAGGGCACATGCTCTGGAGACGGTATTTGGCAGTGCCTGCAGTTTTCCCATTGGCATTAAAGGCTGATCTGCTCATGAGGGGAGCCTCAGGAATCCTACGTGATGAAATACAAAGTGTGAAGCAAAATTTGGCCTGGCCAGTGGTAGCTGTTTCTGGTGTTGGTAAATCAGTAGGGGGCACATTCTCCTTGCCATAAACTGGGTAGAGAGCCTGTGCCTACAGGTAACATTAACATGCTCCATGGTTTGTGGTTCACCCTTTAGAGGAGCTATAAAGCCAGAAGTTACTAATCTTTTACAGCCACTAAAAATGCTCTGCTGATGTGCCTTTCCAAACACAAACACAAGCAGTTGCTGTACTTTAACACTGGTTGTCCACAAATGATACTACTGGCAGAACTAAATAATAATTCTTGCCTTAGTGGTACCAAGAAATTGAAGCGGAGCTGATGTGGTTGGACTATGCTGGATTTACGCTGGTGTAGACACAGAATTGTATTCTGTGTTCTCTCAGTTCCCGTTGTGTATTGCTATAAGTACAAAGAGGTGTAGAAGTGCCTGATATAATGGTTGCAGGTTGTAAAACAGGATGGAAAGGTCTCTAAAAATATAATGGGCTTAATTCTCAGCAGGTATAAATCGACATTCATGGAGCTGCACCAGATTATGCTATCTGGGATGTGGACTTAAAAAGAGCCAAGTTCTTTTCTCTGTTACAGTGTTCTAAATCTGCAGTAAATCAACTCAGTGAGTACAGACATTGTTTCTGTATGTTATTTGTTGTTGGTTTATTTCAGTATTATTATGCATAGCTATGCCTTTAACTGGGGCAGGTTCAGTCTTTCACCACTCAGCTTTTATGTTTTATTACCCTATCAATAATGAATGTACATGAATATGTAATAACCAGCTATTTAATTAATGCATTCAACATTGTGAGACTATCGATGAGTAAAATCTATACTCTTTTGAAAAAGAATATTGAATATGAGGAAATCTCTATTGCAGATTCCTTTTCTCTGTTTTTTGCATAACATCACACTCAGATCAATGATTCAAAATAATAAATTATTTCCACCTCAGATATTTTAAGAAAAGGAATGATGGTTATCTAGAGAATGAAAGATGAATAGCAATTGCAATAAATATGTATTCTTAAAAATAGAATATTGTTTAAGATAAGATACTGAAACATCAGTATTGGGAACATCAGCAAACGGCAAGTGGTGTTAGAGCTCTGATATAAAGACGTTTGCATTCAGCTGTTGATAAGCATGTGTGTGGTTCAGTGTAGAGAGTGGAACTATCCATTTGTTTAATATTAATTGTATAAAAGTTTGCCACATTTTAGTCTTTGTCACTACATGCTAAAATCTCCCCAGTTTGAAAACAGAAATACCAGAGAGTGGGTGCCAGGAGATGTGGGTCATTTACTGAAGGCGTTTAGCAATTCACGTCCCCTTTCTGAGGTCAACTACAGACTGTGATTTTGGAGTGCAAAATATTCTCTCCCACACTGGCTTTATTGTGTTTTACATCTGAAAATCCAATCCAGTAGAAAAGAAAAGCTAATGTTTTCAAGTAAAGTAATGCTTGTCATTATTATGGTAATATCATCTTTGTATGCCTCTCAGAGGTAAATACTCTTTTGTTAGATTAATGGTACACAGAAGGACTCCAGGCAAAGGATCATGTTTCATTCTTTTTTTCTTCTGTAATTTTAGCTGTCACTCCATTTGACTAAAATACCACCTAGTGCTTTTAGATAGATCTGTGACTCAGGACTAGTGTCAATCAAATAATATTCACAAACAATTTATTCAGAATATTGCCAAATTTTATCAGGTCGGGTTTTTTTATGTGATCCCAGCTCTTCCTAAGTGAAGATAATATTCAGGTTTTTCAGTAAGTGTGTTTTTACCATTGATCTGAAAACCTTACTGATGATAGAAACGGGTAAAATTCCCAATAGAGAAAGGAGAAACCAGAACTAGTAAGACAAATTGGATTAGTGATAGAATTTTTCTGTTCTTTAGTCCTTGAATTAATAAGCAATTTACCAGCACACACAGTCCCGTTGATGAAAACATAATATACATCCCTACTTGTCATGGTAACGAGTATCTTACTGTGCAAGTCATTTCTTTGATTTTTTAAAGTGTTTTTGGAAGACATTTTGCTGTCACGCTTGCTCTCTTATGAATGAGAAGGAGATAACCTGAAACACAGTGCATAAACAATTCCAACTTTTTTATTTTTTCAGAGTCTACTTACAGTTCTCTTGGCTTCCATCACTGTGTATAGAGCAAATTGATTACCGCTTGCTCTGTCTCCATTGTATTCCTTCAGTGCTGTGTCGACAGCTTTAAAGACATCAGGGTCATCACAGTCCAAGAACTCAAATGGAAGAGGGGTGGCTCTGCTAGACAAAAAACTACAGCAAAGTGCTAGTACGAGGAAAGGTTTCATAACTGGATAAAAAAGGCCCCCTGAATTTAGAAGGCTCTTTAAAAACCAAATGGAAAAGGAATGCCTAAGAGAGCTTTAGTCACCTCTTCTGTTTTTCAGGGGCAATAGCTAAGTAAACAGAATGGGTGGGTTGCTGGGGTTGGTTGTTTCTCATCATACCCTGTTTATACTGCAAATAAACTTTGGAGTTTATCTAAATAAACTTTGTGTGGTCACTGGCATGACACTGAGGTTATCCACCTGCCATCAAGATCACATGCTAACTGGCTGCAGCTGGGGCAGGTTTTGACAAAGCAGGATGGCCCCTGAGCAGAAGAGAACACAGAATGTTTGTAGCTTTCAGGCTTCTTTTCTGACCATCTAAACGATTACTGAGAATGAATTTTAGAAGGCTTAAATAAAACACCCATGAAGGTGACGGGAGTGTGGCAGTGAAGTTCTGGTTCTGCACAACAGCCCTGTAAATTTTATAGATCTGTTTGGTGTTCAGACCGCAATAGCTCTGAGAAGCCAGACAATGTTTGAAAAAAGACTTTGGACAGTTGCATATCATCGAATGTCACATAACTCTTCAATACCACTTGATAAACCTTGTTCTTCATGCTACTATTAGAAGTGTCCATCTTTGCTGCCATGTCAAGACTGTCTTTGGAACGCGGATTAGTCAGTCTTCATACTTGTGCTGGTTTTGGCTGGGATGGAGTTAATTTTTGTCATAGTAGCTCCTATGGAGCCGTGTTTTGGGTTTGTGCTGAAAAAAGTGTTGATAATATGGGATGTTTTTGTTACTGCTGAGCAGCATTTACACAGGGTCAAGGCTTTCTCTGCTTCTCTCACCACTCACCAGTGAGTGGGCTGGGGGTGTGCAAGAAGCTGGGAGGGACACAGCCGGGACAGCTGACCCCAGCTGACTAAAGGATATTCCACACCGTGTGACATCACACTAAGTATATAAAACTGAAGGAAGAAGAAGGAAGGAGAAAACATTTGGGGTTATGGCGTTTGTCTTTCCAAGTAAACGTTACAGATATGGAATCACACAGAATGTCAGGGACTGGAAGTGATCTCAAAGATCATCCAGTCCAATCCCCCTGCCGGAGCAGGAACACCTAGATGAGGTTACACAGGAAGGTGTCCAGGTGGGTTTTGAATGTCTCCAGAGAAGGAGACTCCACAACCTCCCTGGGCAGCCTGTTCCAATGTTCTGTCACCCTCACTGAGAAGAAGTTTCTTCTCAAATTTAAGTGGAACCTCTTGTGTTCCAGTTTGAACCCATTACCCCTTGTCCTATCTTTGGTTGTCACCGAGAAGAGCCTGGCTCCATCCTTGTGACACTCACCCTTTATACATTTGTAAACATTAATGAGGTCACCCCTCAGTCTCCTGTTCTCCAAGCTAAAGAGCCCCAGCTCCTCAGCCTTTCCTCATAAGGGAGGTGCTCCACTCCCTTAATCATCTTTGTTTCCCTGTGCTGGACTCTCTCCAGCAGTTCCCTGTCCTTCTGGAACTGAGGGACCCAGAACTGGACACAATATTCCAGGTGTGGTCTCACCAGGGCAGAGTAGATGGGCAGGAGAACCTCTCTCGACCTACTAACCACCCCCCTTCTAATACACCCCAGGTACCATTGGCCTTCCTGGCCACAAGGACACAGTGCTGGCTCATGGTCATCCTGCTGTCCACCAGGAGCCCCAGGTCCCTTTCCCCCACACTGCTCTCTAATAGGTCATTCCCCAACTTATACTGGAACCCGGGGTTGTTCCTGCCCAGATACAAGACTCTACACTTTCCCTTGTTGTATTTCATTAAATTTCTCCCCGCCCAACTCTACAGCTTGTCCAGGTCTCTGGACGGCAGCACAGCCTCTGGCGTGTCAGTCACTCCTCCCAGCTTGGTGTCATCAGCAAACTTGCTGATAGTACACTCTATTCCCTCGTCCAAATTGTTGATGAATACATTGAATAATACCAGCCCCAGTACTGACCCCTGAGGCACTGCACTAGATACAGGCCTCCAACTGAACTCTGCCCCATTGACCATGACTCTCTGGTTTCTTCCCCTCAGCCCAGCTTTCCTGGGGATGGCTGAACACCTGCCTGGCCATGGGAAGCAGAGAATGAATTCCTTGTTTTGTTTTACTTGTGTGCACAGCTTTTGCTTTACCTATATAACTGTCTTTATCTCAACCTACCAGTTTTCTCACTATTACTCTTCTGATTCTCTTCCCCATCCTACCGCGGGGGAGTGAGTGAGCAGCTGTGTGGTGCTTAGTTGCTGGCTGTGCAACTTCCAGTGAGGAAGGTTCAGTGATAAAGAAAACATTTACATGAAAGACTTATTACATGCATCTGCTTTCCTGATCCCCTGAGAGCAATTATGAACTATTTGAAAAGGGCTGTCCCTGACTGCAGTATTTCTGGTATATCACCACCAGCAGCTGTAGCAATGGAAGTACCTGTGCAGGCCACCCTGCAGTGTTATGCTACAAGTCATTAACTAGTCTCAAACCTTTTCTAGATAATGGTGGTAACTCAGCCACCGTTAATCAATTTATGCCAGAGTAAGCCTCATGGACATTTACTGTGCAGTTGAACATCCATAGTGACAAAAGAGACAAAACTTTGACAACTGTGTCAAGAAAAAGCCTTACATATTTTTATTTTCTTTAAATCTCTATAAAGCATGAATGTAATGCCAGGGATCATTTTTTACGGAAGGTCATTAGATTTCCTCTAGGTCAGATTTCCTCAGAGAAGTACCTTACAATTATGCATTATGAGAACATGAAAGATTTTAGAAGGTAGTTTTCACTATTAGGGAATTTTCCTTTTTGTTAGAACTAAAGCAACATTGTTTGCTGGGGAGACTTGTACCCATTCACATTATCTGAGGGACTCAGAATTTTGAGCCTTTCAGGTACAGAAGAGTCTGAGATAGCTATGATCAAGAGACAAATCAAAATACTTGTTTTAATCATTATTTTCAGTGCTTTTCCTCTCCAGAAACTGTGCACTTTTTCCTCTTCTCCATGTCCTGTTTTCATTCGTTGTACAACTGTCATTAGCCCTGCAGCTCTAAAGCCAAGGACATCTTTCTCTGAGGTTATATAGGAGAATCTTCTGCCATGGAGCTATGTGGAAATAAGGGCAAAATTTTCGGAAAAGTGAGTCTGGGCTTTCCTGGGCATGACTTTGATTGCATGTGGTGATCTGGAAAACCCAGAGCTTCTGCCATCTCCTTTAGATTTGAGCCAAGGAAGGGAATATCTTCACCAGTGCTGGCAGAGTGAGGGATGCTTTGGGATAGCTCAGGAAAGTTTGCAGTGGGAGGCGGGAGAGGATCTTGCTGGTTTAGAACTGGAATGCGATAGACAGCTCCTCTTATTTGGAAGGGAAAGCATTTTCCCGATATTCTTGTCTTGTTGCGGTGATGTCTGTAGTAGAGGTGGTAGAGATGGGAACGGTGTCCTGGAGGAGGAGGGTGATGTGGTCCACAGTGGGGAGGAGGATGGTGGTGATGTGGTCCACAATGGGGAGGAGGATGGTGGTGATGTGGTCCATGATGGGGAGGAGGATGGTGATGATGTGGTCCATGATGGGGAGGAGGATGGTGGTAATGTCCATGATGGGGAGGCCAGTGTGGGCCACAGTGGGGAGGAGTATGGTGATGATGTGGTCCATGAGGAGGGGGAGGAGGAGCAGAAGGGGGATGTTGTGGTTCCTCTTGGGGAGGAGGATGTGTTCCATCATGGGGAGGAGGAGGAGGATGGTGGTGTGGACCACAATGGGGAGGAGGTGGAGGACAATGGTGTGGTGGGTGAAAGTGTTGATGTGGTCCATGAGGAGGGCGAGGAGGCCCACATGGTCCATGATGGGGAGGAGGATGGTGGTGATGTGGTCCGTGAGGAGGAGGAGGATGGTGGTGATGTGGTCCATGAGGGGCCGGAGGGCAGTGTGGTCCATGATGCGGACCAAGAGGAGGACTATGTTGATCATCTTCAGGAGGAGGGGAAGGGAGATGATGCAATTCCTCTTGGGAAGGAGGAGGATCATGCGGCTCATCATGGGGAGGAGGAGCAGAAGGGGGATGTTGTGGTTCCTCTTGGGGAGGAGGATGTGTTCCATCATGGGGAGGAGGAGGAGGATGGTGGTGTGGACCACAATGGGGAGGAGGTGGAGGACAATGGTGTGGTGGGTGAAAGTGTTGATGTGGTCCATGAGGAGGGCGAGGAGGCCCGTGTGGTTCATGGTGGGGAGGAGGATGGTGGTGATGTGGTCCATGATGAGGAGGAGGACAGTGTGGTCCATGATGAGGACCAAGAGGAGGACTATGTTGATCATCATCAAGAGGAGGGGAAGGGAGATGATGTGATTCCTCTTGGGAAGGAGGAGGGTGATGATGTGGCTCATCATGGGGAGGAGGAACAGAAGGAGGATGTTGTGGTTCCTCTTGGGGAGGAGGATGTGTTCCATCATGGGGAGGAGGAGGAGGGGGAGGAGGAGGATGGTGATGTGGACCACAATGGGGAGGAGGTGGAGGGTGAAAGTGGTGAGGTGGAGGACAATGGTGTGGAGGGTGAAAGTGGTGAGGTGGAGGACAATGGTGTGGAGGGTGAAAGTGATGAGGTGGTCCACTGTGGTGGGGAGGAGGAGCAGGTCCTTCATGGCTGTCTTGATGTTGTTTGTTGAAACTATGGTTATGCTCAGGATCTTCAGGTCTGGATTGAGAAGAGGGTGGACATCCATGCTTGTGATGATGTCTGTGACGATGTTTGTGACCAAAATGATGATGGGGATGGGGTTGTTTGCATGGCTGTCCTGGAGCTGGGTGTCTGCATCTTTTCCCATAGTCATGCTGCTGTTTATAAAGACACCAGGGGAGGAAGTGTTAAGTGAGATACTAATAGGACAGAAGCAAGTGGTGAGAAAGAGAGGTGGGAGTTAGTAGGTTTGCATTTACATTTCTAGTGACCTGTAAGGAAAAACCACCTGTGTGTTTGTTTGTTTGTTTTTCAAGATAGAAGGAGTAGATGATAAAATGCCAAATTACTGAAAATAATATGGAAATACTACACCATAACAAAATGAAATTATACAACAAGCTGAGCAAAATTTGTGATGGATCAAAACAACATAAAACCCACACTGGAGTAATTGTTGTAGTAGAAACTGGAATACCAAATATGATAAAGGTCATCTCCCTTCCTCTTGCTTTCTGAAATTCCTGTAAACTTGTTTGCCAGTCTCTGCTCACTTTAACTAAGGAGTATGGTTGGACCGAAAGAAGACACCCTTGGAAGGAGTAGTGGGGACAGCTCAATTCTAATTCATCCTCCGATTGATGTAGCAGTCAAAAGCCAGTCTGGCCTGACATGCTGCATCACACTCAGGCGCTAATAAAGGGACACAGACAACTGTTGCAATTATCTGTCCGCCTGGACTAAGTGGGGTTGCTGTCACCTGTGTGCCGATACAGCCAGAGACATTTCAGTAAGTGAGGACATACCCAGGGACTGTAGAGTTCACAGCTGATATCTGTTCCGTCAGGTTCCTCTGCATCACTGATGACTCTTGCCTTGCAGAATCCCACATACTAAGCAAAAGAAAACAAAACAACAATGCACGTGTTGGCTCTTGTGATGGAGATAATCGAGCCTACTGAAGGTTCAACACTTTCAAGCGAGGCTAGTTCACTTGATGTCTCAGTACGTTTACATAACTTAGCTGGATCCTGAGTTTTCTGACCAGTGATACCTGCCAGTGATTAATAATTATTAAAATAGATGCCATTTTTGAGTGTTTTTGACTGTGAAGACGTCTTTGCCATGTGCATCTAGAGGGCTGCTACTGTCCATCTTACTTATGTTTTGATATCTGTAAGAAATTGGTCGGCTACTGATGTCTCCAAAACAAGTACCCTGGGGGTGACTGTTTTTATTTCTGTTCAGATTGGGCTATTCTGAAATTTTGGTCAACGTCCTCATCAACAGACATTGTGTAGCTATGCTGTTTCAACCAAAGCTCAAGGTAAAGCTTTCTTCCATATTTATTTTTTGAAAAGTAATTCATTCTAATCTTTTAGCATTACTTCCCTTAGCATCCTCTTTGCTGTGACTTTCACTTGCTGTCTAGTTGTTGTGTGTGGAATTGCTCATGTGAAGAGCACAGAACTCAGGTAAGGGGTTCTGTGTGTGCTCCCTGTAGTGGATGCTTTATTTTGATATATGTTTGGGACATTAGTAGCCTATTACAGTCAATGATTACACATGTTAATAGCATTTTACACACATACAACTGCGGTGGCAGCATTGAGAACAGAATTCAAAACCTCTAGCTATCTGGTTTGTGCTTCATTCTAGTGAACTTCTGGCTCTGCTACGAGTTCATGCACAACCTTTTCCACTCTTCTGGAGTAATAAGAGCCAGAGAAGAAAATGTATGCACATAAAGTTCTACATGATTTATTTTCCCCATATTTTTATTTCATTCCTTCAATTTCCTTTCTGAGTAATAATTTATTCTGAAATTATGATCGTGCCTAGTTTTTTCTTTGGTGTAGACTATTATTGTAATGGGAAGGTGGGTTGAGGAAAGTGCTTTGATAGGAATCTGTAGACAAGCCTGAATTATTCTACTCCCCCTGGATTCAGTGGGATGACATAATACATGTATTTTGTTTAAAATCTATGAGTCATGTTAATGTAAAAGTTTCTGTGACAATAGCCTGCATTATTTACTAGGAAATGTCCACAATTTGAAGGCAAAAGCTAGATCCAAACTGAAAAGCTCAGCTCTAGGTCTGTAATATGTCAGACTCCAGTTATATTTAGATTTGAGAGTTCAGATTGGCTCCTTGTACAATAAAAAGGAGCAGCTGTGACATTAGGATCTGGACATGGACATGCCAGTTTTTTCATTTTTGAGTTTGGGTGCATGCTTATAAAAAACACTTGGAAATACTGTGGGAAGATCTTTCTGGTGCCGCCCATTCTATCAGTTCTTGTTCTAAAACTTTACTTACAGCTTGCCAGTCATCCAGAAAATCACACTGCAATGCCGGCTCTGCTTGCTGTGCGGATTTGGAACAGTTGGTCTCTTTTATAGAGAATCCTAAAATGTGACCTTCACGTGAGGCAGTCTGAAACCAAGAGGGCAAACAAGAAGTGGTAACTAGGTGTATTAAAAAAAAAACAGAAGTCTTGTAATTTTAAAAGCAACCATACTTCATATTGTTGTCAAAATCCTGTCTACCTCATGCTTTCATTACCTGTGCTATTCAAATATTCATACATATACATGTATTCAGTAAGGAAAATAGATTAGATAATTCATACCTTACTCGCCTCACTCATTTCTGAATTCCAGCAATAGTTGATTTATTTCTTCATCTAGTATGTGTGTGTTATAAAACCTGTTACTTTTTCAGCTTGTGCTTTTAGAAAATAGCATCCTTAGAGCCTTCTCCCAAAACTGAACTGCTGCTCCTGTGGAAAGAGAGACCTACTGGATGGCACCCACCCCGTTCTGGCAATGGGGGTGCATAGTGCTACAGCGCTGATGTGAATTTGGCATGAAATTCTGCCAGTTGGTGTGAGATTGGTGCTTACTCTGTTGCCAGTGGCATTAAACACAGATAAGACATTACTCCATAAGCCTTTGGAGAAAGCCTTTGTAGTCCTATTAGAATCCATAAGGAGATATTTCATTTTAATTTCCAACTCTAGTACCAGTTTATTTCAAGTCTGTATGGAAGGCGTCCATAGCAAGTGTGTGCACATAAGTTTCACTAGTTTAACTAAATTGGTTAAAAGTGGGTGCACATGCTTTACATTTTTTAATCGTAATTCATAGTTTCTAAGCATTATGCAGTCTGTTGGAATCCAGTGGTACAATCTAAATTGCCAGTGTAGCTAAAGACAGAGAAGTGTGAAGACAAAGCAGAAATCCATGAATCCAGGCAACCTGAAAACAGCCATGGGCTAAATGGGAGTAGGGACATATCCTGCATGGGACTACGGAGCAGAACACTGCCCGGTTTCTGAGTGGTATTAAAAGCTGCAAGAAGTTGGGGTTGGCATGCTGTAATTTAGGCAGTTTCCAAGATCAACAATGATTGTAGTAGGGGCTGTGGGACCTCGTTACAGAGGTGTCCTGAGCTGACGTGTGTTGGCAGAGTGATCCTGTGCTGTTTAAGTGAAGGTCTCCAGTATCTACCAGCAGGAAATTGTGGGGATGTGAGAGCTATACTTCAAATCACCCAAAGGATAAGTCTGTATGTCCACATTACTCAGAGATGTAGGAGTTATTTACCAGAGCCAGTAGTTCTTCAAGAGGTTCAGCAAAGATACATATTTACCTTCTGTCACTCAGAGCTCTCAGTGCTGCTTTGCTCTGCAGCACAGACTGAAAATGATGCTGAATGTGTTCCACTTGGTGTTGTACCCCTGTGCTTGATATTATAACAGTAAAAAATAATCTGATTTCAGTTGACAGGACGTATGACTGTGCAAATAGAATACACATGACTGTAGATCTTTAAGAACTCTGGTCAGTAGTAAATAAACTCTTGTATGTTATATTATGATAGGTAAACAGGTGTTCAAAATAAAAATATGCATGTAAAGAAGGCTCTGACGTTTTGTATGCCATCACACTGCCATAGTTTTTAACAGATGAGAAATCCTTTTGCTTTCACATGCCTAAATGAAAGTTGATAAGAAATCTTTGCAGAAGTAGGACCTTCAATTTTAAGCACTTTATGCCGAAAGGTGACAAGCAATAGTTCTGATCCTAAAAGAGTCTAAGTTGCAGCCCCATGGTTTTGGAGCTGCTCCAAATATTGAATATTGACAATTTTAAGTAATTCTAGGACAAAATGCCACTTACCATCTTTAAAATCTTTTCAACTTTGTCCACATCGAAGTAGTTTGTGTGGTTACTCTCACTGTTGAATTTCTTCAGGGCCTTTGCAGCAATATTTTTATGCTGCTCAGTGACTTCTAAGACTTCAACTTTCACAGGACAATCTTTGCACTCTAATAAATCAGGAGGAACTGTGAAAACACAGAGTTACTGATATTGCAATGGATAGTAATACTCTTGGGAGAGCATGTGTGCCTTTATATGAACTCATAATGAGAAACTGAAATGCAAGCGTTTCCTTGGAAGCGAAATACCTATCTCTCACTCCACAAATATGGGTTTATCCTGTAACATGAAAAAAAGAAAACCTGTGAAAATGAATGTTTTTATAAATCTTTTAGCTCCACTTTAGGATCTTACCACCCTAACCAGGCATTCTTTGCAATTTTACTTTTTTTCTGATATTCATTATCATGTTTTGGTGGACTGAAATGGTGATACCATCTGACATTAATAAAGTGTGTTTATAGAAGTAGAGTAACCTTAATTCTATTACTCATTCTTAACATTCCATTTGAATTATCTAAAAGAAGAATTGCAAGCAGATGAATGAATCTATTACAGTTACCATACACTAGCAATGCACAGACATGTAATTTGGTACTAAGGCTGGTTTGAGCTATGCCTTGGCATACAACAGTGCTTATTTTACCTGGACTCAATGTACAATTAAATCCATATAGTTGAGGTTTCTTCAGCAGCTGGCTTGTATATGTGATAATCTTACATTGCCCAAAGTCCTGAGAGGAAAAAAGAATAAGTGATTATGATGTTATTTTCACTGGATTTAATTGGATGTAGGTGATCATAGAACTTATGCCTCCTTTTAATGTACAGTACTTCTAAGAATAACAGATGTGGTCATTAATGAATGTTTGTTCTGCTATCACGCAAAATTTGTGTCCAGGTACAATGGGATCTCCCTCTACCTTTATTTTAATTCTAAGTTTGTATGAGTGAGTAGACAATGGAAAACTAAACCAGCCTTCTCAGTCATTCTAATACTTACTTACAGTAAGATAATACTAGCTAGCAGGAGAAGTTAGGATGTCAGAGATACTCAAGGTTACATAAATCTTTATCAACTTCATAATTCCCCAACTTAATAAAAGGAGTAAATGCCTTCTCTTCCCTCCTCAGGGCCTTCCTGCTCTGTCCCGTGTGGTAGTATCACCTCTCTCCTATTTAAATGAAGTTTTAGGCTGGTAGTTCTCATCCCAGACTGCATCACTGGACTGCAACAATAGAGGATGAGTGTTGCTACATATCACATCTGTACTGACACTACCAATATGTCACACTGTCACAGCACAAATGTTATGACAGAAAACTGACAAAATGTAACACTGGTATTTCTGGCTAATATGCTAGGAACATGCTTAAAAATAATTTGTAGTGCACTTTAGTTGTCAGCGAATTATTCTTAAAACATCAGTACTGCTACCAACAGTGGAGTATAGCCCCTTTGACACAGCTAGTTAAATAATGCTGCACTTATTTAAGGAGTCAACCCTTTTTTAAACCTTTAGCTTATGTTTAACAACTCTAGAATTCAAGAGATTTTATGTTACAGTTAGCCATATTGAAGCCTATTCCTCACTTAGAGATTTTGTGACACAGGAATTTCTGGGCAGTTCAGATGAAGATCAGCTTAATGCATTATTGACATAAGATTCTGCCCGAGTGCCATTACTTGCCGTGGAATAGATTTCACCGTATTCACAGGACTCCCAGTGTCTTCTGGATAACACAGGGCATTCTGTTTCCAACACATCCAAAGTTAAGTAGAGGACTGAGGAATTTCCCTGGAAGAAAAGTGCAGATAAAGAGAGTTTCTATACAAGAAGTTTGGTCTGAAAGAAACTTTTTTTGGAAGTAGATATGTTTAGTCTTTAATGTAGGTTTCTCAGTTCCTTATTAAGGTTTTTCTGAGCTGAGAAGCATAGAAAGGGTTTAGGCTGGAAGGGACTTTTGGAGGTCGTCTTCTCCAGCCACTTGCTCAAGGCAAAGCCAACTTCAAAGTGAGATCCAGCTCAGTTCTGGGTATCACCAAGATACAAGTTCCACATCCTCTCTGGGCTATTCCGGTAGTTAACCACTTATTTCATGTTTGCTTGGGTTTTTTTGTTTGTTTGTTTGTTTTTTAACTCTGGCCTTATATCTAGTCTGAATTTCCTTTCCCGCAACTCACAGCTGTTGCCTCTTATCCAGTTGTTGGAAATCTATGCAAAGAGTCTGTTGCTAACCCGGCACATTTCAAGTAGGGAAAATGCCAATGTTAAAAAGTTGCCATTACCTCTTTCTGATTTTCACATAAAAGATATTGGTCTGTTAGGAAATCAGTTGTCTAGCTACATTTAAACATTATATACATTATATACATATATAAAATTCTATAGCTACATCCATTTCAAATTATTTTATTGACCAGACTCTTTCAGAACTTTGCTTCCTGCTCAGTTTATTCAGGGTTTGATGCAACAAAGCTGCAATAATCCCTACAAAGTCAGGAGCCTAAGCTCTGGAATTTTTCTAGTATGTTCTGTCTCCTGAGTAAGTAGGATGGAGAATCAGAATTTGAATTTGGCTACCAGTGTAGTGGGGTGTGGTGTTAAGAATTATCTGCGGCCCATAGAAACAGTTTTGTATTTATTTGCAGGAAGATGAATCTCAATTTGCGTTTGAGGTGGATTATTTAAACTTCATGCAACCCCTGTATGAAAATGCAGAATGAAAACAGATGTATTTTATTTTGTCATTTAGATAAAATTATGCAAATCCCTTCACTGTGAATAAATGTCCTCAGGCTTTATGGAATTTTATCCATTTGTGTTCCTTTTTCAGAGTGTTTTTGTACAGATGAGACCTTGGAAAAGAATTATTGCATTCTAATGTAATATTTTTATTAGTGAGTGTCCAACAGTGTCATGTTAGACATTAGTTTTGTACTAGGCGCATGTCTTAACATTATCTCGATTTTAAAACAGGGGCTGTGTGATTTGCACAAGAGCACATGTTGTTGAATAGTAGAACCAGGAAAACAATCTAGTTGTCCTGGACACCCATCCTGCCCACTACCCACATGATTATTCTCTGCTTAGGGGGAGTTACTCTTTCTGTTTTGTTTTATATATCTCAATAATTTCAAGCTGCTAGACAAAGTGTTAGTAAAATGCAGACAGAGAATAGAACAGAGATGGTGAGAAAGACTTTTTTTCTAATTTGTATTTATGAAATTGCACTGAATGGAAAGGTAAGATAGGTAAGATGTCTCTTGTAAAATGTACTATTCACTAGCAGCCCTCTAAAACTGGAATTAATAGATGTATTCACTTTGTCATCCAAACTTGTGAAATGCTAAAGAAGCCAGTTCATCCCTGGCAAATATTAATTTTATTCAGCAAAATGCATTTGGAGTCAATAAAACCTAAAGCAGAGCTTTGGTGAAATTAAAGGTCTGCATCCAAATATGTAGTAGAAAATTCCTCTGTTTGTCTGCTGGATAGTTCTTGGGAAACAAACAAAACCAAAAACCAACATGGTGCTTGCTTGGTTGTTTTAAAAGAATCTTGGGCACCAGAGTTCTGCACAGCACAAGCCCAGAGCTGTTCTAGTGTGAACACTTGAGTATCTTACACTTCTAGAACATCCATTTAAACCCAGTAGCGATCTGGCTGCTGGGGATTGCTGCTCAGGTTTCTAAGGGGGTTGATGTAATAGACTTGATTTTTGTTTTTTAATTAGTATTTTTTTATGTCATCTTGGCAGTGGAGCCAGCATAACTGCTTGAACAATAGTGTACATGGTCAGTGTGCAGGAGACCACACCTGGTGGCTTTGGGTCTGAGAAGGTACAGAGACCTTCCAGGGAGAATTCTTTAGCAGGAAGATAGACAGAAGACTCTTTTCTGCTCTTATAGACTCAGTGTGGTGGTTGAAGCTGTGGCCTGGTCTTCAAAGACAGCAAAATTAGGTAAGGGTACAAAGCAAACCATCAGCATGGTAGTCTAGAGGTTGTTGTGTTCGTCTGGAAGTATGAACCCTCTGTTCTGGTCCATATTCCAAGTCGTGGTTCTATAGTTTATATAGTCAGTAATCGGTTAAAATGTAGAAACATTGAGATTTTTCTTTTTAGAAATAATGATTTTTTTTTCTCATACATCCAATGAATGTTTCATGTCTTAGTGCCCAGGGGCTGCACTTCACAGGGGTGGCACACACATACTGCGTGGCAGCAGCGTTCTTCAAGCAGGGGAGACTTGGGGGTTTGAACCTCTTAATGCTGAAGAAGAGTGATTGATTCCTAGGTGAGCTCTTTAACTACCTGGCTATTGCATAAAACTGAATAGTATCACTTGCCACAGCCTTGTCTATGAAAACCAAAATCACCCATCAGCTTTTTTTGAAGATATACCCGAAGACCTGTAGGAATCAGGGCTTTGGGTCACTTTCTGAGCTTTTTCTTATCCTAACAGGCAGTCTTAAGCAGTTCCATCAAAAACTAGTCTGTTTTTTTCCATTGCCATACTGAGATGTACAATACACTTCTTAAACTATGCATGTTTGCTTGGATTCTAGCTTCACAGCCAAGCAGCTAAAAGGTAGCCAGGCGCATTAGTACATCTGCATGTCCTTGGTCTCTTTAATCTCCTAGCTAAAGAAATCTGGTATTCTATTGCTTTTTTCTGCTATTGATTTGCTTTTGCATTTAAGCAATCATTGAGAAAGGCTTATTTATCCTCTCAAGGAAATAGGAAATGACTGATACAGATTCTCTATCCAGTCCTTCCCCTCTTCTGCAGAGCGGCATTTTCATCTCCTTTGGCTTCATCTGCCTTTTTCCCTTCCTTACAGTTATCCAGCTATCTCCAAAATAAAGAGAATAACAATATACCGATCTTGCAGGGTACATTGACCTAATTAATGTTGGACGTTTGCAGTGTAAAGAAACACTACAACTATAAATTTTCAACGTAACATCTGAGACCTGACAACAGATGGGACAGATTAATTTCTGCCGTTGTATACAGGTGTTCAGAGCATCCCTTACGCTGACATCCAGTTGGCCAGGGGAGCAGAGGGCATTCAGCGTTGATCAAAGTTAAGCTTACATACAATAAATCATGCACAAATGAACACTGTGATAGTGTAAATCAGAGCTGATTCACTGAATTACATCAACATTGCTCTGTTAAAAGCAATAAACATAAACTTTTAATGATCTGGCTCATATTTTAAGATCACAGTCTTCTGTAAATCAGCCTTTAAATCGATACTTACGATGTGTAGCTTGTGTGCATCAGCAACACGGAATAAACCAAAAACATAGCCATCTCTGCGATGTCTGTTGACCAAATCCAAGGCCACTCCTGCATCTGTTTCAATGGTATTGCAGTCTGCAGGTGTAACGCTTGTTTTGTTTTGGGCATTAGAGCCCTGCAGCAGTGTTAGAAAAAAAGCTGAAGCTAGAAGCAGCATTTTGTTTGCAGTGCTAGGTCACGTCTGCCCATGCCCTGGTAAAGCCAGTAGTCTGCTTTTAAATCAGAGTAGCCCACCAAAGTTATAAATGAATGCTGAAAGGGCATGGTTTTATACATATTTGAGTGTTGTTGCCTTGACCCTGGATTAACTTTTGCAAACAACAAGTAAATGATTATATAGTGATTGAGCAGATTTTGAGAAAAGTAGTAATACCCTCTGGACTACCCATCAAAGGGATTGTGTTTGTGACACTTTAGGCAGGCATTGTGCAATAGTGGATTACTACGAAAAATACTTTGCTTCTAACAGTGCTGCTGAGCCTGGCGTTAAGAAGGTCCGGTTTATGTATGCAGGTATTATAAAATCTTGGTTTTCTGTTTATTGTAAAAACAGCTGAACTGAAAATATGATGAAATATTTGTAGTCAAGTGATGGCTATATCTATAGCCTTGTTTTTGCAGATCCTTTCCTGGCACAGAATTAGCGAGAGGGAAACAAGGAGGTCACTCAGATTTGGAAAAGGGATGTAGCTCAAGGTGCACTCGCCAGCTGGTGGTTTGTAGCTTCTGTGTGAGTACCTGCTACCCTTCCAGCTCCAGAAAATTTAGAGCAGACTTCTACCAGCTTTCCGTCATTTCAGACTGGTACACAGAATGGCACTGACTGGCTTCATGCTTATGTGATCTAGGTGTGCCACAAAGTGACATAAAGCTGCCTTTACATTCTCAATCTGAGCAGTTTTGTGTGTTCTTTGGCTGTAGTGGCCTTCATAGACTTCTTTAGAGAATTGGTGGTAATTTTTGATATTTATTAAAATAATTCAGTACCTAGTAAGATTCATACCTTTCACAGGATCTGCCAATATCCTCCACTAAGCAGAAGGGAGAAGATGTTTTCTCATTTTATTCAAAATCTTATTCAGGATAGTTAAAGACATTCTGAAAAGGCAATAATCACTTGTCGGGGGCAGCTGAAGTTTGAATACAAAATTCAAACTCTGAATAAGAAAATATTATACAAAAATTCAATGTGAGTCCAAAATGACAAGGTCAGATTCAGATGAGAAATTTTCCAAATCCTGGTTGGTGTGAGGGGTTGGATCAGCTTCTCATAGAAAAAGGTGCTGACTGTATAATTGACTTGGGCTTATATGTGCAGCCTCAAAGTTTTTCTCTGGGTTATTTTTGTAAGAAACATTAGCAAATATAATGGCTTGTCATCCTTAACCCTTACCTCATTTCATTAATCTGTATTTTAAAAAATCCAACTTTTATAACATCTGGTGTCTTAGGAAATCACATTTGAAAGTGCCTAGAGCTGAAGCAGTAGCTTGCTTTCATAGTTAGCTCAGGACACACTTGACAGTTCTCCAGTAGTAGGTAAGCTAAATGGAGAATCTTACAATATGAGAACCAGGGCCACTCAAAACTGGTGTGGATTGGTTTAAAAGAGATAAAAATAGTCCTTGTGCAGTGGGTAGCGAACTGTTAGAGCTTGTTGTTGCAGAGAGATGTGGAGGCAGACGGGATCAGTACAGTCAGAAATGGCTTAGAAAAGTTCATGGATAGCAGGTACTTAAGTGGATACTGGAAGGACTAAGCAGGTAAATGCCCTTTTAAATTACTTTTACGGTGGTTCTGGGTACTGGAGAAGTACAAGAGGAATGGTTTGCAGAAAGGGGCCAGGTCCTGTCTCCTAAGCACAGATGTCTTTTGCCACTGGAAGAGATTAATACTGGGCAGGATGAACCACCATTCTGATGCAGTGGGGCATTTCATTTATGTGTTTATAATGTTTCATTATAATAATTCAGAATTTCTTCTGGAAGGTTGAAAAAAAAGTGGTGAAATAAATGTTGTGTAAATAATCAAAGACATTTGAAATACATCCCATCAGTTAAAAATAATATTCACATCATTACTGTGTTCCAAATTGCACCCCCGTTCATTACTTACAATACTGCTTAATTTTTCAAACGGGCAGTCATATTGAAGAAAGGCATCAGATTAGGTAATTTATAACATAATTCCCTTAGTCATCTATTGTTTGCAGATTGTTCATTCATTTTTTTCTCCTTCTGTTATGTGCTGCTCATTGTCTTGACAGTGGCTTAGGTACTTTTTATGTATGGAATAGAAACGCTATGAATAAACAGTAGAAAATGTACAATTCCTGCAAAATTGTCTGCAGATTTAAAAGTCAGCTTCTTTTCCCACTGTAGAGAGTTTTGTCCTTGATTTCTTTCAAAATTATTAAAGTACAATTATTAAAGTACAGCATGGACAAGCACTCCAGGCACAGAGCAGTTAAATAAATATTGGTTGTACTTGAGTCAGTATAATGTATTTTTATAATTTCTCAGTCAGTCTGATATCTTTTTTGATATCTTATTTTGTTTTTATATATATTGCTTGCAAGTTTTGTGTGTTGTTTTAATGAAGTTGTTTCTATAAAGACATTGCTGACAGGAATAGGAGTATTTATCCAAACATGGCATTTCTCTTGACTAGCTTGTCAAAAGCTTTTTTATCTCTATGACTTTTACCAGGGCTTGACTTGTAACAGTAAGAGGTGATTCACATTTAAGCTTTAAGGAGTTGATAATAAACATCCATCCTAAACCTGTCTCCAGAAATCTGGGAGAACACACCAAAAAAGTGGCTTATCTTCCCCACTTGAAAAAACGGGTATCAAACGCTTAATAAATAGAACTGTATTCTAGGGGTGGGAGGGGGAAGAAATAGAGAGCTGACAAATAAAGGAGATAATATTCAATAAGCATTACTCCCTTCCTAAAGGACAGCCGTACCTATTTACAGGCATCTCTGATGTCTCAGGAGGACAACCGCTATAGCTGACTGTTCTCTGCCCTCTGCAGTAGCGCTTGGCAGCAAAACCTCATCCCTCCTGCAGCCCCTGCTGCTCTGCAGCCACTCTTGTTTCTGCTCCTAAGCAAGACTAGAACTAACAAAGGTAGATGTGGCTCCAGTTAATGCCTCCAAGTATGATGGAAAAATATGCGAATGCATCATGTCTTCATTCACGTCTGATTTTTATCTGCTGGGTGTGAACAGAATGCCCTCTGATACAAATGCGATGTTACACAAATTGGCTTTGGTTTTGGTCTTCAAAGCAGCATCTGCAGCTAAAGCTTCCCTGCAAATTGCTTTCTATAAAAAACCACCCTAGTAGTAAGTTGATGACTGTAATGATGTATTGCAAGACTGACCTGTTGCTGAGGGGTTTGAGAGGCTGGGGGAGAAGGTGGGGTTAAGAATTTGATGTCAAGAATGGGGTCAGAGGAAGTCCAAGGGATTTGACATTTTCAGGGCTTGTGGCATTATGCTGTTCTGAAAAATGTAAGCTTTAACTCATGCTTATGAGTTGTAACAAGTTAACGTCAGGGAAGTATTGGCAACTGTTTTGATTGTATAGTATTTATGATTCTATCTAGTGGAAGGACTTTAAAAATCTACTTTTGAAAAGAAAAAAATATATGTATATCCTGAATATATTCACTTAACATGTATAATCTGAGAGATGGAGATGAAAATGTTTAGCCATAAAGTGTGTACAATGGGCAGGTTCTGAAGTCAGACAAATAGAATTTATAGTTAACTTATTTTATAAAAGCCTTGATTTTTAAACCCATCTTGAGAACTGTGATGTCTGGTCCTTGCTTTTAAAAATCTTTTTGATTGGCCAAGCATGAGTGTAGGAGAAGGGTATCTGAAAAATCTGAACAAATGCATATGCAGTGTACGCATAAATAGGCCAACATATCTTGTTCTGTGCCCTTTGAATGTTATTGCTCCTTTTTTTATATTCATGATGTCTCACCTGTATTCAGATCTGGCAAAAACGTTAACAGTCCTGGAGGCCACTGACCGTTTGTTATCTGCGCCTGAATAAAAAACATTGCCCATGTGAAATGGGGACGTTTTCTCAAATAAACATCAGACCAGATTTTAGCTGGACATGGCCCAGATAATAAGTTAATAATAGATGATACCCATCATAAGATCAAAATGTGCTGAAAAACTGTGGAACAAAATTGAAAAGCAAATTGGGAATTATCTGCCAAAGCACGTTCTCTTCTCATCTCCAGCCAGGGGCTGCTGGGTGGTACCAGCCTGTTTGCTGCTGGACGAGGAGAAGCAGCTCTTCATAGGTCAGTGTCCCGGGTGGAGAAGAGAACATTTGGGGTGAGAGTGGCAGTGTAGAGGTGTGTTAGTGCCAGCTGTGCTGCTTGGTGTGGCCAGAAGATGGTTCAGCACTGCCTGGACAGGATTTTTAGAGGATTTGCTGCAGTCCTGTCTGATCGCGCTGTCACGCAGTGTAAATGTGTGGAGACCAGATGCATCCTGTGCCCTTCTCTGCTCATGTGGGCATGTTGGAGGAAGAAAGCCGCAGTGCTGGCCCACTCACAGGTTGGCAGAAATCTGCTGAATCAACAGCGGGGTTTGCAGTAGTGATGACTAAACTGTCAATCATTTTGATGGCATCTGGGAGTGCTGCTGTATCCAGGTATGTCCTGAGGACACAGAAAACACAGAAACTATTCATCTTCACTCTCTTACTTGTACTTTAAGAAATTAGTCTTAGACTTTAGTGTCAGCCCTCAATGATGGCAAACCTTGGTGGCGGCCCAGGTGACACTGAAAGCTGGAAACAGGGCTCTGTGCTGGAGCAGCCACAGCAAATAAAGCAAATGCCTATGTATCTGCACTGCCCACTGATGCTTGCTGATCTGCACTGTACATACAGCTACCGATTAGATATACAGCCCTTCTGGTGTTTATTTTTAAATCAGAATAGTCTTTGAACCCAAATCTCAGATCCAAGCTAGAGAAAGTGTTGATTCAAATGTCGTTTCTGAGCCTTGTCTGTGGAACAGGCTAAAAAAATATCCAAATTGAATGTTCAAACCCATGGATCCAGACTTTCAGATCTTCTTTTTAACTCCTCTGTTTATGTTCACACCAACTCAACTCCATTTATCTTCACTTGCTGCTGTTGCTGTTCAATTCACTGTTGTAAGCAGCTGTAGTCAAGAAAGAGAAGCCATTGAAATGGGGAATTCTTGGCTGTGGCTGTGGTTAATGAAGCTGATTTCTTTCCTGATACTCCTTCTGGGGACGGATCCGGTTACATATGTTGATACATAGTGAAAATTCCCGAGGGAAAAACAAGGTGCTGTAATTTGATGACTTGATAAAAAGGGAAATGCTGACAGAGCCTAGAGCTGATACTGCGATAAGAATTGAATAGGATTTTAATTTTATGATTGTTATAGAACTATCTGATTTTGAATTGTTTTCTTCTCTGAAATGAATGAAACCAAAATATGTTGAAATTTCTCATCATGTGGAATTGAAATGGAATTATTTTTGGCTCAGCTGGTGTGTTTCACACGCTGCTTTTTGGCTTATTTTAATCTTTGAAGCTGTTCAATCACTTCTCTACGTAAAATTTATGGTTTTAAGAGGCTTGCAAACTGAAAAAACAAACACATTTGTTGTGAATAGAACTCCATACAAGATTTCAATATTGTTGAATCCACTCCAAATAAAATAATTTTATTTATATTTTAGCTATAATAATAAAATAATACTTTTAAATCTAATTGCATAATGCCAGAATACTTTAACAAAACCGTACATGTTAGTTGAGAGACTCTTTGAATGGAGAAATTTCCCAGCATCTTGAGGGATGATTCAGCAGCACAAAATCTTCAGAAAAAATATTCTATTGATTTTATTTTGAACAAATGATTTTACAGATCTGTTGACAACTAGAGAAAGGCTCTGTGGTCTCATACGAGTCCCATAATTTTTGTGAATATCAGGGTACTCCTGGCTACAAATGACATTTCTTCCCTGTATTCGCTCTTTTTCTTCTTCTCCTCTTCTCATGTATTTATATTTGTTATTGTCAGTACGATTGCTACTTCTGGCTTTAGTGAAATTGATTTTTCTTCGCTACAGGCTGCAGAGTGTCCCTGTGGTTTTTATTATAAGGCAGTTAATATGACCTATCTCAAGAAAGAATTAGGCTGATTTTGTAAATCATCATTTTTCCTGCACAGCAGGGTCAGTAAAGCATAAGAATCTGAATAGCCTGGGCTTGGTTCTCCACCAGCAGAATTATGTACAGAGGCTTCACAAATGGGCAGCCTTTTCCACGTTCTTTAAGTGAGGGTATAAAGCATTAGGGAAAAATAATCTTTCTTGAGATCTTCCATGGGAAATAAAAAAATAGGTTAAGCTCATTACATTGTAATTAGGAAATTAACCCATAAAATATTAAAACCCCTGTAGCTGTTAATGCTGAAGAGTGTTGAAGTTCTCATTCTTGTGCACCGTTACAGCAGGGGTGGCTCTGGAAGGGCCCTGACAGTGTCCCCCCTCCCTGGGCTCAGGGCCAGCTCAGGCACTGCCCAGCTGAGACTGTCCCCTTTCCCCTGGGTGACCCTGGGGACAGGCTCCCAGGCAGTGCTGTGGGGAGGCCATGGCCAGGGCTGACCCCACTCCCCTTCCCACAGGAGCTGCTTCGGGCTCATGCTGGAGTGTTTTGGCCACAGCCTGAGCTCCAGCTCCTCTGTGTTACAGATGTGCTTGTGCCTGGCCATGGACACGGTGGATCCAGAGCCAGATGCTGACTTGCCACCCGCCTTCCCAGGCAGACAGGCCACTGGAGATCGCTGGGCTGTGTCTGACTCTGGGTACTGTGACCAGACCTGATCCCGACCCCAACTTGCTAATGCACTTTCCTGGCTTGACCTCAGACCTGCCTCATCACCCATGAACTCTCATGGTGATCTGGCCTCTTCCTCTGAGCTGACCAGCCCTGGGTCTGCCTGGCAGGTACCGTGGGACAGGCGGCTGCCCTGCCAGCCTGGCTCCCCATCCCTCAGGGTGCAGCCGTCCCACACTGTTCCCTGGCAAACTTTGGCTTCTGGGGATACTTCTTCTGATGCCTTTGGGCTGTTTCAGCCCTGCGAGTTCTTTTACCCTCTGCAGGTACTTTTCTTTCATGCCCTTACTGATGGGATGAATTTGAGAATTAAAAGCCAAATTATTTTGTTGGCAAATACCTCAGTTAAATTTAGTTTTCTAATCTATTCTTGTGCTTTCTTAAAACTGAGAACTCCAAAGATGATGTAATAAGCAATTTATTTATTCAGAGATGTTACACAAATTCAAAGACTGGGTTGCCATTGTGGCTGGTATTTTGTTGCAGGTAGCTGAGGTGATTGGATGCTGGCTAGACTTTGGTATATTTTTTAGGCAGCAAAGGCTGGAGGATGGAATTTACCTCCTTTGCTTCACCTGGGCATGAGTCTGATAGAGAAAGTTCTTCAGGGAAAGGGAGAATAACTGGTCCGGTGACTGGGTTGGTCAAGTCTGATTTGTCTACTTGAGTCTTTTGTCCATCGAGAGTGGATGTAGATCCTACAGCTTCAGGTAGAACTGGCTTTCCACCTTTGCGTTTGGTTTGACTTTCTGGTAGCCTTTGGAAATACGTGTCCTCAGTCGAAGGGGGTAGAATCTTAACTGAGCCCACTGTTTTTTCTAGGTGTGGGGAGAAAGGATTGGTTTCTGAAGGGAAAGCTTGTTGATGACTCTGGCTGGATTTTCCAGGTGTCTGCTTAGCTTGCTGCTTCCCCTCTTCAGTGGCAGGATCCTAAATCACAGGCAGTAAGCATTACCTATATTGAAGCTATTAAAAATTCTTTCAGATATGAAGAAGGTCACCCCTCGCACTGAGGATCTGCTGCAACTCCAGTCTGCCAAGACCAGCTGCGGAACAGAAGCTCAAAGAACAGACAGATGGAGCTGCTGCTTGTGCCTGTGGAGATGGGTGCCTGAAACTGGGGTAACTGCACAGTTATTGCTCTTTGTTATTTACAGTTTCATTGTAGAGTGTTCTGAACACATTCTGTATGATTGACTCTATACTTTTTCTATTGACTTTTTATCCACCTAGCAATAGTCTGTTTTATCACAAGACAGATTTCTTCCTGATTTGGCCTTATCACTTTCTTGAAGCTCACATCTTTGTGAATAAGAAAACTTAAAAATGGCTGGGCTTTCAAGAGTTCAATTCTTGTTTTGTAAAGGATTATTACTCTTGCAATATTAAGATTAGATCAAGAAATACCTGCAGATTGTAGATTTCACAGGATATTGTGACAAACTGTTCATGTTCCAAGTCACTGTTTGCTACAGAGCCTTTGCAGAAACCTATTTGCTGGAAGAAGAAAACACAATAATTTTTTAATATTGTAGCACTGATACTTAGCTCCTATATTGCAGAATAAGTGATTATAAAAGGCTGAATAGTTATAACTTCTGCATGTATTTGTCAGGATAAGCAGCTTGGTCAAACTTTTCTTTTGGGATTGGCAAGCTTACAAAGGCAGGCAGCATTGTGAAAAAGGCTTTGTGTTCGCAAAGGCGGGTTAGGTAACATGACGGTAAAAATAAGGCGGTCACTTAAGGTCCAACTACAAGTGCACCCGGAAGTTCTGCAGCAGAATATCCCCATGCAAGTAAGCTGTCTAACAGAACATAATCTCATTTCTTCAGCAAAAACAATTTCACACCATACTAATGAAAGAAACCATGAAAAAATGTTGTTTCTGATAGCTGCCTCTCAGTTAAGATGGGGCTTGAAATGTTATCTCGTGGCAGTATGCCCATTTAGTCTTTTAGCTTCTCTTACGTTTTCCTTCTTTCCTAAACGTTTTCCTTAGCTGACCTGACTGTAGTATGAATATACTATTTATGCATTGTTTGTGATTCATGGTCTGTGTCTGTTTACTTGGAAGAAATCCTTAAGAATTCTTAACTTCTGTGAAGTTAATGCTACCTCGCCTTTTTCTGGATGGTATTTTTTTTCTGTTTTCTTTGTCCATAGACCTCTAGGTAAGAATTCAGAACTCTTACTGACATGTTTTCTCTATTGTAAAGCACTTTGTACAGTTGCAAGACAGTATAGAGCTACAACCCATAAAAAGATACCTGTGGGTTTTGATTCTTGTCTGCAAAGAACCAAAGGGGTAGGCCAAGTATTAATTGAGGAATCATAGTATCTGAAAAATAGGTGTTTATACAAGAAAAAGTACTTACAGCTAGTTCCAGTGAAAGTGGCTTGCACTTGGAGATGTCAGCAATGGTGTCATTTTTGGAGCAGGATGTCTCCTGAATTAAAAACTCTACAAAATATGCAGGACCAATCACCCACTGTTAGTGAGAGACCAGTGGCAATTAGACCTTGTACGTGTGTCAGGAAGAAGGAAGAATCCTACAGACCTTGAAGCAGACGTAAAACTTGCGATAAGTGTGGCAGGAGCAGGTTATACGTGGACATTACTGTTGGTTGTATTAGAGGAGAATGAATTTTTGCCTGTGCTGTTTTTTTGCCTGGATATTTTTTACTACTTAAATATGCACAATCCTAGTAACTTGTGGATTAGCTATAGTTGAAATGGGTTTAGTTTTTGTAATAAGTTAGCATCCACATAGAACTATGCATCCAAAGACCCTCTTCAGTGCCTTGTTGATAATTTGTAGCTGCTTTAATGAGGAGGATCACATTTTCTATTTCTGAAATGTAAGTATCTCAGTGTTAGAAAATGGGGGTGATTAAATACTGTATTGCAGTAGCATCTAACAGTTTGAGATAAAGAGCTATCTATACATAATGAATTTTAGAGAAACTGGATATTACTGTGGTAAACAAACAGGATTTAGCCAGGAGATCCTTAAGCTCACAGTGAAGCTTTCCTAAACTTTGAAGTGCAAATCCGTGTCTTCAGTTTTACATAAAGCCCTTCCTTTTGCACTAAATGGAGTCAAAGTCTTGAATCAATGCAGATCCTCATCTCCCAGGAGAATTCTGCATAGAAGAATTCTCCATACTATATATATATATGTGTGTGTGTGTATATATGAAAATATATGTATATGTGTACATATATATATGTGTATATGTATGTATGTATATATATAAAAATATACATATATATATACACACGTGTATATATATATGTATGTATATATATATATATATATATATAAATTCTAAACAATCTGCAAGACACAGATCATACAAAGTGTAACAGGTGGATCCGTACTTCTTGAAGGCTAAAGCAAGTCAGATGAGCCTTGGCTTACCTGCATTGAAGCTCTTGTGACATTAAGCACAGAGAAATAATGAGCTTGTTCACTCTCTTCATTGAACTTGGCAAGGCTCTGAACAGCAGCCTCCAAATATTTGGGCTCAGTTGGACTGTCATCAACTGGGCAGTTGGGACATACTGACCAAATGTATCTGGGGGGAACTTTTAATTCAAACAAAGGAATGTCATTAGAGGAAACATAAGCATAAAAACATGTTAATAGTGTAAGTCACTGTAGATGTATCGGTGCCCCTCAACCCTACCCACTTGTCCACCAGTTGCCTGGACTGACAGTATGTGGTTTGATTCATTCAATGATTTTGCATCTTCATGAATTTGCAGACCCATAAAAATGTTGCAGAGACACTGCAGAAAAAAGCTCAGCCTACTGTCAGAGGGCTTGCTGGTTTTACTTGCCTTTCACAAACTCATAAAATGCTTTTTGGACCAGAGGGTAAAAGCTCATATAGATGCTCTGCTGGGTTTCCCAGAGATGAAAACAGTTATTACTGCACTGCAGGACCACACTGGACTTGTGATCATTGAATTGAGAAAATTAGGACAGCTGAAAGCTAATGGAGACACTGTGCTGCTATAATTACAATTAAAATTTAAAGGCACGCTATATGGCAAAGAGTGTTCTTCCAGACCTCTTTTAAAGTGTGTGTGTGTTAAATAAAGACATACCTGGTTGTAAAATGCACTCATAATTATTCAGATGAGCAATATTTCTTGCCTGATTAATGTAGATAATTGCTTTGCATTGACCATAAACCTAAAACAATATAAGCATTTAGAAACAATTAATATTGCACCCTTTGCACTGATCATCTAGTAACTAGACAGCAAGTGGTTCATTTTCTCCCTGCAGTCATGAAATTCTTTTCAATAAAAAGATTGTGTTAATACTCAAATGGTAATGAAGTGAATTTCTAAGTATCTCCTCTAGAAATTAAAGGCCAGATCTTCCCCTGGTGTAACTCTGAGCAATACAGGTGCAGGTCTTGGCTGCAGGATGGCCTATACAAGGCCACTCTTCTGGCAGCCAAGGAGTGACCAAGTGTCACAGAATGCTTTCCCTGGCCAGGCCCCGCACTGGGAGCTGGGTCTGGGTCTGGAACCCAGAGAGCTTAAACCTGGAGATCAGCTCAGGGTGTCTGGATCCAGTCACTGGTCTTCCAGCTTCCCATCTTTCCCTATTGTTGTGGTTTAACTCCAGCCATTAACTAGGACCACGCAGCCACTCACTCATCCTCCCCACCTGAGTGGGATGGGTAAGAGAATTGAAAGGAAAAAAAAGCAAAACCTCATGGTTTGAGATAAGGAGAGTTGAATAGGACAGCAAAAGAAGAGATGATAATAATAATAATAATAATAATAATAATAATAATAATAATAATAATAAACAATAGAATATACAAAACAAATTATGCACAATGCAATTGCTCACCACCCATGACACCAATAGCCTGTCTGTTCCTGAGCAGTGGGATTTACCCCTGGGCAACTCCAGTTTATATACTGAGCATGACATCTTTGGCCAGTTTGGGTCAAAGCTGTCCCAGCTTTGCTCCCTCCCAGCTTCTTGTGCACCTGGCAGAGCATGGGAAACTGAAAAGTCCTTGACTATCTGGCAACAACCGAAACATCAGTGTATTATCAACATTCTTCTCAACGTAAATTCAAACAACAGCACTATACCAGCTACTAGAAAGAAAATTAACTCTATCCCAGCCAAAACCAGGACACCTATGTCCATGGTAAGGAAGGAGAGTGGTAGGATAAACCCTCAAGCAGTTTTGTGGCACAGTAAGATCATCCTTGCACACAAAGAAACTCTGAATTTTTGTCATAAATATATACTGGCCTATTAATATCCATTGTGCCTTTATGTTTAAAAGTTGAATGTATATTGTCTGAGTGCCTCTTAAATACTGCCACATGTATGATCAAGGCCTCTAGGACACACATTTCTTGACTTTCCTGCTGAAAGCACTGTAAGCAGAAGTGAGCAGAATTCTTTTTATTTTTTCCAGTTTTTCATATAAAAATGAAAACTTATTGACCTAAGAAGCAGCCCAGGACACTTTTTTTTTTAATGTGAAGCTTCTTTCTCATCATTCTTCATTTTATAAGATTTTATTTTTAACTTGACAGAATCATTTTGGTCACCTGTAGCAACAGTCTTAGGTGAGCTGAATTTTTTTGCAAAGTTGTCAGGATAAAACCAGAATGAATCTAAGCCAAAAATCGCATGTTATATAAAAGTGACTTTCTTTTATTTCCTTCTGGACAGGCTGTCTTTAAAATAAACTTTCACAGAGTTGCTATAAAAAGTAACCGATTTATTCTAAATAGTGTCCTAGCATAGCTATTTAGTTATGTCTGCTTATTAGCTCAGATGAAAAAATTTATTTAAATTTTCAATTTTTTTAAAACTAAATCTTACAGTCTGTAAACTGATTAGAAAGTACAGAAGAAACCATGGGCCTTAAAAAATGGGTTTTGATTTTTTCTAAACTCTGCTGCCTACTAAAAATACATGTGCAGGGATTTTGCTGTCATCAGTAGTACCTGAGTAACATCATACCTGAGATTAAATTAAAAAATGAAATCCTTACAGTTCCATGAGCAGGTCTGGCCTTACAGTTCTTCCACAATTTTTTGCTGAGTACATGGCATTCAGTATCTACTATATCCAAGACGAGATAGAAGGCAGAACCAGAGATCTCCTGAAAGCAACAAAAAAGAAAGAATCGTATCCCAGTTTTGTACAGAATGAAGTAGGGACACATGAAAGAGAGAGATGGAGAAGCACAAAACACACAGGTGGGATACATAGATATCCTGAAAACTGAACATTCTGTGGGACAAATTCTCAACGGTGGCAAATCAGGTGAAATTCAGGCCCTGTTAGAACAGGCTTGGTCATGTGTCTGGCCAGATTTAATTAACGTACAGCCTTTTAGAGTCAGTTTTATCCTTTTGATTCTGGTACCAAACAGAACCCAACTGCATTTTACGATTAGATGTGAAAGATAGGTTATTTTGCCTTCAATAAGAATGAGACAATAAATACCACAAATAATAAAAACCTGCTAATATGGAACATTCCCAGTAGGCATTAGAAACAGAAATACCTTATTTCTTAGAGTGGTGTGTTCTTAGAGCATGGATGCTTTGCACTTGCCGTAAAGAGGCAATGACTGCATTGATGCAGACAACTTAAATATTCTCTCAGATATCAGAAAGTGCTTTGAGAGACCTTGCATGTCTCTGATTCACTTTGAAGCTTCAGTCCAGTGAGTGCTTGAGTTCTGACCCTGTGCTTAAGCCCAGAAACGTTTATTCAGTTCGCTGCAGCACAGATGCACAAAGCCATTAGAAGCCAACTTTTGGGCAAACATGTTTCCATGTGAGAGGGACAGGTACAACTCCAGATACCTAGTGATTCCTTTATGTAGCACCAAAAGATGAGATGGTGCAGCTCCTGATTCTGCTTGTACTGTAGACACAGGTAAGCACCTTCCCAGGATATTTATCAAGGATAAAGATTAATAGGATCATATTTTATTTTCTGCAGTAGAAAGCTGGAAAGAGAGCAGCTGTCATTTATACATCCTAAAGAACTTGGGTGTGTTAGCTGCATGTTTAGACTAAGGTTGTGTCTTTGCTGAAGAGGCAGTAAAACCAGAACAGAACGAGAGCAGTGTTCATTCATTCCAAGTTGACTTCATGGGCATATGGAGAAAAAGCTTTATGGGCCAAGGGTCTTGTAGAAGTCTGGGGCCAGTATCTGTACAATTTTGGCTTCAGTTTTGATTTCTGTTTAAAAGCAACTAAAGACCAGTCAATAGGGCACCTAAAGGCTGGAACACTGCTGCCTTTTTGGTTTTACACTGCTTGGAAAAACACTAAGGGTATCTGTTATTAAGTTCTAAGGAGACTGAGTGATACAAACTATTCTGGTCACACAGTATAGAGATCTCTGAAAAGAGACTGTGGTGGTGATTTTATGTGATCTCTACCATATGTACTTGCAAACGTAATAGTAAACCCTTTAAATATAAAAGAGCAACATAAATAGAAAATAAATATAAAAAATAAGTAAATTGTTCTGTTAGCTTTGTCTCTAAGTTATATTCTTACATAGGCAACTTACCATGCTTTATCCCATTTCTTGTGTTTTCATACCCCCTTTTTTCCCTAAGTGTTCTATGAAGTAACTGGGTAATGCCTTGCACTGAGCTCTCAGGATTTGCCTACACTAATCCTGAGGTTTAATTATAACTGTCATTTTGAAGGTTGTGAAAAGATCAAAAGCTATTTTGACAAAGAGTGAAGCCGAGGTGCAGCAGCACTGTGTGCGGTGCCCTGGCAGAGTCCCCACACCTGGCTGTGCAGATCCTTCTGTGCAGACAACTCATAGTAGTTTTCTCTTTACATACAAGGTACATAAATACCATGATGATATATCTGCTTAATATGGTAGGTGATATAAATTAAATAAATAATCAGAAAGTAAGACTGGTCAAAGAGCAATTGCCATTTGCTGAAACAGTGGGTTTTTTTAGCATTTGGTCCAAGCTTGTAACTTTAAATAGATCCTCTGTGAGAAAATAAACATCACTAAGACTTTTCTGCATGAAGAAGAATTAGCTAAGAAAAATGTCTGTCTTTAAGGAGTCCCAAAGTTGGGATTGGTGACTTGAGCTTTCAAGTTGCTTGTTCAGGTATTCTGGAGGCAAAAGCACGCACATATCTCATTAAAGAAATGTTCTTATAATTAAATGTGTTTGATGTTAGATGGGTTTATGCAGCTGAATCACTAAAACTGATTGTAAAGCTCAGTGATGTTGGAAATACTGAATGCAACCAGGGTAGACCAAACTATATTTCCTGTTGCCTGTAGCTCTCTTGTATAATATCAGCTCTAATGCACAAATGAGATAATTACAAAATCGACACATCTTTTTGTCTGCCTGCTTCTGTACGTATCATCCTCCACTGGGATGAAGGTTTCATCATCCTCATTTTAATTTTCATTAGAAGACTATTATGCAAAGGCCTTTTGATATCTGCTTAGTATTGAGCAAAAACTTTTATCTTTCCTGCATGGCTGAGAAGGTTCCTCCCCCAGCGCTGCTGCCGCTGGGACTGCCCAGCGCACGGTGCAGAGCAGCCGGGAGCCAGCAGAGATGCAGCACTAACGCGGCATCATCTCTGTGACACGGTGACCTGGTGCAAGGGAAAGAAAGGAAATATTTTGGCATGTTTTGTAATTTTGGTTAAGTGCCTGTCAATGAAGTTAATTGTGAGTATCTTGTATGAAAGACAGACTCTGTCCTACTTACATATAAGTTAATACCAGATGGCTCATTAGTTACAATTAGAGCAAGACTGAACCATAGGTTGCTTAAGGGCAGATCTGAATTTGAAGTAACTTTGAAATTGATTTATCCTGAATTTTGGATTAAAAAAAAAAAAATGGGAAGAAGGATCACTGACTGATTAAAAAAAGAAAAAAGAGATTTCTTTATTTTTTTGAGAGTAATAGAAAGTTGTACAAGGTTGTTTCGCTCCATGAACATCCCTGCCATAGCTGACTGCTTTGTATGTACCCAGTCCCAGAAGCAGCAAAAATATGACAAAAGGCTCAGATTGTCTAATGTGTTACTGCAGTATTTTCAAACACCTTATTTACAGGATAAGCATATAATATGCAAAAAATTAAGAATAAAAGTAAATTAACCCCCCCCAAAACAATGACCAAAGTATGCCCTAAGCCTAAGTCTCTAGGGAATTAAATGACAGACCCAATCACAATGACCAAAATTCTCCTGTGCTAAGATATACTTGGCACAGGTGAAGCGAGCAGTAGGGAGATGGATGAAATGGTTTACAGCACATCTGCACCCACCGTGCTGCACTCCAGGGGGGTCATAGCACTGTTCTAATTATTGTCAGAAGGAAATAGCCCAAGGACGAGGGGCTAAGTACCTTACCCCCTGACTGGTGATGTGGGTTCTGGGCCAGCTCAGAGACATCCCATGTGGAAAACATTCTAAAGAGACCTGATCCAGTTGCTTAGTGGGCACATTCTGTCACTTGAACAAAGCAAGACAGAGAACATAGTGCAAAGCACAGCAAAGGCTGTGGCTTTAGTCCTGAGATCTCAGGTTGCTGGAGGCCGCAGCGTATCTGCAGAAAAGATGTCCTTGGGACAGCAGCACAAAGTAGTGTCACATCCTTGCCAGTACAGATTTTTAAATGTCTGGCAATGAGCTTGATTTTCTTTTAGGGTTCAGAACTCAGCCTTTCAGGTGAGATTATAGGAAGTGAGCAAGCATGGCAAGGAATGTTAGGAGTGTGTTTCCATGGTGCCTTATGTGCCATGGGCCTTGTGCATTCATGTCAGGCTGTCTCTGGTTAGTGCCAGTAGATTCAGCTATGGTAACACAAAATAGTAATAAATTAAGCACATGTAGAGAAATAAGATACTTGAGGACATAAGAGTGATATTCCATAGGTATTCCAGTGTAATTTTTGCACTTGAACTGATCTCAGATTTCTTCTGGAGGATGACTCATCATTTAGAGGTCTGCGAAGGAATTCCCTGGTCCCAAGCTGGCTGTGTTTACCCTGTTAGTGCTTACATCTTTTGTGCAAAATGCACAATGACTTAATAGCCTTTGCACTCCAGCTGCTCAAGGCAGTGGGAGGAAGGTGTAAAATGAAATTAAATCAGAGCAGTGGTGGCTCATACCAAATATGAACTGATGCCCGGAGCTATTCCAGGGGCAGGCAGCAGAGAATCGTGACTGAGGTTTGCTTTCTAATTGCCCGCAGTGGTGTTGAAACTGTTTCTAGTCATCTGTGCATAAAGTTGACATGGCCTCTGGAGTCCCATGAATGTAACTTTGCATTTGCCCGTTGAAATATTTCTTAGTTCAAATAGATATCGCTGAGGAATAGTGAGAGTCACAGGGCTCTTCATGGGAGAAACAGATACAGAACAAGCAGGTAACTTACCTGAGGATGTTCTTGGACACTGAAAATTCGGTAGAGACGGAGGACGTAGCCCTCTCGGCGGTCAGCATTGATCTGGCGAAGAGCCAGATCTGCAGCCTCCTCTGCTGCAGTGGTGTTGCAGGGGGCGGAAAGGAAGGCAGCCCGTGCCTCGCTGGCGTGGGAGGCAGCGCAGGAGCAGAGCGCCTGCATGCCAAAGAGCAGCAGAACAAGTGACACCATCCTGCCGAGAAAACCAGTGCGGCAGATCAGGACGGTCAGTCAGTATGGAGGGGCTGACCTGCACAAAATAGCAGACTTTTGTGATGGAGCCGTGTCACTTTATAAACTTGTGTCCTCTTTTTATTACATACTGACCGTGACCTTTAAACCTACAGCTGCAACAACAAACACTAAGTCAATGATTATAAGTTTTTAGGTAAGTCTTGTCGCTTCCTCTGAGGCCAGAGAGCACTTTCTCCTTCTGGCTCTGCATCTTCAATTCAGACTTCGCTGGGCAGATCGTATAACTTTGACCTCATTGCAAGGGACAAGAATATACACACAAAGCTGCTTTCTTAAGAAACCAGAATTGCTTAAATAAACCTACATGCAGGACAGGTCTGGCTCCACCTCTCTTCTGTCAGTCATCCAGTTCTTCTCCAAATAAGACAATGACAAAGGTCTCAGTAATTTGATCAGGGAACTGGATAAGGACCACTTTGTTAAATGCTAATTGTAAAGAAATATGCTGACTCACCGTTATATGCAGGCTGGATGGCTGGGATAGAAAGCTTGGTTTGGGTTTATTCTTTGAGCACTTCTACTCAGCTGGATGCCTACAGATGAATGTGAGCCCTTTGCCCAAGCCAAGCTGCCAAAACGTGGTTCATGTCCAGACAAGAAGCCTGTGGACGAATGGCCTGCTCAAGCCCTTAGATACTCTTAGATAACCTGATACCAAGTCAATGCAAAGAATTAATGTTTTCATCATGGTGTCTGCTTTTAAGCAGAAATTTCCATTGTGTTAACTTGGGACTTGATATTAACTGTAATTGAACATAGTAGCATAGCTGTGATACGTTTTGTTTGCACCCCAAAGATTTCACTTCTGTTAGTGGGATGGTGCAAAATGAGCTGCAGTAAGAGGCTGGTGGAAACAGACAGTAAGTGAACCAGGGCTATCAAAATGGTCTTAGACTAGTGAAGGCTCCGTTTCAGGATCTGATCCCCCTCAGTGCTTTGACTCTGGTCCACTTATCCTTTGTTGCCTAAAACTCTCAATTTATTAACATCTACCCGCTATTTGACCCCCCACTCTGATTTCCCCCAGCCCTGAACATTTCCTGTTCCATCCCATCTCTCCCCAACTTCTGACTTCCTTCTCACTGCTACATTGTGCAAAGTCCGCTGTGAACTTGCCCTTGTTACATGTTGCTTCTGATGCCAAAGAGCAAGTCTTATTTCCTTTTATCTCCTCCCATCTTAACCTTTTGACTACACCTGGTTTCAGCCCCTGCCTGGCAACACCTGGCTTTATGTTCCTGTGGGTTTAGAGGCAGGTACACTTGCATATGAACTTTGCCGCTAATTGTAACATGCTGCTGCATTTTTATTGCCTGAGAACCAAACTTAGTGAAGAAATAAGAAACATCTGAAATTATATGCTGAGAGGGGAGGGGAGAGGAAGGTGGTCTGTAAGAAAGTTATGGACCTGGAACTGATTATGGTCGTCTCAGTGCCAAAGGTCTGAAAGGCAGAATCTAAGAGAAAGAACTTTTCAAAGAAGAGAGCGCGTGTTACATAAAATGGAGGGTGAACAGCCTTCATTTGACTTCCTGTAGCTGGTGCCTTCCTTCTTATGCCACCTCTTGATCTCTTTTTGCCTGTAAATTTTTCCTTTTTCCTTTGAATCAAGGCATATGTGCATCCAGTTGTTTCTTTGCCAGTACACATCACCTTGCATAGCTCTCCTGGATTTAGTCCAGACTCCTCTCTGAACTGCAGCTATTTATCCCATAACTGTCTCTTGGCCAGATGATTTAGGAGCTTAGTTTTCTATCTTCTTCAGTGTTATTGTCTTCCTTATATTGTATGGTCAGAATTGGCTCAAGGAAGAGTCCCACCTGCTTAATCTTTGACTCCTTGGCTTCTCTAAGCACTGCCACAGCCTACCAGTTTAAATTCTAGGAGGCCATAGGAGAATCATACGGAAATCTGTCCAGCAATGTCACTATTTTAATTATTTTAGCACTATTCAGTGCTTTGCTTTCGTTCGTTTTCAGCAACAATAAATAATACAATCCTGATGTGACTGGAGAGTGTGACTCTGGGGGAGCATTCACCGACTCAGCTGCTCCCCCATAGTATCACAGAGCACACGCTGAGCTGTGCAGCTTTATTCCTACCTTTGGCTTATCCCCTCGCTGCTGAATTTGGAGGTTGATTTGCCAGCTAAGAGACTGCACTGTGACCACTATTGATTCTAAAGTGATTTGCTGAGTACAGATGAAAAAGGGTCATGGAAAATAATTCTGCCTGGAGAAGCCTTAGTTTGAAATGACAGTGGTGTGCCTCGTGGCTAGCCTGTCAGGAACTCCATGCTGGAGATGGGGCAATAGCTGTACAAATAGCTGTTATCCTGAAGATCTGGAGAAGTGACAACAACCATTACCTGGGGGGGATCCCAGCAAAAGTCATTGGTTTTCTACTGTGGGGCAGTTCTGCAATATTTCACCTTGAAGGATATCAGAAGCTGGATAACTGCTTTCCTGGCCCTCATTTTCTGTCCTGGGAGTCTCTGTAATCACAGCTCCCTGCTGGGTGACACTGAGTCCCTTTAGCTCCAAGGGTTGTGGCAGAGGTGGAAAACTCAGATAGCAGAACAGGAGGGACACATGGCTGCTGGACCAAACCACCTCGTGTGTTGCCAGTTGCTTTGCAAACTCAGAGAGAGGGATAATGTGCGGACTGTGTCCTGGAGGGAAGGGATACAAGGGCTGAATGTTGAGAAATGCTGCTGTAGCCATAGTACAGGCACAGCAGAAGCAGCAATGCAGACTCACTCACATTGTTCCTTTTGCCTGGGAATGCTTCCCCTGTGGCTAAAGGATAATAACTCATTTTCTTTATCCTTACAGTACATGGCATTTCTATGGAGATGGGTGCCAGTTAGTACTGGCTGTGTCGGTGCCTCTTATAATGGGGAATTGTTATATCCCCGACTCTGTTCTTTGTACTCTTCCTCCCACTGGAAAGGAAAAAATTTCTCTGTTGAAGTAGCTGACCTCAAAACATGGACACAGCTGGGAAATCAGAGCATGTCCAACCAAAGCAGCACACAAAGTACATATGCCTCAGCAAAACAGGGTTTGAAAAAGCTGAAAAACATTGTCAGGCAGTGATACAGACCTGACAAAACTATTCACACTGCATTTCAGGGAAGAAGGCATTTGTGTTTCATGTATTGCCTTTCATAGCACTCATTGCCCAAAGAAACTATTACTAAATACTGAATCTGTTACTAAGATCCAGGTGCATGAATATGGGGCCATACTGGGGGGAACCAAAGTGACTGCTTCAAAACTGCCATGAAAAATGTATCTTTAAGAGGGTGAAATGCATCCTTAAGGAGACAAGTGTTAAGGGGAAAGAAGATGAGGTGCAGCTACTTTACTGGAATGCACAGAGCAATTCTGCCTTTCTTTTATTTTTTTAGCCTTTTTTTTTTTTCCTGCCTGTTTTATGAAACAATGGAGTAGTTACAGCAGGTGTAGGAGAACATCTGTGAAGCGTGGAGGCTGCAGATGTTCTGATACATATTTTTGCTTTGTGTGGCTGGAAAGGGCAACAAGAAAATGCAGCATTTCTGGGGTTCAGAGGTGTCCATGGCCAGGAATCTGTTTTATAAACATACTGTCTCTGCCATCAGATAGGGAATTTTCTAAGCCTGGAAAACACCGTCTCTTCTGTAACTTAGTGCCCACTTCACTATATAGAAGACTATTTGTGTGGTTTAGTTAAGGCAATTCCTAGTTTTAAAAGTACAAAAGCTAGGAAAACTAATTTATCCAGGTGAGTTAAAAACTCAGTCTTATGTATCTGATGTTATAGTAATGCAGAGCACAGTAGTAGCCATTTCATTAAAGCCTGTATTGTCTCGTGCAGTGGGATGGGATGAACACCTACCTTACCACTTCAAATTTTTACAGCTCAGTACTAGCACTTTTAAAATGAATGGCTGCATGCAGAACATTCTGGACTCACTGCTTTACAGAGAGGCAAAAAATCACTGAGCAACTGACGGGCAGCGGCTTGTGCCGCTGCCCGCAACACACTTTGTGCAGGAGCTCAGCATGTTCTTGAAATGTGAGAGCTGCTGCCTTCATGGGGAGAGCTTGTTGGTGATAATGTTGCCCAGCATGTTAGACTATGGCTTATAGAGTCTGGGCCGATTTCCTTTTTTCTCTCCCCTCCACACAGCCAGTTGAAGCACTGGTGCAAGTGCCTACGGCTTTTCCTTTCCCCATTGACACAGCAGAGCAGAACCCTTCTGTATAGCAACCTGTCGCACTGACACCAAGAACAAATGTTGTGTTGCTTACTGAATACTGGAAGGTTGTAACTAAGAGAACAAGATAGGTTATTTGAAACAGTGCAGAAATGACATGTGTTCTGCAGCTTTTGCTGCCTGCATGATAATTATCTTGTAGCAAGTGCTGTTCCTGGTTAAAGATTCATGACTGTCTCTGAGACTGCTCCCGCGGGCCTGCAGAATTCCAGCCTGCCTGGCAGTAAAGATCCTTCTGGCCCCTGTCCCTTATTACTTCCCTACCTAGAACAGATTTTGCCTCTAACATGTGTCAGAATTTGGGGAAGATTTGACTGCTAGGACAACGGTAAATTGGCATCATTATCTGGGTCCTATTATATGAGATACATGGCTGTAGTATATTTGTATTCTCTTGAATTGGTATTCCTTCATATGCACACAGGCCCCCAGTACCCGGGGATCATATCGCACCTGCGTATCTGCTGGAAAACAGAGCGTGCCCATGTGCTTGGCTGGCAGGATTGATGCTTCCAGCCCGCGCAGCAATTAATGCGTCCTGATTCTTTGTTCTTTTCATAGGCATGGATGCTCTTACACCATGTCCGGAAGTATTGAGGTACTTCTGATGAATACTAAAAGTAGATAAATGGCAGGAAACAGTACAGTGGAAAGGGAAAGTACATTTTTTCCCCACCACTTCTTTAGTGTTATTGGCATGTGATCAAAAGAAAGGACTGACCTGATTTTCCGCAGTGCTCAGCACCCACACATCCCAGTGAAGCTGATGAGAAGTGCAGGAGATTACTGTTTTTGAAATCAAGCCCAGAATATGACTCATAATGCTGTGAAGAAGATACTTGACAACTAAATGAAAATATATACAGATAGAAGGTACCAAAGCATTCCTATTGAACACTTTATTGTGAAGTAACCTTTTGAGTGGCGTTGCTATCACAAAGCTACAACTGTTGTACAGCTTTTACAACAGTTTCATTGAAACAGTATCTTCTGTATTTTAACTAAAGCATCCCTATACGTAGAGAAAACAACTGCTCTATGTTCTAATCACCTATATTTTGAAGCAGGCCTTTGCGAGATCCCAGCCTCAGCTCTGGCCTCTTTAGGGCAGAACTCATTTGGGCTCAGAGTTAAGCGTGCACTCGATGTTGTGGTCTGTGTGCTGCTGCACACTGCTCCTTCAGTTAGCTGTATTGCTGTGTCTGTAACACAGCCTAGATGTCGAAATAGCGAATCTTTCCAGGGCATGGAGGAGGAGGAGGCACAAAGCCAACTGGGCGAGGTACCTTGTCATGCTGAGCAACCTCGGCAACTGCTCTCTTTGCTACAGATTTTGCTGAAAGCGCGGCAGAAGGAAATTCTGAAGAGATGGATTCAGATGCAACAGGGTTATTGTGGGAAAGCCTGAGGTTATGGTTTGTGAAGCCTTGTACAACACTGGGCAGCAGTCCTGCCGATGTACCTTGACCTGGATGAAAGTAGGTAACTCCAGGCTGGAAAAGAAAAACAGTTTGTGTTTGTGTTCAGTGACTTGGGGCTTATAATATACAGGTCATCGCTACGTTACTGGGTACCCTGCTTCTAACTACAGGCCTCCAACCCAGGTACAAAATGTTCCTGACCATCACAGAAGTTTGATTGTCATTTGAACACAGAACCCAGGATCTCCTTTAAAATATCTGGTGGATCGTAAGCACCAAATTCTGTGCTAGGTGAACTTTCAGGGCCACCCGTGCAGCTGGCAAAACATTCAAACTGTCATATTCTTTCTTTTGTAGACCTCCTAGTCAGCTGATTACTGTTGCATTACCAAGAGCGCTGGTCTGTAAGAACTCCACTGCCAGCCACCCCTTCTCAGACCAAACGGAAGTTGAAATACCTGGAGAGCCCTCCAGTCCAGTGCATGTAGGTTTCCCTTCTCTTGCTATAGTAGGGCAGCTCAGGGTCCCTAAATTCGGTCATGTCTAAGGACTACTAGCAAAAACCCCAGTTGACTACATCTACTATAGTGGGTCATTTATATTTCACATCTCTCATCCCCCTGGATGAGCAGAGCTTGGTTCCCTTTGCCCTACCAGATGTGGGAAGGTCCCAGATGTTTAGGACGACAAACCGTGTCAAACATGGATGGCAGAGGTGGCAATTCCTGACACAGAAATCCATAGGATAATCAACAGCTACCTTACCTTGGTTTTAGGATATAAAGTTAAACTCAAGTAATCACAGAGAGCTAACTTGGGGTTAGCTACAGTGAAAGGGGTAAACTCAGGGCATTTGCTTCTGACAGCACTGGTTGGCCAGAATACTCTGGAAAGGAAGGGAACATCTGGAGTTGGTACCTGATGTCCGTAGAGCTGGCAATCCACAGTGAGGTCCTGTGAGGGTTTTATTACCCTTGTTGCTTTGCAAAAACCATAATCCTGGCAAAGCAGAACATAGTGAAGAGAAAATAGTTATAAAATAGAGGAGATTTGCATTACAATTTTTAGTTTCAGTACCCTTAGAAGTAGCTACGTGTTCTCATGTTTTATCTGAATTGTAAAGTGCTTGCTTTTTAGTCAGCTGGATTCAAAAGCCAAGCTGACTAAATGCATAACCAGCAAATAAGTGAAACTCCTGTATTCTTCTAGAGTAAGATCCTTTGTATGTCTGGATATGAGGAAGGGAAAGGGAATGTAGGTAAAGGATTCCCACCCATTAAAACTGCTTAGGACTCCATTCCATCACAAACAAAAGAAGAATTTTAGCCTGATGAAGTATACAGTATAGTTCTCAAGAGCCTACATATCAAAACAAAGCACGCTGACATCACTTGAATTGTTGGAAGGTGAAACATTTTGCCATTTTGTTACGTGTTTATGTACTGTCCAGTACAAATGAGCCTGTTTTCCTCAAGTGCTCATGTTAAGAAGAGTAAACTATAACCTATATGCTGTTGATTAAAAATATTTTGTGTTAAGGACACTTTTGTCCTCCAGCCTTTTTGAAGAATATTCAAATACATCGGGATTCAATCCAGATGCCTCAGAGAGAAAGGTGTGATGTGGCTTTAGGAATTATATATTGAAAAGTGTGTCATGACGGTGTATGACTTTGGCACTTTCATCCTCACAACGGTCTATTCCTGCCCAAGCACAAGCACATCACAGCGTGTGGCTTTTCTGCCTCGGAGCTGGCGAGATCAGGAGCGATACGCTGGCGTACTCACAGACTGATCGTCGGGCAGCAGTTGACAAGCCGCCACATTATCCTGAGCTGCTGCTGCTGAGCAGTTCGTGGCACCCACAGCAAACTCAACGGAGACGATATGCGCCGGTGCATACTGATAAAAACAGGAGAATTGTTTAAGTGACTGTGCACTGTGAAACTGCAGAGCTGCTGAGAAAAGATAAAAGGCAAATGTTGTGGCTTCTAGCACGGCATCTCCCACTCAAGTCAAAGGGAACCCTGTGGCTTAAACAACACAAAATGCTTGGGAAGTCAAGAGGAATTCAGTAGAACAAATTAGAGCAAGCTAAATCTGTTTGCAGACATAATAGTTGGCACTGCACAATCACCACAGAAGAATTAGCCTGTTTACATGGAAGGCTAGACATAGTTCTAGCAATTACCTGGGCTGTGGCTCTTCCGATCTCCAGGAGTCTGAGGTGAGCCCCCGTGGTTCTGCTGTTGTGGCTGCTGAGTGCAGCTGTCACTGTTGCCAATACCTCAGTGTTATTCAAACTCTCCAGCAGTGGACAGTCCGGGCACAGCTGCCCAACATCTTCCCTGGAGTCTGCAGGAGGAACCAAACAGATTAAGTCTTGATCAGCCTGTAGGTTGCTTTGAAAGGCCCATTCAGTGACCCATTCAGTCACACAAAAGCCTGTTTCATGGTTTGTCCCAAATTATAGCGCAAAGATTTTTTGCGGTACAGACTACAGATGGCACTATTTCACACGACTTTTGCCATTCAAGACTTTCTGCAAAGCAAAAGTGCTGTGGACTTCAATAGCACATTATTATGTTCTTACTCAGGTTTGAATCAATTCTCCTCCTGGAAAACTATCCATGACATGAGTGAAAAGATGTCTCAGCTCACACAAGTAATGGTGGAAAAATGAAGATATTTTAATTTATTGGAATTGTGTTTTGAGTGTGTGTTTTTTTCCTTCACTCCCCAGTTTTGTAAATAGTACTGACGACATGTTGTACAGAGCAAAGAGATCTCAGACAGAGCATGCAGAAGAGAAATTCTGCTCTCCCGTGGCAATATTGAAAATGCTGGGTTTAGTAAATAAGCGAAGGGGTTCTGAAAATCAACAAGAAATCAAATTATTGAGGCTAAACTCCTGAGTGAAAAGCCCCAATACCAGCAATGTGTAGGTCAAATCTGGGACTTGCTCCCCAGGTACACTTATAGTATCTTAATTGGCATAGTAAAGAGGAGGAAAGGGAGAGGGCTGTGTTTGTAGGTGAATGAAATCAGAAAAGGGGAAAAAAATACTTTCAAAATGGCTGGGTGTATAAAACTCATTAAGTGTCATTCTTTATACAATATTTATACACGGCACTTGCCACCATTTTAGAATCAGAATAGCTAGTGAAGTGTAACAAGTGTTATGATAATACTCCAGCCTCTAGATTCAAACCTAAAGGAAAGAAGTCTTTACCTGCATGAGAGTGGCATTTACTAGCAAGTACAGAAAACTTTCCATCCAGCTTCTGCAGTTTGACATCACAGTCCCCCTCAACTGCCTAGAGAGACACAAAAATCAAAGAGTTACATCGTTTGGATAAATAGGAATATCTGAAAAGGGCAACTATTACTAAATTCAAAAGAGCAGGTCCTGGCTGAGTGTTCCTGACAAAATCAGCGTGATTGCAAAGGCACCGCGAGGCGTGTCCTGGTGCCTGTGATTTTGTAAAAGGCAGAGCAGAGCTGCAGAATTTGGATCCAAATCTGCATCTCAAAAGTAGCAGAAGTGCCAAGGTAGCCAGATGATGGGCATTTGCTTCAGGTTCCTCTCTTGTAAAGAGCAAAGAGTATGCATAGTTGAGAATTAAGACCTTCTGTGGGGCTGTTTGATACCATTCTCCCGGGTCTCGGCCGGGCAGTGGCCATGGTAACAGCAGAGCGTGCGGCCTTGTGCGGGCTGGCTCACACACAACACTCCGAGCAGGGAGGAGACGTCAAAGGCAAAGCTGGAGTCACTGGGAAGAGGGAACAGTGAGAGTCACCTCCCCCGCGATGGAAAGTGGGATCTGAGCCCTGGTGAATACAGGGGTGGACCATGACTCAAATTTAGTCATAGGCTCTGTGAATTGGCCCTATTCTAGAAACAGCAGGTTGAAATTGGCAATTGCTCACTCCGCTTTCTGCTTAGAAACCAGAGCTGCCTGTACTTGGACAACACTTCCACTGCTTTTGTTAGGGGAAGCTTTTCACAGTTGGATCATGCTTCCATAAGAACAAAATATTTGAGGCCAGTAAATTCCAGCTGAGCATTACTTTGAAGGTAGAGCCCAGTCTGAAGGGAACAGCTCTTCTACAGCCTTGACTAGGACTAGCTGGCTGGACTTGATGGAATTTCACCACCTAACACCCCACGTGTAGGCAAGGGAAGGCTGAGTTTGCATAGATTCACAACCTGTCCTCTCTACAGTTTGCAACAAGGCAGTGACACCTGGGCTGACCACGAAGGGCTGAGTCTGGAGCCCCTAAGCAAGGCCCCATGAACTGCTGACAGTGATCTGTTCTCTTCAGGACAGACGTGAAAGAAGTCCAGGGGTGAAATCCTTCACGACATGAAGGCAACTGAATCAACAAGGCAGTTACAAGTGATTGGGTGGTTATAGGCTGCTACAGTGATACAACATTTGCTTGGACATCTCACTGATGACAACCTGGCCTCTAACATCAACGTACTGAACATGCACCTTCAGGCCAAGCTAGTGTTTTAGATACTTACATGTTCTGCTAAGCTCCTTATTGTGCAATTTGCAAGCGGTGTGGGGTTGAGAATGTGGCACTTGGTCTCTAATAAGTCAAGTTCAAGAAATATTATGTCATTATTCGGTCCCTGGAGGAAAACAAACCAAAAAAACAACAGGAATTGTAGTAACTACTTTGTAAAACATCACCAGATTTCTTCTCTGGGGCTGCATTGTGGTCTCTGTTGCTGACTGTCATTGGGTAGCTCCACATATGCACAAGAGTAACTGAATAGGACCTTACTGTTTAACTTCATGAAAACAAAACCCGTTATTTTTAACCGGAGTAAGTCAAGATAGCCACATTGGTTTTTTCCAGCTAAGGAACTGGCCGGTAAATTTTGGAAAGTCCAGCCTGTCCGTAGTGTATCAGTTCTCTTATGTTAACTTGATGGTATTTTGTCAGGCAGTTTTAAAAACAGCTGGCTTTGTTGATGAAAAGCTTTCTGTTTCTATAACCAGATACCAAATAAACACTGGTGCACCTTGGCCTGTCCCATTTAGTCCCTTGGGATTACACTGAATTGCACCAGCTAAGTTCCAGCCCCACTACTCATGTTCATGAACTGCAGGATCTTTTATGGTTGTTCCTGAACCTTTTCAACTGTAACATAAAGGTGTGAGTGGAAGGGCAGAAGTGAGGCTCCCGAGCTCCAAGGTTGACTCTGAGGTTTGAGTCATGAGTGATTCTTTTTAAACCAATGAAGTTATTTTAGTGTAAAAGTATCAGATATGAGCAAAGCAATGTCACCGGTGTTTTTGTGGGGGTAACTGTGGGCACACTTCTGATCTTATTAATGTCTGGTTTAGTCTCTTGTAAGAGACTTTGGTATCCTCTTGTAACAGGTAGAAAACACCCATGGAGTTTCATTCGTGTTAATATTTGAGACCGTTTTCAATGTTTTGAGAAAATCAAAGGTTTTGAATGGGGGCATACATTGTGTTCATGACCATTTCTACAGCCTTTCTAGATGACTACAATGATGGCAATTGATCTTAGTGAAAACGAGACTACAAGCCACAGTTACTTTCATTCAGCTTCCTTGTCAGCTCAATGGGATATAAGGTAAAATTAATGCCTAGCACAAAATCACTAATAGCATGGAATTATGATAGGTATGCATTTAGCAAATAAATAATTACCTGCATCCCGAAGATTATCCTCACAGTTTTTCTCCAGATTAGCTATTGGGCTCATGAATCAGCACTTTGAAAGCTCTGCCCTAGCAAGCATATCTGTAAACTGAGCCCTTTCTAGCATTGTAAAAAAATATCTGAACATTCCTCTCTCCCCTCTCAATTCTGCTATTTGAGAGACAAATTCCAGTGACCCGGATTCTCAACTGCTACCAGGTGGTGTTGCCCCATTTAAATCAACAGAACCATGTTGATTTACCCCGCGTGAGGATACAGCCCTTGGCAGGGCTTGTTGGTCATATCCAACCATCTCTTCTACCTACAAGCTCCTCACTTACCTGGGGCACCGTGCGGATATTCTCGATTCTGTTTAAGGCAAACTTGTATCCGTGACGACTGTGGCCATTAATATAACTCACAGCTACTTCAGCTGCTGCTTCAGATTCTGGGTCATCGCAGCCCAAGGGAGCAGGGGGAGCTGCTGGTGCAGCTTTGTGAATTGGAAGCTGAACAAGCAGTATTAAAGCTACTAGTGCCTTCATGGCACCTGAGAAAAAACCAATCCCTTTCAGAAATGAAGATCTAAGGATACTGTTCAGATGGTAGCTAGGCAGCTAGAACTGCGGTCCCATTTATATAGTACATACCGCAGACTTTGCATGAGCGCATGTCTGATATTTGTCCCAGTTCCAAGAGGCATTGCAAACAACAAAAGAGAAAAGTAAATGTTAGGACATGAAGCTGACCGATTAATATTGGCCAAAGTAAATTTTATCAGGTAGGATATTGCAAAGTCTGCTAAAGCAGCTAAAGAAGAAAGCGTCAGCAAAAAGGTAACATAATTTTTAGACACTTTTCTACCAACAAAATACAGCACATGCAAGAGGAGTATGATCCCTCCTCTTAAATGTATAGAGAGGCTAGTGCTAATTGGGCTTTCTTGTAAACAGGACACATTCTGTTAGGGTCCAAATCTCACCAGACACCAGTCTAAATTGTGAGATCAGTAACATGATAAATTAACAAATGGAATTTGAATCAGTTCTAGGGATCACACTGAACAGTAAATGTAATTATATAGCAACTATTGCTACTGAATTCATTTGAAATAGAAAATGAGACATAGTTTCTAAATCTTTTGCATCAGGTCTTTGTTTCTCTGAGCAATCTGAATACTTCCACTAATTCCGGGAATTCTGTTTTGCAAAAAAAGGCATCTTGTAGAAATTTTTCTGGAATATGTTGTACAGATTTGAGAATTTGGCACAAGATCCTACAGGGCACAATAGAGTTTTAAGGGGAGTGTTGCTGCTGAAATGCTCAGGAGTGCTGGATCCCGGCTCATATTTACATTCACAATGTACATGTTTGCAAAACAGTAACTGGATAACAAAAATATTCTGTGGAGCAGAATATAGCTTCTATGATGTTCCAGCATTTAATGTCTCTTAAATTAAACCGTAATAACTCTAGATCGACTAATAGAAAAGTTTTTTCCTGTGAGGATTTCAGAGTAGGTTTCTGTGATCCTTTTTACGGTGGTGATCAGGCTTCAGACTAGTAAAAATCCCTTTTGGGTTTAAAATATCTGAATCTCTGTTGCAATTTTCAAGGAGTTCAGGAATTAGCTGTAGATTTGAGAAGAAAAGGAGGACTTCAACATATTTAGAAGCTCTCACTTTATGTAAGTATTTCTCAGCTTGCAAGATAGGGCGAGCGGGGCTAAAAGATTTGTTGAAAAAAGCAGTCTTGAGTCATGCCTCTCTCTTCTAGAATCTGAAAATATGGAAAACAGCATAAATAAAATGGTTCTGTTGGACAGATTAAGTGATGAAGACAGAGAATGTGGAGGGACTAAGATGATGGAATAATTTCCTTCAGTTACGTGGGATGAGGTGAGTTTTGGACAGTAGGATTTGCATATTGAAGACATTCCTGGGGAAAAGAAAGGCTCTTTCCCTGTCTCTTGCAGTAAAAAATTGCTCTGAGCATGATTCATTTTTTCCCCTCACTGAAAGCAGGTATTTAGCATTTGTTCTGTGGTGCAGATGATCATTTGTCATCTTGACTTTGGCCTGGAACACTTAAAGGATGATTGTTTGGTGTCCCAAAAACACACTCTGAATGTTCCTTGTGGGTATCTTTTGAATTGTGGCAAATTTCTTTAGAAAGATAGTGGTTTGCTCTCTACTTTTAACCCACAGTTCAGTTTCTAATCCTTGAATCTTTTAATTCCTTTTTTCCTTTTCTGGTATGAAATGTTGGGGTAAACTTGCAACAGGTGCAGACTGAAGTTGGTTTTCAGCCCCCTAAAACTGCTGGCAATGCTTCGCCTAGAGCAGCCCAGGACAGTGTTTGCCCTCTTTGTGGCAAGGGCACTTTGTTGGCACACGGTCAACTTGGTGCCCACCAGAACCCCCAGGTCCTTTTCTGCCAAGCTGCTTTCCAGCCAGGTGGGCCCCAGCATATATATTCATGCTCTGCAGATGCAGGATTTCAGACTTCTTGTTAAACTTCATGAGGTCCCTGTCAGCACATTTCTCCGGCCTGTTGTGGTCCCTCTGGATGGCAGTATGACCCTCTGGTGGATCAACCACTCCTCCCGGTTTTGTGTCATCTACAAACTCTGCCTCATCATCCAGTAAGGATGGATCCAGTAAGATTGGACCCCACTATTGACCCCTGGGGTGCACCGCTAGTTACTGGCCTCCAACTAGACTTAGTGCCACCGATCGCCACCCTCTGGGCCCAGCTATTCCGCCAGTTTTCAACCCACCTCAACCCACCTCAATCCATCTCACGTGAATAGTGTTACACTTTGGCCCCAGTGAGTTAGGTTGCCTGAGACACTTGACAAGGTTTCACTGTGATGGAAGTAGAACAAGCTGGGTTTACTGCCCCTGTTATATAAAATACAGTATCGATTCTATGCTCAAGAATTGAGGCTCCACTGAATCTCAGTTCTTAATAATTCATATAAACCACAATGGAAAGGTGAGTTGATGGTTTTCTTTTTTGCTTTCTTTGCTTTCTTTCTTTTTTTTTTATTTTCTTTTTGGTTGGATGCTTAGAACAACTGGTGATGACTAGAAACTTGCTGCCCCTGCTCAACCTCATCTGGAAAAATAGCAAAGAATTGCTTCCATAAGATGTCAAGTTGACACCTTCCTGAGCTTAAAATTTGAACAAATGAGACAAGCAAACAAATAAATATCATCTTTTTAAAGCTTCAGATCAAAGTTAAACACTTGTGGGGATTTCTGAGGCTCTCTTTTCAGATTACTAAAACGTCATTTTTTTGGTAAAGCAGACAGAACTGGTCCAATTCTCTGCACCACATCAAAAGATGCATTTCTGAGCAGTCAGGCATTGTACAGTACTGCAAAACTTAATCACCTCTTGCTTTACACTTGATTAAGTGCATTACTTTTGGATCATAGAGTTCACAAGATATTGGAACGTCAGGGCTGTCTCCCATGTAGACATCACCTACACAGAAACCTGCACACTAAGGCAAGGAAATGTCTGCAGGGAAAATGTCAGATAGTTAAAGTGACCAGTCTTGCCAAGGCAGCATATTACTTTCTTAAATGACAGTATAATCAGCATTTAAAACTAAAGTGTATGAAAACCCATATAGGGCTGGGAAAAACCTCAAGACAAATTAGACTAATTGATTTGCATAATCTTATTGGCCCCTTTCCACTCCGTGGGCAAATCTTCAGCAGATGTAAGCTGGTTTAGATTTACTACAGTCCAAGTCCCCCAGTGTCCCTCTACCAGAAATTTCAGGCTGTGGAAAAACCCATTAAGTCTCAACAGTTTTATCAGATTGTAATATTATATGTTGAATTTTTTTTTAATATGAGAGTCTTTAATGGAAGGAAGGCTGATCACATACCATAATTTGCTGTCGTATTTGCAGTTCAGACATTTCTTACTGTAAGGAATAAAATACGCAGACATGGCATCTCATTTGGGAGCTTCTAGTTTTGGGTGCCCAGCTAGAGATTCCTTTTGGCTCAGTTTTGCTGATCTTAATCTCTTAATGTATATTTAACTGTAAAATGGAAATAGCTCATTTCCATTTTGCTCCTGTCTTCTGAAATAACTCACTGAATTTTGAAAAATGTTTCGATATCGCTAGGTAGAAGGATCTATTAAAAACTGTTGAGGAATCTATAAGTCAGGCAAACCAGATGCCGGTCAGTAAAAGTTTAGGGATTTGTGGATTTACTGGAGATGTAGCAGGATTGAGAGGGTTGAAATTCAAGCTTCCAGATTTAGTCCTCATTATTTCAGAGAAATTTTGTTTGCGGAGTTTCTTTTCAAAAACTCCTTTTTATTTTTTTCCCTCTTTGAAAGGGTATGAAAATTTGTCAAAAATTTTGAAATTTTACTGCAATAGAAATTCTAATTTTTTACCAGCTCTCCCAGACAAAGCCAAACAAGTCTAGTTCTGTTCTGTTCTCACTTGTTCTCTTTTGCTCTTCTATTGTCTGTGCCACTGAAATACTTGAGTGCCTTCCAGAACTACATCAAGTGACATAACCAGCATTTGTTACAGGAGAGTCTGTTCTCCTTCTCTTCCCAGTGGGAAGATTATATAAGATGTTTTGTCTTAGTGAAGTTTTTGATTGATCTGAATTTTCCTACCCATTCCCACATTTTTCCTGCCCTGTGCTTTGTTGCAGTCAGTAATGGGCAGTTTTCTGAGCTGAGGGTTTTCAAGCCCCTGTATGTTATGCTACCCCAGTATCTAAGACCCCCCTTCCTAAATTTTTATACTTTTTTATCCTGTTATCAAGGTCAAAGTTATTTATGTTGCCATGCAACTCTTAACAGTGGGATATTTTTGCTCCAGCCCTGCAGGGATGTCATGGTTCTCTCAGTATCGTGCCTGTGCAATTTGATGGGTGTGGGAAAGCTGTGCTGGAGATGGATAGGTGGCAACTGTGAAATCAGAGATTAGCAGCTACTGGAGTTTTTCTTTTGGCTTTATGTCCTTATGCTATAGTTTGGACTTCCAGCTTATTTGGGTACGTCATCTCAGAACCTAGAACAAATAAAGCAAGATACCTGGGAAGAGACTGCAGAGCTGAACAGCAGGAGCAAACAGTGGATCAGACAACAGAAGCAGAGTATTTTTCACTGAGTAAACAGACACCCCACAGTTGAACTGACCTCTCCGTGTCTCAGTGAACAGCACGTCAACCTAAGTGAATTTAAACCCTGCTCACTATGAGCACCAGTGACTGTCCTGGCATTACCAGGGTATCCACAGGCACACATCTCCAGTTTAAAAAGGCAAACTGAAACACGCCACATTAATTTGTACTAGTTACAGGGATGTTTGAAGATGTAAATGCACAATTGGTCTGGATGCTGTCATGTCCTATGATGCTGTTAGTCTCTTTGATGGAGAACTCCACATGATAACTCCACATGTTACCTTCCCTTGCTGAGTTAAATCCCAAAATTGAGAGGCAAGTGTTAGGAAAACCTGCTGTGCTCGCTGGATTCCCACATGCTCAGCTGCAATGACATATTTTTGATGTGAGAAACCAAGTTCATTCTTGGCACTGTAAGTAAGTACTTTTTCCACCAAGTTTCATTCATTCTTACGCTGTGGCAGTCTAAGGACATGAAGTCATTACCTACTTATACTGGGCTACTGGTTTGGAAGCAGTGTCTGTGTGTCCATGAGGAGGCTCCTTGGCATGAGGGACAGGAGTGTCCACGCTGTGACAGGCAGGGCTGAGGAACGGCAGGTGGGAGGATGGCAAACTGATCCGCTTTCTCATCTTGGAGCACTCCTTCGGGGCGTGACAAACTCAATCAACATCCCAGTGAGATTTACATAATTCTGACAAGCAAAAGTGGTTTTTAAAAATTAAAGTTATTTATTTTTAGTGAGGCAGATGATGAAGGGTTTTTTTTACGGCTACATGTCCCTAAGTCATCAATTTTTTCAACTCTTTGCTGCTGCCTTCCGGCCACATGGCTAAAAAACTGGAACTAAGATGGGAAACATGAGACCGACATTTTAATTTAATAGCATGGATGTAATATATTAATAACACATTTTCAATGGGGGAAGTGGGTCTTTCCAAGTTAGTGCAATTTGAAAGAAATTATATAGACATGCCTGCCTAAAGAGTTGAAATTTTGCATGTCAGACATAAAGTACGAATGACTTTTATGACAACAAAGTAGCTAGACTTACAGCTTTCCTCGCTTAATTTATACAACATCAGATTCACAGCAGACAGGGACTCCAAGCTGTCAAGAGCAATAAACATGAGGCACCTTGAACAGACACAGGTGCCCAGGTGACCTTCTCCTTAGTGTCTAAAAGAAAGGGAGATGTGAATGTTAAGCATCATGGGCTGATTAAAAACAACAGCCAGTGTCACATTTATATAAAGAGGTACACATCAACACCTTTTCCTGAATTTGTTAAGTTTTGTGATGCTAAAGGAGAGAGAGCTGTGTCTTTGTTTACATTCAGCCCAGAAATTCTGAACCTAACAGTGATGTTAAATTCTTTTGCACTTACAGGTTTATGAATAAAACAGGTAAAGATAACTCAGAACTGCTTTGATGAAGCTACAGGATTTTGTAGCGGATATCTCAGCCTTTCCATCTGGCATATCCCCTCTGCTGTTCTGTTGAGCATCATTGGTCTCAATGGGTTTCTAATTTTTCTGTTAATCCCAAGGGGATCTTGGGTCTTTTTGAGTCCTCTTCTTTAACATAGTCCGTCTGGGTCTACATCATAATCTTCCTGCCAAATATATATGAAATCCCTATTTTGTCTGTCACTATAGCTCCAAATGTTCCTATATGATGATTTCCATATGATGACCTCCTCTACAGCCCAACCACTGATCCTTCTTCCTGTGCCAGTCTGCTGAGTATGTCACATTTCTCCAGGTGGTTCCCCATTCACGAGAACATCGAGCTCAGTTTTGTCCTCTCATCTGCAAGGCCCTGGCCAAGACCTTCTCCTTCAGCTGGGCATCACCTCATCCCCTCTGCCATCACCTTCTCTTTGAGCCATTTGGCCGCGTCACTGACAGATCCATCTCTTTCACTCTCTTCAGAAAGAATCCTGTTTCTGAGCTCATCCTTGAGGCTGTCACTCTCTGAATTCTCACGGGGACTGAAGAGCTGCCCCATGTCACACTATCTACAGTAGCGCGCTACATGACTTTTAAACCTCTGTTTATTATACAGAGGGCTGCACTTTCATTGAGAAGTTTTTAGGATCCCACAACTCAAAACATTTGAAAACCACCTGAAATGGGGATTTTGTCCTCTTAATTTCTCTTTTGTTAGGTATTTGCCTAATCTGTCTTTAAGAGCACATGTGGCAATGCCGCTCTAGGGACAGCATTCTCTTCTTTGCTTATCAGGATCAGTTTAGTATTAAACGTTCCTTTGAAAATGGATGTCTCAGCTGGCCCCTTCCTAACTCCTGCCTGCATGCTGGTGTTTGTATGGAGAGAGGAAAACATCCTGTAGTCCACACACACATCTCAAAAATGAGACTGTCCTTGAGATAGCCGGAGGAAAGCCTTTCGCTGACAAAATGGAACACATAATATTTATAATACTTGTTATAGAACAGGAAATGAGGTCTAGTTCATACACTTGGAAACCTGTGAGTTCCTAACAGAAAGGTTGTTAATACTGCTGTCAAACATTGCTATTTATCTTGCTGTATAACTCACCCGGAACTCAGCTGCAGTTGTAAGTGTGCATTAACACTGAAGTGTAAGTCTTTACTAGGATAATGGTGTGGCAATTCCCGGGTACTTTCTGAAAGGAAACGATCTTTTTTTTTTTAACTTTTCACCAATAAGGATGTAGTAGATGCCATTTGCCTCAAGTTTAATGAGAAACAATTTACTTCACTGAATGAAGTTTGGTGTTTCATGATGATGCAAGTGAAGGACTCAATTTTTGAGAGAACTGCTGGGTGTTGGTTAGAAATCTTGCAATCTGAAATCTCAGTCAGTAGGAATTTCCAGAGGAAATAGTTTTCTGAGTGCAGCTGAAGTACTGCTAAAGATTATTGTGTAATGCTGTGTGTGTATCATAGGAACAGGTAGAGACAGAGCACTAAAAGGGGACTATTTTCTCGGGATTCCTAACTATTGTCACTGCCCATCTGTTTCTTGGCTTTCGATACACCCCTTCAAGTTCTTGAGAGTCAGGTATGTGGGACAGGCTCACAGAAATGCCAGTACAGATGGACAGATGCACTACAAGTGCTGTGGAGAGCTAAAGCACCGTTGCAGGGAACTGCTGGAGACTATTTGTACACAGAGAACCAAATAATTCATATTCCCTGCTCTGTAATCAAAAGCTGTTCTTGGCTGGGGGAGATTCCTACAACAACATTCTTGCCTCCCCTTGAGAGAGGGAAGCCAATGATTATTCTGTTACCCTTCATTATCATTCAGTGTGGTATAAACTGGCCAGGACTTGAACTCTCAAGTGCCCAGGAGGGCCAGTACATGAATATACCTTGTGTCAGCAGAGGCCATTTCAAATAATACAGATGATGACAGATTGATGTTGGTAGCTCATTAGGCAAAGCACTGACCGAGACATCAAATTCCTTTCAGCAAGAATATGGCTGGACTGTTTGCTGTTGTGCATTAATGGAGAGACACATTTTTCTTCTTTGATTTCTTTTGCTTCCTGCTTCCCATGTTTGCATCAGACAGTGCCGCTATCAGATCTGTCATCATGTTTGACTTTCCTAATGTGAACAGCTGTGCCAGAAGAATCAAGGTGTAAAGCTAAACCAAATCTGTAGATACAGTATATATAGTACATTTCAACAAAAGACCTGTGTTCACAAGCCTCCTGTGGCATACAGACTTTAATATAACACTTGGCTTCTAGCTCATCTAGATCCAATAGTACAATCTTCCCACCACATCTGAAAAGATAGAGAACAGATTTCTGAAACAGTGTGAGGTGTATTTAGATTGCTGCCTCCTTTATAAGGTAACTCCTGCTCTTGTGGCTCATGCTTTCACACCTTTAGGGCATGCTGTAACCCGTGTGGTTAAGGTGGTAGACTGTGGGCCAGATCTGACATTCTGCCTCTTCCTTAAGAAGATGGGGAGCAGTCTTCCAAGTAGCAGACGCTGCCACAGTCCCCTACCTCCCTGTCACAGTCCAACAGAGGAAGCCAGGTGACTTCTGCTACCATCACCTTCCTCCTCATCCTTCTGTCTGGGGGGGAAGACAGAGCGGACTGGGCAACTTGCTGCAGAGAAGAGAGGGAGGTCCAAGATTTAGTGTGGGAAGGAACCCCCAGACCATATTGGGTCCCTGTGCCCAGCAAATACCATCTAGGCTGGGGGCTAAGTAAGGGTAAATACATCTGAGGCTTGTTGGCCACTGTGACTGCCCAAGAAGATGGGCCGGTGCTGATGACAGAAGAGCAGTCTGCAGCTGCTGAGGGGGACTGCAGAGATGCGATGGACAACCAAAGGAGGAAATCAAAGCAAGGAGAGGAGCAGGGGAGTATTCAGCAACTGAAAAGATGCCAGGGTGAGGATGGGTGCTAGAATTATTGAGTCTCTGATGTCTGCCTGCTGCAAACAGCTCATTAGCCCCTGTTGATCCGGCTTTGTTGTACAGCATCATCTCTGGGGGTTCTTTGCAGCCGTGCAGTTCTGTGCCTTTGTGATTCAATAAGTAATCTTACAATACACTGGGTACTTTATCCTCACAGTCGATTTTATAGTCAATGCTTTTCATATCAAAAATGGTTTTACAAGCTATGTGGGTAATCATCCCTTGGAGGCAGGAAGAGACAAACATTGCATTTATACAAAATACAATCATCTTGGAATAAACACCACTGCCGTTCTAGTATGGTAAATGTCACAAATGGACCTGATTGCTGTGGTACAAAAATGATCTTTTAAAGTGAATATGCATTTTTCCCTGTTTACTATGATTTGTTCTGCTGTTAAGTCCTTGTATATCAGCTGTGGTCTAAGGTATACCCATAGAGTAAATTGCAAGGCTGGTGATCAACCGCTTTAAAAAGAACTGGCTTTAAATAAATTCAATGAGAAGTGATGATATGGGGCAGGAGTCGCCTCTCAGACATTTCCCACATCTCAGTGTTGTGCTAGACATCTTAAATGAAAAGATTAGTGTTAACATTATGTCTAATGTTACTAAGCTGATGATTCACATATCTTTTATTGATTTCATTTGAATTGAGTTAGTAGCTGTTGGTTTGGTCTTAATTTATATAACCAGTGGCCAAATGCACTGTTTTCTTAGCAATTCTTGCATTACAGAGAGTTAGATGCAGTGACAGTAACTGCGCCTGGCAGTCTACCATCTGGGTACATGCTAATAAAATAATCATCTGCATAATTTTGGAAGTCATTGCAGATACTAGGGGAAAAAATGTATTGGATTTGATCTGAAAATTGCAGGCAGCCCAGTAGAATAATAATGATACAAATAATTTCCCCTAAAATCCTGGAATGGTCTCTGGTGGGATTTGTTTTACATGCATCATGAAGCTGCCTATGTTAACTTTGCTTTGATATCAAAGGTAAATAGAGGGTGAATGATTAAATCATTTCTATTCAGTTTTGCTGGAAGTAAAATTTAAGTCAGAATGAAATTAACAATTTGTGCTTTATATTTTGACAGTAATGAGGGGGGAAAACCCTTTTTTCTTGCATCACTAAATAATAAACTATTAAGGCCTGCAGGTCTCAGCCACAATTGGACCCCATTGTTAGGATCAATATGCACTTGTAAGGAAAAGGCAGTTTGCTCTCCAAGGAATATATGCTCTTTGGCTTCTTCCGCAATTTGAAATCAACTGTAACTCCCCCCAAAACTGTCTCCAGATAAATACAGAGAAAGTCATAATTCCTTAGGGATTATGTCTCTGTGAGAAGATATGTGTGGCTCCCACACATTAGCACCACGCTTCATTCAGGAGTAACTTCCCCTGCTCCGGTCCAAAGGCTCTTTCTGTGGCTGGAGCTGAACACAAAACATCCTATTTGGTGGCAGATATGGCAACACATTAGGTTATTTCTGAAACAGCTATTTCCATATTCAGTTCCCACTCTGTCCCCATCCAGTTTATCTTCACCAAAAACACTAGAGAGGGTGCAGCAGGGCCTGTGGAAATACCACAGGGCAATGGGCCGGACTGGATGGTATCTTGGGTAGAGAAGAGGGGACTGGACATCTTCTGCTATTTAAGACCTCAGATGCCACAAATGGAAACTTCCCAGCAGCTGGATTCTGTGAAAAGAATTGTGGAAGGGAAAGATAGGAAAGCCCATTAAATTCCACTGAAAATAATCAGGTTGGAAGAGCCAGTGCCGAGAGGTTTTGTAGATATTTTAAGAAACATTTCTCACTTACTGGCTGGGCTTTTAGCCTGTCACCTCAGACTAGGGACAATGTGGGATAGTGAATGCTAAAGATTGTACTCAGGCTTTTGGGTGATGGATATTTAAATGGAGAGCCTGAGCTGAGAAAACAGTTTAGCCGAGTTTGAAGGGACTACAGAGTGGAAAATTACCAAGAGCAAAAGAGATATCAAGACAGTGTTAGACAGACTTGCAGAATACTATGGGAAGCCTGTGGTAAGAGAGAGGGATGGATGAACAGGGTTTCCTGGAGCAGGGGTTCAAGTTTGCTGTGTAGCAAAGGTCAAAGAAATTGGACCTGAAATCAGAATAGAAGGGTGTCCATTTTTTTGAAGAGAAACTATTAGGGCAGAAGAATCTGAGCCTACAAACAAAAAATGCATCAGAGTAGCTAGGAACTAGAGGAGGTGCTGTGTATGGGGTTAAGTACATGTTACCTGCAGCCAAACTCTCTTGACGCTTAGTATTTTTAGTCGTCAGAAAACTGGAAAATCTGCACCAGTGACATGTCCCAGAGAGGCATATTCTGGATGCAGGGGTTCGTACCTTCAGTGGGATGGTGAACATGCTGGGAGAAAATCAAGGAGCTGGCGCAAGTAGCAGGTGCTAAGCTCTGGGCTCAGGAACTGCAGCTGCCAAGTGCTGTGCAGACACGGCTCCCTGCTGCAGACCGAACGCCAGGATCCACGCCTGATGCTTCCCAGCCGCAGCAAACTCGGGGCAATCTGGCAGATGTCCATCAGAGGTACTCAACCACATCTGTGACACTGTGACAGGTCGGAGAAACAGGGCAGGTGTGGAGAATGGAGCAGGCTCGGTTCCCATGTCTGCCCCTATGGCATGGGTTGACGTTACCGGTCGGCTGATGCAGCCGCAAGCTGCCGCAGGAAGGGGAGGTCCCATCCCCTGTTCCTACCACAGGCTCTCACCCTTCTCTGGCATTCCTCTGTCATCCATCTGACCACGCGGTGAGGTGATGCAGGGAGCTATGCCAGCAGAAAATGAATCATTCATCGTGGTGAGGTTGGATCTTTGGCAGATTAACTCCATGAGTTGGGTTAGCCGAGATCCAACGAGCGGCTGTGCTGGCACAAGGGAAACGGCGGCGGCCAACGGGAAACCTGGATAATCTAACCAGCCGAGTCACTGAATCATAAAAATTCATTTGGAAGGGATCTCTGGAGATCATTTGGGCAAACCAACGACGCAAAGCAAGACTATCACCGGCATTACTATGGTGGTTGGAAGCACCGGCTGTCCCAGCTTCAGCTTCTTTGCATGTGAAATAAGAGTAACCCCACACTGGGGAAGCTGAATAACTGCTTGGTGATGTGTCTGGAGATCTGTAGGTGACAAGTACTGCCTTAGCATGAAGGACTTATGAGACCACCCAATGCTGGTGGGTACCCAGGACAGGAATTGTGTTTTTCCTGGCCTTTGTGTAAGGTTTGTGATATGGACGACTGTTTTAAGTGCAAGACTGGATTTGTTCAAATATTAAGACTTCTAAGCACAGCCTATGGAAAAAAATACAAGCATATGTCATTGGAGAGGGGATGATATACACAGCCCTAAATACTCATCTGTTTCCCAGTAGGTTTAAAACCAGTGATTGCCTGGAAGCTATTCCTGATGAAATAATGGCTGTCATGTTTGTCTACCTAAACACAATGATGTCAGAAAAGAGAGACCTTCTTTGCTTCTTTGTAGCAGCTATTTGAGACTAGATCAGTTATAACCAGTTTCTTCGAAAAAAATATTTACTTTTCATCAGAAGTTTACATAACATGTTCTCCAAAGGAACAAATACTGTGTTTCAGCATAGTTTGAAACATGGGAGATGGAAAATAAGTTAATGAACAACGTTTAAGTCAACATCAAAGCACTTTCTTTCTCTAGTAAATACCCAGACCGTCATGCTATGATGCAATAAGGAGAAGTTCATGGTCAGTCTCTTTCAGCTCACTCTTTAGTATATTTTTGAAACCTCCTGAAAAATCCTGCACTGGCCTTCAAAGAGTTAACTGTACACAGGTAGTATTAATGCATATATACACATTAGGGTGAGCCTAATCTTATTAGAGAGTTCCAAGAGAGAATTATATTCAAATATTACAAAAAAATGAAAATGAGAGGAGGAAGCCTTAGAATCCTCTCTAGAGGAAGGAAGGTGACAGATACTGTGGGGTTCTCGAAAAAAGAGGACTGCCAGGCTGGCAAAAGGACAGCAAAGGGAGGAAGAACTAAGAAATGCCAGAGCTTCATGATGTCAGGCCATGGCAGGGGTCTTGCCTGCGAGTCGTGTGCTGGGAAAGAAACAGAGCTTGGTTTCCTTTCTGGGGATGAGGATCCCCCCAGAGCAAGCCCACACTATTTGGGTTCAGACCTGGAGACTTGCTGGCTGGTGGGAGGACACTTCAGCAGCTCAGCAGACCTGAGTATGAGCTGACTACAGGACTGAGTCCTGGGAAGAGCTAGACCTCTGTAGACATGCATGGGGAGTTTGTAGTCCATGTAAGGACAATTCCTGTCCATTTGAGCTGCTGGGAATGGTGCATAAACCTCTTGCTGCATCTCATCACCGTACCACACTCTGTAGCCTTGTTCCGACTGTAACAGGAATTAGCAGCAAACCACTTGCATTCCCCTTCCCTGAAGAATATAAAAGCACTGGCAGAGGTAGAAGAGAGAAAATATCACAGCAAAATCTGGAGAGCTCTGTGCACTTTCATGGAGGGAAGCGGGCACTGGGGACAAGGCACTTTTTGTCCTGGGACTATGTCAAACTGGGGACATGAAATAGTTTATCCCAAGCATTATCTAACAAATGAGCCAGTGGGGCATAGGGCTCGTGATTGGAGAACAGCAAATAAAAAATTTCCTGTATTTACAAGTAGCAACAACAGGGTTTCTAGACTTGTAACGGTAGCATGTAAGGCTTATGAATAGTGTTTGGAGGAGAAAAATGTGAGAGAGAGGATAGGAGGGAGAGGGAGGGAAAGTGGAATAAAATGTAACAAGCTTTTACCAATGTTGAGTCATGTCACACTATTATTTTTAAGATAATCCATTTTCATAGCCAGGGAAAATGTGGTATATCTCTTAGGCTTTAGTAAGTATCTGATAGTTGCCATACAGGGAATTTATTACTAAAGATGTTACTTACATGTTACAGTCCTCTGGCTAAATGGGAGCCAAAAATATGTGCTATAAATACAAAAAGTATCAGCTTGGAGGAAAGCTGATAGTGACACTTCCCAGATATCTTAGATTACTCTTAAAACTGCCTTAATATTTTAATTAATGTTCTCAGCACATGGGTAGGGACACATTTATGCAAGTTGCTGGTATCATTTAGAGGGCACCATTAATAAAGGACGATCAGGATATGCTGCACAAAGGGCCAGGTGACCTTGGGAAGTGGAGTAACAGAAGTGGGGTGAAACTTCACAAAGAAAGAAGAGAAAAGCCGAGCCTCGTGGTTGGGAATGTAGTGCTGTAAGCTCATCAGTAGTATAAATGAGGTCACAGGAAAATGTGGGCATTTACCCTAATTTCAGGATGATTGGACTATTAGCATGGAGCATGTGGAGGAGAAATGCAGTGCCTGATGGTGTCGTGAGGAGAAGCAGGCCAGGGAAGCATTAATGCCTTTGTCCAGGGAACCGATATGATGTCTGCAGTGCCATACCCTGCTCTGGTCACCCCACTCGGGAGGGAGCTCCAGTGGCGGTGGGTGCAGGAAAAGGCTTCTAAGATGAGCAGAGCATCCCTTATACAGGAGCAGACCAGGGAAGTGTAGATCTTTTATTTTGGAAAGCAAAGACTAAGACAGGGTAACAGCATAGAGGCCTTTTTTATTAACAGTACAGCCTGTCAGACATGTCACTAAAACCTGGACAGACTGAACAGTCTGTCTGTCTGGAACAGAGCAGTTCACCCGTGCTTCCACAGCCTGCGTTTGTGTTGTGCACTGATCTGGAAGCCCTAGGCATGGGCTAGTCCCTGCAGGCCCAGGAATGGGCCTCGTTACAGCAAGGCCAGACCTAATCAGGCCCATCTTCAAAAAAAAAAGGAGAAACTGTAGAGATGAGGAATGGCAATGTGGAGATAATTCCATCTCCCCTGTGTGGGAGGTGGCGTGCACTGACTGCAGAACTATTAGATATTTGTCTATGTATCCTTTAAAAAGGAGAGTTAGAGGATGCTGATAAAACAGCTAAATCTTGAGATCTACTGCAAAGGCTTGTTCAGGTCTGCCATCACAGATGGGTAAAACAACTGGATATAAAGCCATGTGAACGTACACGGTATGTAGAACCCATGGCAAGGAGTTTTAATGAAGTGTGCCAATGAGGGTGTGAACCTCAGTCAAAGGGCTCAGAGTTGCAGGGGAGAGGCTGGATTTCAGTCTCCATTATTCAGAGCTGAATCTGGAGTGACTGTGCCCGAGTCAATGAGGTTATACCAGTTGGCTTCCAGCCCAGTAGTTTGGTTCGCTTGACCAACTATCTTTTCACCTTTGCTCACAAACAGCAGCAGATAAAAGTTGGCCTTGTCTGTGCTCTTTTTGGTGACTTAATCCCCAGCACAGGCTTACTTATCAGCCCTCTGTACACAAGGCACAGTTAATTGGCTCAGATCCACCCGAGCGGAAGGAAGTCCCTGGAGCTATGCTGATTTTCACCAGAAAATGTTCTAAGCTAGCCACACGATTTCCTTACAGAAAAGAGCTAACTGGATTTTTCAGTGAGGTTAAATTAGTGATAAAAGATAATTCTTTCCTTATTTCATGAGTTGGAAACATGTTTATCATGTGAGTATTTGCCGGGGAGGTGAGAAGGTTGTTCCCAAGCCATTGGGATGTATTTGTTCCACCTCCCCTGCTCTCTGAGACCAGACTGTGTTTCGGCTGCAGCAATGTGGGTCCACCCCTGAGTTCCTGAGTGTTGATGTCACAATCCCTGCCTAAGTGGTCTCTGTTTTTATTAATTTTACCTTACAAGGTAAATAAATAATCTCGAAAGATAAATAAACAGCAGCATGAAAAGCATGGAGACACAAATGGCTTAAGCTGCAATACTGACTTCCGAACAGTAGATGGTACTAATGCATCTCCAGTAACATCTTTCTGATGGATTTGAAAGGCCAAAAGAGGCTTAGATCTGAATCCACTAAAAATCATACAAGCCAAAGGCTGTAGAATATCATCTCCTCAACATCAGAGGGTGTTTAGTAGCCCAGTCACGGCCATATGTCAGTCAGTTGAGCTTTGCTGAGTTCTCAGCTGAAAAACGACCATATAGGAGAGTGTCAGGAAGCATAGCGGTTGTTATGAGACTTTGTGAATTTTAAATCTATTTTCAGGAGTTCATAAAAAATTCTCTCTGGCCTGCACTAGGGAAGCACTCTAAAAAATTACTGCAAAGATATGAAAGGCCAAGGTAAAAAACTTCTGAGATATACCAGCACAGATTTTTACTCCTTACTTTAACCTTTTTTACCCTACTGATGTCTCTGTTCCGTATCTTAATTATCTCTGAAGGAAATCCTACTCATTCCTACCTTTGCATATAGGATCCTGCAAATGTCATTAAGCCACATTGTTTCATTTCACTAGAGAGCCCAGGGAGCATTTCTATCATCCTTATGCATGTGATTAACACAGCTTTTTGTAACGGGTAGCAGCTCACCTGGACTGGTTTCCATGGTGCCGTTAAGCTGGAAGTGTGGGATCTGGCACTCATTTGCTAAGAGCTGATGAGGAGTTGAAAGGGAATTTTCCCTTTGACCTCTTTGGTAGAGGTCACTGGTGCTAATCCATTTCCTTATTGGATTTCAAGCATTCGGGTACTCTTCTTATCCATGCCCTCTGAAATTCGCAGTAAGGACTGATTAAAGGGAGATGATCAGATTTGCAGTATGACAATTCCTTTCAGCAGCCACTGAAAGGTCAATCAAATACTTGCTAACCAGTATGAACCACTCGACTCCTGCTTCTGTAGTGATAAGGTATCCCATGTTTTGGTTTGAAGGCTGCATTGCTACCAGCTAATGAAGTTTATGTACAGTATAAATAGAAAGAGATGAAGATCTAGTAGGGGGCTTGGACTAGATGACCTTTTGAGGTCCCTTCCAATCTCCAGCATTCTGTGATTCTGTGAAGATCTTAAAGAACAGGTTTTGTTTTGAGCAGGAAGGGTTTGACTGTAACTGTCCCAGGCTTTAGGCAATGGGCTTATACCAGATTCTCTCTTCTAGCCTGCTTTGTAGTAACTTTCAACTATTCATTATTATAGGCAGGTACCTGTTGCTAAAAATTCTAGTGATTAAAACCAAAGCTAGCAATCAACGTAGATCCCAATGGAATCAGTAAAAGGTTCCTGTAAATTGTATGAGAAAACAGGTTGGACTTGCGTAGTCTGACCAAATACCATTGAAATCAATGCAAGGATGCTCATCCACTCAGTGCATGAACAGGGTCAGGGTCTGTGTTCTCTCCGCACATACACGTGCTCACCTTTACACCCACATGCATGTGCGTGCACACATAGAACTACAGAAGACAGATCCCTGAAATCAGTTCAAAAACATTTTTGAGGTTAGGACTCGTCTTCAAGGAGTTTTGCTTCACCCTAGAACAGTCAAAATTAATAAACTTTTTGGCTAAGAACATTCACCAGTTTTCAGTTTAGAAGTATTTGTCAGAAACAAATGCATTTCATTAGAAATTTGAGGGATTTTTTTTCCCTAGATAGGTGTGAAATAAATAATGTAAATATTCTCACTTCCAGACAGGTGAAACATATTTAAGAAATGGTTAAATATACCCGTGAGAGAGCTACCAATCAACACTCTTTTTTACTAGTTTTGTTTTGCATTCTTTTCTGACTAGTATGTTCATGACCAGCTGTTTTTAGAGCTAGTAAAAATTCTCAAGCTCACATTAGGAAGGTTTCGGTTACACGATCTGTAGCTACAGTTGTTAGAACACTTGGCATGGCATTTAAAAATGAGAAAATTGTTTTTGTTGAGTAAAGCACCAAAGCTCTGAAATAACATTTCACTGGACTTACAGAAAATGTTTTTGAACTTTGCTCTTAATGACCAAGTGATAGGCAAATTGGTAGGCAGGGAGTTTCCAAATGTGACTTAAAGCGATGTCCATTTAATCTGTGTGAACATTAGAAATTTCAGTGAACCTGTGAGGGAAGGACTTGTACCCAATCGACCTTGACCAATATTTCTTTATCCACACTAATGTGCTGGCTCATCTCACCCAAGAGCTGCCTCCACATTAGTGGTGAAGAATAGATGCAACAAAAGTCTCCCTTGTCTTTGTTGGTCCCCTTAAGCAGGGAAGCTTAAGTTTAGTCAAATCCTAGCAAGTTGTGCTCTTAACTGTGCACTGCCTAATAATGTTTTTCATTTTCTGGGCATAAATTACCTATCTTGTGTACCATCAGTCTCTGTCAGGTGCCTTGCACAAACCTCTGTCTCTATTACCGAAGCGAGCACAATAAGAAGCATGTTTGGACTACGCTGACAGAGAAACTGGGGCTTATAATGGTGCAGGGGTTTGTTGCTCTCTCAGATTACTTCTGACTCCAGAGGGAAAATAAATGTTGAGAGTTAAAGGAATGTATGAAATTCAGAAAGGCTACAGGAAAAACTAGCTTGCCATTATCAGAGCAGCAAAGCTAATGAAATAAGGATCGATATTCGGATTTACCACCAAGATTCATTAGGCAGGATCATTTCAGGATCCTTGAAACAAGGTGGAGGACACAAACGCCAGTATTGCCAGTACCACTATGTCCCCAGGTGCCCATGGGGAAGGCAGGTCTTGTGAGCACACCAAGATGAGCCAGGCTGCCCTGTTCCTTCCATACGGATCTTTTGCAAGACAGGGGAAAAGCTCTGTCCTTCCAGCCCCTGGGACACGACGGGGAACAGGAAAGCTGATGTCCCAACTTCAGCCAGATCAGGAAAGCAACTCAGACCCTGGCTGTGGCTTCTGCAGGGACCAAAGCATCTTGCAGCCAGAAGCAATTGCAGCCATCTCTGTCCTTGGCACCCAGCTCCCAGGGCTTGGTGCTTCTTGCAGCGCTTTACACTTTGTCCAGCAGTCTGAGCCCTGCTCACTGCTCTTTTGGTGCACCCTGCAAGGTGTGCAGATCCAGAAGGTGCTGGGAACAGAAGAAGGCTAGAAAAAGAGGGAAGGAGAAGGCAGTGAGGACCCTGCCCAGCTGTGGGTGAGGATTTGTGGGGAGACTCCCTTAATCCATGTGCCCCTAGCTATGCCACTCTCCTTCTCAGCCCTGGACTCCAATGCTACCTGCAGCCCCTCCAGCACTGAGTCACCTCTCCCTTTCAGCTGCCCACCAGCCTGCTACCCAAAACACTGGGTGCACCCCGTGGAGGTGGGACCAGCCTATGTGTGCTTCTTGCTGATGTTGCAAACCCCATCTCTCCCTCCCCAAACCCAGTGATCTGCCAGCGCTGACAGGCTCTCGGGTGGTGTTTGCTCCTTGTTGGGCTGGCAGCCAAGGGGCTGGGAGACAGGGGCAGCAAGGGGCTGCCCTGCAGAGCTGGTGTTCACTGCCAGAGAAGGGGACCTTACTGGCCCACCTAAAATGCCCTGTGATTAATTCCCAGCCCTACCATTTACTCCTTGAAAATCATCCTGCCTATGTGTACCATAGTCACTGTCTCCATATGAAATATGGAAAATAAAGCTACACAGCCAAAACAGACCAACGTAAGTAGTGTCAAAGAATCTGGATGATGGTTTTATTTTTAAGGTAGAAGTGGCCATTGCTTAGCATATGAGTGGACAGAGGATGCAAAATCCGTAAGGAAACCAAACGTTTGGCTTGACATTCAGACATTATTCTATGTCTTCTCTTAACCAATATTGTGGCTTAAAGTTAAATATCAGTGGGGCCGGCTGAGATTTTATTGTGCTTCTGTAATGAGAAATATGCCATATTCCTGCTTTTTTTGAGCTGAGAGTCAGATGGAGTGTAACATTTGCTGTGCTACCACTAGTCAAGTTAAATACTCTGGAGTGGAACTGAGGGAGAATCAGGAGGAATAATTTGGTCCCACAACCATGACTTACGGGCTGGAAGCAGGACAGTATGGAGACGTGACAGCTCCCTGACAGTTACTTTTGTCCTGCCATAGACAGTTGTAACTATTACACTTACACTTAATTACCGCACTTAGACTGTGGTAGGTTAAGCACTCAGTAGGATATGAGGTGTTAAGAAGCAGAATGCGTTTTAAATTTAGAAAATCCCCTTGAGAAATATCCTTATTTCACACTTATTATTAGCAAAGGCAGCTTTGGAGAGAAAATCTTTGCTTCCATGACTGGAACCAGTGTCTTCAGCAAGAAGCAGGTGCATAGAAATCTCTCGTATGGGGACATCGACGTTCCATCTGCTCTGGAAATCTAGTAGCTGCTGAGTCATCTCCCATGCCATGTATATTTGACATAATTTTTAAAGGTTATCAATACCGGGCCACTGCATACTTAACAGATAGGGGTTTTTATCTTATTTCATTTTCCTGTGAGCCTGAAAGTAAATACCCGTCTGATCCTGCCACTGTTAAATTCAATGACTAAAGTCCTTGTTTGTTCCAATGGTGGAGGATTTAATGCTGCAAACTTAAATAATTGAAATAAGTGACCCATAGTGATACAAGGCACACATCCAACAGGCAGAAGGTCATTTTCTTCTTAAGCTGTTCATAGATGTGAATTAAGATGCCTATGAAAAATGCTTTACCGTTTCTTCCAGATTCACCCATGTAGCAAAATACATGCAGAGCAAGCAGAGTTTATAGGGGGAGGACTGGAGCAAAAAATTACAAGTAAGATATTGTGCAGCTCACAGTCTTGGCTGAAGCTGTCAGCACCCTGCAGTTGCTGTTGTGCTGCTCATGGGCTGAGATTTTTGGTATCCTGTGCTCATTGTGCACCTTGTGTGTTGGGCTCCTTTGAAAATTTAGGTACTTGTTTTCCAGCCTAATTGGAAGCAGAACTCATTTGAAAATGTATTCACTTTCCCTCCAGGGATGGTACTATACCAAAAAACAGTGTATGCTTTGGCTTAATTTAATAAGTCATAATCTCTTCTCATATTTTAGTGCGAGGTGATTTTTTCCAGAGATGACTCAAAATATTACAAAAGAAACAAGCTTGTCCTGTGAACAAAACATGAATTATAGCTGATAAAATCAAGATAGTTTGAAGGCTTGCCAGCACAAAGAATGAACTCCCTCAGATTCCTAACTTACAGAGTAATGTTAGCAACCCCAAATTTCCCTGGTAATTTTGAAGTTTAAAGGAACCTTAAGGACACCCTAAGGAAATCAATAGAAAGAAAAAATTTCCTGTTAACACAGAAAAGAATCGCTGCGAAATGAGGAAAAGAATAAGGTGATTTCTGTTCTTTTGATGAAGACCCACAACTTAGAGTTCTCTTGGACACATTTAACCCGTGCCTTTTGGATGCGGAGGTTGTTATGCTCATTGGGAACTGCCATCTCAAGAAAGTACGTAATGCCGTGTGTGGAAATGTCAGCACAAACAGAATGAGGTTGTGGCTGGGTTTTCTGAGGTTCTTGCATGGGGGTTGTTGTGCTGAAGCTCTGTAGACTAAAATATCTCACAGCTCCTCGCCAGGTGCTGTTCAGGATGTGAGCTTTGGCTTTTAAAGCCATTTCTGGGTGGAATACAGCACCCTGTGCCGGCACAGGCTGCCAGCCTTCAGCTGGGAATGCAGCACGCAGCTATAACTGAGCAGTCAGAGATTTACATTGTGAGTCTCATATGATTTGCTACTCTGGTGATGCTGTTGTTTATTTTAATGCTGGAGAGCATCTTTCAGTCAGGCTTTTCTACAAAAGAAAGTGGAACTGATTCAAAGAACGAATATATTGGGTTTTCCAATATACTGAACTCATGTTTAAAGATCCCAATAAATTCCTAAAAATTCATCCTATAAAAACCTGTAGAAGAGCCTCTCTTTGTCCTCATCAGTTTCTCTGTAGCAGAAAGCAAGAAATCATCTGTTTCCAGTGGAGACTATATCTTCTGAGCTGAAATCAGCCCCAGTTCACTAAGAATATGAGAATGTATGTAAGCACTTTTACGTTAAGGACATGCTTAAAGGTTTTGGATGTAGGTAAAGTTGTGGCTAAACTGAAACTTGTGTTTTGCTAAACAGGTAGAGGTGTAAAAGAGACAACTGGATAAAGTGAAGCACCTCAGGATGTTCTCAGGAACTTTCTCATGCTGGGACTTCTTTCACAGTGCACATGACATATAATCTTGGTATTTTTAGAATGACAAATAGGGCAAAAGGCTGTTCTTACACCATGGCAGATCATTCATTTTTCTAGATGCATTACACTAGTGTTTTCAGAAGGTATCCACTGACTTTGCACCTCAGTGCCCTCTGCGCAGTTTGAGGGTTTTATAATCACCACGGATCTCTGCCTCATGCTTTAGAGATACGTTCTTGAACATTCCCCCAAATATGATCTCTGCTGGTGTATTTTGGGCTTCTCCAAAATTGTAATGCTCAGAAATTAGACAGCTCAAGACACTGGCAATATTTAAAAATGTCCGAAGATCATATTCCAGACTTCCTTCGTAGCCTTGGGCTAAATCTCTCCGTAGCTTCAGTTTCTTCTCCTGAAAATGAGGGAGAATATCTGTGCTGTGCGCCTGCTGCACCGCTCCATTCAGTAACAGGAGCAGGGGGGGCTCTGGACTCCGGGGATGCAGAATGCAATTTAGCTGCAAAATATTATTAGTATTAGTATTGGTATTAAATAACAATACATATGTGTTCTAAATATACCATTCTCCTAGTTCATGTAGTACTATCTAAAAGACCATCCACATTACAGGGACACGTGCTCTGTGTGGTATGGGTGAAGTCTCGACTTCATGGAAGTTTTGCCATTGGCTTATGTGGGACCAGAATTTCACTTCGTGGTCAATCTTAAACCTATGTAAATCAGTGGAAGACGCAGGCTTCTGTAGTGTCAAAATGTGAGTTGTCCTTGATTTTTATAAACCCTGGAGAAGCATTTATTAGGCATAAAATACATTTTAAAGGAGAAAAAACCCCATAACTATGCATTTCAAATCAGTTAAATATTGCTGGTGTTAAATATACTTTAGTCTTATGAATAATTTGGAAAGATTATTTCAGTGACAACTTTAATCAAGGTTCAGAAATAACCCAGAGTCAATGATACTCATTGCAACTGCTGTCTGAAATCAGGATGTACTTTCCAAACTCTTCAGAGGACTGGTCACTGCTCCAAAGAATTCAAAGTATAAGATGGGAAGAGAGAAATCCCTGAAACAAAAAAATAAAATAGCTTCTCAGATTTTTTTCAGATACTGAGATTGGAACTAGTTGAGGTTGCTGGCAGGCTGCTAATGACTATCCTATCCTTTAGGGCTTTGTTAAAAATGAAGACTGCAACACAAATGAGATTGAGAGCGTACAAAATGTGAGATGAGGAATCAGTTCCCCGCTGCCACATTTTTAGCCTGAGAATTACATGGCTACAATTTGAGGCACACTTTTCAGCTCTCCTAGTATAAGTGTAATCGTGGTTATTTTAAATGCATGCATCATACTGAAAGGATGGTGGGATGGATGCTTTCTAGTTCAAGGTCTGCTGCTGAAAACATTTTCTGCTTTATTAGCTGTATGCATGCTGCGATGTCTCATAGTGCTCAGTGAGAGTACTCCTGGGTGCCAGGATTTGCAGGATCCAGGCCAGAACAGAATGCAAGGATGAGGCTCTGAATCGGTAAAGTGGACAAACTGCAGGTGTGCAGTGGGTGGCAAAGCTACACTAGTTGCTGCCTACTTACCACCTCCTGCTGTCACTTGGAGTTCTCCTCTTCAGCCTGTTGCTGCAACATGTAGGTCTAATAAATCACTTTTTTACATCATATGCACCAACTGGATCTCTGCTCTGTTCAGCTCGCTAACAGTTAATATTTGTGAGCCATTTCCTCCAACAAAGAGAGCCAGCTCTTTCACAGACAAACTCTTTATCAGCCTGGCAACTTGTGAACTCCTTAGCATCTGATCTGATCCAGCCCGTGCTCCTGATGAAATCAATAGCTATATTGATTGAGTAGCAACCGGAGGGACTGGGCCCTGGCCTGGGCCAGCACAGCTGAGAGATGAAGTCAGTGATTGAAATGCTTTCAGCAGAGTTAGGAGCCATCCCTTAAGACAGGAGATTTTCTGCAGACTAGAGACTTTAGATGTCCTCGTGTGAACTCTGATATATAGACAACTCACCCCTAAATCAATCTTTTCATCCTATAAACATGGCTCTCGAAGTTCTCGCTGTGACTGAATTCCCAAGAAGGACCTGGTGGTGCTGCCCTTCATGCTTCCACTGTCGTGTTCTCCATTAGGTGAACTGCTGGCTCCCTTCCGTGCAGAGCAGCGCAGGTTACTGGCTCCTTCCATGGGGACAGCAGGACCTCGGAGCTCCCCGGGGTTGTGCGACCGGAGCCATTACAGCCCTTTGCTCCCCTGGCAGCTCTGATTGCTGCAGGTCTCCACATCTTTTCAATACCTCTGTGACAATTTCACTTTTTAGTCTTTCAGAAGTAGCCCTGAAAATGAGCACTGTCAGCCCAGAAAAAAAAGAATGTCTTAATCTCCATGGTCATGCAAGGGGAAAAACAAACTTGGAACTTGGGCTCTATAACCTCTCTGCTTCGTGCCAACATGATCAACCTCTGGAGACTTCACAGGTTCATTCCTCACCATGGTTAAGCAGATCAATCTAGCAGCATGACTGGCATCAGTTACTCTTACTAAAACTCCCGACCTTGGATAAAGCCTTGTTGATCCCCTCAGCAGGACAACATCCTTTTTCAATAAACTGATAAAAGGCCTGATTCTATGCACCGTTACACAGCTTTCCACAGTTATTCTTGACTAACAGTAGTGTTAGGAAAACACAGCAGAGATTTGTAAAATGCTTGCATTGGGATTTTTTTTTAATTGATACTAATTGATCAATACTTTTTCCATGGCACAGCAAGAACCAAAGCTAGAACTGTCTGCATCAGCTCATGATGCTTTTGTAGTTGAAGACAGACATTTGTTGCAAAATATATCTACAGCATAACTAAAGCTTTGTCTATGTGAGAAAATACAGAGGGTGTGCCTGATGTATAAATTTAAGGTTGGGTGAAAATGTATGTGGACATTCTTCTCCTGGTGTGTGAGAGGTTTGTCTGAGTTTTGCTTGAAGTAAGGCTCAAAGAGACTTAATCTCTGGGTATTTTTCAAGCCTGCAAAAAAATACTAACTTAGTTAACTCTGTTTTCTCCATTTAGTGTGTCAAAATGTTGACCTGGTGTGTGGGCCACAGGAGGTGTTCTTAGGTAAGTGCTCAAAAAACCTCTCTTTTCCTCTGTGGGACCTTTCTTACCACATGATTCATGTCAGCTACTGTGATAAGCCAGGATCAGATATCCATCTTGGAATCCAATTGTGCTGAAAAAAAGGGTTATTGTCTCCCAGTCTTTCTTCCTCTCCCAGTTATTTGTTGGTGTCTCCCTGCCAGATGTTATCACATCCTCAGATTGCTTGCAGAGATGTTCAGAAGAGGGTCCTTAAGTTACTTCTGACAAAATCTTCTGCATTAGCAAAGAGTTTTTACTTAAGTCATCTTAAGTAAATCTGTCCTGTTTTGTTTGATAGGGATTAGGAATGCTTAAAAGATCAGCCCTGAAGAGGCCATGTGTCCTGCCTGCCTGCTGATCTCAGGGCAGGTAGCTGGAGACAATAACCTCTCATGAATTTGCAGAGAGCGCATCTGCCCAACATCTTCAGCCTCATTGACACCGGTGGCCATGGGCTGGGACTCCTGGGCTCTGTTCCTGAGGTAGCTGCTGGCCCACTACGTAGTCCTGAGCACATCAGCCATCTCTGCCTCAGCTCCTGCATCAAGCCACAATCATCTTCACAGCAGGAGGACTGTGAGAGTTAATTGTAAAGTGATTTGATCCCCTTGGTGCTCAGTTACACGCAACTAGTGCTACTTCTGCACTACATAAGAATTAACTTGTTTTTTTTTCTTTCTGATATCTTGAGTAAATGAAAAGCCAAATTTGTGTTCACAATGGAAAACTATACTTCACTTTGAAGAATGTTGTTTGTTCTGATGACTTACTATCAGGATCATTGCTCTGTTAAGTGGCCCAGCAAGAAATCCTCCTTCACAGTCCTCATCAGAACAAGCACACAGTTCCCAGAAACAATGCATCAAACTGTTTGGCTGTCCACATGGAGGGCTAAAATCTGCTGTCTGAGTGCTCCTGAAATTGAGGTTGACTTTGCATTGCTGGGTAAGGTTAGCATGAGTGCATTCTTACATGTATTCAGTTAAAACTCACATCACCTTCTCAGAGAGACCAACACAAGTAACACTGGAGTAAGCAATAGCAGCTCTGGCTTCTTATTTGGAATTACTCTAACTTTATTTTTTGCCATAGGGTGTTGTCAGCTGCTACGATGCAGAAAAAAAAAAAGTGGTTGTTACATGCTAGCTGGGTTGCAAAGATTCTAGTGCAGGGGAGACAGATTGTTTCTAGAACACCCTGCGGGTGAGAACAGCAGAAAAGAAGGGTCCCCTTCCAACGTTAACACAAGTTAGGAACCCCTTTTCTCCTCCTGAAGACAATCACTCAAAGACATGCTGTGTAATGTCGTATGAAACTAAGGCCATAGCTCTGCAGTATAAAATATTAATCAATGCCAGCTTGAGGAGTTCCCATCCAGTGGTGACAAAGCATGGTCCCTCCAGTGGTCACCTCTGATGGCAGCAAACCACTGTGCAAAGCGAGGAATGAACATTTCAGGGGTCAGTTCACTCTTGAATAAAAGTATGTAGCTACACCTGCAAGTGTCTGCTAAGGTGCTGCACTGCTGGGCTGCTCCCTAGTTTGTCTGATAAGTCTCCTTACACCACTGGCTTTGTAGACCGGTATTGCATGTATGTAGATATATATAATCTGTAATATGGTCTGGGTAACTCTTCCAGTGGAATAGCCGGGGTAGGGGAGTGCTGCTTATGTGGCTGGAAGAATCTAGAACTGAGCCCTTAAAGTGAACATTAACAACTATTCCTCGGTGGAAGGTCAGTGTACAAAGTGAGTGGTTTTGTCATACTACTATAGCCCATGAGTTAAAAATCTATTTTTAAGCAAGTATCCTTGCAGAAAAATCTCACTCTTCGAATTATTATAAGATGCTTTCAGCTCTCCCAAGATGATATGATGGATGGTGAGAAAAGCAAATTAAACATACTGAGTTTAAGCTGGTTTACTGCTTAACTGTATCCTCAACTGGGTTTACTGTTTTTTATTTTAAGCTGCAAAAGGGTTATTACCATCTTAAAGCTGGAAGCTCCAGCCTCCAAATCCCTAGAACATCATGCAAAAGTAAATGGGACAGTTAACTGACAGACACTGTCATAACTTACCCGCTGGAAGCTCACACAAGCTTCTGGCACTAAAATCCTGCCTCTGAAGACACCGAACCAAATCCCATCGTCCCCTGAGGCAAACACAGTTTGACCACAGCAGCTTTGGCTGATGTCCACACCACAGCTAAGGGTCAGCCCTGACCTTCTTGGTATCCAAAGGGCATCTTGCCCTCTTGGCGCCTGTCTGAGCAGCTGCAGTGCAACAGCCCCACTCACGACTGAAATCTTTCAGAGGAGACACGGAGATGGTGAGGGTGGGATTTCTCAGATAATCTGACACAATTAATTCCCCCAAGAGTGGGCTGAGATTGCAGGAATATCTTCTCCAGCCTCCTGCAAATAGGGACCATCCACTCTGGTCCTCGGGGACCGTCTGTCCCTCCCTCATCTGCACCATGCCAGGGCTCCCTTGGAGCAGGATTGCCAGACGTGTTAGCTGCTGCTACCTCTGATCGCTTCTCTGCTTGCCACGCAGAGAGCCCCAGGAGCAGCTCCCTCTGTCTCAAGTGATGTGAGTTAATTGCTCTTTCTTCCTCTCTCCACGGCTGTCTCCGTGGCCACTGTCACCTTTGCATGGGTTTGCTGCGGCACCAAGGTTCCTCCTTCCCAGCAGGATGGAGCCAGGGGACAGGACCTGGGGCAGGGAGGACAGTGTGAGAAGACATTCCCTCTCCTACTCTTGTTGCAGGGTATAGTCCAGGCTGCTTGTCTGTTTTTCTGACACATTTCTCCTTGCTCTCTACAAAGGCTCATTTTCTCAGGCTGATTTCAGAAGCAGTGGGAGATGCCGATGTGAAGCCAGCGTTGTAAAAGCATGCTGAAACCTAGCTTAGACTTGGAGCCTGGCCTAGCCAGATCAGCAATAAAATTTTCAAAAGGCAAGAGGAAAAAAGCTATTTCCCATCACAGGAGCAGTGGGGTGTTTTCCATGGGAACAATGATGTTCTGGTTAAGTTCTAAGAACTTTTATAATTATTAGGCCAAACCAATGTGAAAGCTGATGTCAGCAGGAAGACCTGATGGGAGGAATTATAATTGTGTCTGGGGCCATATGAAAGCATTATACCATGTCTTGCTCCAGACTTCGCATGAGTCATTTTCCTCCTGGTCAGGATTTTGTATTGAAGTGCAGACTGGCAGTTGTCTGGATCTTTCCTTGTGCCAAAACTGCTGTGAAGTTGGTTTTGTTTGTTTGTTTGTTTTTTTCCCAGTGCCACTGTGAGAAGTACCATCAATAGAATTGCTTTGCTGTGGAAGCAGCATCAAGCAAGGCATCACACTGCGTGGGGCAGTAATTGCAACACTTGCTGCTGATTTATTGTCAGCAAGTTCTCTTGTGGAAAGAGTGCTTCCTCAGTTCCATCCATAAAACTCCACTGGTTTCAGGAGGAATTTTGGCTGCTCGCCACTTCTGACTATCTGCCTCTGGTCTTCAATTGTATGTAGTTTTTCTCATAGAAGCCTATTTGCTGTAGAGACCTACCTTTAGACACCACACTACAGGACTCTTCCCAAATTATTCTGTAGTTCCCATCTGTAAAGCTGAGGTAACAGGTTTGTCCCTCCCGTGGTTAGAAGGCATTTCTAAAAGCAGATCCACCAAGTGATCTACCTCTTTCCTCCCCTTTCAGCTCATCCCAGCTCCTTGTGGTGTCACTGGAGAAGTACCCACTGTTTTCAGACAGAGCTGATTGGGCTCCAGGACACTCTGAAGAGACAGACTCACCAATCTATTGATGTTGTCAACAGGTGAAACGGGTTACAAAACCGTGTAAATCTAAATGTTTTAGGAAGCAACAAAGCAAGTAGTTATGTCATAGAAAATGGGCAAAGCCTGATCCGACAGTTATGCCAAGCACTCCCCGCTACAGTCTTCAAATCAGAGAGAAAAACCCATCAGGTACCTTGTGATCCGTGTCATTCGTGTCCCTGTGATGAGTTAAGCCACCACACTGGCATCAGCCGCGTTCATTCACAGCTGTACGGTCCTTGCTGAATCCTCGTGTAGTCTTTCTGGTGCTTAATCTGGAAGGCTCCGTTACATGTCAAGCCTGCTTAAATGTTCACGCACTTGAAATATTCAAAGGCTTCTGTCACACCCACAAAGCACTGGCAGAGCTCCCCGTCCTCAAACCTTTCCTAGGCTGCTCTGGGAGAGGTTTCTGACTTTTTAGCCCCTGTGGGTGTTAAGCGTGAGCTCTGAGGAGTCTGTGCTGAGCCCTGCTACGAGGTGTCCGTTCACACTTGAGCACAGGTTTTCCCAAGTTCAGACATGTAGTGACTCAGAACTTCTCGGTTTATGCATGCGAGAATATGCACTGGCAAAAAATGCACCAGCTTTGCACAGGATTTAAAGCAGAATTGTTTTTTACTTAGTAGCACAAAAATAAAAGCATATTTTTAAGAAAAACAAAACAACACCCCCAAAAAACAAACAAACAAACAAAAACAAATAAAACAACAAAAACAAAAACAAAAACAAAAACAAAAACAAAACAAAACAAAACAAAAAACAAACCAAACACACACACACAAAAAAACCCAAAACAACCAACCAAACAACCAATGATACAAACAAAACCGCCACCACCAAAATATCTATATTTCCTGCCTCTGTTTCTTTACCACTGTGGACATTACTCAGAGTCCCATAAGCTGATCAGTTTTTCTTTGCAGTTCATCTCAGGACTTTTGAGCCCTATGGTCTTCCTCAGCTCTGCCTTTTGGCTGGTACCTCAGCTAAACCAGAGCATGCATGCTGAAAAAGTGTTTCCCTCTTCTGCCCCATCTTCATCTTCTTTGCTGCAAGTCTGTTTCTATATACCAAAGACTGATATATCTTGATTTATGTATTTATTTTGGATAACTTTCTCTGCTGCAAACAGCAGTCCTCTGCACAAGAGCTGGAAGAAGTGACTTTTCCTGCTCCATTTTATCTTCCTCTGACAGTAACTCCTGAAACAGATAAGCCTCCTTCCATCAGTCCTTTGCTGTTTTCTGATGCAAATTCATGAAACTGGAATTAAAATTCATCCTGGTGCAGTGTGTGGTGGTTTCCCTCTTGACAGTTTTCTGAGTGAGAGCAGCAAGTGTGAAGGTGTTGAAAAGCAGCCCGCAGTGCTCCATGTCAGCTGCGGCTCTCGCGCGGGGAACACGGCTGCAGCCAGATCCAAAACTGATATTAGCGCAGTGTCTGGGGCAATGCCGCCGATTCATTTTGTTCTGTTAGAGAACATGCTATTTTCTTGCTTCATTGCTCCATCTGTAACACACTGGCAATGGTGACTGTCATTATTATTATTAAGGAATAGTCTATCATGCTTTTCAGTGGAAAATTGGATTCTTGACAAAATCGTTTTGCTTAAAGTTTTTGCCTTTGGTGGGAAAATTTCGCTTTTTCTATTAAAAATCATTCAGAGAAAAGATGTTTTTGCCTGAAACTTCTAGAAAGTGTTTCTTTACTGCGATGTTGTTAATTTTTATGGGACGTAGGGACAGATGTGTTTATATTTTCTGTCTGTTTTTATGGCTCACTATTATAGCACTGACTCTTGTGGTTCTCTGGAATACCATTCAAGCGCCAAAGAATGAACTGAGGGCCAGTATCTGTTTCACAGTTTTATCAGGATAAATCCATGCTAGCGCCACTGAAGGCAAGGCCGTTTCTTTGTATACATGTCAGTCTATCCACAGCGCTTCTTGACTGGTTTAGCACTGGGGGCAGAGCTCCCTAGTGGAAACATGGCTTATATTGGCAGAATAATAGTAATCTTTTGCCAATATACTTCAAACTAGTTTCCCATACTGCATAAACTATGTCTGGAAGAAAACTAGTTTCTGCTGACACTGCTTTTGTCAGAAGAAGAAAAATATACGACTGAGACAGTCGTATGACCAGACACGTTCTGTGCAGGCGAGGGCTCAGATGCAGCTTCTGGACCTGGCCAGCCCTGCAAAAGGCTTTTTGCTCTTGTTGCTGCCCTGTAGTAAAACCAAATAACACCACTCGCCACCCTCTGGATATGTGGGTCAAAACTATAAAGGTGCAGGCAGACTTTGTCCCCCTGCTAGGCTGTGATTTTGATGTGAATGGCCAGGTTCATCGCGGGGACCTGCCAGCAGAATCACGGTCTGTCTGCTTGGTGATAAGCCACAAAACCCTGGAGGCTCTGCTGGCACCTTCTGAAGTGCAATCTAAGGTGCATGTCGGCACTGATTAAATGGAAGCTTTATAGAAGGCGGTTTGGGCCTTGATTATTTCAGAAGCACCGGTAGTCAGGGAGCTGGATCGCTTGAGCTGTCAGCTGTGTGATTTAGTACAACTCCTATAGGGAATAATGAAGGTTGTGATAAACTGCAGTGTAAGAAGGCGGTAAATAACTTTTATGGTAAGACTGTATTTGGAAACACTGAGTAATGGCAACTAGTGTCACAGATCTTATGGAAAGGTGCTTTCCAGAGTTATATATTTAAATGGACATAGTGGGTCTAAGCTGTTCTTTGCGAACCCGGTTGAAATCAATATAACGACTTCAGGGTTGATTTAAGAAAAGAAAACGCCATCAGTAATGTTACGTTTTTATTGATAACATGAAACAATTAACTCCTTTGGAGAGGAGGAGTAAATATGTTTATGTTTATGCTGATTTATTACTTTATTACTTATATAACAGAAAACAAGCATCCACTTGTTTTTTTTATCTTGGCCTATTTATCAGTTCTTTTTATCATGAAGCCCACACAAATGAGGAGAGACATTTATTATGTTCTTTGTGTTTCACAGTGCATAATTCAAATCTTCAAATACTGTTTCTGGAAGAAACATATATTTATTTTTAACACTTTTCTCTAATTTTATTTTCTATCAGTTATTTTATGAACTGTTCACATTTAGGTCTTTATTTTTGTTGTTTTTAAATTCAGAAAACTCTCTAAATCCAATCCAGTGGAAAACTAAATCTCATGTTCAGTCGTAGACAGAATTAGATCAATAGATTCTTACTAAAAATTATATGTGAGATTCCTTTTTTGCTGCCATGAGTTGACCTTCTTTGCTACTCCAGCAAAATTTACAGAGTAAATAACTGAAGTCACTCAGAAATACTACTTGCTTTTCGCATGCTATACCAGGGATGCTGCACACTGGACAGGTGCTTGTGTTGACTGTAATTAGAATTTGGTATGATGACCCTCAAAGTGCCCATACACATGGATATAACTTCTCAAACATCTCTCTGCACAAGTCTTAGGGCTCTTTTTGCTGCTTCCCTGCACTTCGGGCACTCAGGGAGCATAGGAAGTTGATGTTTTACTCTATTGGGGTCTGTACTGACTGGGGTGCGTCGTTGTGACATGCTGATGGACGATGGAGGACCAAGTGTGTGCTGAACCACCACACCTGACCCTGTTCCAGCTGCAGCTGGTGCCCAGGTTTGCTCTGACTTCAGAGAGCAGGTCCTGGGCTGTGCTGCCGGCAGCAGGAGATTTGGGTCTGAGGAAGGAATAAGTGGCCATGACCACCACCTGATCTCCATGGCATTCGTTTTGCCCATCAGCTACGTGAATGCTCTGCTGGGCTTGTTTTTCTGAGTCACTTACTGGAGTGAACTTACTGCCAGTGAAAGGCCTTGGTCTGGCAGCCTCACAGACTGACATCCAGCCCACTCAGTAGCTCTCAGATGCTTTGGCGTTTACCATGATGATGCTCAGAGATTTAGATGGTGCTGGGCCCTGGGATGTTCTGGTGAGTTTTGTCTCCCTTTGCAGTGTCTGCGGCCAGGCAAATCACTGTAGGAGCTGCCAGAAAATCTGGGGACACCAAGAGCACAGTAACACACATACAGTTTGGTTTAGTTGTTCCTTTCTAGAAACTGGGTGTCTCTAGTCTCCTCTGCCTTGTCTTTCAGTAACGCTGCTGCTGCCTATGGAGCCAGCCCAGCCATGAGTTTCTGGGCACAGCCCCTCATGGGTTGAGGCAGCAGGTTTTGCTTCTCCCTGGGCACAGCGCTGCAAAGTGGATGTACAATGGAAAAAAAGAAGTGCCGCTGTAACCAGTGTGGCTATACTTGCCAGCATCAGAAAACCTGTACACAGGTAAAGTAATGCAGTTATCCACTGCTCTGGGTTATGCTGTCATTCTGTATCTAGACAAATTAGTGTACTCGGAAGCAATCAGAAGTAATTACTCTTTAAGAAACAATAGACGTCACTCCGTGGCTTCCATCTGACAGCTAAAGAACTTGGCTTCCTGTGAAAAACCCATGCTGCTTAATCTTCTTGTGTCAGATCATATTTCCCTGTCTTCTCTTGGTAAATGTTTACATTGCTGCAGGAAAAGGGGCGCTGCATGATCTTCGCTAACGGGACTGTGTGCTTAGAGGTAGTAATGGGATCCAGCATCTTTCAGCTATCACTCTCAAGATGAACACAAATGTTTGCAGGTACAGAATAGCACCTCTGCGGGGGATTGAGAGGTCCCATTCTCAGGAGTGAATCCTGATTCCATGAAGTCAGTTCCTGCTGTTATATGAGCTGACACTGCAGCACAACAATGGTAGGGAATGAAATTATAGTAAGTGAGTACAGGGACCTGGCTGTTCTTTTGCTCTGCAGGTGAGATGCTCAATGACATTCCAACTGATTCATTTTGGGAGTGTAAATATACGCACTGAACCTTGCTTTTGCCACCCCTACTGCTGCATTTTCAGTCTCATCACCCACTTAACATTTTTAGGTGTTTCCTTAAAGACTGAATCCTTCCTAAAGGCTCCAGTGGCATCTTTGAAATCTTACAGAAATGTAAAGTCAGAGTGTGTGTAAGTCGGTAACTGTGTTTCACGTTGTCCAAGAGGAACTGCAGGATTTATCTCAGTGAAGATGAAGCCAAAGGGTGGCAGACTGAGGTCCTGGTGAGCTCCATACTTGCAGTGATTATAAAGTGTGCCTCTTTCTTAGGTAGTAGAGTGAATCTAAATTTCAGATCCTGGCAAATGGTGTCATCACTGATGCTTCCCTCAGAGGATTGTTTCAACCTTTTGTAACGTGTCTTTGTGGCAGCGTGTGGGAAAGGAAGACTAAGTAACAACAAAGTGATCTTGTGGTTAACGCATTTAAGCATTGCATAGGAAATTGGGATTCAGCTCCTGGCTTTGTTTTGGGTGCCGTGTGTAACTGAATGCACAGTGTCTGTTCACCTTGGTTCTCCTTCCATCAGATACAACTGAGAACATTTCCATAGCATCAGAAGGTGATTTTGAGGTGATTCACTGGTGAGAGATCAAAATATTCCATGTTATTGCATGCTTGCAGGCAAAATAGAGATAGGCTAATTAAATACTCTTCTTTAATTGGGTTTTACCCTATCTGTGAGCGTTAACAGTGAGACAAGACTTTTAGCGAGGGATAGTCTCTTTCAGAGGACCAAACTTGAGTTGGCCATCTTTTAAAAGATACTACAACTCTCAGTAAACTTTGTCATGCTTGATTTCTTCATCAGGATGGCGGTGTAGCACTGGGACAGGTCACCTAAAGTTGTTGTGAAATCTCTGTCTTTGTGTATTTTTAAGATACTGCCAGGCCAAGCCACGGTTGACCTGATCTGCTCTTGGCAGTAGAACTGCTTTGAATGGGAGGTTGGGCTGGGGCTGGGGGTTGGTGCCCCCCAACCAGCATTTCTGTGATTCTATTATTCGAATTAGCTTTGTCCTACATGGAAGTACCGAAGTTATTTTAGGAAATATATGTCTCTTTATTCAGTGGAAGCAAACAAGATAAGTGTTTATTATCCTTTATTACTAGTATTAACTATTCTAGCGAAGGTATACTCTTGAATCGCCTTGCTTTCTGGTTCTCTCAAGACAAAATGAAGGATAGATATTAGAGTAGATATATCACTGATTTTTCAAATGAATTTTTATATTATATCCATTGGTTATGTGCATTGCATAATAATTTATTTGATAACACCCTACTTATGTCACTTCTGTATAATAATACCAAGACAAAAATTTGTCAAGTATTCACTTTACAAACGTGTTGAAAAATACAGTATGTCAGTGTCTTATGAGGATACTTGAGGCTGAAATATCTTCCCCACCTACAGACTTTTCAAACTAACACATATATGCTCTACAGAGTTAACAGCTATTACTGTTCTACTAATGGGAAGAATTTTCTCTTTCTTATGTTAAAGGTAAAACATTATTCACTTCTTTCTGTCTTGTGTTCAAGGTCCAAGTTGTCCTATCTCTGTAATAGAAACCAGCAGAACTTAATTAGTTCTCTCAAACTGAGTGACTTGTGTGCAAGCTCCTCCAGCTATTAATGCTAAAAGCTCTCACATAAAGAACAAGAACGGCAGTGCAGTAATAACATGAGGTTCTTATTTTATGTGTTTATTTTTACTACTTGTTACTATTTCACATATATGAACTAATATAAAAACAGTGTGCATGCATATTTACAAGGATGTACAACGTAATGAATCCTGCATGGTTCTATTAATGGGCTTTTAAATCCTGGTTTTGTCTGTGGAGGAAAATTGTTGCATTTGCATCTGTCACTTTGTCCTGTTTCTTATGCGAAAAAGGTATGAATGGTGCATGCCAGGAATGAGGGAAGTGAAAGATACAGAAATTTAAGGCACCGGGTGGATGTTTTTTGTCTCGACTTACTCCTCCTGTCGTCTTAAACAGCTATCTTGCATCTTACATACCTGAATTCTCCACTCCTGCAGTTTTTGTTCCAGGGGAAAAAAAATTAGTAAGTGTAGTAAACAATAATTGTTTTCCTTTGAGGTTCATCTGGTAATTTAAATGTTCCTTTTAATCACGAAGGTCTGGCTTGTTACTCTGCACGTGTGTGTGTGCTGGCAGAAAGTGGAGGGAACTTCCCCATCCCCGGCTGTCCCTCTGGGTACTGACTGGGTGCCCCAATCTCCCCTCTGCCCTGTGGCCTCCAGAGGGGGGAGAGAAGTGAAGGCAATGGCAGCACCATTCTGGCTGGTACTTGAGGAGCTCCAGAGCAGACTGTGTAAGCTGCTATAGCAGGAGGACCAGCACCCTTGGGTCCCCACCACCTCCTGTCCCCGCAGCTACTGGAACTCACGTAATGCAGTGAAAGGTGCACGCTCTGTTGTGCTGTGGAGTGTCTAAAGGAGAGTGTTCTTCCTGGGTATGTAGATTCTCCAGGAGGGAAACATGAGAGTGAGGAAGGTCTGTTACGGGACTGAAGCCAAGATCCAGCCAGGCACAAGGGCACATGTGGGTGGTGGCACAAGTCAGGAACGTCACAGCCGGCCTGGGGACACAGTAGTTTCCATTGCATACAGCCAGCTATCATTGTGGGACCAGGGAGGACACTATTTGCCTAAAAGGCAGAAGACCAAGCAGATGGTAACAAATCATAGTGAGCTCTGTTCTTTTACCATGGATATATATATATTTTTTTTTAAGACGAACTTAACAGACCGATCCCAGTTTCAAGAGGTAAACAGGGTGCTGTGCCTGCTGGAGCTGCCCGGACTGGCTCTGGAATGATATCTAACACAGAAACCCACCTTGCTCTTGCTTTTCTGTATGAGTCCTTGCATTGTGATTTTTGCCATTATGCTCGAAGAGCGTGGATTCAGCAATGCAGCTAACAGCTGTCTTGTGTCATTCGCTGTCTTGTTCTCTGCCCGGGCAGGGAGTAGTGCAGCTTGTTTCAGCAGGGAACGTCTGTCTAAATGTGTACTCTGCTCTGTGTTTATGTTGAAAGAGGAAAGATCAAAGCATGTGCTTGCAGTTTAAAATGGAGGCTGTGTGATTAGGGACCTCATCTCATTCCCAGTCACATGGCTGTACATGTACTTACACATACGTACCTTGCCCCCCGTCACTGCTGGAACCCAGGACAGGAAACAGTTCTCTGAAAATCAAGCTGTTCCTTTAGATGGCCATCAGAGGTCAGGGCTGCCTTCCAAGGGAAGTGGACTCAACCTTATCTGTGACCAATTAGTTGTTTGCAATGAGGAGAGACTCAAGATCAGGTGATGATAGTGACTGCGTTGGGTCAGAACAAAGCCCTGTCCAGCCTCGTGTCTGGGCTCCAACAGCATAAAAGGGAGCATGGAGACAGGAGTCCTTTTTCCTGATGTATCTCTCCAGCTTCTGACACTCTGTATGGAGGCACTTCCTGAGCTCCAGGCTGCATCTCAACTGTTCTGTGTCATGGCTGTTGATGGATTCCCATGAATTTATCTGATTTTTTTGAACCCATTTATTCCTTTGGACTCTAAATCAGTGACCTCCACATTCAATTACCATTGTGTAAAAAGTGTTTCCTTTTTGTTATAAGGACCAAAGAGTCATTATTACCTGTTTGCTTTCTCCATCCCACTCCATACTAAATACCTCACTCACATCCAGGTTCAGCTGGCTGTTTGGTAAGTGAATGAGCCCGTGTCTACGAAGTCGCTTCAGTTACAAAAGCCATTTGGTACCTCTGATGTTCTGGCTGCCTCTCTTCACTCTACTACACCTCTTAGAGACAGCGTGACCAGAATTGCATGCAGTGCTCAAGACGTGGGCACACCAGGGACTGACAAAATTGCGGAATGATGTTTTCCATTTTGTTGTCTCTTCCTTTCCCATTTGTCCTCAGCATTGTGTGAGAGTTAACAAGCAGCTCTATTGTTAGAAGAGCCTACAGGGAGAGCCTCGCAGGCTCCTCCTGGAGGAAGGACGCGGATAACAGGACATGATTTATCTGTTTAATTTATGTCGGACTGTTTGATTTTGCAAAATTAACTTCCTCCCTAAAGAAAGATGTCAGATGAAATTTTCAGTTGAAAGGTGCAAAGGGAGAGTGAGAGATTAGTGTTCATAGCAGTGCAAAGCCGAGTGCTCTGATCCCTCCTCATGCTGGCTGCTCTGCTCCACTGTGTATCTGGCCTACAGGACAAGTCTGCGGGCAGGACTGGGGAGACGGGGAGACGGCCTTATCCAGAAACTGCCAACCCGATTGTTTCCCTTGGGCCAGGCCCTATCTCAGCAGTTAGGTCCTTGGCTTTTCACATGCAAAAGAAGCACTTTATTAAAAGAAACAAGATACTTCCCAGAGTCTGACAGCTTGCATTTTGAACTATCACCCCTAACAAGGGACCTTAAAACTGACCCCAAGACGTTAATTTAACCATTACAATTCCATTAGTCTAATTTGTCATGAAACATCTTTAACTAATTACCTGCATTTGTAAGTTAGTCCACATGTCATGAGATAAGAAGTCAGGCATTGTCATAGGTCACTGCTCTGGGCTGCCATCACATAACACAGACCCTAGATGAAAGGGAATTTGGAGCTGATAGGAGGAATCTAAACGACAGCTATTCAGTCTGTACAAGGCAGCAGTGGCTGTAATGTAAAAATTGGACCATTGTTTTAAAAGTGGTGTTTTGGAAAAGATGGGGCATGCCCTCATTAGCAGAACAAGGTCTAGGCAGACTGAGGGTAATGCTTTCCCCATAAGCATTTGTCTTGAAGGTGGTAATTTGATAAATACAGGTCCCCACTAAAACCATTTGCTAAATTTGGCAGACAGCAGTATCAAACATTTATGACTGAATTTAGAACTATCCCTTATCAAAGAGACCTGATTATGTCCTGAATGTTACTTAAAAAAGCTCATTTGGGAACTGCTGTTGGTTTCCTCAAATGCCAAATGTTGAAACAGAGGGAAAGACCAATTAGGAGTCTGATTAAAGGTTGCTCAAGCCTTTCACTGAGTAGTATGTTTGGATTCGGCTCCCTATTACTTGTTGGAAATCTGCCCATGAATTTATAGTGGGAGCTGCAACATGCTGCGTGCCACAAACACCTCTCTCTCTTAGACTTAGGCAACTGTAAACTCCATTTGTCTTGTGCCAGTGCCTGTGACATTCCCCTGGAGACTAGATGAGGAGAAGGATCTGGTGTGTGATTAATGCAGGATGAAGCATTCAGAGAATTTCCTCATTCTTTTTTCTGTTTCCTTCTTCACTGAGAGAGGAAGTGCAGAGGGGGGTGCTGAGAGCAATTCTGTCCCCCCACCCCCTGTCAATATACAGAGCATCATCATCACACTTTCTGCTGCTGTTGCTGGGTGTGAGGGGTAATTAAATCCCTGCCCCTCCCCCAGCCCTCTGTCCCTTAGCTGATCCTTACAGAGAGCAAACACAATTGAATGCTTCAATTCCATCACTCGTTTGATCAATACAAAGGGCCAGCGACGACACAGCTATACTGGTCCGGCCAGCCCTACCTTTGTACTCCCTAAGTACAGGCTCTGTCCAAGACATAAATCACAGCTACTCTAAATTACAGAGGCTGCCAACACATCAGAGGGCTGGAGCGGGAGCTCCCTGTGATCACAGCGGGGGGGGAGGATAAGGAAGGCCCTGACCAAGCTGTGTTTTATATACTCAGGAGCTTTATTCAGACAGCAAGGAAGAGAGCAGACCTGGCAGTCCCTGTGCTCCTCTTGCAGGCAGAAGCCTGCTGCAGTGGCTCAGCAGTGTTCTGGAGTTACCTGCTGTCCTCAGGAAAAATCAAAATCCTGTTTCTACAGGCTGTAAGGCAGCCACTGAGATTAGAAGGAAGCTTCCCTTGGTGGTGTATTACTGCAGCCTTTATACTTAAACATACCCTTTTTTGGCATCCCTGTGGGGAGAGGGGACTCATTGATTAGTATCTTGCCGTTATCATCAGCCAGCATGGGGAGGGCTCTGTGCTATGCAAAGAGGAGCAGTGACATTGCCGGGCTGTCCCCAGCTCCTGCCACACAGCAGCTACAGCCCTGCTCTATCGCACAGTTTAGTGCTGGGAACACCGTGGCACTTCTTTCGTTCCTATGTGGAAGCTCACCTGTTATTTTCTACCAATATTCCTCCAAATCTGTAAAGATAAACAACTCTTCAGGTCTCCAAATCTTTAGCCTGTCTGCAACAGGCATAAGGTACCTACCAGTCTGCAATGAAATATCACAGACAATCCATCCTTTCGATCTCTTGCTTTTTTCCTAAGCTGATAAGGGAGGCCCTCCTGTGCTTGTCAGCTTTGCATTCCTGGTGTGTGCAGCATAGCTGAGTATTGCAGATTAAAGGTGAGGAGTTGAACAGAGAAAAAAAGCAGGAGCGAAGCAGCTGTTTAATGAGATAGAGGGGCTTTCCTCTTGAAAACTGCTTATCCATATCCTGTCTGTCGGTAATTGCACAGAGTATTTTCTTTATAGAGCATGTTAGCACCATTTTCCTAGTTTAATATATTTTACCCTTTTGCAGGATCATGTTTTCACCTTGATAGCATTAAATCATTCTTTATGAAATTTTAAGTGACCCACAACATATTTTTTTCAAGCTGCTTAGTTCTGCCCTGCACATCTTTTGTCTTATTGTTACAACGAAGTTCAATTGTACTCAGGAGTCAGAGACTAGACGGTCTCAGTCTGTACCTAAGTTTGAGCCCTTGCAGTTCCAGGTTTGGCAACTCCTTTCCACCCAAGCCTGTCTCAAGCTGTAACAGAACCCCTGAAGTTACAAATCCAGATATTGTATCCAGAACTGACCTACAGTGGTAGGATGTGCTATGCTGACAGAACCAAGCCTGGGACAGATGAGCTTCTTGGCAGCTGGTTTAGCCTACTCCTGTCACTGGCTGTCTTTCTTTCTGATTGAGTTGTTTTCATTTTTGCAAACTCATCCCTGTACCTTGCTCCGTTTTTCAGGTAGATTCTTCATCTCCTGGTGCCCCCAAGAGTCTCAGGTGGGACAGCTTCACCACTGGACCCCGTGGCTCCATTGGTGGAGTCATTAGCTGGGATTCACGCCCAGAAAGAGACCAAAGAATTCATCATTACAAAATCTGCATAAGCTTATGGGGGCCAGAGCAGCTAAGAAAGATCACTGGAAAATGGCTAATGTATGTATGCTGCCGCTGTACACACAGCGGTGTCTCCAGAGAGGTGCAGGAGAGTACAAGAGTTGCTGACAGAGAAAAGCAAGAGAAGAGAAGGGATGGATCTGTCAGGAAGAGATGCAGTCGTGGCTCTGGCTTTCTGTGATAAAGGAGCATGTGGTGCTCAGAGATCTGGTTGTGGACAGGCCATATTCTCCTGATCTCTCTCCAACTTGCTCCTGGAGGCCTTTCTGCTGTGGTTGATGTGAACAAGCCTGGTTCTTTATATCACCTCCATGGAATTTGGATCTACTAGACTGCGCATGAGGTTAGAAACAGGAATATTTCAGTGTTGGGAAAACAGTGATCTGGGATTTTTCAGATGCCAAAAGTCCCTGATCTCTTTTGTATGGATAATGTCAATGTTTATATACATGTAAATGATAACATTGGGGTTGGAGAAATGGTGGGCTCCTGGGCTGCAATACGAGGGGTTTGCTCTAAGGTGGGGGCTGAAATGGCAGAGGCTTGGGGTCATAGTCTGAAGAAGGTGGAAGCTCTGGCTTGAAGACTGTTGTCACAGTCTGGAGGAGAAAAATCGTACTGAATTTGAGCTGTGGGACAGAAGAGGGAAAAATCTGCCTCACAAGGTGTTGAAGCAATTTATTTTGGGGACTTGAAGGATTGAAGTAACTTATTTCACATGACTGTCACTCCCCCATCCCATGCACATGACCACATGCAACAGCCAATTTTGCTGATGGAAATGTGGGAGCTCTGTCTCCTGCCCCACCTGTATCTCATCCTTATACTTGTCCATACAGTATCATATACCCTATGGCATCATATAATTAAAACAGATGATTATGCAGATGCAAATGGATCCCTAAGGAAACTTAGCACATGGGCATAACACCACAGGCAAGTTTTAACTGATTATGCAGCTATAAAGAAGTTTCTTCTTTTTAAAATTAAAAACAACTTGACTTGTTTTTCTTCTTTTTCAACACAGCTTAACATCTTCCTCTCCAAGTAAAATCTGAAATAAAGGGAGGGATCTCAGGCGAAACACAGAGTACCTTATGCAAGCGCAGGCTGTAGCTCTCTGCGTTTAGAAACCTCCGAAGAGCACAAAATCTTTCTTCCCATTTGCAGCACCCTTCCCCCTGCCTGCAGAGTGCAAACCCTGTGTGCATTTGGCTTCCAGATCTGTGGCTCCCACCCTCCTTTTTATAAGCTGTGAATTTTCTCCCTTCCAAAGCACACATTTTACCCCCCCTCCCATGCCCCCAGGAAAGGTTTTGCCCTGCAAGTGCCCTGGGTTTTTAAATAATGTGGAAACACCTTGGTTTACTCTGTTTCTGTACTACTACCTCCAATTCGTCATTGCTGTTCCTCTGTGGCCTCTGCTAATGTGTAGCGTGGCCTGAATGGAGAGGTTTTCTCTGCAGTTCCAGGGAAACGTGGCTGTGTGTACATGGGCTGTAGCCTTCTCGCCAGCACTGTTTCTTCTTACGTAGTAGGAAAGAGGCACCACTTCTTTTCCCTCTTCATCATCAGCCCAATTTTATTATTATTACCAGCAAGCAATGCCAATACTGTTCATGTGTCCTTGTCCCAAGCTTTGATGGATACATTCAACGCCCATGTTAACCCCTCTTTATTCTCAGTAGCACCTTTATAATGGGCTTGCCTTTCCAAGCCACAGCTGATCCTACAAGCTTTCATACCAGCTAATCCAACCTCTTTTGGCTTCTTTCCCAAAGGTGCGGAGTTCTAAGGGGAACAACACTCAGCAAGGATATTTTCCATTGATATCAGTGGATGCAGAATATCTTCTTATCTAGAGGTCTGCTCATTCTTCTCCATTGCTATCAGCAATGAGGGACAGATGCTGCTTACAGAACATATTTTTTAAGAGAAATAAGGAAGAAATAAGGAATCTAAACCAAAGCTGTCTACATTTTTTATTTGAAGGTACAAATCAGGCTGAGCTGTACTGATACTTGTTCTGATGATTGAATAATAGCATATTATGTAAGGAGCAATATATAGTCTTTTCTAAGAGTGCTCTTGCAGTGAAGCAGGAGCTACCACATATGTGGAGGGACCAAAGATTTGGCACCACCAAAGCTGGTGCCTGAAGCAGGGACTGTATGGACAGCATCTCGGACAGCATGCCTCAGAGCAGCATCAAGAACTCTGGCAGACCACAGCAGAACTTTCCTAGCTCATTATGTGCTGAAAATCAACTGGTTTCTACTCATTAGACACTAATCAAGGTCACCCCTTCATTGCTGAATGCTCTGCATTCACTACGCTGTTGGCAGAATGGCTTGCTCTGCTCCTGTGTGTTCAGAAAAAAAGAAAAAGGAGAAGAAAACCTTTGGCCAACCATCTGTTGGAGCACAGGCCGTGGTCACAGTGCAGATACAAACGCCTGGATGCATTTTGCAGGTGTGCCCTGTGACCCATCTTTCCATGGAGGAATTCACTGGGAAAATAGATTGCACTAGACTGTTTCTGCAACTGCAGTTAATTGCGCCTTTTCTATATTACTGCTACAGGATTAACACAAACATTGCTCCTGTTTTCAGGCTTATCAAAGGCAGCAGCACATCTCTCTAATCTCCTATTTCCCTGATCTCTGTAAAGTGTTTAAATGAATGGAGCACTGATGAGCAGGGATGTGGTGCCAGCAGGGATGGTGTCATTTAATGTCTCGCTATTTAATGCCTGTGTGACTTTATGTGTCCTGGGTGACTTGCTGACCATCTGGCACCCTCCACCCTTTCAGAGGACAGGCAGAGGTATAGACAGCATCTTCATTTGTCTCCAGTCCAGAGGATGAGCAGCAGCGATAACACAGCACAGTTCTGATGTGCCTGGTCCTGCAGCCCGTACCTGCTGGCACTGAGGGCTGGAGCCTGGAGGCCATGGTTTGGTGACCCTTGACACCACACAGTTTGGATCTCGATGAGCTGTGGGCACACACCTGTATTTCTATTGAACTGGTTGGCACATGCAGGCTGGATTTTTCTTCTTTCCAGCTGTAAAAAGCATAACAATATCTGCTCTAGCACCTGTTTGTACACAGTTAACTTGTCAAAAGTTTTCAGACGAGCTGGAACCAGCAGAATTGTGTATTTCACATCAGATCCTTGTCCTAAGAGTCCTACAGCTGGATTCACTCTATCATTGAATTACAGCCTCAATTTTTAGCTTTATTTCTTTCACAAATCACAATACTTGGGTTGTGTCCTCCAGTCTGCTCAGAAGCGGGCTGAGATCCACCCTGCTGTTTTCACACCGCTGTCAGCTGGCATTAATTTTCAGTGATTTTCTCCTTTGAGGCCAGATTGAAGTCAGTGACCTAGAAGTAAAAGACTCTGTATTTTGTTAGCAAGCAGTCCCTGGAGTTGTGCAGCCTAAATTGGGATGTTTTCTCAGCGAGCTCTTTTGTATATCTTCCTGTGGCAATTGGGCTGTAATTACCAACAATCCTCCTTTTGGTAGCAGAATTTATTAATTGCTTTCCACTTTCTCCTGTGTATTTCTGCTCAGATCACAGTGAAGTAAGGACTTTCTTTAGTTTGTGGAGGGGTCATGATTTCCTACTGTAAAGCATTAGTTTTCCGTGATGACATTCTCAGAGATTATATTACGGATTCACTGCTATTTCTGCACGGAGGGCAAACTGGAATCTGTGTTTGACACGTATTGCACTGTCTGTTAGCAATACGGCTGTGGGATCCGACCCTGAAAATGTTCACACCTGTGAGAGTACTTGCAGAAATAAGAACTAGTCACGTGTGGAAGCATTTTTACAATCAGCCTTCGTGTTTATGGGATCACTTGTGGATAGTGCTGATGGTCCGTGGGGAGGTGCTGGCTGCCTTCTGCAGGGCTACTGCTGAAAGTTCATTTTATTCAGTATTTTACAGAGTGCCCAGCTCATGATGTAACTTTAATGCAGTCTGTTAATATGAATAAGTTATATCTCCATCAGGTTTTTTTTTGTGTTTAGATTCAAGGTCAGATCCAGTTGGCCATTCTGCGACAGTATCTAATGAATTGCCGGCATCCCAGAAAGTATACAATTTGAGATTAGAAGCAGCACCACCTTATTACCGTGATAGTCAATTCAAGTGGAAGTGCAGTGGAAGAAAGGGCAAGGTAATGTAACGTGTGAGCGGAATAGCACTCGATCCGTGTATTAAGAAATTGTCATTCTGTGCCGCTGTTCAGCATAAATGGACTAATCTTCAGTTTGAAAATGAGGAGAGCTTGACTGTTAAAGAATAGGTCATTTGGCTTCTGGCAGCAGCAGAGGATGCTGTAATATTAGCTGTAAGAACTTGTGCATTCTTGGGAAGGAGATAAAAATGATTAAATTGCATTGCTTGCTTCCCTATCTTCTAAAGTCATTCATATTTGGACCTGAATTCATCTAAGCATTTGCATAATTCCTCAGGCCATTCCTATTCAGCCATGCATTTCAGCTTGTGCTTAAACTTAAGCAAGTGCTGAAGTTCTTTTCAATTCCTGGGGCTTCAGCCTTGCTGAACAAAGCCTTGGCCATTAGTTTATAATGTTTCGGTAGCTTCTGAGATTGCTATGCTGTAGCGAATGGAAGTTCGCTGTATTTGTTGTGTTATAGGCTGAATATTCTTTAAGGACTCGGATAGGTTAAGGGTGGACGTCTTGGGGCCCTGGAGAGGATCATTTTCAAGAGAGTCTTCTGTTGGAAATCCAAGAGCCAGAGAACTGGGGTCATGTGTCCCAAGAATTTAATGTGATCCGCAAAACTGGCAGGCACACCGGCCGCCTCCCTTCCCCTGGGCTCTTCCTCAAAACGAATGAGCAGAGCCAACGGGAAGGTTTTGCTGGGCTCTTTGGGACGTGGAGCTTTTCAGGCCAAATTCTGTTCTAAATTACACTTTATTATTCCAGAGTAACTTCTTACCAGGTACCAGGTGATAGCTACTGTTGATGTGAATGGTAGTTTAAAAAAAATCTTCAAAAAATTGCAATATTGCCGTATGCACTTCTATCCAAACTTGGGAGGGTGTGATGGAGAAGAACTTTGATATGCTGAATTTTTTGCTTTGTTGGGGTGCAAAGTTCAAAACACATTGCCTGGCATTATCAAGCTATTGTGTGTCAGTTCAGTTTAGCATCAGCACGTGTCAGCCAATACAGTTCCACTGCTTCATGAAGACATGTGTGGGAACTGGAAATTTTTTACTGGGATTGACCCCAATCTAAAATGAAATGTTTGGTTACAGCTTTTGAAAGAAAATACAATACAACAATTCACTCTTTTTTTTTTTTTTTTTTTTCCCCTGGAAAAAATAATTTTCAAACATTTGGTAGGAAACCAGATTTTGGCCTCAGGTCTTGTTCACAGTGAAACTGGTGGGAATTTTGCTGTTAACTTTCATGTAGCCAGCATTTTACTGAGGTTTCCTTTGCAGCAGGAGGGATTGTGTGGCCCTTTATCTGGAGGCAATAATGTAACTTCAAAGCCTCTTGGCCAACTTCAGAAATAAAAAGTATTCTTACGTTTCTCATCGATTTGCTGAAGGTCTTGCTTCATTGAAAGTAACGTGGGTTTTGTCTCTATCCTAGAGAGCCACAAGGAGCTTCATCTGTTAAAATGGAGACCAGTGACATGTTCTCCTAACGCAGCAGAAGAAAGGGCAAATGTCCAGGTTAGTGCTGGACTCCACAGGGTCGCCTTCAGAACATTGCTGCCAAACGTTTGTTCTGTGAAGGGGAATTGCTGCTGGTTCCAGATGTAGGCGTTTACAGTGGGATTATACTTCTGTTTTAACATAGTGCTGTGCATCACACTGTCTCTGCCTGTCCCTGTGCATGGCATGACTCAGGTGCTGCAGACTTTTCCTGTCTGCATAGTAGATTTTAATAACCCTGAGAGAGGCTGATTTGGAAGCTGTTTTCCCATTGCTGGGTGACTGGAGTCCTTTGTTACCCCTTCTCTACCTGGAACATGGTGTCAACAATAGTAAGAGAGGGAAGAGGAAGGACAAGAAGAATCAGAGGATGGGGGAAAGAAATGTTTCTAAGGGAAAATGAGCACTCGGTGAGAAATTTTCCTCAGATTCAGACATTTGGAAATTTGCTAAAATGTGTTTGCAATGTTTTTTATAAGCAATACTAAATGAAAGAACAGTTAGTTCTGGACTTAGCCTACCCATTTGTCCTTGGATTTAGGACTAGCTTAGAGCAATTTTCCAGTTTTGTATTTCAAGCCCATCTCTACCTGTTTTACTGGCAGGTCCCGCTGCACTGAGGACAGCACTGGTAGACACAGAAAGAGCAGGACCTTCCATGGAAGAAGTGGTTCCCAGGAGGGGCCTAAGAGGAGAGTTTGAAAAGCACCATGTTCCCAAAGAAGGGCCAAGTTTTTCAGAAGGGCTGAACAACAAGCACTCCTACTGTGACAGATGGCTGAGTATTTCAAAAGATCTTGCCATTAAAGCTGGCTGGAAATTGCCTATTCTCTTGTTTTTGACAGGAACTTGGGTTTTCTGTTAAAAATAATAATAGCGCAGAATGGGCAGATTTCCTTTCAGTATTCTATTTTTATGTGAGAGGTTTAATCGTTTTGGTCAGGGCAACTCTCTCTCCCATAATACATTCATTTACAAGTCGCTGTGCTTGGAGAGCCATGTGACAGATGCTTCTGCAAGTCTGATCCCCTTCTCTGGTGCCTCAGTATGTGAAGATTTCCTGACGCTCCAGCCGAACAGGAGCGTGTGCTGGGTGTGATGTGGTGGACAGAGCTCTCGAGTGTGCTGCTGCCATCCAGGTTTTCTTGGATAAGTTTCTGTTTAGGTTTCTAGAGTGGGCCAAGCTTTGAGATACTTGATTTGGGATCCCAGCACATGGTCTTCTGTGGGTGAATGCCTTCACTTGTGGCTGTTCACAGCCAGGATTGAGAGTGCTCAGACCTCTCAAAGTCAAGCTGTGTTTATATGTATTTGGGCACTGGGAAACTGGAATTTTGGAACTTGAGGCTGTTTACCAAAATGTGTGCTTTAATAGTTCCATGGTTTAACTCACCCATCCATAAGCTGGAGGTAATACTTCATCCTCAGCAAAGGACTTATAAAATTCAGTGTTTATGCATGTAACTTTGGAGAAGCAGAAATACAAAAACCCCACTTTCTCTTCCATCTGAATGTCTCATAGCTCTTTTAAACTGTTAATTAATTGAGCGATCATAATGATGTGCCTGTGGGGATGAAGGAGGAGGAATAATTTACAGGTGGGAGAAATGAAGCATGAATGTCTTCCTAGCCTTACCTGTGCCGTGCTGTTAGTCTGTGTCAGATCCAGACAGATACCTTCTGTCCTGTCTGCTTTTGCATCTGGGATGAGTGGCTGGGAACATCAGCTTCCTCCTCTTCTTCTGTGAGGGACCCGTTTCCTTAACACCAGGCTGCTGTTTCATAGAGGTACAAAGAGTCCACGTGGCCCATCTCTGTGAGGGAGCAGGCTTGGAAGCTGCAACATTTATTTCAACTCCCAAGTGCCACCCACTGAACAGGACACGGCCAGACAGCCACCTCCACTGCAAGGGAGGAAGGGAGCCAAGCAGTTCAGGTGATATCTTTGCTGCACTGAGCAGAGCGGCTCAGGAATATCTGACCTGGCTCTGAAATGCCAGCTCACCTCTGAGGAGTAACATGGAACCTTTTTGTCACCCTCTTTCTTGTCTGAACCCCTGTATCTGGGGCCAGTGGACCTTGGTACAGAAAACATTGTGAATCTTCTAGCATATGTAGAATAAATGAGCACAAGGTTAATTCAAGTTGTTTAAAATTTCTGGGATGGGCGGGGTAAAACTACTGCTTAGGGAAAAGTCCAACATACAATTTCATCTATAGTTTGGCTGGGAATCCTGTTTAAATTTAGTTCTTAAACACAGCTGTGAAACTCATGAAGATGTTACATTGGTTGCTCACCCAGCACCCTTTATAGTCTCCTGGGAAGGCAATAAAAACACCAATAGTGAGCAGTAATTCTAACAGGCTTTGTTCTTCTGGCTGTTTCTTGTCGAGCTCCTGCAGCTCAAGACATGAGGTTTTTCTTCTAGCCAACCTGGTTCCGATTGCTTCTCCCTATCAGTTATTCATATCTGAAAAGAAAAATACTGACATAATTTGCTGGTCCCTGGAACACTAGGGTTGTTTTAATTTAACTGACAGGGCTTATGGTTACCTTTAGCCATAGCTTTTTAGGTAGTTTTTAGCTGGATAGCAGTGATAAGCCCTCCAGGAAAAAGCAGTGGTAAGTGTTGGCTCATGATAAATATTTCGTACTGTCTATAGTCATGTTTTCTATTATTTTTCAGCTTATGTATCTTGTAAAATTTTTCTGGTAAAGCTGCTACCTCCTATGCGGTGAATTTAAGCCTACTGATTGCTAGCTTTCCTAATTGCATTTTACAGACCCCCTACAGCATCTGGGACCAGAGCTTGAAAAGCCCTGTTCAGTGAAAAGGATTGTCTTCCACAGGTCATTGACACCTTATATTCTGCCATATCTAAATTAGGTAGTCGCCAGTATTCTCTGATCTAATCCCAAAAGTAAAAGGTGCGTGTTACGTGCAGATATAATGCTAGCACATAAATTTCCTATAGAGCAGTTATTGGAAAAGGAGATGAAAGCAGGTAGAGGCCGACCTGGCGGCTCAGCGCACACGCAAACAGCTGCCTCTGCGGCTCCTCGGCAGGCGATGGGTTCCCACTGGCTCCGGAGCCCACTGCCAACACTTAGCGCGTGCTGTTGTGAGAAACCTCATCAGTCAAGTGTGTCTCATAAATAATGTAGAGGAAAGCAATTAGCACACACAGCTGTAGCTGTTTGCGAAGTCACAGTTATACCTGCCAGGGCAATCTGGAAATGGAAATTTCAAACCCGTTTTTTCTGAAGTAGCCAGAATGGTCTAGCTTGGAGCTAAGGTTGGTGAGTAGTTGTTGATGAGTAAGGAATAATTGCACTTTCATGTCTTTTTATGTGTAATGAAATCCAGGAGATAATTTTAGTATTTTTTGCATATTGGGAAAGGGATCAAAGGGATGCATAGTTTTAAAAACTCCAGCAGCCAAGGCCTTATCCTTCTAAACTCTCTGCAACTCATTCAGCTTCAGAGTGAATGGAACAAGTTTTAATAGAGACTTGGACATGCATTTTGAAGGCATCAGCTAGTTAAAGCTTGTCAATATGTACAGACTGCCCAGGGAGGATAGGCAGGAGGAGAAGGAAGAAGATATACCTTGAAATATCTCATCTGAGTGTGCCTGCCTCGACAGATCGATGGGAGTAAATTGTTTGAGAACTTCTGCATAATGATATAAGGGAGAGGAACCTGCTCTTTGAGAATCTCAAGCAACTACGAGGAAGGTGTTAGAACAACGGTTTATTTGTGCAGGTGAGGCCTGAGGAGAGGCTCTCTACATTACAGGGTGTTTCAAAATTATGGACCCAATTTGACATTACTGTGCTTTGAAACTGGCTCCATCTTTTTGAAACACCCTGTAAATCTGTTCCCCTAAATCAGAGTGCCACCACCTGGCCTCGAAAGTGGCACAGAAGCCCAAAGAACTGCCCGCCACTTTCCAGTGGCCAAGGCAGGAAGGAAACTGTCACTGGTGAGGCTCAGACAGTAACCAAGAGCAGCAGCTCGACATTGACTGGGAACTGGATGAAAATCCCTGCAGTCAATCAACAGGCTGTCCCTGCTGGCCTGGCATCCCAGAGATAAGAAAGTCCTCCTGTAAGTGGTAATAATTGCAGTCTATCTAGAAATCCCTTACAATAGATTTTGTTTGACTCCAATGGGAACTTTCTCTAATATATTATTGAATACATTATGGCTGTGCACCTTTTTGGACTGCATAATAATTAGCCATTAGTGTATTTTGCTAAAATGCTCAGCTCAAGTCTTTCATTTGTTCATTTATTTATACTTATTAAATTTTAGTAGAATATAGGAAACTGAAGAATGTCCTCTAGAACTGCTGATGAACAATTGCTCAACAGCCAGAACTTTAGTAACTTTAAAAATCTTTATTGAGCAGATATTCAGCCTTCAGGTCACCGGGGAGAATCTGGAATAGTTCAGGTTTTGTCTTCTTGTTAGTTAATCCAACTTAATTCCAGTTTAACTGTTAGCTAGCTGTGATCGGTGCTTGGCTCTTCTTGAGCCAACGTTGACCAAATTAACACATTTTATAAGATTCTAGATCACATTATCTTGTGGATCACAAATAAGTGTTCAAGAAATGTAAGTTAAAATAATTACCTAACGTGCCTTAAATGAATGTCTTTCCTTCCTATCCAGAGAAAAGTAGTGAGTGCAAAATTTGGACCGCTATCCATAGAAGTGTCCAGGAACATTTACAGTGACCCTTACGAAGCAAGCCGAGCCTCTGATCTTTATAACATTATTGCAGGTATCTCTTGACAGTACTGCAATGCATAAATACAAGAAACTACTAAAAATCTCAAATAGGTCAAGAAAGAACATGTCAGGATTTTGTTTGAAACAATAGGCATAATGTTTTCATAATGCAAGGAAATATTCATTGTACAGGAGAGAGAGGAACTTCTGTTTTCAAAAGGGGATTGTCTGGCTACAGAGGTTGGCTGGGCTCTGCCAGTGACTGCACTGTACACGAGGGGACACCTCTGCTTCGGGTGGTATCTTCTGGATCCAGAGGTTACCACCTGCAGTCTCCTATCTCATCCCTGCTCTGGGAGCTGCTGAGTCTAGATTGGGATGTCTCTCCATTGTCTTTGATGATAAATTAGTCAGAGAAGAAACTGTTTTTCACTGAAGGTAGGATTCATCTCCCTCAGCTTCAACTTGTAGCTGTCTGGGTCACTGGAGGAGCATGTACTTTGCTCTTCATCTCAGAAGAAGTCCTGGCAGCACGGTCAGACTTGATGTCTCCTTTTTACATAGTCAATTTTGGTTAATACCACAATAAATTTCAGCACTGTGTGATCCCTGATGATTCTTGGTTTTGCTTTGGTTAACTTCTTGTGGAGTTTTTTTTGTATACTGAAAGATAACATGGATTTTTTTAATAAACCCTGTTTTCCCTTTTTAGTCTCAGCCATTAGCAATAATCGATGTGCTTAAACCTTCAGCATTTATCCGTTTGAAGTTCAAGTGCTTACAGTCACTAGGCATGGGCCCACCACACTGGATACCTTTCAAATGCCAGCAACTGATGCTTCAAGCTAATAAGGTTGCTTATTCACCTGGGGCTCATCCCTGCACAGGAATCACTCATTTGACTGCTTATGTGAGAGTTTGCATTTGCTTTTAAGTCACTCATTATACAGAAGGAGTTGAAGAGATTTAGCTCTTTTGGTAGTGGGATGTGGCTTTTTCTGTAGCTCCTCCAGGGACTGCAAGGAATCAGAGGTTGTTTCTGAACAATTTTACATCCCTCCATGTGCTCAGGATGATATCTGCTAAGCTTTTAGAAATGTCAAGGACACAGAATGAGCTGATGTCCCCTGAGCAGAGGCTGACAGTGAGTACTGGTCTTCTGCTGTATCTCTTGAAATACTCGAATCAAACCACGCCATCTCGATGAGATTCTACTTCCCTAGCTGGAGTTGCCCCTCCAGTATCTTTCAAAAGCTTTAGATACAGCAGACCATCTCCAGATGATATAGCACAAATGTATTGACCAGCCACTGGCAAAGGCTGACATCCTTGCCTATTTCATTTTGAACTCTCCATTTGATCTTACTTTCTCCTAGTTGATTCTTCCGGGCTAATAAAAATGCATAAACACAGTTCCTTTGCGCTGATCTGAAAGTAGGTAGGAAAGCCCCTATAGTGCTCTCCTTTCTCTCTGAATATGGTCTCAGCTTCTTCAGCCTCCCCTGATAACAAAGATTTTCACTGACTGTAACATCCTCATTTCTGTCCCAAAGTACATGTTCTACACCCTTCTCCACGTACAATTCTGCAATGAGTGTAGCTATATACTGTTTTAGATAGAGTTTGGTAATTACAATAATGGTATTATTTGGGGAAGCTTATAATCAAATCTCTATTGCAGGAGTTTTTTTACCTCTTTTTCTGTCAAGTTCTCAGAATTGCAATGACAGCATTGTCCTGGCTCTAATTTATTCCTTATTCCATTTCACTCTTGTTTCTGGTGAAACAACCCCTCACAAACTGATATGAGTGAAAGGCAGCACAGCGTCAAAAGGAAGTCCCACGTTTGGCTGCCAAGCAAAAGACAAAATGTACCGGTAGGATGCTGTGCATCAGCAGTGTCTCTTCCAGCTCTTGCCCCAGTGTGTCACTGTTAGAGAGAACACAACTGATGTGTTTTAACTAAGAATATTGGCAGTCGGTTAGAAGAAACCACATTTATCATTTCTGTAGCGCTATTAGGACTAACATCATTTAGACATGTTTAAGTGCTGTTGCCTGCTACAAGAGCAGCAACTGGGCATTTTGAGACCGTGGTTGCATGTCCATTTTTGCTGGTGGCCAACTGCGGTGATTAGGAACAACGCATACCAGGACGCAGACAGAAATTCACGCAGAGGCAGAGATCTTGTTCAGGAAGGAGCGCAGAGCCTGGCCAAGCAGAGAGCTGACCTAGGCCTATACTGCTTGCTTTATTCACCATTGACAATTTATAGGATTTACAGGTACAGGCCTGGACTCAGGTGTTTACAAAAAGGTGCTTTTCCACTAATTGTTATTAAGAACACATTAACTCGTGATGTTTGTCTCACTTGTTTTTCCACTCATTCACAGACCAGGCCCAAGGACATTCACACATCCCATGCACTTGGGGGCGGTTATCCGGCCCGAGATACCATTCTCACGAGTCTGGGCTATAACTTTTTACAATTAGGAGAAACGTACTTCAAAGTAATCTGTCCAAGGCCCTTTATATATTATTATGTTAGTATTATGTCTTTGACCGTCCAAATGGTCAGGTTAGTATTGATCTTTCTTTATCATCCAGGTGGCTGGAACCACACATCTTGCTTTCCCACATTTTACTTTCCAACAGCCAACTGGATTCCTGCCTGCCCTTCCAGCCGTGTCTGCTTCAGCCTGCCCCTGCCTCAGTGCTCCCTGGGCCACTCCAGGGGGAAACTGTTGTGTATTACTGGGGTTGCTTGGTTTTGTTTTTGATGTGGATCACTTCAAGCATTCGGTTTCCAGTGAGTTTCACAGACAGCAGTATTGGCAGACTTGGAGGGACCATGGGAGGGAGCAGAGATACAGGAGTGAAAAAGAGTGGCTGGAGGCAAGAAACTTTCCCAGCTGGTTTCACTGCCTAACTAATAATGCGGAAATTCACCTCAAACTAGCTTTAAATTACGTAGCTGATTAGCAGCCCTGGTGGGCTACTAAGTGCAGCAGAGTGTAGTCAACTGTGTATTTTCTCGGTTTCACAAGTGGGCTCCGCAGCCTGCGCTGTATTGGTACCATGATGATGCTGCCTGTGGTACCTGAAATAGCTGGTTTAAATGCAGCCCGTACGTGGTCTCAGTGAGCTCTGGTCTGTGCAGACATACAGCAAGATATAATTACAGACTATCCAAGTGCCAAGCTAAATGCTATCTTAGGGGTGTCTTTCACTTCCACAGTCCTTTTTACAGTTATATCTTGGGCCTGTTGCCTTCAATCTGCTTGTTTTCAAAACACACCCGCAGGGCAGGGAAGCAGCCCTGTCAGTGTCCTGTGGAATCTGAGAAGCACTCGGAGACTTATCTGTTTTGCAAGCAGCAAGAACTGCTTGGGGCTTTAGTGCTCCCACCTGTTTGAGGACAGTCAGTTTTCTGTGCCACAGCAGAGCTGATGGACTGTGGAGTTCTTCATCCTCCAGCACAATGCTGGGTATCTTCACTTAAACCACTGGTGAGGCTGGCCCAAGCTATTCTGACTTGCATGCAAAGTGGACAGGGAACAGAACTATTTTCTGTCCTGCAGCCTGGGCTGGAGAGGCAACAGCCTCCAACTGGCAGGTGCTGGTGGCCACTGTGGGGTGAAGCACTGTCCTGAAATCACAGAATCACAGAATCACAGAATGTTAGGGATTGGAAGGGACCTCAAAAGATCATCTAGAAATGCCAGATATGGGGAGGTTCATGAGGAATTCGTGGTGGAGCAGAAGGTTAATGTTAATACTTGTCATTCTCAATCACTAAGCATCCTTTCTCCCTCAAGAAAATTAGCCTTCCCTCTGAAATCCTTGTCAATGTTGTAATTATGAAAGCACAGATATTTTAAATGCAGTTGAGTAAATGTGCAAGTAGCAGTGGTTTTGTACCTTAAAAGCTCTGCCTGTATTTATATAATTGAGTTATAATCATAGAGGAGGAACTGAAAAATTCACCACGCAGTGATGGAAAAGTCAGAGGTCCCCTCACCCCCACCTCTGCCAGAAGTTGCCTTGGATGAATTGTGCAGGCCACAGAGTACGCTCTAAACAAGCTATGAGAAGTCTGCCTTTAAAACATTGTGGGGATTTGGTTTGGTTTTATTTTTTTCCTTTGTTTGTGTTTTCTTTTTTCTTTGTTTTTTTAATCAGATCACCTTGCAGATCCAATTCTGTTTATGGCAGGCATTGCGTTGCCAGGCTAACTGGGATGTAGTGAGATGAGCAGCTGGAAAATTTGCCACCTCTTAAGTGAGGTTTATGCTCGTCTACATGTCTGTAGTGATACAAGGCTTAATCTTCACCAAGCCCATTGAGTTTGAGGAAAGAAGCAATGCCACTTTTGTTAACTATGAGGCAGATGCTAAGGTTTAAATTTTAGAAGATTCACCTCTGAGATACACTGCAGTGATTTTTTTTAAATCAGGAGCTGCCGTACGCTTGTCCTTGACTGGAAGGACAAACTGAGCAAGTGGGGGTGGAGGCACCAGTGTCACAGCCAGAGCGTGAGCGTGTGGGGTGGCCATGGGGGGTTCGGCAGCTCCGTCTGATCGAGATTCTCTCCAGTAATGGGGCAGGGGCTGAAAGTACAGATGCAAGATTATGTAGTGGGGAGGTTTCCTCACAGGGGAGCTGGGGGTCTCTCTCTCGCAGTATTGCTTCCTTCCCCCTTATATTGCTGTGCTATAGAAGGATTAGCCTCATGAAGTTTCTTATGGCCTGGAGAAACTTCAGAAATCCTGAAGCATGGGCAAAAACGTAGCCATGCTCTGTTGCCCATAGTTATGTTTAGAGTTCACCTGCCGCGAATGTACTTTTTCTTAAAGCTTTTTTACTTTGTTGCAATTTCACAACAATCCTTTCAATGTATTTATTGACAAGTATGTGCTGAAATGTACAGATATTTCTGCCAGTATAGTCTTTACATCACAACTTGAAGCTATGTGCAGTAATGCGCAAGCTCTTTGGAGCGCTCTTTATTCCTATTGAGAAGTGGAAAAGTAGGCAAGGACAACAAAGAACAAATTTAATTTTCCTTCTTAAACCCTGCCAGTTTGAATAATCTTTTGCTCAGTCCCCTGATGTGGCTACTCGCATTCTTTCATGAATTCAGACTGGCTGCTAGCAGCCTCCAAATAAAACATGGTTATATGGAGATTTACCTTGGCCCTGTTCTTGCTTGGCGACATGAGACACAGAGCAGCCAACTGGTTCGGCTCATGCGACATGTCCTCTCCCAGCAACTGCTTCCTTTACAAGCTCACTGCTGTCCAAATTAATGGGATTGCTGCTTTAGCTCAAGATGCCGGAGATTTAGTTCTGCTGTTTATGTCAGCGATCAATGAAGTCGGGAAACTGCCTTTACAGCGGATTCAAAAGCCCTTTTATTCTGAAAGAATCAAATCCAGGCTCCTGTGAAATGCAGTAAAGGCTGCCATCGTTAAAACATTGAGGCTGCAAGTTTGGCCACAAAAATGTTACAGCAATGCAGTTGATATTCAGTCCTTTCTGTCAGCGTTGCCAAGTCTGGCTTTTATTTATTAATTAATTTTCACAAGTCTCATGTCTCTCACGCATTCCATAAAGCCTCAGTGTTTACGGGCATCTTACTCATCTGAGAAGCTCAGCTTCCACTTTGTAAAGATCTGCTGCTAGCCCTGGTGGACAGGGAAGCAGCACGGACGTGTGACAAGGCTGATCCTCGCAGGCAAAACCAGAAGGCTCATAAAACCCGGCATTTTAAAAGTCAAATCCTGATTTTTTTAAAGAGAATCTCATGAACTTGGGCTCCAGTTTATGTGTCTCAAGTGCCTGACGTAGACTGTACTAACGATTGCCTGGGTCAGGCCGCGATTTGAGTGCAGGGGTGCAGGGAACCGGAGAGCACTGCAGCACTTTGGATTGGGGGAGGAATCCTCTTTCCATTTATTATATTCCCGTTTTGACTTCACAGTCTGCGCATTGCCTTGTGCACCCTGTTTACTGTGTGTTTCATAAAGGCCAGAGGACTCATCCTGTTGCTCTGAAACTGCTTAGCCCATCTTTGCCTGAATTTACTGTACAGGAAGAACAAATGGAAAGTACTGTATTTAATGAGAGAGCTGGGCTGGACTGTTTTCAAACAAACAAATAAAAGCCAGCAACTCTCAGCTTGGCACAGACTTTGCCATTTTGTTTGTTGCATCACCCCATTGTCTTTTTTTTTTGGTTTCTTTGTTACAGCATTTCACAACCCTGGAGGAATGCGCAGCATAATGGATACTGCGTGGTCACAGAATAGTTCACCTCGTGCAAAGCTGAAGCAAAAATGCATCATGGCTGTTTCCCAGCCTTCTCTGCTTCACTGGCTTTTTCTCCTTTATTTTGACAAAATTCCTTTAGCTTCTCCTCACACGGGCTACCCAGTGAGAGGAAATCTAACTTTTCTCCACCCAGCAACAAAAATGCGACGGTTCTGGAGCATTTCCCGTTTGGACGATGTCTCTGTACGACACAGCGCTGCGCTTGAACCGCCCGGTACCCTCCTCCCACACCTCGGGCTGAGGGGCGGGGGTCCAGACACGTTAAACGGCGCACGAACAGCAGCGCACGGAGGAACAGCCCCCGCAGCGACCGTGCTGCAGCCCCCGAGCCCTGCGTGCTGCTCTGGCTGGGGGAGCAGCGGTTTTGCCAGACTGAGGCTGGAGTAACCACAGCATTTTTGATTTGGTCTTTTTAGAAACACGTCCATATATCGAAATATTAATGGTTTCTTTTGAACAGTCAGGTTGTGCTTTTAATTCCCCGTTTTCCCGGCCGCTGCTGCTGCACAGCCACAGCCGGCGGGGTCCCGGCTGGGCGGCTCAGCCGGGGCTGGGGCGGGGGAGCCGCTGCCGAGCCACAACGGCACCGGGCAGGGCCCGTGTACCCCTTCGCAACCCTGGCCCAGCCTCCCGGGACCGCCTTGCTCCGGAAGAGAAGAGCAGGACGCTGACCCGGGCAGGCCCTGCCCCGCCGGCCGCCAGCCGGCCCCGCTGCCCGGGCGGGCGCAGGCGCGCTGCCCGCCGGCCGCTGTCCCCCGCCCCGTCGCAGGGCTGACGCGGCGGCGCCGGCGCAGCGCGCTCGGGCCCGGCGTGCGGCGGGGGCGGAGCGCGGCCCTGGCGGCGGCCGGGATGCGCCGGGCGGCGCCGGTGGCAGAGGTGAGGCGGGGGACGGCGGGTCCGCTCGGGCCGTTACGGCGTTTGGGGCGGCCCCGGCCCGCCCTGCGCTCAGACCCGCGAGTGGGGGACGGCGCGGCCTGGCCAGCGGCTGCCTGGCCCTCGCTGCCGGGTGGCTCCGCTGGTCCCGCCGTGCGGGCCGGGGGAGCGGGAGGCGGCGCTCTCCCGGAGCTCCCTGCGGCAGCGCTCGGGCTTCCCTTGCCCAGGTTCGACCCGTCCCCGGTGGCCGGAGAGCGGCGGCGCCGGCAGCGCGGGTACCGGGCGCTGTCACGGCGGAGCCGCCGCCGGGCAGAGGCCGCGGGAGCCGCCCGTCGCTGCGCTGCCCCCGGGCCTCGCTGCGCCCTGCGCCGCTCCCCGGTGCCGGGGACAGCGGCTGCGTCCCCGGGCGTTGGCATCCTCCAGAGCTCTGGCGTTGCCACAAGGGCTTGGCTGGGCTGGCGGGGACAGTGTGGGGAACCTCCTGGGGTTCACTGCCAGGCTCCCCTGGGGCGCACGGGTGGAATCCCCATAAATACAGCACTGGGAGAGTCAGAGCTGGGCACCTGTAGAAAGCAATTTTCAGTTGTTGAAAGAGTATTTTTTCTCCATGATTGGACTTGGAACCACACTTCTCTGCCCCTGAGTTGTCCCTTGCAGCCTTTTTGTTGTGTAAGCAGAGAGCTTATCTGTTCCAGTGCTGTTTGCCCTTCCAAACTGGGCTGCGTGCTCTCCCTACAGCCCTCTCCAAACTAAACTTGTTCTAGCCCAGACTTCTAACTCTGAAGAGAAGTGGATTGCCTTTGGTAATAGCCTCATCTTTACTTCTCTGTGTGTGTGTTGCTAACACAAGTAGAGAAGTCATCTTTTTTTCAAAACTGCAGGAGTGCGTGTTTATTACTTGTGAAAATGTACTGTGCCTTAAGGAAAGCCTTCAGAAAACACCAGGAAGAACCTTGATCCCAGACATGTGCAAAGACCTTGACTGAAACTTCACTTTCTGTTCCCTTCACAGGGCTTGGACAGCACAGTTTGATAGACTTTATTTCAGCTACTTCCATACTTGTGCCTTGCAGAGGTATTCAGGAAGGAAGGGACAAAGCTTGAATGATATTTTGTTGAAGTCAGCTTAAAACTGGAAGATTAAAAATTATGTCCTTACACTTTACTTGTACAAAACTGTGGGTTCTTTAGCCTAGAATTGTTTCTCTTTCATCACTCTGATTTGTGACAGTATTCTTTTAAATGCCATTTTATTTGCTCTACATATCTCCACTAATCTAGTTTAGCCTAAAGGAGGATGTTTCTGTAAGTAAATTATTATCATCTTGCCAGAAATAAATTTAGCAGATGTGTAGCCAGCTGGGTGAGACTGTGGGTTAGTTCCCAAAAGCACCAGTTGAGAGAAGGGAAGAGACCAAAGTAACTCTGAGTTTAAGCCTTGCACCGTGATAACTGAGGTCATCAGCACTGTGCCCCGCTGTGTTCCCATGAGTTGGTAACTTTGGATTTCGGCCATTTCTGTACAGTTAATATGTTAGGTTTTGTCAAAGCGTGTTTCCCTGGGGCTTCTTTCACCTCTGGGATGAATTGTTTGGTTAACAGTTCACAGAACTGTGCTAGGCAGGTCAGAAGAGCGCAGACGGTTCCCAGTGCTGCGAACCTGCGTTACTTCTGCATGTGCTAATTGAGTCATTTCAGACTTCCTGACCATAGCAGCTTAGTTCTGGTTTGCAGAGACACCCTTCCCCAGCTTCCTCCCTCTCTTTCCAGTTTTGGATCCCGGTTGGGGGAGGGAGGGTGGCATCTTGCACAGGACATCCAGCTCTCTAACCCAGGCCCGCTTTCCTTTCCTGCTTAGCGTCTGGCCTTGAGAGCCCGTCCCAGATCTCCGCTGGGAAAGGCTGGACTGGCCCAGCGCTTGCAAGAACCAGGGCCTGCCGTGGGAGCGGGAGGCGCACGAATTGCTGTGGCTGCACCAGGCCGCGCCCTCAAGGCCGTTTGCTTTATCTGCATTACTGACACTCTCAAAACAAGCTGCTTTTACGTTTTGAATAACACTGTTAAAATCTGAGCAGTCGGGGAAAAACAAAAAACACCAAATCGAACAAACAGAAAAACTCAACCAAACAGCCTAAGAGTTAGCAAGTGAGCTGTATTTGAATTATCAGATGCATGTGTCTTTGCGGCCTAGGTAGCTTGTGGTGATCTACATGTGAAGGGGCCGTGCTGCTCAGTGCTGTGGGTTTGTTCTGTATGCACAAAAGGTTTCTGTGTGTTGGTGCTTCCAATGCAGCTCGAAACCTTGGTTGAGAGTCCTGTCAGCAGCACTGGCTGGGACTGCCTTTCCCATTGCTGTGTTTTGCAGTTAAAACTGGGGCTTTCTAAACCTGCCACAAATAAATAGGACTGCCAAGGATTAATTAGTGGCTAAACTATAACAGGCTTAAATTTGGTGAAAGATGTGAATGTGTGGTGTCTTTTGCAGTATTTAATTTCAGTAAAAGTGACATAAGCTGCAGCCACAGAAGTTGCAAATGCAGTGAGCTGCTGATTGCTATACTGAAAATATGTTGTGTATCTGTGCTGAATTTGTTACTCAGTAAAGGGTGCAGGGCCCCAAATGTGTTATTCAGTAAAGTGCAGAGGGCCTCAAATTCCTCCATTCCTCTTGTGTAGGTGTTCAGTGAATTTTAGGCCAGCTTTATGGCAACTTGATACAAAGTCGTGCTTGCTTGTAATTTACCAGAGCTCTTGGAATAAGTTTCTGTTCTGAAAACTGAGTAGCTCCCAAATATGGCTTTAAAAGCTTACAAGTACAAAGCAAATTTATAACCAGAATCTGCCTTTAGTTCAGGGCTGTCTTTGGCCAGTGCAAAAGAGATTGTCCTTTTTATATTTAATAATTTGCAGGTGCTCTGTCAAGCACAGCTGAAAGGGTGAGGCCTTATGACAGTTCTTTCACTTACAGTCTTTGGGAGGTCTGTGTCTTGGGGTTTGCTGGTGTAGTCCTGGCAGCATCCCTGTGTGGGGCTCATACCAGCCAAATGGCTCTTCTAATGGTGCAAGTTTCTCGACTTCAAAGGTTTTTCATCTGTGTCGGTGTATGAGGCAAAGATGTGACTTTCTCTTTAGGTTCTCAAATTTTGGGTGGTGCTTGCTTTATTTTTGGTCTTATGTTGTTCACTTCACTTCCTTTTCTGGCAGTGCACTTCTAAAAGCTCTCTTTTCTGATTCATGTTGTCAAGTAAAAACAGTAATATTCTTGTAGCACTGATGGAAAATAAGTTCTTCAAGCAGCACCTTTAATTAAATATTTGAGTAGGGATTATCTTTTGTCACTGTAAGTAATACTGCTATTAGAAAAGTGAACTGTTTCAGCTCCTAGGACTGGGATTAACTGCTCTTTGGAGGCCTTTGCCTTAAAGGGATCCAGACTCAAAATTGATTAGTTCATCCACTTTAAAGGGAAGTGAAGTAGGCAGAGCCAGAGACCCCCTTGCCTTAACTGGGAGCTTCTGAGTCTGCTCAAAACCAGAAGAGAAGTGTACCAGAGATGGAAAAGCTGACAAATACCCATTAAGAACTAGAAGGGCATTGCCAGGGTGTGCAGAGATGCAGATAGAAAAGCAAAAGCTCAGCTCAAATTGAAGTTGTTCAGAGATGTCAAAAACTACAAGGGTTCTTCAGATGATAGGTAAACAACAGAAACAGAAGGGAAATATTGGCTTAAACAGGTGAGGTGGATTAGTCACCAACAATGCTGAAAAGGCAGAGATTCTCAATGCTTTGTTCACCTCTGTCTTCACCAGCCATGTTTGGCCCCAGGGCTTGGGAACAAAAGCCCAGGTTGATGCAAACACAGACCCATTGTCAGTGAAGGAAGAGTCGTTATGTGAAGTGTTACAGGAGCTCGACCCCTACACATTGATGGGCCCTGACAATATCCCCCCGAGGGTGTCAGCAGAGCTGGCTGACTTGCGAGGCCGTTCTTTGTCATCTCGGTGTGTGAATCACAAACATGAAGTATTTTTTAATCCTGCAAGTTACAATGTGAGGCATTTTTTAATGATCTAAGTAAAAACTGGAGCAGAAGAACAGGTGGGTAGAATAGCTTTCCTAAGATCTTACTTTGTTGCAGTTTAAGAAACTGGATTTCATGACACTACTGCGCGAATGAGCTGTTTCAGTTGCTGTTGCAATTGATGGCATTGCAACTGTAGCACTACTTTTGTCTCTTAGTTCAAGTTTGCCTCGAGTTCTTTTCATTGCCAGGGCTTATCTTAGCTAGGATCTAGCTCAGTGTTTTTCCCACTGTGATCGTTAGTTGAGTCTCCTGTGGGTGAAACAATGACAGCTGTAGGTGTTTCAGCTCTCGCGTGATCCACGGCTGCTCAGCAAACCTGCGGTCGCTCGGTCTTGTCCACAGCAGTGCCCGTGGAGGGGACGCTTCGTGTTGGACTTGGCTGTGAGAGAGCCAAGAGAAAAGGGATAACTCCAAATCATCCAGAGTGTTCTTAAAAACCAGCAGGTATATTGCACCGTTACTGGGCGCTTTGCTGAGGCTCGGAGAAGCCGTGAAACCATTCCCTTTGCGTGCTGTGCTCTTCCCCGAGCGCTCACAGCTCGCCGTGTTGGCAGAGGCCCCTTGTATACGTGGCTCTGGTGAGAACGCTGCGATTTTGCTGGGTTGGTTTGTTTTACCTGGATGGAAGTGGGGCCGGAATAAACTGTCCTAGCAAGACTGTGGTTTGGCTGATGTTAACTGGGGCCGCTCAAGGGATGTTTTGTGGGTACTGTACACAATAGACAGACTTTTAGAGTTTGTAATGTAAGAGCAGGCATAAACTAGATCTTGTGTAGAGAAATATGTAATTGCTAGAAGAGCAAGTATGAGAAAATCGGCATGATGAGATGTCATGTTCGGATTTTTATGATAACTAAGTTGCCTGGTGACTAGTAGAGCATTACAAAAGAGCTGGACCCTGTTGCAGTGTTTATACTGTTAATCTGTATGGTCTTGCACAGCTCTGTCAGTGCAGCCAGTCGGGTTCCCTTCTAGATTGTAGGTAATGAACTCTGGACTCTTTTCTGTGTGGTGGGAATACCTTACCCAAGTGCTAAATGATATTCTTCATCCTCTCTGCATTTCTACTCTCCTCCCACTCCTTCACATACACACACAATTTTAAAAGCCACCTGCTGTTTAAGATGAGTAGAGTAAAACATGCAGATGAGCTTCTTAAGTCAGATTTTAAATACCTGTTTTTGCAGGTGTCTAGCATTCATATTTTTCTTTAAAGACCAATTGTTAATGCTTTATTTCCACTTGCAGGCTCCTTTATTTTCAGCCAAGTGATGCCTGTGTGTAATGCTTGGGACCGAGGTGGCTAAGGGAAAATTTGTTCTAAGTCTGTAAGTCAGAATCAGTTGGATAGAGGAGGGGGGCGAAGGCAGTTTCCGAATTTGAGAAAAACACGAACTGGTATAAAAGAGAGGATGTGATGTACTTGCTGAGGCTGCGACAATTTGCATGAAACATCCTATGTTGTGTGTATGGCTGATGCCTTCCCCTTGTGTTTCTGGATTCTTCTACCTTTGAGTTAATATTTTTAGTTACGCAGTAAAGATGAATAGATATTCCTCTGCAGGCTTTACAGTCTTGTGTAGTCTCAGAAATAACCTTATTGCATGCTTTGAGATGCAGGTTTTTAGTGGGGAAAGGGATTTTTAAGGTGACTAACTGCTGTCCTGCCTTGGTATTGTTTTGTTAATGCAAAGATAAACACTGATTATAGAAGCTGATGGTGGTGTTGTCATTTGGAGCGCTGTTACTGTAAAAGTAAAGGAACCACTTCACAGAATAAGCTGTGTCATTCTTTATCTGGTCAGAGCATCAGAATTTCTGTGGCAGTCTGTGCATTGCTGTTCCTTTAAGGGAATAATTTGTGTGAGGGTGTAGAGTGCCTGCTCACAGTTATTGCACAAGAATAGGGTTTCCTTTGTACAATACTGATGGGATCGGGTACCTGCACACACTTGTTGACTAACTTGGGCTTCAAAGTTTTGTTTTTCAAAAGCCTTTTGAGGCAAGCTAGTTAACCATGCTTGCTTTAAAATGTGGGGATTGAGCGAGGTTTAACCTTGGGCTAGAGAGTCAGAAATTACATATATGGAGCATGGGCTGGGTGGGGATTACCTGTTTATTGCTGTACCTCAAGGGAAGGTAAATGAGAAGAGCCTGTTTACGCACTGAGCCTTTGCAACTGTGGCTTCTTTTTCCTTTCTGTGCAAGTGAGAATGTCCTAGGGAAAGTGGGATTGTGTTTGGAGAACGGGTGGAATTTTAGATAGGCGTGTTGCCTGAGGAATGTGCCTTAGTGTTTTGCTATTGTGTTACAGTCCAGATAACTCTGAATTCATTTCCCTTATTTTTTCAGCTCTTTTTCAAGATCATAATGCAGCAGAAAAATGAAAACCCATAGAAGGCATCTGCTTTGGAAAAGAAGTCAGCTGCTGGCCCAGTCTAGAAGATGGACCACTGGATTTGGGGATCTTGCGAAATACTGCTTCCAAAAGCAGTTTTTTGTAGCTAACAAGGAGAGACAGAGTGCTCAGCTAATTGTGAGCTTAAATCACAACGAACTGTACAGAAGACTGCAGCGCAGACGGAAGGCACTTGAACTCCAGAGCAGGTGGGCTCCTGGTGTGCCTCTAAATGCAGAAAGCTATCAAAAACCTACTGTTGAACCACACAGCTTTCCTTACAAAACTACTGAGAGCAAAAAGATCCCGTCCCTATCGCAAAGCCAAAAGCCCCTCTGGAGAAGCAGTAAGAAAACTCGACAATGAATCCTTTCAGAGTGACGATCTCTTGAATGAAGAATTTGAAACTGTCGCTATTCTTAATAGCATCTCGGGCGATATCCGTTATGTCTCCTGTGGTATGCGGCGTGGTGCTGCCTTACCTGTAAAGAAAGGTGCTTTTGTGTATAGCGGGGAGGAGAGCAATAGTGGTGAGGGCAACACAGTCCTAGTAGTTTTAAACAACTATAAAAGGAAATGCTGTTGCAAAGGGAGTGGAATGGAACTTGTGGCCCCTCGACAGCTATAAAGAGGTCCAAATTTAACCATCATACTGTAAAAAAGAGATCTTTATTTATGATGCAGAAGAAATTTTCTATGGTTAGGTTTTGGTATAGAATTATAAAATCCCCGGAACTTCGAGCAAGAGGCAAAGCCTGCAAATTGAGAAAAATCAAGCCAAGGTGGGTGGAGAAGGTTGCGAGGGACCATCAAGAGACGCTCCAGCGGGATTTTGAAAGTGGATTGTGTAATTTGCTTTCCTGCTGGAAATCTAAAAGTAAACGTCTTTGGAACCAGTGCAGCTTATCAGATATGAACAATAATACACCCACATCTTCAGGTGAGGATAATGAAATACGTGCACCTGAGATCTGCCGTGTGCAGGATGCGTTCCCGTGTGCTGAGGAGCCAGAATCCGGAGGGCAGGATGGCAGCATGGGTGCTGTCCCACCAGAGCTGCACGCCAGAGCTTCTCCAGAGACAGAGACCTTGCATCGGGTGGAGACCAACAGGGCTCTGGATGAGGATGGTTGCTCTGACATCTTCATCTCCATAACAGGAAAAGAAATTGCTGTTTTGAGTCAAGATGATGCGGTATCTAATGAGGTTATGGGTGTAGATGGAGTGACACTGTTGCAATCCTCCTTGCAGGATTCTGATGTCAATGATAATTTTGCAAATGGACCTTTTTCCATGGAGCTGGCACAAAATGAGGACAATTCTAGCCAAATGGAAGTAGAGGGCTCCTTAAACCTGGACATTTTTAGTGCAAAGTTACTAGATCACCCTTACTGTAAAAGTCCTCTTGAGGAGCCTTCACCAGACAGCACAGAACTGAAATCAGGAGCTCAGAAGGGCGGCAAAAGGAACAGTCAGAAAGCTTCCCGGGTGGCTGATGAGCAGTTGGCGTCATGGCTTTGTGGTATACGTTTTACATACCTTTGGGCTTCCAGGAGTTCCTGAAAACTGCTGGATGTATCGCGGAGATTACATGTTGTGTTAATTCCTTCATTAAAATGGGTTCTTAGTGTGAGTTGTAAAGGGTGCTTAGCATAAGACTTAATGAAACCAGGCTGTAAAGAAGAGAGCTGCATGAAGGAAGGACAAGTCGGTGCTTGTCTCACAAGCTATTTTGAGGGATAGTTGAATTGTGCCTTTGCTTCTTTTGTTTTAGAGAATACAATGTAATTTAATTGGAATATTTGTGGAAGATTGTTGATAGATATTTTAAATGTCTTGTATCATGTGTTTTCAGAAGATGATATGGGGTTGAAACTTCCATTTTTTTAAATGATTGACAATTATTACTCTTAATTTGGTTTTTGAAAATCCTTAGTGTTCTTATACTTCCATCCTTATCGTTTCTTCTCTTGCTCTTAGCCTGAAACTAAATCACTTACTGAATCTCAGGTTTTAATAGCCAAATATTGTTCATTGTCACTTAATTTTCTCTACAGTTGTTCACAAATTAGGCTTAATGAATCTTCCTAGACAATATTTTTTAAAAAGGCAAGACTAGTCTTAGCAAAGGTTCAGCAAAAAGGGTTTGGGGTTTTTTTGCTCAATGCTGAGCATGCAGCATTTGATCGTCTCTCTAAAGAGTAACATGGTAAAAATAGTAATCAGTGTCTTATTTATGTATAGCAGCATACTATACATATAGTAAGGAGTAGTAAGCTAACACATTGTGCCACCAGGTGCTATTCATATGATGTGTTCAGGTTCAGTGGTGTTTTGATAACTGAAGGCTTCTTTGGGAGAAATTGGCTTCAGAGGTTCCCACAAACCTGAAGCTGCTGTCAGCTGGTGTTAAAGGGATTGATTGGAGTTTGACGTGCTCTGATTTTTCTGCCCACCTTTTTGTCCTTCAATTTTGCAATTGATTCTCCAAAGCAAAATGTGAAGGAGCCATTCAACCTCAAAATACGATTTAGCTTTCCCGATCCACAGGTTAGCGTGGGATGTGTTTCTCTGTGACTGGCTTTACATGATCCAGGAGCGACAGGGCGCTGTGTGAGAAACTGAGAGACACTGTGGTACCACAGTGAACACACCACTTCTGCAATGGAGTTTTAAAGTTTGCCCAGCAGAAAAAGAGATGTCATCCTTCTGTAACAGTCAAGAACCGAGGTTGTATCGGACTGGCAAAGGTTGAAGTTTTGTGGTCCAGTAGTGTCATGGATGCTCTCAGGTTTTGAATTTCTCTGCAGTAGCTGAACTCACATGTTAATGGGCTGCAATATTTAGTGCATTCTGATGTGCTGTTAGGTGTCAGACAGAGCCCCATGGTAAATCCTGTTCATGATGGGTGTCTGATCTTGCAACAGATCTGAACTTTGTGTTTTCCTCGAGTTCCGCAGTTACACCAGCCCAGGTAAGGTCAGAGTCTGGTGAGAGGTCTCTTGGAGCTCTGCTGCTGTTAGTTGTAACTACGAGAACACAGAGAACTTTTCTCTGTGTGTATGAATAAAAAGCTGTTAAATAAATATATATATTAAAAGAGAATAAGGTACACTTATATCCCCATACATCTTCTATGTAGACTTCTAGCCAGAGCGAGAGATCCTACCTGTCACAGTCTGCTGACATGTATGGGATAGAAGTTGGGCAAGTGTGTGGCAGAGTTGTGAGGAAGGACATCTTCCTGTGAAGGATTCTTGTCAGATCCCACTCTTCAGTCCTCCCATCCTTCTGTCACACAGCCAGGTGTACTTCTTGCTATATCTTCACTGCTTTTCTTGTCTCTCCATTATTTTGTTCTTGGTCTCTCTCTTTTCTTTGTTTTTTAGTTTTATTGTTCTTAGTGCTGTTCTTCTGGCATGTTTTTGTGTCAGATTTTCCTCTCGTCTTGTTTCTTCCCAACCTGATCGTTGAAAGTTTCCAGGAGATCCTGTTAAAGCCTTAGCGGGCAGAGCACTAAGCACACGCTGCCCTGTCCAGGGCTCCCCTGCCATCACACCCAGGCCTGAGAAGAGGCTTAGTTCAGTTTCCCTGGACTCTGATCTCAAATCCAGATTCCTGTATGCAGAACAGATGTTTTCTGTTGCATTTGAAAACTCATTTGCAGAAAGATGGACAGCTTGGCCTTTTTTCTCTTATTCACTAGCAAGTGTTGTAATCCAGTTTTCCATTCTCTTTCATTCTGAAAGTGGTTTTGGATGTTTGGGTGGGATTTATGTCTCCACTGTTCCGGTCTGTGCCTGGGGAAAAAAAATATATCTATTTCCTAGGTTTTTTAAATTCCTCCAGCACTCATCTTTTCATTATTTCCTACTTAATATCTCTTGTGTCTGGTGCTGTGGTTGCCCGGGCAGTGTCAGGCTGACTCACTGCCTGAGGCACCTCCAATGCCATCCCTGGGATACGAGAGCAAATGAGTGAAACTTGCTGAGAGTCTGTCTGGTGTCTCTCCCGTTTGCGGTGGTGGCAGCAGAGGAGCAAACAGGCTGCAAACACATTTGAGGGTTTGCATTTGAGGAGAATAATTCTGCAAACCATAAGGAAGAGATATACTGGGTTTACAGTGAAAAGCGTTGCAGAAACTGGTGGCTTTTCACGTCGCAGAAAGTTATTTAGGATGCTAGTTGAAATAAGCAGCGGGGTGGATTCTTCTTGTAGCACTGATATAATCATTAATAGTTTGCTGTAGATATATGTGTATGTGGGAAGACTGGGGTCTGATATTTCCCTGTGAAGCTGAGTGATCAGATTGCTGCTTTTTTATTTTTGTCCTGCTTTTATTTAATGTTGTCAATTTGAGCTTAGTTTTCTTAAATATATACTTGCACGTGTGGTGGTTGGGTGCAGAATGATTGCTGCTCGCACTTGGAAGAAACGACTGCTTTGTTGGGCTGGTAACTCGGAGGGTTTTTTACATGTTTGCACTTTCATTTTTCTGGTGTATTTAAAGGATTCCTAGATGAAGTTATGAAGAAATATGGCAGTTTAGTTCCACTCTGTGAAAAAGATGTCATGGGAAGATTAAAAGAAGTCTTTAATGAAGATTTCTCCCATAGGTGTGTAGCAATATCAAATTCTAGACTTTGTGAAGGACAAATTGCTTGTATTGCTCCTGCATGCTCCACGTCCGACACCCAACAGAAATGCATTTGATATGACCCTGACTTGTGTTTTTTTCTATCTTTTCAATCCTGTCTTAGAAAACCTTTTATCACCAGGGAAATCATGAAGTATCGGGAAAAACATCCAAAAAGCTCCACTTGCAATTTCCGCGTCTTCTATAATAAGCACATGCTAGATATGGACGATTTAGCTACGCTGGAAGGCCAGAACTGGCTGAATGACCAGGTCAGAGACGCTCGGTGTTTATGTGTTTCCTTACCCCTTTTCAGCTTATTTATATTAGGTTATCAGTTGTTCACTTTCTGCTATGTTATAGCTTGGCTATCCTTATTTTATGCTTGAGAAGTAAAAGAAGTGGTGAGCAGCTTTTACAATGGCAGGTGCAATAATAGTGGTTATAAGTCTGGAAGATGAGAGGCGTCACAGCTAAACTGTTTCTTTTTGAAGAAATGATGTTGCAGTAATTTGAGAGAACAGCGGCTTTAGCATCTCCTCCCATCCCCAAGCTTGAGCAGGTTAGGAGAACAGCAGAGCGAAGCAGCAGACTGTGGCCCACAGCCAAAAACCCAAGAAGGCTGCGGTGCCCAGGGCATGCACCAGTAGACTTAAATTGAATTAAACTGCATTTCAGATTGAGGCAGACTCCAAGCAGCCAGTTACAGTCTCTCTCCGGGCCAACCACTATTAGTTCCAGAGTGCTTGTCCTTCAGACTACAGTGAAGTGTTGCTATAATTGCTCACCTCTATTGATATTTTAAGTGTGAAGGGTTCTATGTTTTGTGGGAACTTGTGAATTCGGGTTTTACAAATTTATTCCGTGTGTATTCAAATATTTACGAACTCTTACAGATAATTAACATGTATGGTGAACTCATAATGGATGCAGTCCCTGAAAAGGTGAGGGTTTTTGTTATTATGCAAATGTACCTAATGCGAGATTGGGAGGGAAGGGCGAACCATTGAATATTTCAGATATAGAATCAAGATTTAGCTCAGTGATGTTCTGAGTGGTTCCATTATAATTTGTTGCTATCTGCTGCTTAAATTTTCTTCCTTTCCTGTGCTAAAATACAGTTTGCAGTGCTGTTGCTCATTCCAGGAACTCACTGGATCTGCTCTGCAGGTGGTCTCTGGTAGCCCAATGTTACGGATGTACCTTTAGAAGACAAGTGACCTGTTTTTGCCCATCCCATTCTCCTTTCTTCCCTGGAGGTTTCTGTCTCCAGCTTATCTGCTTCGAAGGCACTTTATCCGTGCCCTTGCTTGCTAGTCTGGTGTTTCAGCTGAAATTTTGGATGAAGATGGATTTCTGCAGAGCTGACGAGCCCTGAGTGGCAGCGTCTGAGCCGAGCACGTGTGCTGCTCACAGCACCCGCCTGGCAGCCGGGGCCGTCACAGCTCAGCCCCTCAAACCGCGGCAGCCCCGGTGAACGCGAGCGGCTGCGGAGCTGCTCGCTTCCTTGGCATTGTCGACTCTGCAGGACTCGCTTTGGTTTGTGCATCCTCAACAGAACGCTTACTGCTTTCCAACTGCAGCGTCTAAGTGTTGGTGGCAGTTGGAAACAAAAAAGAAAGGAATAAAAATAATTGAGAATACACCCCCCCACACTTCTGTGACTAAATTTGTAGTAGTGGCAATTGTAAAAAGCCATCTGTTTACTAGTAGAGCTGAACAATTTTCAGGTGAGACCACAAAGGAAGAACCAAACAAAGCCATTTTTAGATGAGCTCTGCAGAACGTTACTCTTAAAATCTTCAAGCTGAGAAGAAAGCGCGTTGTTGCTTTGATTGGTGGCGATGGTGATTCTTCATTAGTATTCTCTGTACTTCCTGAGTGTGTGCTCGGGTTGTGCTATTGGAGATTGTATCTGTTTGCTTGTGTCTGCTTTTTTCTTCGTTGTGCATAATTGAAATCCTCATGGGAGATTTTGTGCTGGTACCTCAGAATGTGGGTTTGAAGTGTGCTGGCATAGCTAATGGGTGTTAGACTGTGCTTTCAGATGCTGAGTTTTCTAACTTTTTTTTTTCCAAGTAATAACTGGAGCCTTCTACCACTGCTACACCAGCAGAATTATTAAAAACAGATGTTGCAGATTTCCATTTTTATTAATCTGTTCCTGTAATTGCAAGAAGCTAAGTACAGGGAATAATAGTGTTAACCTGGAGCAAAATATTTTTTTTTTAACATAAGCCTACATTTTTTGCCATAAATGTAGGGTTTTAGTTACAAAAGAATGTGGTATAACTTAAAAATGTTTTCAAATAGCAGAATATTGGTTTTGTCTGGAGCTGGTTGTAATAGTTGAATACAAATGACCATGTTGTTAGATTAAATCTCATTAAGTATTTGGATCAAAAAAATTGAGTCTCAGAGCTTCCAGCAACTAAAAGCAGAAATTATTCCCTTCTCCACCACCCCCGCTTTGCCCGTCCAGTGTTCTCTTCCTTAATCCCTGCAAAGAACAACAAAAACACTGTCTCCTTATCCTGGTGTTTTCCTCCCAAGTCCGTCCACAACAAAAAATCAAACATGATACGCCTGGAGCTACAAAAGTGTAAATATAAATGCTGCAGTGGCTCGCATCATATATTATAGGGAAATAAGACTTGCTTTATGTGCTTGCTGAAGAACAGCAATAGTTCAGGGTTGGCAAAGCCTCTGTTTGTCCCTACTGTGGTTCGGGTTCTAAACCTGCTTTAAATTTTGCCTCATTACAAGTTGTTTTGTATAAATTATCCTGGGGGAAAGGGAATGACTCTGCATGAAGATTTCTGTGCTCATTCCTCCTCTTTTTCTTTTTTTTTTTTAGGTTCATTTCTTTAACAGCTTTTTTCATAGACAGCTCGTAACCAAAGGATATAACGGGGTAAAACGATGGACTAAAAAGGTATCCTTATCTCTGTGGCGTCAGTGCTCTGGTTCTTTTGGGCTGCGTTAAATCACTAACTTGAAACGGGCTTACAGTGTCTCACCTGCAAAGGATGGTTTGAAAAGGAGCTCTACTAAGTGGGGAGAGGTTTATAAAAATAGTAGGGTGGCATTATTCAAGCTAGCGTGGTTATGTTGTGAAAATGTACTTTGAACGGCTTCATCATTGGTGGTAGGTTCTGTCTTTGCCTAAGCTGTTCATTTAGCTGCAAGAAATGCCTCTTGCTGCTCCTGACAGTGCCAGGTACACTAATCTGCAGGAGAGCAGACTAAGTTCTGCTTCTTCCATTTATCTCTGTGTTTTTTTGATAAAATCGTATTGTTACTCCTGAGTAACACATACAGGTACTAGAGAGCAGAAGTTGGAGACCAGTAGCTGTTTGCATGATAAGAACTGAATTCACCTTGCTTTGCAGAAGCCGTGCTGGATCATGGGTTGTGATATTTTCCGAGGTAGCTAATGCGAAGAGCAGTGCCCTCTTTTTCTGTGAACATTTGTCCTTTCTAATATGGGAGATGAGGCAAGACTAATCAAGGACCATGTTTGAATGTATGATCTTTCTGCAGAAGCACTTAAATAGCACACATCTGTGAAATGCAGGAGATGAACTCATTATCCAAATATAAAATCTATTCATATAATTTATTAAAATCTCTTTAAAGAGTAGAGACTGAATATTGGTGCTTAATAGTCACAGATTTATTTTTTAATGTTCTTTTTCTCCAGCAACCCAAGTTTTGCAAAAACCCCAAAAGTGAAGGTAGATTCTGAAAGCAGAACCTGTATTCATGTTGCTGCTGAGGGGGGACCAGATGAGAGCAGGACAGTTGTTTAGACATTTACAGTTACATTCCTGAGGGATCTCTAAAGTAAGAATGAGAACTAAGCAGTTCCTATTGGAATGAGTCACTAGACTCCTTCGTCATGCAATTAAGGGGAACTTGTTTCTGCTTTTTATACACACCAGAGTATTGTACTGGGTTTTATAAATGTGCTCTCCTGGGACAGAGCCCAGAAGGACACGCTGTGCGGTGTCCAGCTGCGGTGTTCCAGAGCTCCTGTGTTTGTCTGTCCCTTCTGGCCTTTGATCCGACTGACTCTCCTGCTCGGAGCTGCTGTGGTGTCAGCCGGCTGACGCTGCTCTGTCTTAGTCAAGCGAATCTAGGTTGCTGCTCTACATCAGGTCTTAACGAAAGACCCTTCCAGCTTTTGGCTGCTGCTTTCCACTCTGCTGCTGCAGGTTTGCATGCCTGCAGCCACCCCACAGCTCAGGTCGCGTGAGGACCCTTGAGTTTACCACGTTCCTGCTGTTGATGGACATCACAGAAAGTGTAGTTCATTTATTCCAGTTTTCCTTTGTGGGCTCAGCTTGCTGCTGGCTGACATTTCTTTGCGTCTCTCTAAGAATGATGGATTATTGTGTAGCGAGTGTGCTGTAATCTGGTCAGGAAGGAGTTTCTGCAGGTGGGAGCGGGGATCGGCGATGTTTGTGACAATCAAAGTACTGTTGTGAGCGAGGCTCGGCTGATAGATAACTGCTGTGAATGCTCAGACCTTTTTGTGCCTTCAGCTTCCCACTGTTACTCAAAAATACACTTTTCCTTCCTGCAAACAACCAGCCTTTACCAGTAGTGCAGCAATTATGTACTGTTCAAATTGCACAGGGCTTTAAAAAAAGAAAAGGAAAAAAGGCAACATAGAAATCTTCCCACAGGATGAGTTAATTTAGTTCAGTATTCTATTTTTGCTTATTTTCTGGACTGTGCCACCAAAAACCCAGCAATTAGGCAACCATTTCATGAGTAGCTGGGAGAAGGAAAATCATGAAAGACCCTGGCTTGACTAGCTTCCAAAAGCATAAGGGCTCATCTGCCACACAGACACCGGGGGTGTTGTATCTGATCTACTTGTTCTGTACTTGAAGACCTTCTCCCTTGTTTGCTTGCCTGTGACCACAGTACATCTGCTGCAAAGTTAAGTTCAAGAAGGGATGAATCTGCTCTGTCTTCACCCCCTCCCTTCCTCTGCTCACCAAAGCCTCGTGCGCTCCATCTCTACCTTCCTCTGACAAGTCGCAGAGCCCGCGGTACGGCAGAGGGAGTCAAACTGCACCGGCTTGCTGGTTTTGTGGGGTTGTTTGTAATTACAACTGCTTCATCTGTCACCTATCCGCCATGCAGCTCTGATAGATATCAGAGGTGTTCATGCTGCAGGAGTGACGTTACTGAAGATACATAGCTAAGCCAAGCTGAGGCTCAACTGTGTTACCATCATTACCTATGAAATCCCACTTCAGTGCAGATGTTGAAGCGTAACTTGAGCAGGATTTTGCCACAAATGCAGTGGGTGATGAACTCTGGTACTGCGCAATGCTCCTTATCCACTCTCTGTGCTGTAACTGTGTTTTTGTGCTTGCTAATAAGTTGCGTATAAGATAAACATGAGGAATGTGGTGGAAGAGGGTGAGAAAGAAGATTTCAGTTCGGGGGTGGAGAGGAGGCTTAGATACGATTAATCTCTTGCTTTGCAGTGTTGTGCCTGTGGAATTGTCTCTAATGTGTATTTTCTTCTTGCCAGGTGGACTTGTTCAAAAAGACTCTCTTGTTAATTCCTATTCACCTGGAGGTCCACTGGTCCCTCATTACTGTGAACATCCCCAGTCGTATTATTTCATTTTATGATTCCCAAGGCATTCATTTTAAGTTTTGTGTAGAGGTAAGAGTGACAGCTGTGTCTGCGAAGTTTGAATTGTTGCCTTAAACAGACCGTCCCATTCCACCCACCCCCCCCCCCCCCGCCCCTTTTTGTGTTCAGCCTTAAACTTTAAATGCAGCGTGTCTGTCATTGTCCTGCCATGTGTGAAATGAGAATCATCTTGTCCTGCTGGGAAGTCTGAAGCACAGACCTCGAGGGTCAGCTCAGAGCTGGGAGTTGAGGTCACATTGCCTGTCGCCTAATTAGCCTGACCATGTAATCAGCACACCTTTTGTGGCTCTGTCTTGTCACCCCCACAAAAAGCAGGGGCTCAAAGCCAAGAGCCATAGGGAAGCAGAGTAGCCAGAAGGAGAGTAAAGGTGGTTCTTTAAAATACTGAAGGATTGTGTTTAAGAAATTATAAATTGTGGCCCTTTCTAGGGGAGGTTGCCCGGCTGGGAGAACAGGGCTGAAGATGCTGTAGTGCTGCCCGGTGGGGTTTATGTGTTACTGAGCTGTTAACAGCGTGTTGCCTCTTTCCTCTCCCTGCACTGATATGGGCTGTGTGTCCCTGATTATAACCCAGCAACCTTTCTAAGCTGCAGCCTGAACACTGGAGTTAAATTATCAGTCTTCCTGGTAAAAAGCAGCCAGAAAAATTTTGCTGGGACCAGCAAATTCTAATGACCCTCTCACAAAGGCTAATTTTGTCAACTTAATTGCTTGCTTGATGCAACAGCCCGCTACTTTTAACTATGTGTAGTTGTTGGCTTACGGAAGAGTAGTAATTATTGTACCCAGGAGAGTTCCCAGCTAGGACTTCTGAATGGAGATGCTAGTTTTCTGCTGGCATTTGCTGAGGATGAAGCTAATGTTTGTTCTGGGAGGGAGAGGCCTCATCTTCTCCAGCTTCTGAACTTGAGGCATAAACCAGGGGTCCCTCTCAGCAGCCCTACAGTCTCTCCTGCAGTCTTGCAATGTGGCCTCTCCCATCCCACTCCAAGCAAGGTGTTTGCACTTAAATGTCTCACAAACATGAGACACTCTTATTTCTGCCCTTTGCAGGGAAAGGGGGGCCAATACCCAAAACTCCACTGTGGTCCACCTGCTAAGGTGAATGTTAGTGTGGTGGAGTGTGTTTAAATTATGCTGTAAACCACCAGCCTATAAACCACCGGCCTATTTACAGAGAAGCAGAAGGATTTGCTTAACCCAAGACCACAGGCTCATTTATCTTGCTTCCTCCTCTTCACTTGTGTCAGGCTATTTTTTCCTGTATGTCACTAAAGCTCTCCCTGGAGCTTTGTTGATTAGCTGCAGAACTCAAAGTGTTTTGTATTGAGATTCAGGCAGGAAAATGCTATTATATTGAATGTAAGGGCCTTGGTGTCAGCCAAGTAAGCCAGGAGAGAACACCTGGCAGGCTGCACTGTGTGTCTGAGAGCGCTCTGCCTCTGTGCCTCAGTGCCACGGCTGCTCTAGTGTTAATTGTACCAGTGTACGGTGGGGCTGAGGGGTGTTACAGCTCCCCTGGATAGACCAAAATGAGCCCTGATAGCAGAAGGCACAATCCGTACCAGAGTTCATCTCTTTACCTCTGGATCTGAAGTTGGCTCCTGATGCTTAATGCTCACCTGAAATGTGTCCTCATTGTCAAAAGGATACCAGCAAAGATGTCAGGGTCTCTCCTCCTGTTCTTTAGTTGGCGAATAATGTTGTTGCTTTTTTTCTTCCTTTCCTTTTTAAAGAACATTCGAAAGTATTTGCTGACCGAAGCAAAAGAGAAGAATCACCCTGAGTTTCTTCAGGGTTGGCAGACTGCTGTGACAAAGGTAAATAACTCGAGCCCTCGAGTGTGACTTTCTGGGAGATTTCAGAAGGCCACTTCTAAACCAATATATTTATACCAGTGGTAATGGGAATTAGAGCTCCGTCACTCATTCATCTCCCACCAGGTCTTTAATACTTTTTGCAAGTCACTTGGTGATAAGAGCCTAATCTCTGGACAATTAAATATCTGTGTAGCAAAACCTGTAGCTGGTGCCCATGTTGGCACAAGTTTAAGGATGGAATGAGCTGGAGACTCAGCTTCGTCGCCTCTGCCGAAAGACTGTTCTGAACTATGTCAAATGGATGAGATTTGTTGAGGGAGGGAACAGGGTAATGCTGCTCCTGCCTATATTTTGTATTTGCTGTGGATAGAGGGCTTTGGTCTCCAGGGCTGTTTGTGACACATTATGTTTGATCACGAGTAAACAAAGTCTGGCAACAATAAAAAGGAATAACTTGTGTGTAGTGTAAATGAGGGAATAAGCGAATTGCGTAGCCATCCCATAATGGCTCCAAAGACATAAAACAGGTCATTGCACACTAGACACCCTCCCAACAGCTCCCTCCTTGCACAGGATTATTTTTAGATGCTGATACAATGATGAAATTATTCCACTCCATACTCATGCACATGCTGTGCAATCAGGGTTTGTCCTTCTGTGTTCTGCGAGGTAGAAGATCTGGGAGCTGAGGAAAAATAATTACTTTTCAAGTGCCAAAGACATAACAGCACCAGCGAGTGGGACTTTTTAGCTTCACATGTCAAAACTGAGCAAAATGGAAGAAATAATGAAGGTTGAAAGTTATCATTTGAGACTGCCTTGCTCAGTCCTGTTGCTGGACGATGTACCACTCTTCATGCTCTTTAGTGCCCTTTGGTGGGAGAAAGGCCCTGCCAGTAGCACAGATGCTGAGAATAATCTTCCCCTAGGCCTGTGTGACTTTGCTTATGTATTTTGGTCCTGTGTAAAGCAGATAATGCTGTGCAAACATTTATTTAAACTATTGAGAAGCTATTCTGTGTAGGTCACTAAAAGAAAACAAACTCAAAAGAAAGATTTGTTATTTGTTTTCTGTCCTACACTATATATTTTTCTAAATGTTAGGTGTTATTCTAACAAGGTGTTGAGTGTCACCTTGCGAAAGTTGGGATCAGAATAAGTAATTGCAACTCCAGTGCTGCAGAACAGCTATATCTGAGAATGAGATACCATTTTGCACAATCTCCTGTTGGAGTTTAGTCAGGACACAGAGAATAAAAGGATTAGTAAAGATCTAACATGTCTCTTCTTGTTTCTTTTCCTTTTAGTGCATTCCACAACAGAAAAACGACAGTGACTGTGGGGTTTTTGTGCTCCAGGTAAGGGTACTGCTTTTTAAAAATCAGTGGCCTGTATTATTCATATAGTAAATGTCCTTTTTTTCAATTAAGCCTTTTCCTTTTCCTCAGTACTGCAAGTGCCTCGCCTTAGACCAGCCTTTTCAGTTCTCCCAGGAAGATATGCCCCGGGTGAGAAAAAGGATTTACAAGGAGCTGTGTGAACGCCAGCTAATAGACTAATAAAATGCAGCCAACCTAATTGTTCTGGCATTTCTGACAAGTTGCAGCTGGTGTTTGTGTACTTGAATTTCTGAAAACTTCCGTGAATTTTGAGCGATTCTCAGCTGAGTGGTGTGGCCACTGTTGTTACCTCAATTTTTTGACAAGCTCTTTAACTGGCAGAACATAACAGAGCTGCCACAGAATATTCCTTATGTCAGTTTGGTTCTCTTCTGTTCTTTTCTGTATTTAATATTTATTATCTCAGCATGCGTATAGGCAAAGCATGCAACTAAAACCATGAAACTGTAGATTTGGTGCACCTTTGAGATGTAGCTAGAAATGACAAATACAGGTGATTTTGTCTGGAAACATAAAGATGCATGATATGTTTTCTGATGCAATAACGCTTTGAATGTATCAAAAAAAAAATCAATGCCATAAAAAGAACAGCTAGAACCTATTTGATAGTTCCATTGTCCCTGTTGTGGCTCTATAATAATGAATTACCACTTTTTAGGGTGGCTAAACTAATCTACAGATTTAATCTATGGAGACCCCTTTTTAAAATAGTTCTAATAAAGTTTGTTCTGTTAACATTTATCCAGCTGTCATTAGCAGCCTGTCCCTATAGATAAACAGCAGCCTTTGCACAAGTAAAGCTTCAGCATTTGTCTGTGTGATAAAAAGTACAAAGGTGTTCAGTCGGTCAGATTGATGGGATGTTCCTATATGCTGCAGAAGTCTCCATGATGTGTGTATTAAGAAGAATTATAAAGCTGGCCCTGAAGAGTCGCGGCTTGGATACTAAGATAAACTCTTTGGCTGTAGCTGTTTAAATCTCAGATGGCTTTGAGTCATTTTTCAGTTCCTCTATGCGCAGTGAAATGTACCATTTTGGGCATCTCTCCCTTCAGCTCTGATTTCAAATGAATTCCCTTCAAGCTTGTCGTGTTTAACCTCCCATTGGCTTTTACCTTTGTTCAAATATAAATTAATTCATTTCTGCTGCATCTGTTGTTTGATTGTCTCAAACATCCCTGGTTTTGTTTGCGTTTGGTAGCACGGCGGGTCTGGTTTAGAATAACAGCACTTGTGGTGGGTGCTGTACAAACACAACAGATTGTGTTGTTCTGCTCCAGGGGGGCGGGAGGCTGAGAGTCCAGCAAATTCGTGCCACGTTGTTGCGCTGGACGGATTTAAATGAGAGCAGTGGATCTTGAGACTTTGGGGTTTTGCCTTGATCTGTAAACTATGATGTGTTCCTTGCTGAAGAGAGCTAGTTTTGTTTGAAGAGGCTGTTGTATGGGACTGCTACACCAGCAGAAGTCTCCGCTGTGTTTTTCTGCCAGATAAAGGAGTGAGCCCAGAGGAAAACTATGCTAAACATCATCTGCTGCACAGCTTCACTTTGTGTCTGCCCATAGCCCTGACTTCTGATGGAGGAAAACCACTTTGAGTTCCCTGTCTTGCAAATTAATTCAGGCTTGAGCTAAACCAGGTGCAAATCCCTCCTAGATTACGGGAGGGAGAAGTGGGGAGTGCCAAGCGCGCTCAGGCTGGGAGATGCTGTGTTGTGCTCGAGAAGGAGCTGCAGCGGTGTCCCCGTGTGTTCCCACTTCCCCTTGTTGGCAGCTGGCAAGAGTTGGATAAATTTAGCAAGATAAGGAAGGCCTTAAGCACTTGGTTAGATAATTTAAACAAGGAACATATTGAATCAGGAAGAACCTTAAGACCCGGACTGGCCAAACATGCATTTGCCCATTGTATGGTGCAGAGCACCCCACGGCACGTGGTTTCTTGGTGTTTCCCTGAAGTGTTACTGATACAAACAGCGGCACCTTCTTGGGGCAAGTGCCTGCAAGCACTGGAGGGTGACTACCGTGAAAACTGAACCTTGGGATGTAGCTTCCCATGTGCCGGGTGGACCATGTGAGCCAGCGCTGCCATTCTTGTCTTCCCTCTGCACTGCTGCTGCATGAGTGGTACAAATGCTTAATGCTGCCGTGGGGATCAGCTGAACTGATCCATGTTCAAACTAACACAGCCAAAAGGCTGCTCTTAGCCCGGAGAACAGAGGAGTTCTCACCTCAGTGTGACTTGTCACTGGATGTGTATGCCAGCGTGAATGAAGGGGGAGAATTGGGTGGCCAGGAGAGTACATGAGAGCAGTGCCGGGTTTGGATGCAGGCAAGTGAAGCTGTGTCCTTAGCCAAGGCTCCCTGCAGAAATTGAGTGAAATGCAGAAAGGGAAGTGCATAAAAAGCTGCCTTTATTTTCAGAACTTAAGCTATTTGGTAACAAATCTTGAAGGGTGTGCTGTGGTTGTGTACCAGTCTGGGAGACGTGGTGCCTTCAAGGAAGACTCTTATTTTTTGTGGAAATTGTCTCGCCGATGGATATTTTTCATTGCATGGGAATGTGTTTGGGCACTGGACCACAGGTTGTCTGTTCCTGAAACTTGGTACTTACTGCTGGTTGGTAGGAATCCATCTTCCTCTGGAGGAGAGATTGGGAGGAGCCTTTAATCACGATCTTCTTGTCAGTGACATCAGTAAAAGGACGATATTTCTGTGAACTTTTTGTTTAATGGGATCGTGGGTGCTTTGAAGCACGTGCATCTGTGTACCAGATCATTGGAGAGGAGGGGGGTTTGCTTTTGATTCTGCTGCCTTGTGAACTGGGGTACAGGGTGGGGAACGATGCATGTTGGAAAGTACTTCTTATGTGCTTTCTTGTCATCTAGAGGTTTGCTGACAAGTGTTCCAGTCGGTTATGGGGCAGTACAGAGGAGTTTCACTTGAGTCTCCAGCTGTGAACACACCAGTGAGAGGCCTCTAAAAAAAAAAAAAGGAGGGGAAATTGAAAACAGAGCTAATGTAAGCAAAGTATGTTGGTGCAGGGTTGAAATTAATCACAGGCAGTTAGAATCTCAGACTCTGTAATGGTGTATCCTGTGAAACTGGACTAATTAACTCCTCCTTGAGAATGTCTTTGATGCCTTAAAGGAGATGGGCTCCATAATCTGTAGTCATTTTACCAGTTCTTAAAACATTCAGAACTGTGTAGAGTGTTTTTATTATGAGAGGCACATTTATGTGGATGTAGTTATGGCTGTTAGCAATTCCATTAATGTGATCCTCAGAATTTCATAAATCGTTCTGAACTGGTGTGCTGATCCTTAATTTCACAACTTGTTCTGTGGAGATTGTCTCACTGTGCTGATTTATACAAATGGTCCCAGAACTGGTGAAGCCTCCATCTTGTGAGTGACAAATTTAAGCTACCTGAGCTGTAATAAACCTTAAACACAATTGGAGATAAATTATTATTTTCCATTTTGTTTGCTTTAATCTATAGTTGAAAAGGACTGTGCAGCTGATGTAAATAAAAAAAAAATGCAAAATGTGGCCTCGATTCTTCAAGGTAAGTAGAGAAATGCCTGTTGCTGAGCTGTTAGACACTTAGGGAATGGAGGCTGGACCTTTGTGTTACGTGAAGTGCTGCTGCTCCGTTCGCTCCTGCCCCTTCAGAGCGCAAAGGTGATGTTCTTGAATGTTTGCTTGCACTCATTACTGAGCCAGACAGGCTTGAAGAGAGTTGCTGGCTTGTGTTGAATCTCTAGTGTAATGCTTAACTTACCTTTACTTTCTTGGAGTTTTTATTGGCATTATCTACTGTAGTGTTTATTTAAGTTGCTGTGAAAATTCAAACCTTGGGAAGTGATGTAGACTTAACTTCATCGAGCAGCAACTCTGTGTTTTGTGGGTGTGTTCTTGTGTTGAATGAAGCCCACGGTCCTGTGAAGTAATAAAACCGAGTTTTACCATAAACCCTATTTTCTTTCAGCGGTTTGGTTTCACTTTATTTTTGAAAGTAACTGATGTGATGGTTGAGGGAATGTTTGTAGCAGCTTGTTTTGGGATCTGTGTTATTAGGAGAAGCCTCTCCAGCTGATTAGTTCAATAACTCTGAACTGTACGCTAATGATGTTCTCTGTTCCATAGCACCACAGTGATATAACTTACTGGGCTTTGAGCTCTGACAACATACAAGATTGGAGATGTCACATGTTGCATAAATAAGGGTGGAAATCTTGCATTAGACACTTTCTACTAAGGTGGCATTTAAAAAACACAGATGTGTCAACAGAACAGGTAGGACTTAAATTGCTTTTCTAGATCAAACTAAATTAATGCCCGTCTTGTATTGCTTGTTGATTTAGCTGTGTAACTACAGAGTTAAATCTTGTCTTTGCTGAATTTTACAAAGCCATACAGCTTGTGAATTTGTGATAATGGGGGGAATGAAGGCTTAGCAAATGTCTCTTTAAGCTATTAATCATGAGACTGGCAACATCATTGTCTTTATTACATTCATAATTTAAAAATCCTATCATGGAGGAGGAAACATAGATGCTTGTTAAATATATTATTTCAGGGGAAAGTACTGAGAAATCAGATTGTGAAAGTACAGAATCATAAGAGACACTAGAGCCTTGCCAGGAACAATAATTACTATTTGTACGTAATAGGCATTGGGAAAGAAAGAGATGAGTCTGGTTTGCTTGTGCCTGAACTTAATGGATTTTACGAGTAACCAACTAGAAGGATTTGGGGATTGAATTTTGTTTTCAGAGCATGTAATATTACAAACTAGAGCTAAAACTGTTGCAAACTGGGTGAAATATCTTGAGAAATCAACTGGTTTGCTGTCTCAATACAGCTAACCAGAACATGTGCAAAGCAGCTCCTGCCTGAAATTCTAATGAGTTCTTATTCTTAATTCTTGTGTTTGATTTCAGCTTTGCTGGTAACTCATCTCCCCTAACGTGGCACTTTCTTGAGGCCACAGACATTTTCCCAATGCTTGTGTTACCTGGGGTCTTCATAGGCAACTTTGGGAAGTGGCCGGGAGCGGAGGGATCAAAAACCCATTGGGGTATCTGTTTTGCACCGCCTTGTGATAAATGTGTCATGGGAAGAAGGGCATGAGAGAAGCTGAGCTTTAAATAAGACGTATTTAACTGGATAATGTGGGTCAGGTCATGTTTATGGTACATGGGCTTGATATAGACAAGGAACCATCTTGTTTATGAAAACCTTGGGGCTGAGTGGGAGAGAAGTGTGGGGAGGAGATGCCTTCTGCAGGGACGATTGCTGTGTGCACAGGGACGCTGTGCCTCGCTTCGAGTATTTTACATCGACCTAATGCAGGCAGCAACTGCAGCGAAAGGAGGAAACTCCCTCTGCAGCGTTCAGCAGAACATCACGTTTGTTTAGGGCAGTCGTGGCTTGACAGTTTATCCTCAGCATCTGTGACAGCTCCAACCTATTGAAAAGCAGACAAATGTGCTGCTGCTCCTCTGCAAACACCGGGCAGGGCTGCCCCAAGGCTCTTGCAGATTGAGTCAATTCCAGCTCACCTTTCAGTTCACCTTTTTGGGGGGTCTCAGGGTTGTCTTGGTTTTGTGTTTTGTTTTGTTTTGTGTTTTTTTAAGATGGCTGAGGTACAGAGAAGTTTTCAAGTATGCCTTCAATACATATATTCCCTTCTTAGTCAAGAAACTTGTCTTTGGAGATCTGCTTTCAGTTTTGCATATTGAAGTGCTTGTGTTTCTCATGCAATTAGTACGAGAAGGCAATCTTTAAATGCTACTATTAATGGGCAGAGAAGAGCCTTCATTTTTTGGCAGAGTTTTGTCCTCTGGGGGATCACACTTCAGATAAATGTGTTTTTTCCTTTAGAACATAAATATAGCTAAATGATGCTGAAAAGCTTCAGTCTAATGAAATGCAGTGCCTTAGGTTTATGACCATTTAGGATTCTTGTAGACACTCGATTGTCCCCAGAGGGGATGCCCAGCCTTTAGAAAGGAGCAGGACGTGCTTCCAGAGATTCAGTGCTGCATAGTAAATGGGGAGCACACAGGTTCAGTTCCCAAAATCACTATTTGGTCATTTTGCCAGAACGTCCATTAGAAACTGAGCATTGAGGTCCTGGTGAAGTCCTTGGCAGGGCTGTGGCTCGTGGCCATGGGGGTACCTGGGTGCAGCCTTGAGCTGGATGGTTCCTCCCCGGGCAGGCTCCGACCAGCAGATGTCACGCACGGACCATCAGCACAGCATCTGCTGCACGCTGCAGCCCCTGCTCGTGGATCCACCAAGCCATGGTGTTGCTGGTGGCGTGTCGCCTGCCACGTTGGTTGTTGTCCTTCTCCCGCATTTCTCAGCAAAGTCTGCACCGCACTTGCAAAAAGAATGTGTACGCTAAACCAACCCTCCCTCCCCCCATCAAATCCACTGAAAATCCCTCTGTATCAAACATGTGAGTGTTTGGCTCCGGCACAATTACTCCAGAGTCCCATCAATTTTACAAATTGGCCGAAACGTTTTTTTGGTAGAGAAGCCTTGCATACCAGAAGTCTTGAGTCTGATCAAACTGCTGCCCTACTGTAGATCATGACTGTTATTTTTATAACTCGGTATTACCATGGCAAATGCTGGTGGCGGGGGGGAGAAACCACATCAGTAGCGACTTCTGTCTGATTTGTGGTCTTATGCTTATAACTTGACATGGTTTTGCAAATAACTAAACAAAACCAGGAATTCGTTTAATGGGGGAAATAAAACAAAATTCCAAAAATCTGCCGCATCAAATATCTTGTTTGGAGAGTCTGACTGGCTCACAATTTGGATCTTTTAATGGAAAATGGTTCAGAGCAGGAACAGGAACCGGTCGCCCTCTGTTCGGCCGTTGGGGCTGTCAGCTGCTACGAGTGCTGTGACAGCCTCTAGGCCATGAAGTTTTTGGAATTTTTATTTAATTGCTGGTGTCTACTCAGGCTTTATCCTAAATTTAGTAACATTCAGTGCTGCTTTTTATCTGTAATACCTTTATAAATTCCCATATAATCTGCTCTCTAATTTTAAAGCCATCTGTCATTTTTGAGCTGTATATTTTCCAGCTTTAGAAGGTCTTGTTGAAGGAAAATTTAAATTCAAGGCCTACTGAAAATGCATTTTTCTTTCAATTATTCATCTGTTAAAATCCCTTTGAACTTATGTTTGTGTAGCTGGTGCGAGCATGGGGGCAGATGCCGGGATACCTGGTTAGTTCTCGCACCAACGCCGCATCCATGTGCAGTTTTGCAGCAGTGGGACCTCGCTGCGTCCACCCCCCCGCCCCGGGACCAACCTTCAGACGTGTCCCCTGTCTGTCACATGCCGTCCTGTTCACTAGGTGGCATTGCTTCCTAGTCTAAAAGCTTCTAAATTCTTCATTAGTTATGTTAATCCACGCAGTGGATGGCAAGTGAACTGCGCTGCGATAGCTTTGCCCTTGTAGACTTTATTCCAGCTGTTTTGCTGATGAGATTTCGCAGGTTGACAGACCTGCGGCATCATCATCCCAGTTGGTGAAGTTCTGGGTCTGGGGAAGGCTTTGGCTTGGAAAACTTCAAAGAGCCTGTTGGGAAAATACAACTCAAACTGGCCTTGCTGTTGGTAGCCAGCTCTGTGGTCCCAAATCCACCAAAGTCATTTTCCTCCTTGAGTTATTGACGTGGTTTATCATCTTTACTAAAGGATGTTAAAGTAACGTAGCTGCTGCGTGGGGTAGCTGGAGCGGGGTTGGTGAAGTCTTGCCTGTCCTAGAGCAGGAGCTGAGTAGGGATCCTGACCAACCTCAGACCAGCCCGGGCAGGAGGAGAGGAAGGTGCTCTGGCTGGTTCCGAGCTCCTGCCCATCACTTGGGTGTTTTGACAGAAATTTGTTCATTTGTTTCACAGGTAGCCCTATTATTTTACATTCTTCTGCCCTTCCCTGCCTTCCTCCCTCCCTCATCCTCCTATTCCTTTTAGCTTTAATGATCAGATCAGTCAATTAAGGGCTGAGCTACAGTGGATTTAAGACGCCTGTCTGTTGCCAATGGGAATTAATTGGAGCCTTTGGGCTTTAAAGCGAGGAGAGGAATTTTGGCTTTACAGGCTCATTTTAGTACCAGGAACACTTGGTTTGTCCATGGGGCACATCAAGGAGGAGGATGTCAAGGTCTCTGTCAGGTGCAGCTCTCACCTCCGTAGGTGCCGGCCCCCGGGTGTGTGAAGTCGCAGGAACCTGCCAGGCTGAGAACTGCCGAACCTGCCAGAGGTGACAGATGCAAAGCGTGGCCAAGAGCAGGGCAGCAGCCTTGAATTTCTCGAGTGCTCACGATATCGATGCTCTCTTCCCTTTGCAAGCCGTGCAGCTGTAGCATCAGAGTTCAGACCTCCCGATGCAGCTCAGTTCTGAGCCTGGGCTCCAGCAAACCCTCGCTTGGCTCTGATGAAAAGACAAGACAAAATAATTTCTGAACATGACTTTTCGTGAACGAGCAAGATAAAAATAAATGTAAATTGAAGATCCTGTTTATCATATGTATTTTATTAAAAACTATAGAGTTGTTCATTCTTGCTGTGTAGTATAATTGCTAAAATATGATTTGTAACCAAATATAGCTGCTTGCTTTAAATGTGACAGTACTTCTTACTAGGGAGGATGATATGGTAAAGGAATGCTCATTTAAACAATTATAGTTCAGTTTTTGTATTCAAAACCTTAGCTTTTTCACTCTTAAAAAAGTGAATGTAACCTTCAGATTTTTTTTAACTTGAATTTTGTTGAACTGCACTTGGATGAAGAATGGTATGCAATTAAATTAAGCAATATACTTTTAAAACTGGTTAAATACAGAAATGAAGCCTGTCAAACCCTGTTTTGCATTTCTAAGCGATTGAGTAAAAGGTAACGAATATGACAGATTCTGGTCACAACAGGACGGTGATGCCTTTCATCAGGTGTCCAGGGCCTCTGTAGCTGTGGAAAGGATTTCCAGAAGTCACTTACGAGAGACCAAGGGCTTATATGTACTGGTTGAGTACCTACAGCTTTTTAAAATGGTTTGTGTGGCTTTTTTTCCTCTGAAACTCTAGAACTCGTAGCTCTTATCTTTCTGTAGTGGACTCAGATTTGCTGGGTCCAGATGGGAAGACTCCTGGTTTCCCTGTTCCTTCTGAGCTGGGCTGGGTGAAGGTCACCTTGCCCTACCCTTGGGAGCTGGGCTGGAAGCTGGTGGCATCAGGAGATGAGCTTTCTGTGGGCAGAATGTACAGATATTTACACTGAAGTATATAAATTCATCCTTTGTTCCAGTGTAAAGACAGACATGATGTTTAAGTGTGGGACACCATGCACCTAAGTAACCAAAGTTTTAATTAAGGTTGCTGCTTTCTGGTTTTGTAATCCATTAAAAATCCCACATCCCTGAAACTGTGATGACTGAGGGGTGAAAGCAGCATATCTCTATTTAGGTAACAGATTACACTTAAGGTTTTGCCTTGTCATGTGCTGTTGCATTCAACTTTAGAACCAGGTTATTGTTTAAAAATGACATGTGAATGTTCGACTCAAATCACCTGCAGTTAGTCTGTTTTTAAAATCTAGTTGTCGATGACCCAAGAGAAGGCAGAGAAGGCTGTGATTTGGTTGCTGCTGTGCTGTACATGGCACAGTTCCCGAGGCCTTGATTCTCTCTTGTCCTCAGCTGAAGGTTTAAACACTCGTTGGCTGAAGCTCAGGGTTGGCTGGAGAGCCCGAGTGTTGTGGCAGTCCTGGAGTGCAGGTAAATGCCTTTTCAGCCCTCCTCTCTGAGGTTTCCCAGTTGTGTCTCCACATCTTTCATACCCCTCTTGTGAGAGCCAGATATAAGCTGTTTCAGAGATATATCTAAAAATCGATAGTCCCGAAAAAGAATAAACAAGTTCCCTCTGATGTGAGATGAACATCTCCAAGAGCCTGCGAATGGCTCTGGGAAGGACCATCAAAACCATCCTTGGCCCTACGCCGGTGCCAGAGTTTTCATCTGGGGGAAAAGAACAATTGCATTTAAATTAAAATGCTCTGAAGAAACAATAACTCTTATTAGAATTAAAATTAGATTTCATTTCTTTTTTAGAGCCAGTGGAAAGTCTCACATAGTTTCAGCCTGATCTAAACAAGAACATTGGGTTTGTTTAGGTGTCTCCAAAGCCACACTTCTGAAAGCTCATTCAACAAAATGCTTAAAGATTTTATTTCTGTCCCAAAGGTGAAAGAAAACAACTTCAAAATGTCAGAAATGTTGTTACCTGACGAGCTCTATTTTTTCTAAGGTCAAGAAAAAATGATGGATACCATAACAAGTGTTTGTGCTGTTACCTTTTAAAATATATATGTGATGCTCAAGTTCATAAACGCAGCGTGTGCCTTTCAGAAGCGAAAAAATACCAGCGGAAAGCAGGAGTCCTTGGTCTGTTCCTCCTTGTTTCTTCTGAAATCGATTTTTGTTTTAAGTTCTTCTGGTGTAAATAATTTTAATGAAAAGGAGAAAATTGCTAGGTGGAGTTTATCATCTGGAATATATAGGCTCAGATGGTTTCTTGAAATACAGAAGACAGGTGAGCAGAGCTCCAAGAGCCCTGGAGAAATAGTATACAATCCTTTAAAAAGTATTTTTTTTAAAAACCCCAATCTGTTGTCCTCCTGCAAGTTGGCTGACCTGGTGCAACCTGGTCCAACTGCCTCACAGCCCTCTGAGCGGGGCTGGAGAACAGGGGAGGCATAATCCTCCCTGCTTCTATTTTCCCAAAATGGTGACCTCAAGAGATGTGGGAAGCACATGTTAATGGAGGGGATGGGGGGTAGAGGACTTGAGTAAGGTCATGATCCATCCCGTGGGGATGTCCAAATATTACAGGTCCTGCTCAGCAGAGTATTTGTGTTTGGCTGTAAATTAAGCTGATTCCTTGCTTGGATCAGGTTACCTGTTCAAAGGAATTTCTTCTATAATGCATCTTTCTGACGGGGCCGTGTGAAACGGTGCTTTTGACAATTTCAGGTTATACATCCGAACTCCTGTCCTCATCAGCAGGGACTGAGTTGCCAGATGTGGTGTCTCTGGGAGAAAGGGTTCTTGGGAAAGCGAGGGTGCTGAGCCTGTGATGTTAGTACTGCTGTCTGCCCTCCTGGGCAGGGGTGCCATCCTGTCCCAGCCCTGGGACTGGGCGAGATTAGAGTCAGCTTTGTTTCTCTGAGCTAACAGCTCAAGAGCACCTGGTGGTACCGGCTGCTGGTGGGACTGGAGCTGCTGTGGGTCTGGACAGAGGGTGAACATCCAGCTGTGGTCCAGCTTCTCAGTGACAACAGGAACGTGAGTGCGTGTCCTGCTCCTGGACACCTTCCCTCTTGTGTTCACACTTACTCTGTGCTCCCATTTTGTTCCTACTGTGTGCTTTTGATAAATATATGTAGGTTTGAGGGAAAACAAAGAGGAGCAGAAACACTTGAATTGGGTCGGGACTACCTGGGTCCCAGCCCGTCTCCTTCCAGGAGAGGGTTGCCTGCAGGAATCTACAGAGCTTTGTGCTGTCCAAAAAACTCTTGTGATTTTCCTTTTTACTGCTGAGGCATCATCTGAGGTTGTCATTCAAAATTTAGCTTGTGTGTCTCTTGCCTCACTCCCCATCACCTTCACTGTGGTCCTGTAGAACATCCTCACCCTCCTGCTCCTCCTTGCCCAGCCTTTCAGGGGCTGGTACAGATACACCCTGGTCATACCTGGGTCATTCGAATGGCCCTGCTGCGCTCCTCTCCCTGGTCCCCTCCCTGTGGTTTTGGCACAACATGGCAGTGACCCTGTGCTGGGTCACATTTCTGCTTGTGCCTCTGCCATCTCCGTGTGGTGACCATCCCCGAGGCCTTGCGGCAGCAAACAGGAACCGCTGTGCTCACTCCAGCGGGCGTTAGAGGGGGTCCCTAATGCTTTGCAGACCAATTTTCTCTCTGTTATTGTTTTAAACTCCCTGTTAGCCATTCCTGCTTCCCAGGTTTCCGTGTGTTTCAAATTATTTTCCCCAGAGGCATCGACGGCATTTTTCCAAATTGAATCTCATTTATTTTCTACCCAGGTTTCCAATCTCTCTGGGGCCCTTTGTATTATTTCTCAGTCCGCACTGCCGTGTACAATATATCCTAATTTAGTATCGTCTGTGAATTATATTACCATGCCCTTTAGTTCCTCTTCTATTTAATGAAGATATTTCCAAGGAAAAAAAAATCTAAACTACATTTTATTGAAATAAGAAGGTAGAGTCTTAAAAACTCCTTTGTGGGTTTCCAATATGAATTCTAAATCTTTTTCAAAGAAATCTTCAGCACTTTAAAGAGAAATTAAAACCTTCAAAATATCAGAGTTGGTAGGTGTAAAAATTAATCAGTTTTTCAATTAGTTGAGACCTCTGTCCCCGTGTAGCAAGCTCTGTGCAGTGCAATCTCCAAGGGTGACAGAGACATCATCTGTGTATTTGCAGCAGATTTTTTTTTAAAGCAGCACCAAACATATGTTTGAATTTCTCAATAAATTTGTTCGCTGTCCCTTCCTGACCTCTTTGGGTTTGCTCTCACTGTTCTCGCAAACATGTACACTGGCAAGAATGATGCTGAAGCAGCATATTTTAATGCAAAGTGTGCAGGCTTATTCATAGGAAGTGATTTTCAAATTCATAATCATGAATATTTTGCACTGTAAGGTTGATTCTGTTGTGAGCTTTTTATTTATAAGCTAAGAAGCGCTGCCTGTTGGTGCCAGCCCGGGAGAACATCATGGCTCCGTGACGGGGAACGAGCCATGCTACGGGAGCTGTGCGTCCTATCAAAACTGAATAGGGAAATAGCTCTGGCAGCAGGCAATTTGCTGGAGATACGTATTCTGAAATATTTGCTGCATAATTTCTAGCAATGAGCAATTTCATGGAGACTATGATCTGCTTGTGAAGAGAAATAAGGTGTAAATTGGACGAATAAATTGTTCTCTGCAAATGCTTTGCCAACTCTCGAGGACTTTTCTCCTCTTGGAGAAGCGCTACAGCTCGCTGGTGTCTTCAGTCCTCTGTGTGTTGGCGGTTTGACCCTGTGTGCAAACTCCTGCTATGGGGGAGCATCTTAAACACCCCGTACTTGGGCACACAATGCTGTGTGTGTGCATCTTGTCCCCTCCCTGGGACCTTTGCCCTGCTGCGGGGACAGCCAGGCCGAGCAGCGCTGGCCATCAATTGGGGGATCACCAGCTGCTGGGAAAATTCCTGCTCTGCTTCATCCTCGAGAACATGAGCTACAGGGATACATGTGGATCGGGACGGGTGGTGCTTTCTGGGAGCAGGAAGGCTGGTGTTGCAGCCTGCGAGCTGCCCTGCGGTGTCTTGGCTGACAGGCTTCACTGCCTGCGTTTCTCCGTCCCCGCGCAGATGGGTTTTGCTTTGTTTCGGTGTTACAAAATGAGCCCTGCTCTGTGCAGATGTAGGGGCTTCCCCAGGGATCAGGAATCCCCTGTCTCCTGGGGCTGTGCCACCGCCGCGGGCTGGGCCGGGGATGCTCCGGGTGCAGCCGCCGCCTCCCTCCTGCTGGTGTGCAGCAGCTGTGGGGAATTAGAGGAGCCTTGGGGCTATTCTGGGAAACACCAAGGGAGATTCCCGAGGTTTCCGGAGCAGAAAACTGGCTCAGAGCTGCCTCCCTGTGTGCCAGGCTGGGCTGATGTGGAGCTGGGCACAGGGCCCCGCGAGGAGAAGGATCCCACAGGCAGAACAACGGGATCCTGCAGCAGCGAGGCGGTTGGGGGCTGCAGAGATGAGTGGTGGTGGGTCTGGCCGTGGTGTTCGTGATCTGCAGGTTTCGGGCAGGGGCTGTAGGACATTGCATGGCTGCCCCTGGGTCAGAGAAGATGTAACCACTGCATTGGCTCAGGGGTTTCAGAGGCAGCAAAGAGAAAACTTTGCCCTGTTCACCATTACTTTGTGAAAACTTTAGCCCTTGGGATTTTTCCATCTCTGTTTCTGACTCTTGCCTGCAGAGGGGTGCCTGGCTTTAAAAAAAAAACAACAAAACTTGCTCATCTTGTGAATAGGGACGTGATTCCCTTTAATTTCACCTGCAAAGGTGAGAGCCTGATTGTTCATACCCATGTTCAATCCATGTCTTCCATGGAGCAAAAGCCTTCCAGAAGAAGGATGTAAAAAACACATAATGTGAAGCAGTAATGGTTGCACTAGGACTTGTACATAAGCATGCAGGGGTATGGAAAACGCTGGGTCCAGCTACCTCCTGTGTAGCTTCAGGTTGGATGAAGCTGTTCTTCATTTGTTCTACTTGAAGGCCAGGTCCCCCTTTTGTCACCAAAACCACCTTTCCTTTAAGTCATGGTCATGATGGGAGGCTCCAGCTTGGTGGGAGATGTTGTGTTACTTAAGCAAGTGTTTAGAGAGCGTCACATCCTCAGGGACAGCGGTGGCTTTATCCCAGGGGACAGATCCAGACCTGTCCTCCCCCTCCTGTGCCATGGGCCAAATACAGAGTTCTCTGACCGAGCGTCCTCCCTCCCCTTTATCAATAATTTTAATCGTTTTAATAACGTCCCCTCGCACGGATAGGATTACGATTAGAAAATGTCAGAGCCTTGTTATCATCTAATTAGAGTCACATTTCAGCAGAATACAAAGGAAAATCTTCAAGTGCTGCCTTGTGCAGTGAAATGGGAGGAAAGTGATGATTTAAACCAGCTGCGGGCCGAGCCCCGGCTGCAGTCCCGCCCGAGACGGGGGGCACGGCGCAGGACGAGGCGATGGTCCCTGGTCGGAGCCCTCTGAAGCAATCAGTGCAAACTGCTCCCAGATCACTTTTGTAAAGCGAAAAACTCCGGCGCGGTCCAGTAAAAACAATCAGGCTGTCAAGTTTGCTGTCTAACAGCTGAGGGGGTCAGAGCAGCAACACAACACAAACGAAAATAAACACCACCTCGCTCTGCCAAAAAGCCTTTATCACTCTTCTGGGAGAGAGGGAGGCACTTTCAGATGGCTTTAACTTTTTCCTTTTTTTTTTTTTTTTGTTTGTTATTGTATGCTTAACTGTGAGCAGAGAGCTCGGATCTCTTCCCGCCTTTCTCCTAATGCCATTACGGCAGGCAGAGGTACTCGGGGTTTTGTTCGCTTAGGAGAGCCTCTTTGTTTGCCTTGTGTGAGGAGGAGGTTGGAAAGGCAGTGGGGGGAGCGGGTGTGTGCGGCCCCTTAACCCCTTGGAAGCTGCCTGGGAGTTTTGCTTTGGCTCAGCTCATCCTCTGGCCTTTGCAGCACATCCCAGAGACCATCCCGGTGGGGAGGATGCGCGGCTGTGGTGAGTGAGGGACATGGCTGTGCCGCGGTGCTGGCGTACCCGCGTCTGGGTGGCGTTCACGGTGACTCGATGCCTGGTGGAGGCTCCTCCAGGTCTGATGACCCCAAGTGCTGCAGCAAAGCATGAGCAAAGTTGCAAAATGTGATTCTGTGTATAAATAAGGTTTTGCAGGTGCTGCAGCTGCTGCACAGCCCAACTGGCTGCAGGGAGGACGATGCACACACTGGCCCCTCAGTCCCTTCGTACAGAGCCCCTTTATCAGCCACCCCGGGACGCTGCCTGCCAGCCTGCACGAGCAGGTAATGTCTGCCAGTGAAGCAGGGTGGCTGGTCAGGAGCTATAAAACCCAAATCTGCTGCAGCTGTGAGCCCGAGCCCTGGCACAGACACCAGGAGCTGAGAGTTGTGGTCCCGCTGTCATCCGTACGGGACAAACAGAGCTGCCTGCGCTTGGCCAGATCACAGGGTGGGGAGAGAAAAATGGAGCATTTACCTTCAAACGTAGTGCCTGATCATGCCTCACACCACTCTGTAGGGATGCTCCCCTCAAAACATGAGCTTAAAAGCAGCAGCGTTTCGGTGCTTTGCTGTGGGGAAGCAGGACCTGGATTCATCCACGGGTTTAGCAAACTGAGCACCTCCAAGGGTCTGGGCTCCAGCACCCTCCCTAGGGCTGAAACATCTCCCCCTCCTGATTCTTGCCTTTGGGAGCCTGTGGAAGGAGCAGAAGGACTGTGGCCACCTGCTTTCGCAGTGCTCACCAGCATTACACTGGCGTTTTGTGACTGGAACACCTGCCGTGCGGAGGGGGCTGGACCCCGGCACCAACCAGCCCCACATAATAAATAACAACAGTAAAAATAGTTATCGCTTAAATAGCTCTTTAAATCGTCAGGATGCTGTAAAACCCCAACTGCTTAATCACAAGCCTCTCTCTTGATGTTTACAGTGAACTGAAATTTTTGGTCTCGGAGGAAAATGTATTTTCTGGTGCCAAGAGCTACATGCGGCGGGGTCAGCAGCTCTGCCGGGAGCAGGACGGGGCCACATTGGAGGCAATTGAAGCTCAGGTGTCACATCGGTGTGTCAGAGGGTCCCAGCCCGCGGCCGGGGGCTGTTCCTGAGCCAGCACCCGGCCCTGCCTTCCCTGCACTGTGGCTCTGTAGCCGCCTTCCCAACTCCTGACATTTGGGACTTGCTATATTTAAACAGGTGGATAGTTCAGCCGTGGCCAGGAACCCACCTCTGGCAGTGATGGCTATGGAGGGTGGCACCCGGCTGCCCGTGCCGGGGGCCAGCGGTGGCATTTCTGCCGAGCAGAGCTCTCCCCGTCCTAGTTCGGGACGCTGCTAATTTTAAATGAGCCGCCACCACCAAGCAGGAGCACTTCGAAATATCATCCAGCCAAAGCATCTTCTGTGAGAGCTGAGGGTCGAGCATGAAGTGGATCCGATCTCTCATCTGTGATGTTTGGGGGCAGGGAAAGCCCTTCCCTTCCCCTCCCCGAACCAGGATGGGCAGATTTGGGAAAGGAGGATTTTCTTTGGATCGGTGTTTTCCAGAGCTTGGGGAAAGAGAGGGGATTTTCTGCAATCAACATGAAAACCATCTCTGATTTCGTTTTAAAGCATGCTAAAATGTTTCATTCGACCTGATGAGAAGCGTTGCATTTCATTTTGTACTTTAATTAATTTTGTGATCCTTTCATTAGGCTAATTTCAAAGAAAAAAGTGTTTCTCTCAAAACTGGAAGTCAAAACATTTTGAAGATCATTTCTGCCTCTGAAACGCTGCTTTTAAAGCATTAGACACTCCGCTCTCTTTCTAGAAACCCAAGTTAATAATTCCTGCCTTTACAGAGTTTCCAAATGCCTTGGGAGTTCAATCTGAGGAGGGCTTTAAAAAAAGGCCCTTGTTCCTCAGAAAGTGAGCACTGCGGGCTGTGATCCGGGGATGAAAGGGGAGAGGGTCTCATCTCAGACCTTCTCACTCCTGGAAGACCTCAGGACGCTGGCAGGTGCAGAGGGAACCAGACCCCATCGCTGGATGCGGCTCCCATGACTTTCGTCAGTGGGGGAAACTCCAGCAATGGCAAAATCTCCCACCACTCGAGTCATTGCTCGGTATGAGGACACAGCACAGGACCTGGGATGGAGCTTCTTGAGATATTATTTCCTGCTGAAGGGGCTTTTTTCCTCCTGTATTGTGTGGCTGCTGCAGTGGGCTACGAGTTTGAGGATGAGTCCCCATGGAGAGCCTGGGCTGGGCCTCTGCCAGCTCCAGCTTCACGCCCCTTTGGCACTGTGAGTATTCAGGATCATCTGGCAATTTCCCAGATTTTAGTTTCACTTTAATGCATTGCCTTTTTCAGTCAATTGCCAAAATAGGATCATGTACTTTAATACATGTTCATGTAGTATTATGGCCAGTAAATGCCACTCGGAGGCCCCATGGGTATCCCAGAGCCGTCTGGGCACACCTGAGCTCGATGCAATCCTACGTGTAGAGGAAAAAAAATGATTTAGAGAAAAGCATTAAAAATCCAAATGGACTGCTACAGCTGCACCACAGGCTTGAGGGGACAGATGCTCGGCTGCTGCTCTCGTGCTGTCCCTCCACACACAAGAATCGCCAGTAGCAGTACGGAGGAGACCTTCAGACCACACTCAGCCCTAAATGAGGAGACTGCTCATCTGCTGAGCACCAGCAGAGCTCAGGCACAGCAGGACTTCAGCTGAAGAGCCCGCTGCCCTGTACAGGTAAGTCTGTGTTTGTCACCCTGGGATACTGCTGGGTGCTCTGACAAGCCAGCTGTTCCCAAAGCTTGTGGTGGTTCTCATCTTCTTGGGCTCCACGGACCAGTGGCATCCACCTGCCTGATGTCCATGTGGGGAGAAGGGGCTCACAGATAGAGCCAGGTACAACCACCAACTCTACCGTACCCGTAGCTCCCATTTAAAAACCTGCAGGTGATGGGAGAGAAGTGCTGTCCTAGGGCAGAACAGCTGGCTGATGCTGAACCCATGAGATGAAGGGAGATTTCAGAAAACTAGGAAATTATTTGAGGAATTTAGCAGCACCCTCACCCCTGGAGGAGGTTATCACAGGCCTGGCAAGGTAATCTGTTGCTTTTTCTAGATCCCTCACTGGTGTTTCATGTATATGAAGTTCAGTTTATAATTGGATTACTGCTTATTGATCCAACTTTGCATGGGGCAAAAAGTCTTGTCGGGACACTCAGAAAGCGGATGATCAAGAAGCTGGCTGCTGTTGGGTATGGCGTTTGTATGCAGTGTTGAAAGAACAGGTACCAGATACACCAACTGCTTTTGGGCAGTTTTATGGTTTGTTAGCAAGATGGAGGGTGGCGTTAGCAGGAGGTAACTTCACACCGTGCTCAGTGTGGCAGGGACACGCGAGTGAACGCAACCCCTCTGCAGGCACAAAGCCGGGTTTTACTGCACGTGTGTCTCTGCATTGACTCAACTGGTGGGAGCATGTTTCCCCAAACTACTGACCTGCTCCAAGCCAGCCTCCACAGGTTTTTCTCCATGTCCCTATGCCTAAGTATATTTTCTCTGCTCAGATGATTAAAAGTCAGTACTCAGAGGCTCACAGAACAAAAGGCTTTCCTTGAGGTGGCATTTGCATTTGAAAGGCAGGATGGCTGTTCCAGGGACTTTGCTATTCCACAGACTTCTTTGGTGGAGTCTCCTGGCTCCATTCTCACAGTGCTTAATTTGGGGCTTCATACTCTGATCCTAGCAACCTGCATCTGGCTTGAAGCCACCCTTAATGGTCCTGTCTTGGTGGGGTTTGGAGAGCCATCTAGCTCCATCACAAATTACAGCACTCGGAGGACGGCTGTGATTTCTGTCCTGCTGCCCCCAGTTCCTGGGATCTCTCCTGGCAATCAGCAAATGATATGACTCACGCTCAAGGAAGCCAGAGTCACTCCAGCCTAGCATGATATTTTGATGAGTAAGAGGCTGGCATAGGAGCCGAGAGGTTCCTGCCCATGTGCCAGGCCGTGGGCGTTATTCCCCGCCGCACTGGGCTCTCGCTGCGGGGGCTTTGGGAATTGGGTATATGCACCGTGCTGGGCGCACACTTGCACCTCACCTTCCCTGCGGTGGCTGAGGAGCTCCAGCTGACTGGCCACCCCACCAGGATGCTCACAGTCTTGCTGTCCCTGCGGGACCGGGCTTGGTCCCCATGGGGCAGCTTTACTTTTTCAAGCAGGGCTTTGGTGACACAGCGTCATAACCCAGCCCTGCCTGGCCCCTCATTTCGTTGCACGTGGATTTTATGGCTGGAAGTTGGGCTTTGTTTGCCTAGAAACCAGGGCAGCTTTGCAGGAGTGTGACTTAGGTCCCCAGATGTGTGGGCGAGATGGGAAATCACATACGGTCACACCTATATAAGTGTGCGCAAGCTGGGACGTGCTCAGAAATGCAGGCTTTTATCAGCTGTGCCTACTTCTGGAGGTGCCTGGTTAATTTATCAACTGAGAAGCTCCGTCTCAGTAAAAGTCTCATTTCCATATTCTTTCCAGATGGTCAAGATGCCACAGAGACAGTTTTTAAGTAAATAACTTGCTTCTTCACACAACCCACTGTCAGCCTCCCAGCCAGCCGCCCCAGATGGCTGCGGAGTCCAAGACGGTACCTGGGTCGTGAAAGGAAGCACTGAGCCGCATGAATAATAGAAACAGTGCGCTGCGACGTGGTGGAGCGAATACTCTTCATTTGTGGCTCTGGATTCGGTGTGAAGGATGATGGGCTGCTGGACAGTGGCAACACAACTTCCCGGGAGCGGGTTCGTGGCAGTGGCAGGGACTTCGGTGGCCCTGGGGATGGGGGTGTCCTGGGGAGGTGGCCGTGCCCAGGCACAGGGTGGCTGTGTCAGCGCCGGGCTCAGCAAGCAGCCGTGCAAAGCTCCCGCTCCCCTTCAGCACCGTTTCCTTTTCGCCACAGCCTGATCGCGAGTTAAAACCAAAAGGTTAAGAGCGTTTAATTATGCTGATGCTTTCCCAGCGCATTAAACAAGAGGATAAATAGACTACGGCGTGTTATTTTGGATTGGATTTTGTTTTTCAAACAAGGGGAGGGAGGCAGGAGGCTGCGGCTCCTTGGCAGCTGTCACACGTTTCGCGTTTGATGGTGTCAGTTGTGTCTGTTCAGAGGTGTTTCTCTTGCCGCTGTCAGCATTTTCTGGGGAAGGCTGAATTCATTGGTACAGTCTGTTTGCTGTCCACATATTCACAGTTCATGTGTTACATTTTACATAAAGTAAACTTAGCAAGGGGAAAACTAATTCTGCAGTTCTTCAAAGCTAATGCACAGTAAATATATTCTGACACTGACAGGTATTTCTTATTAAATAGCTCTGAACTGCAGTACTAGGTTTTGCTTAAGTGGCATTATTCTCCCCAAGCAAAGACAGTTCATTTATTAGTCATTCTGAAAACCAAATAACAAATATTATTCTCTAAGCAAACTAAACAAACCATTTAAAAGAGCCTGTCTGAAATGATTAAAGTACAGTGTCTGAAAAGCAGCTGACATTTTAGTGCCAAAATACCATATGGAGACTCAAGTGCTTTATTAACATCCTTTGACCTAAGCTGCAAAATCTCCCGACACCTTTGAGCGGCGGAGCAGCCTCCCTGCGTGCGAGCGAGAGCGCCGAGGAAAAGCTTCCTGCCAGTTCCTAAGATGTCATCTTGGCACACCGAGGAGCGAGGTGCAATAATTGAAGGGCTGGATGTGAGCAGATCTTTTCGATTTCTGCCAGAGATATGTCGTAAAATAATTCAGGGAAGCCGAAAGCGCGGGCTTTCAATTTACACCATAAAAAATAAATATATAGCGTTTCCCTTGCCTTCTTACAGCTCTCTCTTTTTCTCTTAACTAAATATTTCCTTTCTTCTGAGCATCAGACATTATTTCTAGCTTTCAGGCATGCAAAATAAAAGAGTGTGTGCACTTATATATATTTGTTTATGGTCTATGTGGGGCTGCGTTTGTGTATCCCCAGCTCCGCTCTGAAGATTTCCTTCACGAGCAGGAAAACAATTTTGTTCTTGCAGGTCAGACAGAATAACTGATACCGCTGTTTACAGATCTCTGCTCACTGGAGAAGCTTATTAAGCCGCAGTTGGTTAAGAAGAAGTCTGTTCAGCCGCAGTGGGAGGATGGAGACACGGGTAAGCGCTCGTGCGGATGCAGCGCCAGGCGCCGGTGGGAAGGGCCCCAGTGAGCACTGGGGAGTCGCTGGATGCCAGGAGGAGCCGCTCGCCAAAAGAGCTCGAACGACCTGTTATAAATTGCTTGGTCAATTGTTCTCAGCCTGTTCTGCACAAAAAATACTTGGGGCCTGGCCTAGGTTTTTTTATTTTTAAACAAATGTTTTCTTTATTCGTAAGAAATCATCAGATAGTGAGTGCAAGTAAGTTTCAGCTCGAGTTTTTGTTCGTGAAACGTCTCCTGCGAGCGTGTCCTTGCTGGTTCTGGAGCGGGGCAGCTTGAGTTGGCAAGGATGAAAATAATATAGAAGTTATGTGAGGAGTTTAATAAGAAACTAGCAGATATGGAGCTGATGCATGTTATTAACTTGCTTCTCTGGGATTAGGTAGGTCTGGGTAAATGAGGAGGTGTTGGTCTGGGTTTGCTTTCTTTCAGTGTTGTCCCAGTGACAGAAGGTTACGTGCCGTTGGGGATTAGTTTGATGACATTACATCACCAGGGTAACGATGTACATGCTGATGTCATTCAAGACATTTGGTCAGGTCTAGAGTTTCTGGCGTGAGCTGATGTGTCTTCCCCCCATCAGCCAAGCAGCGTGTCCCCAGGTGTCCATCAACACTCTCCTGTCGTAGCAGGAGGGGATGATCCCTGGTGATCCCTGCAGCCATTTCCTCCTTGTAGATACGAGTTTGTGGAGAGCATTTTCATACCTGGCACCAGCCAGCGCTGTAAGATAGCAGGAGTGCTCCAAGTTCCTCTACGGACAGATGAAATGGTTCAATATGATGCTTTAAATAGCTCCTCTTTGGAGAGAAGGAGAGAGAGGGTCAAAAAGGTACGTTGGCTGTAGCATTGATGTTGCGTAGTCATTGCCGAGTGACGATATGAGCAGCGGATGCGTTTTATCCTTTCAAAGGCACTGCTGCCAGTAATGCATGTTGGGGAAAATGAAAGCTGATTTTGTTCTTGCAGCTCAGTAAGGCGGTGCAAGGCACCTACGTGATACCGGTGCATATAATTGGGGTCTGGGGAAAGCTCAGCAGAATGGGCTCTGGAAAGCAGCCTGAGCCCCTGGTCCCGTGGTCACCTTCCCAGGGTGGTGCTGGGTCCCTGCAGCCAGACGGCAGGTTGAAGTGATGGCCAGTGCTGGTGACAGGCGCTGGAACGGCCGCAGCACCCACCAGCGCTGGGAACTTCGTTAATCTGACATCGAGAGCAAACATTGCTAATGAGGAGCCCAGGCTTCGGTAACCATGGCAATTTATGTTCCTGAAAATGTGAAACAAAGTCGGAGAAGGGGCCAGTCTTGCTCCCCTCTTCCCTTCTGTGTGGTTTGCAGTGCCGGGGATTGCCAGAGGAGTGGGGGATGCAGCGGCAGTGGGGGCTGCGGAAAGCTGGTGAGCAGGAGCAGCTCAGGGGGCTCATCCCCTTCCCCACCTCTCCCAGGAGCCCATCCTGCTCCCAAAATGCTGCCCTCCCGCTGCCTGCCCGAGGACAGGCTGAGCCCCACCAGCACAGGGCAGAGGCTTCAGCCGGTGCCGGCATCGCTTTGGCCATGCACCGCGGCCGGGGACTGGCACCGTGCCACCGCACAGGCTGCAGCACCGCCGGCTCATGCCGCATGGCCGCCTCTGCCAAGTGGCAATTCACTGTTTGCTCCTCAAACTGTGTCTCTAGGGCCAGCTGGGTTCCCTATAAATTTTTATAGAAAATATAAAATGACATCTGGAAGCCTGTGGCAGATAGGCTTCCATTCCTCCTATAAGCCCGGAAGAGCATTGCTTTTTCTTAATTTTTCACAAATGTCATTGTCAAGCTCCATGGAGAGAAAAAACTAGTAACTGGGTACCCTGGCTGCTGGAAACTCTTCCCATTCTTACTCTGGCTGCGAAGGCACCGCTAGCTATACATATTTCCGGAGAACAAACACAAACTCCAGCCTGTGCAATAGCCATGGAACCATTTGCAACCCCCACTGCAGATGCAAGACCTAAATTTTGATGCACTGAGCCTAGAGCAAAGCCAGGGTTTGGACAAAAAGCATGATTTCCCAGGACAAGACCAGTCTTGGTTTGATGAGCAGAGGCACCTGGGTGCTTTTCTGTGTGTCACGGCATCCCACGCAGGTACCCTCAGAGGAACCTTAAATCCAAGGTTCGCCCGTTCCCCCTGAGCCGCCAGAGAAAGCTGCGGTGCCGGCAGAGGAGTGGGCACAGAGAATCGTTTCAGCGGATGAGGCCCTAGGGAAATCCTCTGGCAAGCAAACGTCTGTGCAGCAAGGAAGGGCTTTGCTTTAATTAAAGTGCAGCGGGGCCACTGGTGTGGAAACCTGACGAGGTGTGGGGGGGTATTTCATCCGGGGAGCCGTGGGGTGGGTCAGAGAGGTCTGTCCGAGGCTGCGGGCAGCACAGGCAGGGCCACGTGCTGCGGAGGAGCGGCAGGCAGAGACCGGGGGCACGTCCCAGCGAGGGAGCGAGGTTGTTAGACAAGGCAGGGAAAAGAAAATAGGCAATTAGTAAGAAATAGTAAAGCAACACAAGCAATAACCTGTGCAGGTTTGTAACCGGGGTGAAGCTACGAGAGCAGATGTTTCAGGATCCTAAAAAAAACCAAAGCCCAAGGCTTTGCCACAGCCGAGGTGTCTGGTGCTGCAGGGTGAGGAGCAGCTGCCAGCTCTGCTGCTGCGTGCGTTAGTGAGAAGATTCTCCAAAGGCACCAGGAGCACCAGGGTTTGCAGAACATGTGCAGAGATGTGCCCCCGCCGGCAGGGCTGAGGTTTCCCTCTCCCCCCAGCAGGCCTGGCTTGCAGGGAATTGGCTTTTTCCCTGCTCGCCCCAGCCCCCTCCAGCAGCACCGCTTGGTTTCTCTGCCCATCACCCTTTGCAGGATCAGGCCCATGTTTCCCCATCTGTCCTGCCCTTCTCTTAACCTCACTCGTGTTTATAAGCTTCAGGAGATGGAGTCTGGCAGAACAGCTTAGTTTTTAAAATTTTCTCCTTTCTGATGAAGTCAGGGTGTGGGAAATCCTTGAGGACTGCCTCAGAGGAAGTGTTAGGTTTATGTGCAGAACAAGGCAAAAAAATAATCATCTCATTTTACTCTCTTTGGAGCAAGAATTGTCCTCTCTCCACTCAGCTCCGCTCCTTCACCATGGCTGGGAAGAGAAGAAAAGCATCCCAGCACCTCTGCTGTGTGTTTCCTGAGCCTGCAGGTGTTATTCCCTGTAAACGCGGTGCAGATGCTCTGGGATATTTCAGGCACTGGTTCCAGTAAGTCGCTGTAAGAGGTCCTGGGGATGGGGAGTGGGTCTCCCCCCATGCTGGGTCTGCCCTGTCCTCTGGCACGGCTTCCCCACCAGTGGTTTGTGCCTGAGCTGCCCTGCAGCTCCCCTGGTGACCAAAATATCATCAAGGTATCGTGCCCTGTGCTACCATAACTGTTCTTTTGTGGGTTTTGCATTGGTTTGGGTTTGTTGGTTGGTTGGTTGGTTTTTGTTGTGGTTTGTTTGTTTGTTTGGAGTTCTTGGGAGGGGGTGATTACTTTTATTTATTTTTGACTTGTTACTAATCCCAGCCATCGGGGTGCCCTGTGTCAACCCACCAGCCCTGTCTGCAAAGGCAGGGATCTGGCATTTTGTTCTGGGAGCTGAAGAAGGGATCGAGGAGGAGGAAGAGAGGGTCCAAGGTGAAGCATCAAGGCAGAGCAGGGGTTGGGGACCTCGGCAGGGAGGAGGAAGGCAGCGAGGGAAGGAAAGGAGACCTGGGCTTCAGCTGCAGCCCAGTACAGCTTTCAGAGCCAAAAGCAGCTCCCGGGCTGGATACAAATTTTGGTGAGATGTTCAGCTTTGCTGTGACTTGGGGAGCTGACAGCTCTCAAGTGCATCCCAAGGATGAATAAAAAGTGACAGGGCAGGTAGCGGTTTCTGCAGACAGCTGAAGTCTCTGCGAAGACGGTCTCAAAACTGTCTCGCTGTCTCAGTGGCCAGAGGACACTTGTCACGGCCACTTGACCTGCAGGCAGATGGTTACTGTCTGTCTAACACTCTGTCTTTTGGGGCTTGATAGGCACTTTTAAAATGCAGATAGACGGTGAGCCCTTACTGGGGGAGGAGGCAGCTTTCAGCATCTGGGCGCCAGCACAAGGATGTGCAGGGCGAGTGGCTGGGGAGCATGGTGTGTGTGTTTTATCAGGGACTGACTTAGTAGCCCCCATCCACATTGTGCAAGCCCAGGGTTGGCAGGGCTGGATCAGAAGGGTTTCAGGAGCCAGACGAAAGAGTGGGAGTATGTCACAGTGCTGATGTCATCCGCCTGTGATGTCACCGCTGTCTTCTTTGGCAGAGCACTTCCAGTGATAGCAGAGCTTCTGCAGTCTGTCTGCCAGCCTGGCACTCACTCTGTACAGCGTAATTAAGCAAATATATTAATAGAATGGGAGCCGGGGCCTGCGTAATGTTCTTCTGTGACAGACAAATGCGGAGACAAAGCAGACACTCACTTCAGAAGTGCTGCAGGATGCTATTAGCGGGCACAAGCTCACATCCCATTAGTGCCATTCCTGTTAGGCAATACCGTCTCATCTGCATTTTCAACGAAGCTCCCAGACCAACTCCAATCCAGGATCAGCTCCAGGAAAGGTGCAAGGCTGTGTCTGCACAAGGGGAGCCCTGGGTGGGGTCCAGGAATGCCCTGGTAGCAAAAGATGACATTGCATGAGCTCAGTTTTTGTGCCAATTGCAAAGCCACCCCTGCGGAGGTGACACAGGATGGGAACAGAGCACAGGAGATGCTGGCAGGGCTCATCTCTGCCAGGGTCTCTCCCAGGGTGGTGGTGTTGGTCCAAGCTGATGCTCCCTCATGTTCACGTAACCCATCAGTGACATGAATGTGGCCCATGGGGTGGCCCAACAGGGAAGGACCCTGGCAGCCCCATTTGCAGAGACATCTCCTGCACATCTGCCTCACTTCTGAGGAGAACGTGCTGCCCGTCTCTGCTGAAACAGCTCTGGAAGCCCTGAAACTGCCAGTTTCCCATCCCGGGCCTTGCGTGATGGTCTTAACAAATTATGGCATAAATATGCCAGGCAAGGGAAGGCAGCTTTCACAGAGGATTGGGAATGCGATAAAGCAAGGGATGATTTTTTCATTGAAATGGGAGATCTATTCATTTGAGCGGACAGTGCTGCAGAAACCAGCTGTTCAGAGGTGTTGGGAGGGAGGACAGGGGCACCGCAGACAAAAACTGAAGGGCTAATTGTGTAAAGCTGGCGAGGAGATGCCTGGGTCTGAGCCACCAGTGTGCTAATGGGGAGGTTGCTTAGCTACGGGCAGCGATGGCACCTCAGCCGCCCCAGGTAGGGGAGGGAAAGCCGAGTGTAAACAGCCAGGAGGAAGAAGGGTCATTAAAGTGTTCCCTAAAGATGCTTAACTAGCGGTGGTGGGAGGAAATAAATAAGGAGGAAAAGTTGGTCTGAGTGGCTGGGAGGAAGCACAGCTGTTAGGAGGATGCCTTGTTTGCTGCTTGAAGCCATCTCCTGTCACTGATTTTGACTGGAGACTTTCGCCTAGCACGGTTTCTCCGGCTCCCAAGCATCCCTGACTTTATCCTCTCTCTGCCACTTTCTTATTTAACTCCTTCTCCTTGAAGGCAAAGGCTGGGGAGCCCTGGCATGTGTGACTGCCAGTGGGGCCGAGCACAGCCCTGGCACGACCAGGAGAGATGTTCTTGCCATGGATGGGAGTACACACACATTTCCCCTTCACATATGCCTTGAGCTTCACAGAAAGAGCAGCCGGGTGGCTTTGTGACCTTTCCTGGGTCAGCGAACATTGCCCAAACCAACCCGAGCCTGAAGCCTGCGGTTCACAGTAATATGGAATTGTTTAACGAACGCCGAAGTCCTCGTCCCATCTGACACTCGGCAGCAGGCAGGGAGAAAATCACGGCAAGCGGCACTGACAGCACCAGCCCTAAACAACAGTTAGGAGGAGAATTATTTTAATGAATACATTTCCTTTCAATTGTATGCGAATAGCGAGATCCCATTAGAACGGGGAAGCAATTAGAGCTAATAAAGATGAACGCGCAGCGCTGGGTGCTTGCGGAATAACAAACAGCGAACAAAGGCTTCAGGAGAGAGCTGACTCTAATCCAAATAAATGAGTGGCGATGAAAGGGAAAGCGGCTCGGGTGTCCTGCCGTGAGACACGCTTCCTCGCTGCCGGCTCCTGCCTCTGCTGCACCTCGTCATGGTGGGGAAAGTCACGCTCGGGGCCGGACAGGGATGCTGCTGGTCGATGGGACGGTCCCTGCTGAGCTGTGCTGTGATGCTGGTCCAGCCCTGGATGCATTGGAGAGGTGATGGTCATCCCTGGGGAGCATCCTGCTGGATGGAGGCGGCAAGTGGCCACAAGAGGGTCCAGAGGATGTGGTGAGGCTGGAGAGAAGGGGATGGACTGGGAGAGTAGAGGGAATGCATCACCTCGTGCCATTTCCCATCCCGTCTTTGGTGGGCAATCACCACCAATAAACAAAATTAACAGCCCTGATCACAACTGGCACAGGACCAGCCCCAAATCATCAGTGCTATGGCAAGGTGGAGTGTGGAGGAAATAATAGTCTCTTCATAGTGGTGTATTTACACAGTAGGCTCACAGGAAAATTGGGTAAACCAATAATTACCCGAGGATATTATTTGCTTTGGCAGAGTTAATAATAATTAGTGTTCTTCCTTGTCCAGGCTCCTTACAGGAGAGACCTTTTATAATCCACAGAATACAAAGGACCCAAACTACCAAGAACAACTTCCACGTGTAGCTTGGGAAAAAGAAAAAAATGCTGAGTCTTTCTGTTGATAGACTCCAAGGGTGAAAATCATACGAAGACACTGGAGAGGCAGCTGAAAAATAATAATAGTGGTAATAATAATAATAACAACAGCAACAATAACAATAATAATGTTAAAAAATATTCTATAATTGAAAAAAAATCTTGTGTTGAGACTCCAATTTCCCCAGTCTATCTAGTGCAGTGTAGCCAGAGATAAATCTAGTCCTGACGCCTGACAGACCTCCAGGTCAGTGTGGGATGCTGGAACCTGCCCGGCAGCTCCTGGTTTGCTTTCTAGCTGCTGCTCTCAGGGGCAGCGCAGCACTTTCCCTTCCCAGAAAACAGCTATTTTCCATCATCTCCCACCGCATTCCCCATCCTGGCAATGTCTGCACATCTCTGTGAGCTCCCCAGTGCCTGTGCGGCAGCAGCTCTGCCCTGTGCAGTGCCTGGGGCTGCAGAGCCACGGCTGAGGCTGCAGCCGCTGCTCTCCCCCTGCACCCAGCCCAGTCCCCAGCACCAGGCAGGACACAGCCCTCCTGCTCTCCCCCAGGAACAGCCTTTTCTGGGTCAATTCCACTTGACGGTTTGTGTTAAAGGGGGTGAATTTGTTTTGAGATGTGCTGGAAGAGGATTCCCCCCTCCCAGCCCATGACCTGGCTTGCTGCTGCCTGAGGGAGAAGGGGTTGAGCTGGGTGACATGTACCCAAAATTGATGTGCATGATCAGCCATGTGAGCCCACCACCAGTGCTGGATGCTGGAAGGGATGACGAAGGAAGGCACCTGATTTCTGCACAGATATCCGGTCTCCATTCAGCTCAGCCTAGGAGAGCAATCACCTCACCTTCCTCTGGGTCCCCCACCTCAAAGCTGAGTTTAAATCTCAGCAGCTCTTCAGACATGCCTAAGACACAGCTTTACCTATCTCTCTTGCAGCTCCACCTCTCATCCCTGTTACTGAAATATCCTCCCAGCTTCTGCTTCACCACATTCAGCCCAGCCCTGCTCCCCTGCAGCCCCAGTGCCATTGCAGAGACTGTGTGTGCTGCTCTCGGTGCTCTCGGTGCTGCCCGTGCTCCCCTCTCCCCTGCCTGTGCTGCCCTCTCTCCCTGCCTGCAGCAGCCGCTTCCCCGGCACGTAGGATGTTGGCTGCCCCTCCCGCTACAGGCAACCTTCAAACGTTCAAAAATCACCAGTGAAATCCCCCCCTGCCCCAAGCTGGCCCATAAATCACAGCATTATAAAAATAAAACAGTTTTGTGCGTGCATGCACATTTCAGGTTGCCTTTTAAACCTGAACTTGTTTCTTGCACGTTGGCAGAAGAACAGAGGGGAGTTGGAGTCAAAAGGCAAGCTTGAAAAATAAACGCATACTTCTCTCTTGCTGCTTGTGAAGGGGTCTCAGAGGAAAGCAGAGAAAAACGGGGCAGGAAGGGGCCCCAGAGGGGTCAATGTGCCCATTCCCCAAAGCGAGAGCAAGCTCTTCCAGCAGGCATCAGGCCAGCTTGTGCCCAGAGACTGGGGTGATGGGGGTACCCACTTCATACCTGTGACCCCTTGTTTCCATTGCTCTCTTGATTTTCCCCTTTCTCCCTTCTCTTGCCCCTTTTCCCTGCCTCCTTGTGACCCCATGCTCATCCCCCTGCACCCGTCTCATGTTCCTGCGAGGGCTGTGTCACTGCCGTGGTGCCACGGGGACGTCCCCACTTGTGCCAAGCCCTGCACTGGCTGTGCCACATGCGCTCTATTCCTGCATGAGCCACCCAAGGAAGAGACTGAAAGTTGTGCTCTCTTAAGTCACAGTTTAACGTAATTAGACATCCTGGCTTGAGGGCAGTAATTACTTTTATAATCCTTAAACATATTTTTTAAAAAAATAATTGCCTCCCAATTCAATGCCTTTCAAAAATCTTTTTAAACAGCACTGTCTTCTTCAAACACAACTCAGCCAACAGTAATTACAATAAATTATTCCAAGTTCTAAAAAAATCATATAGAAATTAATCTGTGTGCGCAAACTGCTAACCATTCCTTGTTTACCCTTCATCCTCCTGCCAGACGGGTGCTTGCCGGCTCCCTGCAGCCCTGCCCCTCGCTCACACCCCAGCGCGCTGCCCAGCAAGGGCTCCTGCGCTCGGCACCCGCTGAAGCAGCTGCCTCTGCCCGTCCCCGGGAGATGGGCACAGAGCTCATCACATCGGTGTCAGGCTGGAGGCCAGAGCGACCAGCTGCAGCCAGGGCTTTGCAGTCTTGGCTGCATTTCAGAGCGTGGCCACAGGCAGGCATCGCTGAATTTACCAGCTTTTTAGGAAGAGCTTTGCTCTGACCTGCGAGGCAAAGGTGATACGAGCGCTGGCCAATGCATTTGATCCTCAGCTGGGATAAATAAGGCATAATTCTGCTCAAGTCAAAGGCGAGAGCGTGATTCACAGCAGCTGAGAATCTGGCCAAGAGTGTCAGCAGCACGACAATAGCGTAATGTTTTCATTATGCATTGTTTTTTTCCAAATACTTAAAAAATTATCTAGGAATTACTCACACATCCAGTAATAGTTACCAGTCTTGGGTGTTTTAGGCAAAGGTTTCTTGAGAGAGCGGCGGGATTGCAAAAGCTTTAGCCATCGCCTCTCCCGCTCCATGCGCTTCTCCTATCACTTCTGCTCTCCTCCTCCTCCTTGTACACAGTCCAGTAACCTCTTCCTGACAATCTCCAGATCCACAAAATTGCTCGCTTGGAATTTTGCAGTAAATAGAAAATTGCTTTGCTCCTTTCTCTCAGGACAGCACAGAAAATGAATCCAAATGAAAAAGCAAGTAGTGTTGTATCTGGTAGACATAAACAGCACAAGAAAGGCAATTCTGCTTTTCAGCCCTGCTGCAGAGCAAATGACCTTGGAAATAATAAAAAGCCTGGGGCCTGAGCACAATGCAGCGCGGCACGAGCCTTTATTTGGGGAAAGGCTGGAAAGCAAAACCTGGAGGGATGGATATGTTGATGTGCAAGTCCCTACCAGCTGAAATATCTGTGCTCGGGTCTGTGGCTCGCAGCAGAACAGAGAAGGAGCTAATTAGTCCTTTCAACGTGTGCCCACTGCTCCCAGGGCTCTTTGCCCAAACCATCTTACTCCCCTCCGTTGGCTGCTCGTATTGTGCTGTCCCCAGATGTGAAACACCTTCCCTGGTTGGGGTGGCAGGATGATGCCTTGCGGCCCTGGGCAGGCAGCCTTGGCACCCCAAATTCGGTCACCCCCATGAACATTTGCAAACGATGAAAACATGGTGAGGAGATTTGGGCTAATTTGTGGCTGGGGGAGGGAAGACAGGCTAAATTTATAACTAATAATTCTAATTACATGTCAAACCGCTGCACCAAAAAATGGCCAAATAGAAAGCATCTGTTGGGCCCCCAGCTCAGCTCCACGACAGCACATGGTAGCCAGCAGCATCACCCACATCCACCCATGGCAACCAGCAGCAACATCCCCATGGTGCCCGTCACTCCTCAGTGGAGGGGTCAGGAGAGGACTGAGGAGAAAGAATAAGAGGTTTTGTTTGAGCATGGTTTGTGTTGGGGGGAAAAGCTGCTTTTGCTGCTGGAACTGCCAAGGTACCACCCAGAGCACATCTCCCAGCACCCGGCATCGCTCCTGAACCGCGACCACGGCGCGGCTCCGTCTGTACCGGCTCCAGCAGGCGCTGCCAGCGCCGGCACCGCCACTCGCCAGCCCATTGTGTGCTGGAGCTGTGAAAACCGGCTGCGTTGGGTTGGGTGGTTTTTCCCCCTCCATTTCTTCTTAGAAATGCCAGAAGAAAAAGAAAAGAAAAGAAAAAGACTATATCTATTTAAAATAAAAAAGTCTGTGAGAGGCAGCCAGCAGAAAAGATGTGTTTAACCAACACATGCCGGCTGTGCTGGGTGCCGGCAACGCTGTGCCTGCCCACAGCAGGAGCCGGCCAGCGGGTCCTGGGGCAGCTTCACCCCCTGCAACTCCAAGAAAGGCCATTGTGTTCCTGAAATAATCCAAATATTCGCTCTGTTACCGCTGCTTTCTAAGGCCTGGCCGCTCCCAGGTGGAGCAGGGGGCCAGGTCTGCAGCCGACAAAGCCGAATTGAGGCCTCACTGCTGAGCAAAAGCAGCTTGTTGGCTGTGAATAAACCACGGGCTTGGGTTTCACTGGTGTTGGAAGGGGCAAGGCGGTGAGCCACGGGGTCCAGACAGCTGAGAATTGCCCCGGTGACCTGCTCGCGTATCTCCCGGAGTGGTGTCTCCCTGAACCTCAGAGCTTGTTAACTTAGTTGCATTTTTATTTCGTTTCAAACTATTCAATCTGAGCGTCAGAGGTACAGCTTGCCCTCGCAAAATGGAGTGAAATGTCGAGGGGGGAAGAAGGGAAAAGTAAACCCCACCTGTTTCCTGTTTTTATTTCCCCCACCCCCACCTTTCTTTATTTTTTTAGTGTTCCCTGGTTACTTGGGAGCTCCTGCAACTTGTCCAGAAATACCTCTGCTAGCTCAGTGGCGTTTCGGAGCCCAGGAATTTAAGGAGGGCTTAGAAATTCCTAACTCAGCTTTCAGCTGGTTAAATATGGGTGAAGGTGGCTGAACTGCCTTTTCAGTTCATGTTTCTGCTCTCCTGTGTGTCCCCCTTCCCTCTCCTGATCTTCCCCCCACCCCCCATGCCCAGAGGACATAGTACCCGGCTTGTCCTGTCCCACCCCATGTCTGTGAAGGTAACACAGACATTTGGTGCACATGTGTGATGGCATGATGGTGCGGTCAGAGCGCTCCCTCAGACAAGTCCTGCCAGCTGCTCCTGCAGACTTCTGCATCTCTGCCAGCAGGTTTGGGACGAATTTCCATGATGCTTTGCTGTAGGGGAGAAATCCCTGTTGCAGGACCGTTTTGAAGACATGAATTGGGAGATAGAGGCTCTGGCTGGGATGGTGCTTTACCACCCGTTGTGTGTTGGGAGCAGCGCTCATTTTGGGAGAGGATTTTCCTAAGCTCTGCATAACTCAGTAAGAAACAGCCTCCTTGAGAAAACAGTTAGGATGGAAAACCACCCCATGAAAGCACGTATCACCTTCCCTGCACAGCCAGCTATACCTCAGATGCCTGTAGGAGCTGGGTTAGCAACACGGCCAGGAAAATGTTTGTGAGATGCTGCCCCGCTACCTAGAAACCCGTATACATCTCCGATATGATCTGTACCGCTCGCCTTACAATAAACCAATATATTTTAACCACGACCCGAAATGTTGCAAAAGAACCTTTTGAGTAAGTCTCTTTGTTGCAATAGAGATACGTCAAGGCTGATTGTTATTGTACATGTCAGGGCTGTTGAAGTGCGGGATAAAGAAGGCCATTGTGCTCCCACGGAGGGGACAGCTCGGATGATTAATGACTTGCTCCCTCAATTCTCCGAAGAAGAGATGGAAGTCGGATAAGGCCTCCACTGGCGGTAGGGGCAGAGCACCAGAAGACATACCCGGAGCAAAAATCCAGGGGCAGGATCAGTGGGCAGCAGTCTGCCCGAGCGCCGGCAGCTTGCCGGCTCGATGCTGCCAAACACTGGGGCTTGTGTTTGCTCCGCTCACCTCCTTTGCTAATCCGGGCTTTTTTCTGCCTCAGAAAGTGGCTCTCAGGAAGGCGGATGATTGTCCATTAAGACAAATGGCAAAAAATCAGGGAAATTGCAAATTGATCTTTGCCGAACACACACGGTGACTTTGTTACCTATTTTTTTTGAGCCTCCACGCAAATACCTCCCGGTCTAATTCTAAGGCGTGCCAAAGTAAATTACATTTAGTTTGCCTTAAATAAACAATGACTCTTCCAGGAAAGGTTTGTCTCTTCTGGGTACTTGCATCATTTATCATTGCTCCACTGTTTTGAGTTGGCTGCCCTTTTAGGGTGAGATATCTCTTGGTTTTAGTGTGCGCACAACCATAGAGAGGACAAGGTCTTACCCCAAGAAAAATGTACTGAGAAGATGTCATTAAAGCTAATGAGAGTCCAGGCAGCTGCAGCTCATTAGAGATTGCCTGGGGCCAATTGTAACTGAGACCTTTAAATATACATCATAGTCAAATAAACAACATCATATTCGATCTGCAAAGTCTCTATCAGTTCCTGCCTAGTCCTTATCGCTCAGCCTTACATTTTGCTGAGAAAATGTTCCCTGTTCAGTAACAAACCCAGAAGCAAACGAGACCATCACACTTAGGAGTGATGTGCTGAGAACTCGGGGTGGGGGTGTCCCTTCTTCTGAAAGCCCCATTTGAAATAAATTGATTGTGAGAGTGGGAGACACTCAGGGCTCAAGCTCTACCCTGTCCACAGGACAACGTGGAAAACAGGTTGAAGAAGCTGTGAAGATTCTGAAGATGGGCACGTTTTAAGCAGTGAGTGAGCAATTAATTCTCTTTTCTGGTTCCCTTCTTTGACTTCAGGACATGACTTTGCCATAAAGGAAAACGAGAGGTTTCTGACATCACTTTACTTTTGTTGTCGTTATGAAGCATTTAAGCGAGGAATTACAGATTTACAAGTGCAGGGGTTTCCTCCTCAACCAGCACAGCCCCCAGCGGGGTTCCCAGCCTGCCCTCCCCGCAGGCGGGACCCCCCCGGGCCGTGGGCCGGCTGTGGGCTTCCTCCTGTCTGCACCCCACGTGTGATTATTAAGTTCTTATCGCAATAAGGAGTCACTGACACTGGGCTGCTTTCCAGGGAATGCTACTCCCTTAATAGGCCATTATATCTCGGTAATAAGGGCTAAACTCTTCTGGGGGCATTTAGTAATAAATTAAGTAAAATAACACCACCGATCCCGCCTTGCTCCCAGCCCTCGCTACGGGGGGTGATGCTGTCCATGGATCCCCTCCTCTGCTGGCTCCTTGGGGCTGGTGCAGGGGGTGCAAAACACTGCCGGGATGGTGCAATGTCCCGTTCCGCTGTCGGGGACGTGTCTGGGTGCCCATAAATAGTGCAGATAATCATAAAATAAACTGGGAACAGGCCGTTCATTGACTCCTAGCCCAAGAGCTGGCTCCCAGCTGAAGTATTTGTACCCTCACATGACAAAGGGCATCTCTCTTCATACAGGGGGCTGGGAACGGGGTGCCCTTACCATGGGTATCTGTCTGCCTTAGGGCACAGTGTCACAAGCAGGCTGATTCCTGTGGAGGGCCCATGAAGGCAGCTCAGACCCCCACCTTGGCAGAAAATGCTGCTTTTGGACAGCTGAATCCCATCCTCTGTGGCTATACCGTGGGGTAGGTGCTGGCCTGGGTATGTTGGACCCAGAGACCCGGGTGTTTTCTGGCTGTTGGCCAGAAAGGCTGCTGAAGCTGAGCATCATGGACCATGTCACCTCTGGGTGCTGAACTCTTGCAGCACCCCAGATGGGGTGACCACATCCACCCTGCTGACCAGGAAGGTTCCCTGCCCTACACTCCAAACCATGTTTAGCACAGCTACCCAGTCCAGGCCAAAGCCGCGCTTACAGTTTCCTACTCCCGGCACCATTTTACCCATTACTGTGAGGGGGGCTATGTTGTTGCATAGTGTCCTGAGGCCGCCACAGCCTCCTTATTAGTGGAAATTAAACCATGGGCCCATCTCTGCCCTGCCTAGACAGCTCTGAAGCTTGGGATGGGACAGCCTCCCACCATGAGAGCTTGCAAGGTAGTCTCATAACACAGAGGCTTGTGAGGTGGCCTTCTATCACAGGAGCTTGCAAGGTGGACAGTGAGCTCTTGCTTTCTTCCTCTTGACAATGGGGAAACACAAAGTGGATTAGGTCACTGAGCAAGCAATGAACACGGGTGGCGGCCCAAGGAAGTAACATCTCCTGCACCAGCAGCTACCAGCGAAGGAGCATCATGCAGGTGGAGCTGGGGCAGAGCAGTTGCATCCTGTCCAGAAATGCAGTTCCTTACTTGTTATTCCCACTGGTTCTGGTTTGCTCTGTGGTGGGATCCCCGGTGCTATGACCCCATAGGGACCTTGATGAGATGGAGACCCTGTTGCATTCAGCCTCAGGTGCTGAGACGGGCTTTGGCAAAGCTGGGGAAAATGGAGGAGGTCCTGCCTGGGAGATGGGGCAGGACCCCTGCCTGATGTCCTGGAGCCAACAGAGCCACCAGCACACTCAGAGCTGTGCAAAACAAGATGGGCACATGTCTGTCCCCCAGGAGGGGGGACACTGAGAACTCTCCCGCTCAGACGGTGTCTCCAGCCCTCATGAGGCAGAGGCACAGCTGTGCTGGCCTGGGAAAGCCCTGCAGACACCCAGCATGTTGGAGACGTAAATTGTGGCACTTCGACTTCACTTGACTTTAAAGCCAATCTGGTGAAAGCCGTGCAAACTCTTCCGCAGAGACCTCCCCCACCCCCCAAACCAGCGCCAGGTATATTGATTTAATTTGCACCTGTGCATTTCTTGGCACAGCCCGACCTGCAGCAAGCCAGGAGTAAATTCACTGAGGAGACTTCTGGCACAAAGCTGCCCCAGCTTAACTAAGCCAGCGTGAAACAACAACAGTTCAACAGGTTCAGCCTTGCGTGCAGCCCAAGGTCGGTCTGTAGCTGCAACCCTGCCCCGAGACGGCAGAAGAGAGCAAGAGCTCCTGGAGCCATCCCGCTGCTGACCTCTGCTCAGGCAATGGGGACCCATGGGCAGGATGCTGATGCTTGTACTTGAGGTTTCATGCTCGGTTCCTTTCTAATCCCAATTTTCAGTTGCTCATAATTTATGTCATTTGGGCTGCAATTTTCCAGACGTGAACTCTCTACAAAGGTGGCTCTTTCCTTTTCCTTTTTTTTTTAGCCAAATGAAAGCATTCAGCCAAATGGTCTGGCTGTGTCCATTTGCTTTCTTCTTTCTTTCTTTTTTTTTTTTTTAGTGAGCATGCCACGAACACAGACTTTTCCCATTACATATTAAAAATATAGTTGTGGAGTCACCTTTTCTGCTGCAGTGTCATCAGGGAAATGGCCTCTGGCCGACCGCCGGGGAGCCGCTGTGCAATGGGCGATGCTGCCGCCCAACCGAGCTCAGTTTTCCCCAACTCACCCAAACTGTGACCCTCCCCAGACCCCTTTGGGTGCCTCAGGAAACCTGAATTATGACCCTTTGAGAAAGGCACCATCCTCCTGGTAGCAAAGGGGTTAAAGTTGAGTGGGGTTGGTCTGTTGGGGGGCCATGGCTGTGCAGAGTGGGGTGGAAACAGCTTCCCCCTCTCTGCCACTGCTTGCCATGATGTCACCTCCCAGCTCTCTCTGCAGACACATTAAACAAGCCCGTGTGCTGATGGGGGTGGCAGGACCAGGAATGCAGGTGGCAGCACCTGGCTGGGGGTGCCCATGGCTGGGGCTGGTCCAGGACCCCAAACTGCGGTGCAGCCCCCACTGGGGCCATGTGCTACCTCCTGGCCACCAAAACACCACGGAGCAGCTGGCAGGCGAGGCGAGTCACAGAATCATAGAATCATTTTTGTTGGAAGAGACCTTCAAGATCATCCAGTCCAACCATTAACCTAGCTCTGCAACCCAGCATTTGGTATGATCACCGTCTCACTTCTGACACCTGATAGGAATCTGAAGCCAGCAAAACTCCCCGTTGCATTTTCCAGACATGAACGGGTCATTCAGCAGCACAGGGGTCACTCATGCCAAGGCTTGGGTGGAGAAAACATTATTTTTTGGTGATTTTGTTGTTGTTGTTGTGGCAAGGATGACCACAGAGCATCCCAGCGGTGCCTCCTGCATCCCCATCCCAACCTGCCAGGGGATGCAGGTCCAGCCTGCACCCTCATGCCAAAAACATCCCTTCCTGCAGCTCTTCTCCTCTGCAGAGAAGAAGCGTACACAAAGGAGGCTCCTATTTTTCTCCAATTAATGTAATTAAGAGAATTAAACTTTTGGAGAGAGTGAGTTTTTCATTTTCTTTTTATTTGATTAGGGAAATTCCCTCTGTGCGCTTTGTGCAAATGAAACCCAGGCTCCTTTCCGTTGTTTGGCGGCCCCGGGAGGATGCGTTACCTTTCAATCTCGCACGCTAATGTGTTTAGAGTTAAAATCCTCCCGCCCCGGGCGGCCAAAGGAAGGATCCCAGAGCCTTGATTAAAGCATGGCTTCCCGAGCAAGGACGTGCACGTGCTGTGCCCTGAGCCCAGGCTCCACGCAGCTACCAGGAGATGCCGGTGCATCCCGGGGCTCCCAATTTTCTTGCATTTAGTCCAGGATGGTGCAAGAAAAGCCGGGGAGAAGGAAAAGCAGGGAGGCCCTGGGGCTGGGCAGCTGCAGATCTGTGCTGGCCAGCCTGCCCACAGTGACTCCACCAACAGGGAGGTTTCCACCAGGTGGTTTACTGCATGATACTGAAAAGTAATTATTTTCATCAGCCTGCACATTAAAACCTTTTCTCCACAAGACTGGGTTTAGCTATCAAGGTTACTGAAAAATAAAACACAAGAAGTCTTTGTACAATCCTACAGCGAGGCCTCAGGAACTTATACTGTCCCACAAGCACTCCAAAATTACAAGCCAGGTCCCCAAAATGAGATAGGCTTAAAAATCAATAAGAATAAAAAAAAATACATTATAGCTTTTAATTTTTCTTCTGCTTTCTGAGCTTTTTGGGCACACAGGGGACGTGTTACACATTAATGAAAGCTGCAATTCTCATACAAACACAATTTCAGGTGGTCATAACTTTGAAAACCACAGGAGACGTTACTGGGTCCACAGTGGGTACAGACCTGGACAGAGAAGAACAATTCAAAAATTGGGGCAAAATGGCTTTGGGGTTTCTCATAGTTTCTTGCTGCAGGAAGGATGTCTAGAGAGAGCCAAACCATCTCTTTTTTTCCTTCTTTTCCCCCAGCAAAAATCTGCTGACCCGCAGTCTGGCTTTCCGGTTCCTCCCGATTAGCGTAATGAATCAGAGATAGAGCTCCAGGAGCAGCGTCTGGGATGGGAGGAAACCACAGGATGGATTGGGAAGCGGCACAGGGCCAGCATGGCTGTGCCGGCACGAGTACAGGTGGCCCGAGAGAGGGCTGGAGGTGAGGTTTGGATTTCCCAGTGTTTGTCACCTCTCCAGTAAAAACTGTAAAGATCCGCTGTGGAAGATGGACGGGGTTATCTGGATTTAGCAGAAGGCGTCAGGTCTCTTTTCCCCTCCAACCGAGGGGTGGGAATGGCTCCCTGCGGTCCGGAGGCTGAATTTGAAGCTTTAAAGCCCGTCAGGTTTCTAGGCTCGCATAGAGCGCTTCTGATTATATAATTTTTTTGATTAGGTGAAATATTTTTCTCTGTTAATCCCTAATTCCTCCGGCTTTCCCAAGGGTCACACAGAGAAGCTGGGGGGGCGAGAAGGGAAGGGTCAGGCGATGCCACATTGAAGCAACGGCACGTGATAGGATTTATGGATTCTCTTCCAGGTCCCCTCTTGGCCCTCACTGTTTAAATAACTATTAAGGCAGTGACTTGCTGGTGATAGTCCCACTGCTGCCCTGGGCATGGCATTTTGGAGCAGCAAAGCATCTGCAGCCCGTGCACAGGGACCAGCTGCCCATTGTGGCAGCGCTGGCAAACCTCCGCTTTTGGGAGATAACAAGCATTTTTTAGCTATAGCAGTGAAACAATAAAACAGCACAAACTGCCGGTTGCAGGCTTCTGCCATCGCTGCTCAGAGCATCTGTGGAAGGGAAAACTTCCCAGCGTAACATCCACAGCCTCTTAAGTAAATAGTCTTTAATGTCACACTGAAGGGTTGTAGTCTTAATGTGTAAAATCTGTTTAGCTTTTTTAATTCTTGGATCATGCTGCAGAAAGTCCTCCAGAACTTGCCTGTTGGCTTTTTCCCCCCAGCCTTTGTTCCTGGAGGAGCCACAGTGAGGAACCCCCTCCTGCAGCGCCAGCCGTAACCCCAGGCAAGTGGATCAGTGGGAGATGCCCTTAAGACAGCATCAGTGCTGTGGGCATGACAGCAACAGTGCAGAGACAGTGGGTACCACAGCGATCAGCTGAACGCTGTCTAAAGCAAACATTTTACTTTCAAGGAAAAAAAAGGGGGGAGTGGAGAGCTGTTTCGTAACAAATGCTGGAGCACTACCCATGGCTGGAACTTTCTGCTAAATCAGGTTGGAACAAATCACACCTGCTCACTGCAAACCTGCTGGGATGCTATAAGGCTCCTCAGCCCCTCACAGGTGTGTCCCTCCCCACCAAGCCACAGCTGAGCCTTTTTAAAGACCGATGAGAGGTGGGATGGGTTTTCCTGGGGGCTCTGTGTGCAAGCAGCTTTGTGCAGAGTGAGTTATTTGAGAGTTTCATCCTTTTCTTGTGGGTGTAGCCCTCAAGGCATGCTTGTGCTGCTCTGTGGCTGTTCAACTGGTGGCATGAAGGCAAGTGTGAGCTGGAGCTGGTAGCCACTCGGCTCCCGACAGGGCTGTGGGTGCTTGGGTGCCCTGACTGGGGCTGCTGGGTGCTGTATAAATACCCTGTTTCCCTGAAAATAAGGCAGGGTCTTATTTTAACTTTTGCTCCAAAACTTACCACTTTTTTACATGTATAGCTGCCTGGACAATTTTTAAATTGACTTTTTTTATGAACTGTAACCAGGACTTATTTTTGGAGTAGGCCTTATGTTTCAAGCATCCTAAAAAATCATGCTAGGGCTTATTTTTGGGGAAACAGGGTATGTAATAAAAAGAAAGAACAACTTTTCCTCAGAGGTGTCCCTGCCCCAAATTCGAGAGGCTGAAGTGCTGTCAGCAAACGACAGACTGTTGCTGGAGGAGGCACAAACAAGTGTGCAGGGGGGAGCACTGGGAGGAGGGGGTCATGGCTCTGTGCCCACAAGTTTGTCTAGACCAGGGGTGCTGTGGCTGAACCTGCATCCTGCTCAGGAGAGGCCAGCACTGCATAGGGATGTATGAGGGGGAGCAGCACCCCCGGGTGAGCTACTCGGGGAGGGGGCTGCAGCCAGACTGATGGAGCCAGGCAGGAGAGAAGCAGCAGGGTAGATATCCAGCCTCACCTGTGGGGTTGAAGCGGGATAGAAAGGGTTTAACCCACCGCAGTGAAAAAGTGTGTGCGGAAAGGTGGCTGCAGCTTGCAGTGAACATGGTAGGTCTGAGCAAAGGCACTTGGCAGCAGGGTTTTTGGAGAGAGGTGAGGAGGAAGCAGGTGTGACGAGGCCAGCTGAGGCTCTGGCAGCTTTGGTGTGTGAAAGGGCCAGGTTCAGGACAAGGCTGTAGTGCAGTTGGGGTGGGATGTGTAAGGATGTGTGTGGGGCCAAAGCTCAGACCCTCAACAGGTGTTTTTGAGGAGGTGTAGGAGTGATGAGTGGAGGTGGGTAGAGGTTTGCCAGCTGGGAGGCTCAGTGATGAGCATTCCAGGGTGGAAAAGCAACAGCCCTGTAGGTCCTTTATAATTCTACTTGGAGAAACATGATGGTTTTGGTGTTTTTAGAGAACAATAAGCCTGGCATTTACAAGCCAAAATGCAAGACATTAGCAGTGCTCTGATCTCTGTGCTCACCTTGCAGCTGAGGGACCTCCCCCGTGGGCAGCAGCACTCAGGCTCCATGTGGGCAGAGCAGCTTCACCTCCTGCAGAGCTGAGCCAGACAGCAAGTGACAGGATGGCCCTGGATATGGGCTCCAATTCCACGTGCAAGCGTCAGTCTGGAGACAAGCAGCATTTGCCACCCCCCAGCTCACCTTAAGGTAAGACCCCCAGGCAGTGTTAATGGTCCCAAAGCTGAGAGTTGTCTTGGTGGTTGGATGGAAGTGTAGAGGGGAAGGGGATGGGTCCTGGGAGCTAAACATCCCCATGTTAGAGGACAGTAGCTGTTACAAAGAGAGCTCTGTGTGCTGGGAGGCAGGACAGAGCCTACAGACAAACCAGAGGAGGATTAGGCTGAGATCATGTAAACTCTGCAAAGGTGAGAGGTGCTGGACCAAGGCATGAAGCACATGCCGGCAGGCAGCCAACAACAGCTCTGGACATCTGTACACAAACACAAGGGGCTTCAAAGGAGAAGGCAATGAAGCAGCACGCGGGTGGAGGCGGGATGCAGATGTGCAGCAGTGTTGCTACATGTTGTTGGAAGGGGACAGCGACAGGATGCAGGAGCACGTGGCTGCGAGTGCACACAAAGCCCCAGCGCCACCGTACCCAGCCTGAGCATGTTTGTGTGGTTGCATCTGTGGTTTGGCTGTGGCTCAGGATGTGTGATAACCTTCCTCACTCTGGTATGGAGGAGAGGCTCATGAGTCACCACTGTCTCTCCTGAAACGTGGCATATTGGCCCTATGCTTTGCAGCTACCACAAAAATGAGAGCACTTGAGTGCACACAGGTCTGGAATCCCCTCTGTGGATATGGGTCCAGCCAAGCCAGCAATGCACCTGTCTGTCCCACCATCATCCTTCCAGCAGCTGGCAGAGTCCAGGCAGCACCACATTCTTGCTCAAACAAAACCTTTCTGTGCAATGTGTTGCTGGGCCAAGGGTGGCCAGAGGGGGCACAGCAAAGCTGGCATCCTTGGTGCCTGCCCGCAGTGTCAGCATCCCTGGGGCCCCTGTGAGTCAGCACTCGGTCCCCTCTGCCTGGAGCCCTGCCAGCCGCTGAGCAATGATTTCCAGTGCATGTGGTCAGGTTGTGTGTCAGGAGGATTAATGACAGAGACTTCTTGGGGCTTTAAGAGATCTGGGTCTAATTTAAAACCAAAACAAAACAGACATTTAGGAGCAGGGGAGTTGCTGTCCTGAGGCAAGCCTGGGATGCAGCTCGTCGCGTATCCTGTCTTGCAGTAACATGTGCCAGGACCTTCAGAGAAGGTACAAGCAAACACCTGGTACACAGGAAAAACCCAGCCTCCCAGGGGTGCTTTCTTCTTTGTCTTTTGCTATTAGTCATTAGCTTATGCTCCGAAGCACACGGCCTTATCTCCCCTCCAGGCATCTTCCTTTTATCTACCTTGACTCATGGAGCTACAGAAACTTTTATTAGCCGCATAAATGTCAGATCTTCTTTAAAATCTTACAAAACTCTCTGCCTCGTATCTTACAGCAGTGAGTTCCACACATTAATCATGTGTTGGTGTAAAATATGAGTTTCTTATCGGCTTTTAGTTTTCTGTCTTTAGATTTAGCCTTCTGTCCTGGTACAGCTTTCTCTGTAGCATCCATGAGTGTCCATCCCTGATGCAGACTGAGCTGGATGCCAAGACAAGCTTCAGTTTTGCCTGACTTTTTCCAGTAATGGGCTTAAAGCCGGTGACTGGAGCAGCTTGACAGCAAACCTCTTTTTGCAAGAAGTCTTCAGCAATTTTCTCTCTGAAAAGAGGGGCTGGCGGTGGAGCAGTTCTGCGTGCCAGAGGGGTGGGAAGTTCAGGCTGAAGATGTCTCCCAAGGCAGAGGCTTGGGGTTGTGCCAGGTTGTGGGAGGTGGAGGTTTGGGAAAGGGCTGTAGGGCTTAGCCAAGGACCAAAGGAAATGTGGAACAGGGGAACGTTTGTCTTGATTTAATTTGACACTTAAACTGGAAGGGGGTGATTTGTAGCTGTGCACATTTAAAAAACTCCTTGAGATAGGGAAGTGGAGGCAATAGCAGGTTTGGATGCCAGATCAGATAAGACCCTGTGGGTAATGCCTCTACCTTACTCATTTTTATTCAGCTTTATCTCCAGGCTTCTAAAAAACCAAATGGCTTGAAATCTTCCGCTCTTGACTCTATTTCCACTACCTGCTTTGCGCCGAGGCACCTGAACCCCATGAGATGTGTGGTGCTGCATTGACTTTAGTCTGGCACGGTGCTCCCTGGCCTGGCCATCACATGTCCAACAGCAGTTTGGTGGCCTGGCTGCTGCTGAACACCGAGCTGGTCACCGTCATGTCTTGAGCAGCTTGGGCTGCCACTGGGAAGGAGGTGAGACTTGATGGGGCGGTGTCCAAGAGCTGCTGGAAGAGGGTCCCAGAGACCCCAGTGTGTGCAAAATCCTGGTTGCTGTGCGTTTGATGGTCTGTATGGATATTGATATAGGGACTACTCCTTGCAGAAGGCAATGAGAGGAGGGGAATACAGTGTCGGAGGGGCGTTGAAGGTTTTCCTCACCAGGCCCCATTGCTTGTGCAGCAGAAGAACACAGCGGCTGCCCTGAGGCTCGCTGACCTCCAGGGCAGCCAAGCACGGGAGCATTGCAGGGAAGGAGGGAGGCAGGCAGGCACAGCCTGGGCATGTGCAGGCATCCCTGAGGAATGTGCCCATGGGGCACATCGCGGGGTGTTGGTGCGAGCTGAGCCCCATGTGGAGCTGCTCCAGCAACTGGCTCCCAAGATGGGCCCTTGGCAGGTACTGGAGCGGCTGGTGGAGCACATGGAGGCTCGGGAAAGCGCTGGCCAGGATGAATGTGTATTGGCACCAACCCTAATCCTTTCCTGCCAATACGTTGATTGGAATTGAGTTTCCAATATGAACAGTTGTGGGACTCTGTCCATAAGCCGGCAGGGAGAGCTATAGATCTTTATCACGTGTTTCACAGCTATTTCTTTCATTTAATAAGAAACAAACAGGAGTGACCGCTGAAAGCACTCCAGCAGCCGAGCTCCCCTGGCAGCATTGGGCAAGGGGAGGTGGGCACAGATGTGGCTGTGGGTTGGAGACTGGGGGGATGCCCTGTCCCCTCCCCAGCTGCCTGGGGGGAGCAGCAGCTGCCAGAGCTGCACAGCTGCACAGCACCCAGACAGGACCAGCTCAGCCCCAGCGTTTGCTGGAGGTTTCTCAGCCCCTCTGCAATGGAGGTGGGATTCCCAATGGGCTTTGCAGATGCAATCATCTTCTTGCATCCAAACGGAGGTTCTTCCTCCCTGCAGCCTCAGACGGTTGTCTATTGCTCAGCACAGATAAGTCCCTTCCTCCTTCCAGCATCTCACCACCTGAGGTTACCCACCTCCCCACATCTGTTCCCAGGGGCTGCACACCCCAGCCAGGCAGTCCCCTCCAGGTACCCCAGTGCCACACAGACCTCTGGCAGGTCTCACTGTCCTTGCCAACGCTCTTGCTTTTACTTCCCACCTCCATTATACAGTGGCACCCAAAACCGGGCATGTTCACAGGTGAGATGCTCTTATTATATCTCCCAACAATGCTTCTTTTTATTTCCTTTTTTTTTCCTGCAGTACAATGCTCCTGCCTCACGTTCAGTGTACGATCCATTACATCCTCCACCTCTTTTCTGCAGAGTGGCTACCTTGCCCTCTTCTCTCTGTGTTTGTTTAGACTTCTACACACCCATCCCATATTTACTCAGTTGAACCTTGCACTCATCTTGGTGAACACCCTCCTGTTTTTCCTGGCTCTGTCTCTGATTTATCAAGATTGCTTTGAGCAGTAATCCTGCCTTGTCTGAGCCTTCCCTGAGCAGTCCTGGCTCTGACAGGAGGCACGAGCAGATGACAAGAGGTGATTTTTGGCTGTTTAGAGCCATGCACAGGTTAATGACGTAGACAGTTCCTCTTCCTCTGAGCCTCTCCACCATCATCTCTTTAACAAGGCTGGTCCACGTGGGAGAAATACCCAGGGAATGCTCTTGCAAGAGGATTTAAAAAAAAAAAAAAAAAAAAAAAAAAAAAGATAGGCAGCGTGCCCAGGGAAAAGAAAACATCCTTGAGACTCTGGGAAAGGGGCACAGCACGACTCTGCCCTGGAAGAGCCTCCCCTCCGCCCCTGTTGTTATTGCTGCTCCGTCTTTTGACCTGAGCAGTTTGCAAATATTTTCAGTCCTGCAGGTTGTTTCCATTAGGAGGAAAAATCAATGAGGCAGCCAAGAGTCTGTGGCAGAGCCTGCTCTCTTCTAAAAATGGACCGAGCGCCGCTTTCCTGAGCACAGCAGGGGGGGTTTGCCTCTTCCCGGCCCTGACCCCATCGCTTCCCAAAAGCCGCCTCTCCGCAGTGATGCTCCGGGTCCCCCCGCCTGCCTGAGTGCTGCTCCAGCTTCTCCTCCGGCACCCACTGCCCAGCCCCGGTACTTGTCCTGGGCTGGGGCTCAGCAATTCCCGCTAATGGGAAAACATTCCTATTATTTCATCAAGTTGCTTAATAATTTGCCAGAAATGCCTATTGATTTCTTGCACGCTTCTGTGGAGACAGAGGTAAATAAGAGTCATTCATCATTGCATTATGTATCAGTAATTAAAAATTACTAGGTAACTTCAACCAAAAATTGAATAATTTGAAGTAAAATTAAATAATTCTAGGTAATCAGTACTAAATGAGACCATTATTTTACTTATCAGTGACTAAAAATTACCAGGCATTTTTCCTCATTTGGATGCTCTTCCTCCCCCTCCATGTCAGTAGAGCCTTTCTAATTTGTTTTAATTGTTAATTTTAATGAGTAGTGTTTTTCTGATAACATTTTAGTGTGCTTTTTGTTGTGGTTTTTTAGAGATGGCTTTTATTGCATTGCGCAAAGCCTGAAGCACCTCAATGTGGGAGCAATTTGGAAGCTAAATTATTATTATTTATTTAAATCAAACCCTCCAGCCTCTTTAACCGTTTGGCTGATTCTGTAATTGCTGTGGCAGCGTGATGGAAACACTCAGCACTTGCTTCCCTGTTCTATGGGGCTGGCGAGGAAGCGTCTGGGTGTTGTTCTCAGCTCCGTGACCTCCTGCACAGCATGTCCCCAGCCACTGGTTCCTGGGAAGGTTTTAGATCCAGAGCTGTTCTTTTACGCCAGGTTTGCGCAGCATCTCCTGTCAGTGTCCCCTAGCCATGGGGTGATCCTGACTCGGAGGCATCTGGAGGTGACTGCAAGTAGCAGCCTCCTGCTGTGAGGTCTCATCTCATCCAAGGGAGAACCAAGATCTGGGGACAGGCAGTGAGAATCTCAATTTCAGCCTGATTTTTGTCTAGTGGTGGAAGCAGGGTGTGATGAGGCTGGTGGTGGGTTGGTTTTAGAAAGGCAGGTGACTCTTGGATGCGAAGCCACTGAAGTCCTTAGGTCAAGGACATCTGACGTGCTCTTTGAAGCCCTCCTGCTGTCCGATTCCTTGCCTTACGTAGCAGGGCTCCATGGGTGCACTGTCCACCTGGACCCCTCAAGATGTTCCATAGCCCTGAGAGACAGCCAGGACCTGTGTCTGGTCAAAAAGCCCCAAATAGCTCCAGGTGAGCTGTTGCCCCAAGGTGCTCTGACCTTTGTCTACACTCATCCTCCTCCAGCTGCTTGCCAAAGGACTCCCAGTCCCTGTGCTCACAGACTGGCAGGGGAGAGCAGGGACTGGCCCAGTGCTGCTGTGTTCCTCTTGCCCTCAAATCTTGAGGAGAAATTAGGGCTGACTTGCCTGGTCCCCTTGAGCCTCTCTCCCAGGCAGGGGGGTGCCTAGACCTCTGTGTCACCTCTGGTCTGCCCAGCGAGGGTTTGTCACCTCCCTGCTCCGTGGCACGAGGTGTTTGTGCATTCAGCCACGAATGACGCTGGCTGGCTTTGCTGCTGCTGGGTTGCGTTACAGTCTCCTGTCTATGGCAATTTGCTCCACACCATCGCCCCAGGGGCACAGCAGGATCTGGTATTTGCCAGGTCGCTCCCTTCCAGCTGCACAGATGATTTTCACCCCGAGGGCCAAAGCTCAGGGAATCCCTGTAGGTGTCTCATTCATGTGCTCCTGTCCTGGAGGTGCTGATGGGGCTGGGGTCTGGCTATGAAGGATGTAGGGGCAGGATGGAGAGCCCCTGGGTTTTACTGTGTTGGGGCAAAGGGATCTGGCTCAGGGTTCCTGAGGCTGTGCAGGCATCCTGCCCTGGGCTGCTCTGTGCCTTAATGGTTCATAAAGGGAAAAAAATGCCATCTTCTCGAGTAAGTTTGTACAATATCCTTGTAATGCCCATTTGCCAGGCACCAGCCCTCAGCCTGTGACAGCCCCTGCTTTGAGCTGAGCAAACAAGGAAGCAAATTGTTTGGGAACTTTTGCTTTTTCTCTTCTTTAACAGGACTCTCTTGTCTTCCCTGAAATTCTAGCAAATAACTGGTTGTAAAGCTTTGTCTGTTGCTGATGTCAGGCCTGCCTCTGCTCTGGGTGCCGTGGTTCTTCCCTGGGCTCAGGGCAGGGAGCAGGCTGAGGATGGAGTGAGGATGGCAGCCTGGGAAGTGGAGAAACCATCAGGATTTCTTTAGGCAGCTGAAAGAGGAGTAAGGGTGGACTTATTCCTGAAAGCTCTGCTCCTCAACTGTGTGTGTGAGAACTCCCATCTTCCAAAATCCAAGCAATCCACTGCACTCTCCACACTGGGCTGGGGTTGGTGGGGAGATACCTGGCAAAACGTGCTGCTGAGCTGCTTGAGGGGCACCCGGGGGCCCCCAAAGTCTCCTGCCCACTTGCCCAACCCCGGCCCCCCATCCCTGGCTTCGTGGCCAGCCCCTGCCCTCTGCTGATGAGACCTGGAAGTGCCCAATTCAGACCAAGCAGCCACAAATCTGCGGGGTGCTCGGCAGAGCTGGGTACCAGGGGTTCTGGACATGGCTTTTTGCTGGGGTCTGCCTGGAGATTCTGGTCCTCACCTCATACCTCTCACACCCAGGAACAGTCTTGTGGTACTTGGCATTAATTTCGTTCCATTTAGAGCTAGTAAAAACTACTCCCTGCAAGCAGTTTATTCAAGAAATGTATTATAGCTGGCACTTTCTGTTACCCAGTTGTCCAGGAAGAGATCACAATTTTTAATGATTTTTTTTTTTTCCATTCAGTGAATGCTCTTTGTGACCGTATTTGAGTTTGGGGTTGTTCATGAATGATACTATAGTAAAACAGAAAATATCCGGTGGCCTATCTGAGCTGCTGAGTTTGCTATTCATGCTGTGAGGCTCGGTACCTTATCGCACCACATATTGTTTCTCTCCCCTGAATAGGAGCCCTCATCTCCCTCAACTACCTCTACTCCTACCCAGAACAAAATTAATTTCATCCTGCAACAAATCTGGCTGCTTGATTAAATGAATCAGTTGTCGGCCCTGCACAATCTCTCGGTGAGCAAAATTTCATTTCTGGTTGAACACCCACCCAGCCAGCCACAGATACAAAGCGGGTGGTACCCGAAGGAGCTCAGAGCCCTTTTTACACTGCTCACCTGCCTCTAGTCCCTGTGCTCCCACTTAAAATGCACTGGAAGGCATCTTCAGGAGGTGTGCAAGTACCCTGGGCACACATAGCTCCTCTTTGAGCTTTCCCCATCCTGGTGACTGGTCAAGCTGCACAGATTGAGGTCTCTCAGTTTTTCCTTAGGAGTCAATCCCTCAAGTCCTTTAATCTGTTATACAGAACTTCTTTTCCCCCTTCCACATTAATTTCTCTGCAGTTTGGTGTGTTCTGAAGGCCCTGGTGTGTCACAGAACCCAGGGCTGGATCCTGCTGGCATCGCATCCCCATCTCCACCTAGTTCTAACCCTCAGTTACCCGCAGCCCAGGATGATGCTGGATGCTCCTGCCGTCATCCCACACGCTCCCTCTGTCTTGTTTCCTGGGCTTGCAAACGGCCCCGAGCCCTTTTTGTTCTGTCTCATCATGACAAACATAGAGAAATACTCACAGCCGTGCGCCTGGAGAGGGGTTTGCCAAAACCATCCTATTCTGGAGTGTTTTTATAGTAACTACGTGATGAGGAAAAGATGGTGAGGGCTCACCATTCTAATTAGGATCGTTTCTGTCTTGCAAGAGGGATTGGCGGGTAGTATTTATGGATACGAGTAGGTTCAGAAAAATTCCTAGCACCATCTGTTTGAGAGAGAACAGGAAGAATTTCAATATGCTTTAGACCTTGAAGAGTAATGTTTGTATAACAGGCTCATAAAATCAATTTCTAATAGTTACAGGTACCCCCTCAGGAATTTAAATAGTCTGTTAACAAAGTTATTCCATCTGCCAAGCAAATACATTAAATATGCATGTACCATACTGTATATAAGATTGCATGTGCCTTTCTACTTCATGTCATGCCCTCGGGTCCTGTGTGCTGGTTTTGCTCCTGGGTTACACTTGATCTTTTCTGGTGGCACTGTGCTGTATATTCCTGATTCAATGTGAGCTCACCTGCCTTTGGCCTGCTGGGTAAGCCACCTTTAAGGCCACCTTGTCCCCTGGGAGCGGAGCATGGGGGTTGCTCTGCCCTGGTCTACTTCCCCTCTTTGTCTCCGCTGCCAGGTGGGAGAGCAGCTGTGGGTATCAGAAGGGCTGCAGGTGGCAGGAGGGTCTGCATGCACAAGTGGGGAGCATGCAAGGGGCAGGATCGGTCCATTCACGCCCTCTTTGCAGACTTCTTAAGCTGCTGTTGCAGCCCGGCCGATGGGCCAGCCGGGCTTTGCTCTGCTCCCAGCCTCCTTGCTCCTCTGCGGTGCCTCACTTTTCCATCGCTGCTTTGCATCCATCACTGATCAGTGCCAGCGCTCCACTGTGTCCCGCCTCGGAGGTTGGAGAACGGGCTGACAACACAGGGCATATGCAGATGAACTGCAAATATGTAATCCCGCTAATTAAACAGTTTGTGTTTAACACTGCCCATGGTGCTGTGCGACAGCTCGCCAATTCTGCAAAGGTTGTATTCTCTGTGTTACGGGGAGTGATTTATGGCAAGACTTAGGTCATGTGTCCAGAATATCGATGGAGGAGTTTGCTGCCTATTGTGTTTAATAGCTGTTGGGGTCTCTCTTTGTACCATTGTGTCATTTGCTGCCTGTCAGCCTGTGCAGGTCTGGGACCATGTCTCTGTCGGGGCAGAGTTATTGATTACAATGTGTTTGGGGCTGGGTGCCGGCAGTCGGTACCTCCTCCAGATGCTCCGCACATGCCAAGCTGTGGCCGGCGCGGTGCTCACTGGCTGCTGTCCCGTGTCCCACTGGCCATTGTGCCCCTCTGCCCACCCAGTACAGCATCGCCTGGGGAAGGTGACCCGGGGAAGCAATCTGCCCCCTCGCCCTGTTTCGACAGGAACCAAGTGAAATGTGAGCACCTCTCTGTGCCAATAGATTTATTTCCATTTCCACCTCCCTCCTTTTAATATAGTCAGTGGAACCTCTTTGCTGGGGAGTGGATCTGGAAGGCTCAAGCCCCGGGTGAATTGCAGCGCGCACGCCGCTCCGTATTGTGGTGAGGCAGCCCCCTGCATAGCCCAACCTGCACGGTTTTAATGGATTTATCTGCTCCACCCTGCAGGCAGATGAGGCACAGAAATCCCACAGGATTCACCAGCGGCCAGGCAGGAGATGTCCTGCGGGGAAGAGAGAAACCCCCACACGGCGGGAGCACTCCGGGAGGCTGGGATTTCCTTCTTGCTCTTCTGGTGATGATCCCTTTGTGCTAGGCGGTTTCTTCTTCTTTTTTAATTTAAAAATCCGCATTCCCACTTCCACATAGCTCGTTATCTCAGGGTGTGTGATGAGGTGTCCAGGGCTCTGTCCCGGCAGAGATGATGCAGAACACATTTGCGCAGGCTGTTGGATCTGACCCCCTCCTCCCTCGGGGAACGGGTGGTTTTCATTTCAGCCTCTTCCATTAGAAGCTCTAAGGGGAGCTCCATCTATTAATTGAGAACTGCAGGCCTGTAAATTTTGGCAAGAAAAACCCTTTGGAAGCAAATCATCTGTATTTTCTCAGGGCTGTTTGTCCTCCCTTTTTACACGTGCAGCCTTTGCTGGTCGGGAGGCAGGTACCGCTGCCGACTCCTTCTCCACATGTGCAGATTGATGGTGTCTGCTCCGGAGCCCGCTCCCTCTTCCCTTCCTCTCCGTCTTGGTTTTGTTCCTTCCCTTTTGAGCTGTTTCTGCTTTGTTTGGGAGACTCCTTTAGCTGCCAAGTCCTGATTTGTATCTGTTCATTTCCTAGGGCAAACACATTGATCTGTGATTTCTGTTATGATACTGCAGATTCCTGCTCCATTTTTTCTTTTTTTTTTCTTTTTTTTAAAAAAAACCCCACTTTTATCCTCCCATCCAGGAGGTGGTTTCTGTGCACAGTGTTTCTAGAAAAATGTGCATTTCCCTGACTCATAGCTGTGCCTAATTGCGTACAGAGCGAACGTCCATCCCTCTTAGTTCCAGTGCAATTGTTTGTGGTGTGTTCCTTTGTGATTGTGTTATTCCAGCAATAACAGCAACTCTCCTTCCAGATATTTATTCTTTTCATGAACACCAGCATACTGGCGGAGGGTCAGGCTTTTTTTTTTTTTTTCCATTTTAATGCTCTGTTACATAGTTCAAATCTGGGATTTATGCTTCGAGGATCTCAGAGAAGACTTTCCTCTTTTCTGCTACCTCTTTCCAGAAGCGCTGTCTTTCCATGCCAGGATTTGGAGTTCTTGAACATGTGTTACTGCTGCCGGGGATGCTGCTCGCTGCTTTTATATTTGTATTTACTGCAGAGCTTTGCTCTTTAATTTTGTTGTTCTCTTTCTGGCACAAAGGCGAAGTGATGCAAATGAAGGCTGGATCGTTTTGGTTGCAGACAAACAAACCCTGGCCACCCTGTGAGTGGGGGCTGTGGAAGAGCGATGGGCAGCACCTCTCCCTGCGGCCGCTGTTGCTCCAGGTGTCCCCCGAGGGCTGTGACAGGGACAACAGCCTGGGCAGAGGTGGGCGAGCACCTGAGGGCAGGAGGAGAAAGTGTGAGTAAGGCAGGGATGCCTCCCAAATATACCGCTTACCTGTATCACACCTCTCCCCAAGCTGAGGATAATGCATTAGTCTTTTATCCTGGAAGACCTTATTTTTTATTATGAGTTAGTTTTACAGCACCCTGATGTGTGCTCAGCACTTTGCAGCGCAGGGAGAAAGATGAGGTCCATGCGACAGATTCACCCGGCGTTAAATCCTGACCGAGTTACAAATGAAAGCAGCAGTGTGGCTGTGCCCTGGCCTTCCTCCTGCCTCGCTGCTGCAGGGCTTTGAGCCATTTCTAGGGGTTTTTTTTTTTTAGTGATGTGAGGGGAATTTCCTGCCCCATGGCAGCCTCACTGCCCACCATGCTCACCCATCACCAGGAGCCGCACTGTGAGAGGACAGGCTGCGCCAGAGCTGTGCCCATCTTGGGCAAGCTCTCCGTGTCCTACCAAAGGGTACCTGGGTGCTCATAGCACCCCAACCCCATTATTTGGGCAGGAGAGGTACAGCTGCTTCCCACAGCTCCGGGGGCTGCTCATCCTCCACCACGGTTGAACCGAGGTGGCAATGGGCCCTCTGCCACATCCCCATCCCCGTCTCCATCCCCGGGCGCTGCCGTCGCCCTCCCCGGCTGCGTGGGAATGGCTCCCGGGGCTCCAGCATGCCGAATTTCACTTTTCAAATGGGGCTGCTGGCGCACAGCCAAGCAGCGCTTTCGTGTTGTCAAATATTTTGGCAAACTGTGTCTCGGCTTTAGTCTGAAGCGTCTTTCACTAGGGAAACGGCGTCGAGCCGAGCAGCGAACGCAGTCGCAGGAGGTGCTGGGGCTGGGGTGCCGTCGCATCCGGACTGGGGTGCGCTGGGGACCAGCGCTGGGCAGGGTGACTGCAGTGAGCAGTGAAAGGGCCAAAAAACAGTGTTTCAAGGTGAATGAAATGATATGTGAAATCAGGCTGAGCGGGGCAAATTGTATTGACAAGAATAAGAAAACTCTAAAAAGTGATTTTTAGAGTCTCTATTTTGGCTTTTTGTTCTGAAATTGCCCTGCATTTAAAAGGGAATAAAAGAAAAAAAAAAAGCCTGAGGTCTAAGTAAACTAGAAATAAGGGGACTGTATTATTTTAGCAGCTCATTGGAAAAATGAAACATATTTGTTCTGGGTCAGACCAAAATGAGTAAAGCAATCAGTTATCCGCAGAGCCACGGTGCAGGCTGGTTTTCCTTCTGCTCGCTCTCCTGGGCATCTTTGAAAGAATATCCAATACCTTTTTATGATGTTTGAAAGAAAATATCTCTGGGGAGGGAAAAAAAGTGAGGTGTGATCCCAAAAACTCTGGTTTTGCAGCTTGGATGGACCCATCTTTCCTTCCCGTGGCCACTGCACCTTCCCCCTGCCAGTCACGTTGTGTGGTTAGAGCACACATACTCCCGGCCCCAGCACCACGATGGGTTTTGAAAGCCTGAGAAATCCTCCCCAAAGCCTGGTTTCCGGCCAAAAAAAGTCGAGGTTACACAAACATACGCATAGCTTGCAAACAGGCTGTGTGTGTTGGATGGAGAGCAGCTTTGTGAAGCAGGTGTGAGCTGATGCTGCCTGATGTCTGCACGGAAAACCAGTGTCAGCCTGCAGACTGAAACCAGGTCTCTGAAACTGAAGGGAAAAAAAGACAGGGGAGGAATAAAAATCCATCCCTACAGCAGCATCCCAAGCACAATCCCACAGGATCCCCAGGCCGGTGGCTGCTGCCACCGCTTTGGGTCAGGGCTGCAGGACCCCTTTTTGCAAGGCCACTGGCCCACCTGGGAGGCTGTGGGGTGAACCCCCAATCCAGCCACCCATCCACACCCCCATCATGTTGCTGTCATCCTGGTCATGCCCCCTGAGCCCTGCAGGAATTGCTGCTGCTTTTGTAGAGCTTTGAAGACTGACGGCTCTGTGGCGAAGGCACCCCTGAAATTTTGCAAGCCAGCAAAACCTCCTAAAATCCCTGTTTCTGGCAGCTGCCAGGATAAAAGCTTGTTTGGGTTTAAAATGTGTTCAGAAGAATCATTCTCTTCTGAAAAACTGCGGCTGTCAAAGCACCACAGTGGGTTTGCATCTATTACATATTAATGACTCCACATCAGATGTGTTTGCTTTACAGTACCAAAATATTGGGAATATCAAGATATTAGCATTCCTGAATGTGAATTGTCAGCTGTGCAAATTTTGGGGTCTGGGAGCCTGGCAGAGCCATCCCGTTCCCTGCAGTAAGTGCTCCTTGGGCCGGTGACAGCCATCGTGTCAGGATGCAACCCAGCCATCCCCAGGGACCTGTGGTCATAACCGTGTGCAAGCTGGGAAACCAGCAGGGTGAAAGACGTGAATCCATCTCTCTCCATCTCAGAGCTGTCAGCTGCACCGACCTGTCATCTGGATGTTTTTAGAGTGGGCAAAGCAGCTCTTGCCAGTGAGATAATGTGGAAGAGCCATGTGGGGTGAAAAGGCTTTTGGGGGGATGAGGGGAAGGGAACAGCAGTGTTTGCACTGTGGGATTTTTGATGCCTGGCTTATCATCAATAATATGCTCTTTCCTCCTACATCTCTCTACTAGATCTTGGTGGATTCGGACAGATTTCCTGGCCTCTCTTCTCCTCCTCTTTTGATTTGGGAAGCTGAGGCGTGGGGCAGTGGGGATGGGAGCACGGATGTCTCCTTTGGTGGTGCACAAGCCTGCGGCAGAGATGGGACCAAAACCCAGGGGGTTCGGTGCTTCACCTTTTACATTTGCTGTAAAACCACCTTCGTCTGCTGCTCACTGCTGGTCGACTTTAGCATGATATAAGTTTGAGGGAAACGTTGCCCCTCTGTTGTTTGATGGGGTTTTTTGGTTTTGTTTAGTTTTTTGGTTGTTTGTGGGCTTTTGGGTTGGTTTGGGGATTTGTTTGGGGTTTGTTGTTTTTGGGTTTTTTTTAAGTGTGTCATGTGGGAATTATTAAAAGAGTTGCCTACATTTTCTACATTTTACAAATATTTCCAGGAACAAAGTTGCCCGTGTCTGGGGCTGTGGAGAAGAGAGTGTGATGCTGACCAGCATGGGGCTGGCTGCCAGACCACGCTCTCCATCCATCAGTCTGTTCCCCCAAAAGCAGGAGGAGAAGCTGTGCCTAGTGGGGGGGTTTGTTAAAAGGCTGAGGGGAAGAACGGAGAAATTGGGGGGTTTGTCTGCAGGAGATGTTCAGGTAATGCTGAAGCAAAGAGTAACGGCAGTTCTCAGTGCCACCAAGCACCTTGATCCCACCAGCCATAACTTACACGGTCATGACTCAGTGTAAAGTGCCTCCTGCACCTGCCTGCCTCCATAAAGGATAAATAATAATAGTTTGCAGTTAAAATATTACCCTCAGATGATAATCTGTGGGACAGAGTTTATTTAGAGCAGCTGTGCTGGCAGGGGGTAACCTCTCCGTCCTTGGCAAGAAGCTAATTTGGACTCATGGTTCTGGCTTATGGGCTGTAGGGAGAGGGATGCTGTCAGATGTCGTGTTTTGCAGGTGCCTTGGTGGCTCTGTGCTCTTCAAAGCAGACAAGGTGCAGGGGGAAGGGTCTTCTACCATTTGCAATAACAGCGGTTACAACACTTGCAGATAGAAATTATATCAGTGAAACTTCAGCAGACGTCTCACCCAGATGAACAGGTTGTGCTCTGATAAATCTACTCAACATTATTTTCTCAGGGATGTTACCTCCCTCCAAGGACGGTGGTTCCTCGGGGCTTGGTGACCAGGATAACACCAGGACAAGGATCTCAGTCTGGCTCTTGAGGCTCAGAAGAGGTTTGGGGACAGACAAGAAAAGTTTCCTGCAAGTGGGTGGCAGTGACGCAGGGCAGAGCGATGGTATTGCTGGTATGTCAAGCACCTTCTTTATTATACCTCAGACATGTCGCAACAGTGCTGGATTGTGTAATGGTTTCCAGGAGATTTTTCTGCTTTCAGCTTCTGAGGCTCTCATTCCCAGGGTTTGGTTTCTGCCAGAGGTGGGATGTGGTAGAGAGAATGAGTTAAAATCAAACCCTGCTCAGGTGGGGTTTTGCGTGGAGATACCAAGTGTGTGACGGAGGAAAAACTTCTGCCTTCCTTAATTGTGGTGTGTTTTTTGTTTTTGTGAACGCCTTCCTTCCTGAAAGCTTTCAGGTGCAGGGTGAAAGCTGGGTGCAGTTTCCTATCTTGATAGTCTGATGCTGCTCCATTTCATGCAAGTTGTACGTGCTGACACCAGGCACTTTGCCCATGGGGAGTTAAATATTTCTTTCTAGCATCAGTAAGAGGAGGTATTCGACAAATGGCTTCGCCTTCTCACTGTAGGAGGCTCAGAATCCCATGATCCAGCCTGAGCACTTCCACTGCACCCTCCTGCCCCTGACAAGCAAGCCCTCACCATCCCTGGCCCTGATTTCAGTACTTTCCTCCCTTTCCCTTTGCTTCTGTGCAGTTTTTGTCTCCCTTCACTCTGTGCAGGGGATGGGAGAGTCTGCACCAGGCAAAGTGAGTCCTCTCAGACACCGCAAAGTGCAAATGCAGAGAAAGCTCAGCTTCCCCTCACATCCCCGGTTCGGGGCTCAGATAAATCCACAGAGCTGCCAGTCAGCAAACATGAGCTCCTCGCTCGGCACGGGTGACCTGGGAGTTTCAGAAGCTTAAAATATTGCACAACTTGGAAGAATTTTCACTGGGAAAATTGCTGCAGCACCCTGGGCAAATTCAGCTCTTCGACACAAATGCAGAGGCATTTGAGATTCTCCTTGAAGTGGGTGCAAGTATTTCTCAATTTGACCATCTTCATTTTCCAGGACCTCATTCAGCACATTGGCTGAAATTCCCAGCCTGGTTTGTGCCCCCAGCTCCAAGGAATTTTCTTATTCTTTAAAACTCCAGCTGGCATGGTTATAAGGAATTGAGGGAAGATCTTAAAATGGAAAAATATTGGGCAAGGCCGGATAGCGCTGGAGCACGTGGCACAGTGGGTAGAGCCTCCTTGGCGGGGACCGGGCTCCCTCGTGCTGGGCACGGTGCAGATGGGCTGTGGGCACAGGAGGATGCTCCCGTCACTGCTCCCACCAAGCCCAGCAAATAGCGGGGTACAGCAACCCCTAACCTGCTTCCCAGTGCGTTTCTCTGCAGGCAGCGGTGAGGAGGGACCTTTCTGGCTCACCACTGCGTCCAGGCTCCTTGCATACCTGGGCTTCAGCCCTCGGAGGATGGGTTGCAACACGTTGCTGAGCCCATGGCAAGGTCCCCCTCTGCACTTCCCTTGCAAAGAATGAAATAACCTGGAAGCTGTTGGCCTCTGGAAGCAATTTAGCATGCGACGTGGCTATTAATTTAAATAGATTACAGAAATTTGAACTAAGCTGCATATAAATCTTCTGACCGGCTCTTTGGGCTTTGGTCTCTGTTGTTTACACTTTTTTTTTTTTTTTTTTAATTGTGTTTTATTGATTCCTTAAGTTTTGATGTTTTGGTCAGAGCTCGCTGCTCCCTTTCTGGGCATGGATGGCAGGCGGCTTCCCTCTTGCACACGTATCACCTTTCAGAGCTACTGTGAGTAGGACGCAGATGTTGTTAGGTCTCAGGTAAAGCCATCAAAGGTGGACATTCAATCAAGTTTGACATCATCTTCAACCTGAAGGCAAACGGGTTGGTTTTGATTAGCAGCCCGCAGGGCCCAGCCTAACCTGTATCAGAGCTGCTGCTGCTACTTTACCTGAATGGCAAAACCACAGATGGTAATTATAACGATAAGTGCTTACAGATTTCCTAACAACAAAGATAATTTGTTTGCTCCATGCCTTGTTAGAAGGGGAATTTTGTTCTGGTGACTGGGTGGTTTGTGAATCAGTCATTGCCCTTTCACCCCTCTGTCCCCAGCTCGGCTGTTCCCCCCAGCGCGACCATTAGACGTTGATCTGACAAGAAGGGTCCCGCTGAGTCTGGTCTCCTCCACAGTGGCCATGGAGATGCCAGCCCAGTGCAAGGAGCCAGCCTGGCCTGGCAGGGAGGGGGATGCTGTGCTGATGGCCTCAGGATGGCCCGAGGTGCTGGATGGGGGGGTCCTCCGGGCTGAATCCCCCCTCTCCTCACCCTGCGCTTGTGCAAAAAAATTTCTGGGATGAACAGGGTGAAAACTTGCTGCCAGGCTGCCCTTGAGCTGCCAAAATGCTGCTGCCAATCCACCGCAGGGTAAAGCTCTGCTGCATCCCCTGTGCTTGCCCCATTGCCCCATCACCCTACTGTGGGGGGTGGCAAGGCAGCATGTGAGCTGCCAGGGGCTCACACCTTTTATTCCAGGAACTGGTGCCAAAAATACATCTTTCCTCCTGCCTGAAGGTGACCTGGCATCTGAAGCCTTGGGAGGAAAAAAGGGGAGAGCTTGTCACTATTGATCTCTGGCAGCCGGAGGTCTCTCTCGGTCCTGCTGCTACTCTCCGGCGCTGGAGACGGGTTTTACCTGTAAATTAAACCAGCTGGTGCCGGGGCCCAGGGGCTCACTGGCAGCCCTGGCCCGCAGCCACAGCCCGTCCCTGGGCACACAGCCCACAGGTCATCTCGGGCCCCGGCTCAGTGGCGACTGAGGGCAGCATCTTGCCCATCGTGTGGGCAGGCAGATAACAGCTTTGATTTCTTGGGTCTCGCTTTAATTATAATGGAAGGACGTGGCTCGTTAAGTGCCCGCTTTGCTTTCCAGCAATCCCTCCCGGCTGCCAAGTGTGCTGGGCTAACAAAAGCATTCCTCTCCCCGCCAGGGGCGGCTGTGGCAGCCCGTATGGTGAGCAGACGGAGGCGATTAATGCACGCAAGACCAGGCTGCCCAGCTCCTGGCCCCTGAGCACAACCTCACACCTCTGAGCAGCCTCTCTGTGAGTAGAAACTACCCTTGAAATAGGGACTCCCTCCAAAATACACCCTTGCACCTTTATACCAACTCATCTTTGCTTCTCTGCCTGCTACCAGCAGAATACCTGCAGGGTCTTGCCCCAGAGTGTGTTTCTCCTTTCCCACAGCTCGGATCAGATGATTTTTTCCTAGGCCAATAGTACTTGGGGTTGTTCAAGATGGTGATATCGATCTTGTTCATATTTGTTGCCTTAATGAGTCACAAATTCTGTCTGCGAGCAGAGGTGGTTTGGAGATGCTGGCTGGCTGCTGCTAACCTGCCTTTCTGGAAGGGTAGGAATTTCAGCATATTTGGAGAACTGGTGTTTTCTTAGATTCCTAAAGAAAATTACACTAATTGCAACAACCCCCATGTCCCTGCAGAGAGCAGTTGCGATAGGATCTCCCTAAATATCTGTTCCTGATGACAGCAACCTTCCTACAGCTCTTCTGCCCCACAGCACTGAAGGACCTGCAGTGAGCGATCTGCCAGATGAAAACCAATTATGGCTGCTTTGAGCCCCGGTTGTTTCTGTGCTGGTTCATCTTTTGGCTGTGGATGGTTAACCAGGCTAAGCAGAGACGTTCGCTCACCACATGGGGAGGGGACTTGGTCCATCAGCCATCACTGCTCTGATCTTGGCTGTGGCCAAGATTTCACTTTTTTGAAATGGTTTTAATATTCAGGCTACACTAATATTTGCATGCGGGGCATGGTGTGTGGGGTCACAGCGCGGTCCTAGTGTGGGATTAATATAAATACTCCGTGGGGTATCTCTAAACAATGGCCCCATATTAATCATCTTAATATTAATCAGCTTTCTCCTCTACTCAGATCTGGCAGAGCCCTTGCTGCCGGTTTGGGTTCGCAGCCTCTTTCCGGAGCGGTGGCAGGAGGGGGACAGTGCACTCGTCTCATCTCTCGGATGTTCCTCAATAGGCTTAATTTATACATTAACTCCCAATTTGCCTCTGGGCTCAGGGCATGGAAAAAATTAGAGCAAAAGGAGAATTTTTTCAGGAAGCTCCAAGTAAAGCAGGGTTATAATAGAAATAGTTTTTTGACCTTAATTATGGCCTCTAATGGAAATAGTTGTGCAACTTCAGCAGTGGGGTTTGCTATGTGCAGGCAGATTTGAGCTGAGGCTGGTGACGGGAGGACAGCGAAGGCTTGGTGGCCTTGGCTGCTGGCTCGTGGGAGGCTCTCAAAGAGCAGGGCTGAGGCTGGTGGGGGAATGTCCCTCATTTCCACCACGGGCAGCTCTGCCTCACTCCATCCAAAGTGAAGGCTTCACCTTGTTTCTGCTTCAGACAAGAATATAAGTGGCTTTGAGTCCCTCTTCACTGCTGGCAGGATGCACAGGGGACAGAGGAGTGGGGAGAGCCTGTAATTCCCCACTGAGCTCAGCACAGTGAGTCCCAGCACAAAGGCATTGCTTGTTCGGCTGGCAGCCAGTGCCCCCTGCCCCACCGGCTTCCCTCTCCTCCAGAGAAGCGGTTCTGGGCTGTGAACAGCAACATGATAAACCCCAGCGCTGCTCTCCAGGGATAACTGAGGCCGATGAGAGCTGCTGACCTGCAGACACACTTGTTTGAAGGACCCAGGTTGTGAAATAGTGACATGGTGTTAGGCAGGGTGGGAGTGCGATGGATTAATTACTGAAGAGCAGGAACATCACCTTTGCTATCAGGTCAAACCACCTTGCTCTGGAAACATGCTGTTATTATTCCTGCTCTAACGGGTCACTTGGCACCTCCTGGGAGTAACGACATGTGGAGCTAATGTGATTCAGAAACATCTGATTGGGGCGATAAATGGATGCTGGCCCTTTGAGGGGCTGGGAATTGCCTGGCTCATCTCATCTCCTGCCACCAAGGCATCCGAGCTCTCAGGCCGCAGGTCCAGCAAATGCTTGCTTGTGGATATGGAAATTCAGGTGGGGTGAGCAGTTGAGTAACGTAGCTGCGGGGCTGCAGGATGCCAGCCAAGACCACTGCCATCAGTGGGGCAGACTGGGATGACAGGAAACCAGAGGGACTTGGAGAAGGTGTGAGCTCCTCCTGTGCCTGCATGCTGCCTTTCCACTGCCAGGAACGCTCATGGAAAACGATGGTGACATTTTGCAAGGGATCGCTCTCTGTCACACCTGCAGCAGTGCCAGGGTGGGTAGGCAAGGGCAGCCCCTCTCCCACAGTGCATTGGCAGAGCTCTGTGTCACACCGTTCCCTTGACAGACCTCAGCCAGTTTTAGGCTGTCCTCAAAGGGAGCAGAGCCATAATGCAACACCCATCTGTCTCTTCTAGATTTAAATGCAAGGAATGTGGGTCACTTCCTGGTTAAGAAGGGACATGGGGTGCAGCAAGCCCCTTTCTGGCCTCCATGGGGTCTTTGGGAATGGGTTTGTGGCATATATCCTGATTTCTCACTGCAGAATCGACGTAATGAGTGTGACTGTGAGGAGGTACCAGGGCTGCATCCTGCCGCACTGCCTGCTCAGCGACCACCCGCTCCATGGCTCCAAATCACCTCCCAGCCTGGGAGTCGGTGACCTCCAGTTGTCCAAAGGCTTCTGCCTTAGCAAGAGCAGAGGGATGATGCTGCTCTTGGCCAAGGACCAAAGGCAAGGTCTCCTCAAGTGCTCAGCAGCTGCCATCCAGGGATGTGCCCTCACGTTTTCAGCTTGCAGTTCCTAAAAACGCTGGGAAACCTGAACATTTATTTTGGTCCTCAAAGAGGTTTTGGAGAACCCCAGCCCTGATGTGGGGGTTGAGTTATTTGGAAAATTCAGGCTTTCTCACTGAAGATGCAAACGTGTTAGTTCCCCTCCATTGCCCATGTCTCTGTGTAGGCTGCAGAAATAAAGCAAGTGTTTAACTTGCAGGCATTTAACCCTTTCGAGATCCCAGTTTATACATAGTATTAACTAGTATAAAGAATCGTTCAGTGCATTTTGACAGCTACTGTTTTAAAGTTCTTATCACATTTATTTATTCTTTTATCGTGGTTTTTGTATTGTGTGGTGAAGATTCGTCTCTTTCCTTGCCTAGTTTATCTATAATTCAGGACGTTTTTACACTTAGGTTATAATTGACTTTTCCACGCTGCAGCGACTCAAACAATAACTATTAATATTCAGCAGTCTATAGTGATAAAGATTTCCATTTACTCTCTTTTACTTAACCATGTGAATATACAGCATCCTATCTCACACAGTTATTATTGAATTCATTCATATTTACTCTCTATTTTCCCATGTAACAATACTGAAAGAGCAGGCACTGCAGTTTTGCAGGCATCTGATTCCCATGCCCGTTCTTAGCTGATCAGCTCTGCTCTTGCAGAGGGGAGCTGGCACCTGCGGATGCTGGTAGTGCTGTGCTGAGGGGACATCACCTTTCCGGTCTTCCTGAGGCTGGGGAAGAAAGTGGAGCAGAGCAGGACATGCAGTATCTCTGCCTTCCTTGTCTCCAGGAGCAGGACCCAGGTCCTGTCACTGACAAGGTCACTGCATCCACAGCCTCTGGGGTTTGCAACCAAAAAAGCAGTTGTCTCAAACCCAAAATGAGTTCAGAGAGAGAGCTGGATGCTGAGCCATAGGAGGCTGAAAATGGGTAAAATGCCTTTGTACCCTGTCCTGGGGTTTCTGGTACCCTGCGGGGGATGGGATAATACCATGGGTGGATGGGTGAGCAGGGTGGACTGGTGGTGGAAGGAGCTGGGAGCTGTGCTTGGGACTGGGAGGGCACAGTTGCTTTTTGTTTAAGGGAACTATGCTGTAACACAGAGCCAAGAGCCTGGTCCCCTCCCCTCAGGGCTTACGGTGTGACCTTACACAGGAAGGGTGAGGGAGCCTGAGGCCACGCCAGCCAGATTCTGCCGTCCCTTTTGCTGCTGTAAAATGCTTAACGGCAGCAGGTTCAGCTGGGAGGGTCCGAACACCAGCTCTGCAGCCGAGGCTCTGACCGGCCGCTGGTAGCACCGGCAATTGCGAAGGTTCTGCCTCGGGGGCTTTACTCCGCTGCAAGCTCCTCCTGCGGCGCACAGGCACCCTGCGGCTGGGCTGGTGGAGCAGCCGGGAGGGGAAACTGGGTGGGAAACCCCAAACCCAGCGGTCAGCAGCTGTCAGCAGAGAGGACAGGGCGGTGGGAAGGGGGGGCTGCCCCTTGCTGCTGGAGCACAGGGACAAAGCCGTGTTTCCTTCCCAGCAAATAGCTGATGCTGTGAGCATGGGGAATGCTGCCCCAAGGAGACGCCCTCACCTCTGTTCATCTTCCTCATGGAAGGTGGAGCAGGGACCAGCGAAAACTGGCAGTGAGCTTCGGTATTAACTGCAGCTGTGTTGAGCCACTGTGGCTGAGTTCTTCCTTGTAATTGTGAAAAATATCCCGCACAGGGGAGCAATGGCAGGGCTGCTCCCCCCTGCCTGGAGAGAATGACTTTCCCAGGCAGCTTCCCTCCAAAATAAGAAGGGCTCTTCATGCTCCCCGCCCCAGCCACCCACAAAGCGGGGCTGTTCCCACCAGTGCTGCCGGTGAGCTGCTCCTGCACTTCACGGCTGGTTAAAGGCTAGTGGGGTTAAACGGAGACTCCATTAATCTCGGCCCCGCCGAGGTCGGAGCCGAGGGACACACACGCGGCGGGTGATTTATGGCCGGCCTGGGCCCGTGCCCCATCCCGGGGCTGCTGCCAGAGCTACCCAGCGTGGCAGGGACTTGCCAAGTGCTGGCAGGAGGGACATTGTGCCAGCAAGCTGCTCCCGGCGGGTGACATCATCGGCGCTTCTGCTGCCTTCCCCCAAAAAGGCCATTCTGGCTGCAGCCGGTGCCGCTGTCGCCCTGGCTCAGCCCCAGGGAATAACTTGTCTTGCAGAAGAAGCAGAACTCCCTACACTGAAGCTCCTACCCCAGCGCGGCCACAGACTTGCAGTGCCAGCTCCACTGCCCTCCCCGCTGCTAGAAGAGGTGCAGCCCTCCCTGACCTCGCAGGACCCAGCTGGGCACGAGAGAGGGTTCCTGCCTTACCAGATCAGCCGTACCCAGTGCATAGCAGTGGGATGGAGCCGGCCAGCGCTCTGGGGTCACCGCAGCCACCAGGAGCCAGGGACTGTCCCTGCGGCACCTGTGGCAGTGGGTTTCCCTCGTTTTTAATGTTCCCCTTGGCCTCTGATCAGAAGTGTGCGCTGTCTGCCTGTTATTAGCCTGCCTGCTGCTATCTGCCCCGGGAGCAATCGCCGGGTGAATGAATAAACACAACAGCATTTAGCAAGATCTGAAAGGAGATGTGATGATAATTTCTTCCCTGCAAATTGTACGCGTTCATGTTTTCAGCCCGCTGAAGGCAATTAGAGCAGAGCGGAGCTGGCAAGACGAGGGCCCACGCTGAAGAAGCCGCGACTATGGAGCCGTAATAACAATTTAGATTCTATTTAGATACAAGTGGCTACAAGTCGCGTCTCAATATTGAATCAATCGACACAGACAAATGATTTAATATGGAGGCATTTGTGGGACTGGAAAGAGAGGGACCAGACGCGCCCAGGTGGGGACAAGCAGTTGGGCAGCCAGGACAGATGCGGAGCTCTCGACGGTACGGAGGGGAGAAGGAAGGGGCGATCCTGCGGGGAACAAATGGCTTTTCTCTCAGCTTTTGGCACTCCAGGCCGGCTTACGTTCGGCATCGATTGGGGAGGTATTTTTAGAGGCAGTCTGGTATTTGTTAACCTTCTCGTGCAGAGTGGAGCTCACTTCTAGAAAGCATGTGTGCGCGCACGCGTGTGAAAGGCAGGAGAGATCCTGCCAGAGATAAAAAGTAAGTAGCCAGCCCCAGCCAAAGGCCAGGTGCAGCTGTATAAATAAGTGGCGGCCTCCCCTCGCCCCCACCTCCTTGCGGCGAGAGGGGCTGGTGACACTGGAGAATGCTTTGCTGTCATTAGTTAATTGAGCTGCTGATGTTAAGAAAAGGTTATGTATTTCTCCTGGTAGTTTTTCTTTGTAAAACTCTGACAGGGATTTCTTGCAATAGTGGTGGTAATACCCCAGCTGGGGAGTTAGAGCAAATCTTCCCTATGCTGGAGATTTCTTTTTTATTTTCTTTGCCCTCTTCTTTTTTCCCTTCCATAGAGCGCTGGGACTGCAGAGGAGCGGCAAACCCGTGCGCCTGCCTCCTGTAAGCGATACCCCTCACTGCCGCCCTATACGGGGTCTGCCCCCCAGCCTGGAGACCACCAGCAAGGCAGATCTTCTGTCCCCTTCTGTCCCCTCTGGGAAACAGCCCAGGGACTGACGCGCCATGGCTGGTGTCTCCTTGCAGCTGGGCACACCTGGGAGGGGAAGGGGAACCAGATCCTGTCTCTGGTGCTGGAAGCACTGCAGTTTGTTGCGACTGCTCCCATGGGGGCTGAAGGGCTCCACCAAATCCTACCCACATGCACAGTGCTGCTGGCATGGTCCCTGAGCATCCATGGCTTGGCTGGTGCCATGAAACTCATTTCCCTGCAAGTGCTTTTAATGCACAACCCTTGAGAGACAACCTCCTCCTCTGCCTTTGCTCTGACTTGTTCTGCTGGGAGGTTTCCCTGGAGGGAAAAGGGTCTCACGTGGGATCACTTGGAGTCGCAAGGCAGGTTGCTCTGCAGAGCGGTTCCAGGAGAGAAATGGGGGTGCGAGGCATCCTGCGGGGTTGCGGTGGGTCAGGCTCTGGCAGCCTGGGTTTGCTGCTACAACCTCCAGCCCTTCGCTGTGCGGAGAGCAGAGCCTCTCATGCTTTTTGGCCCCCACAGAAGGGGAGGTGGTGGGGAGTTAGGTGTCTGTAGGTGCAAGGACGTGCTTGCTGGGAGCGCAGTAGAGGTGCATCTCTCATTCACACTGAAAGGTCTCTTGAACACCCTGTGTGTGTGTGAAACACTGTCCCGACATTCAGCTCCTCCTGGGGGCAGCAGGACAGGGTGATTCATCTTCCAGCCACCATCCCCAAGCAGCTCTCAGGTGTTCATGGCCACATGAAACAGAGGGCTGTCATTATCCTCGCCCTTGCAGCCAAGGCAGAGGAGCAGGCTGGGCGAGCTCCTGGCTGGGACTGCTGCACCCATGGTGAGGGTGGCTCCAGCCGTGGCCTGTGGTGTGTCCCCAGGGCCAGCTGCCATGGCTGTCATCACCCCTGTCCCACCAGGACCCGTCACTCCTCACAGAGGGAAAACATCCTTCCACGGAAGCCAGGAGGGGAACAGCTGGGCACAGCAAGATGGCACGGAAGCACTGAGCATGTGGAGTCTCACCTGTGCTTCTCCCATGGTGATGCTTATGATGGCACAGCGCATCCTGCTACAGCTTTTGCTCAACCAGCCACTTCTCACCTCCCCTGTCTTCAGGTTTCTACTGAGTTTGCCTAAACCTTAGTGCTTTTATTCCCCAAAACGTCTCTGTTCAGTGCTCTCAGCTCCTGAACCAGGTGATCACATGGCAACCAATCTGCTGTATTCAACATCCAGCCATGCTAACCGGTGGGAAGCTTGGCTCAAGCAGGGCGACCCACCTGCATCCCTGCAGCCATCCCAGCTGAGCAGCAGAGCCTGCTGCCACGGAGCCTTAGAAAATACCTGCCACAAAACCAGTACCAGGATGGAAGGAAATCCGTAAGAAGCGGCTGGGTGCAGTGTGGGGGTGATGCGCTGCCATGCTCCCGCCAGTCCTGGCACTGCGTCTCTCCAGGATGAAACGCAAACGTCAGCAGCCGCCAAGCCAACGCCGTGTTGACCCACAGGGTCAGAGCCCAGCCCGGTGATGGCTGTGTCTGTGGAGGAGGTCACTGACCCCAGCTTCCCACCGCTGCCGGCCACAGGGAGGTCACAGCAGCCCCCTCTGCCAGCACAGCGGTTGCTGGCTGCTCCTTAATTAATCCCAGGCAAAATTAATCATTTGACATCTGACAGCTGAAAAGCGGATGGTAATCGCTCTGGGGCTGTGTCTCCTCCTGCCTAGAGGGCTGGGCCTGGCTGAGTGCCTCTGCCCCCGGTTTTGGAGCCAGGGACCATGCTGGCTCTGCCTGATGCTGCTGTCATACAGCCTGGCTGGGACACGGGTCTGCTGCTTTCTCCTCCTTCTGCTGTCAGCCCATGGGAGGTGGCAGTGACCCTGCTACAGGTGTCCCAGGGCTCTGCCCTGTTGCACGGAGGGATGCTTGCACAGGAGGTGTTGTGCAGCAAAGAGCACTATGGCCATGGGCTTAGCTCCTGAGAAAGGTGATGGCAAAATGGCTCCAGGGAACCAGGAGAGTGTAAATTTGCACCACATGGCCTGGTTTGCTCACAGACAAGACAGTATAGGGCTGAGCCTGCTCTTGCCAGGACCCTTCATGCACTCTTTGCATGGCAGATAGAAGAAGAGTCCTGGCAACATTTTGGTTAGGTGGCACTTGACACCTACCAGGTGTCTCCTTGGGGACTCAAGAAAGCCTGCTGGTGGCAACAAGTGATGTTTCTTGACAGTCCCATCATTTGGGTCACTGTGAGCATGGCTGGGATGCAGTCAAAATTTTCTGGGGCTGTGTTTGGTGGTCTTTGTTCGCAATGGGAAGATCCCTTCTCCCCACTGCAGAGCAACTCAGTGCTGGGAGTGTGGCAGCAGCTGTTTTGGTGACCACACTCCATTCCCCTCCTCGCAGGGAGGATGGTTTTCCTGACCCTGCTCTCACTTCTTCTTCCCTGACCTTGCCTTCCCATTTCCCACAGCCTTGCTCCCTCCTCCTGGCCTGAGCCTTTAATCCTTCCCCCAAGGCTCTGCCACTTTGGGTTGCTAATCACAGCTGGTGGATGCCGGAATTAACAATCTGATCCAATCAACACCCATGAATCTGTAATGAGACTCCACTTTAGATTAATCAGCCATTAGGCCAAAATGCCAACACAGTGCCCACAAACTATTTGTCTTTACTGCCACTTTTTCTTTTTATTTGTTTCATTTAAGATTACTTCAAAGGGCTTGGTGCTTCTCTTTTCCTCCTCTGGAAAAAAGAGGAGCAGCTTCACAGCCAAGAGCATCAGCCCTGGGTGCTGACCCTCTCCCGTCCCTTACAAGCAGCCTTGGATGCTGCTGGCTCCACTTTGCTGCTAACTTGGTTCACAAAAAGAGCAAAGTCAAACCTGATCCTAAATGCAATAATTGGGGGTTGTTAGAGGAGCAGTCACATGCCCTCGCCGGTACAGGTGCTGCTGGAGGGTGCCAGGCTTTTGTTCCAGCCCTGGCTTGTGTTTCGCTGATCTCCGAGTGTGGGGAATGCTGCGCAGCCGTGGGGTCCATGGAGCCCTGCCCGCAGAGACAATGGCAGTGACAGCCACCGTGCCACACGTGCTGCCTGGGCTGGGCTGCGGATGTGGTGGGTGCTGCTCCGGAGGTAGGGGTGCGAGCAGCCGGGGTCCGGTTTTGGTGACCTCATTCCTGCAGAGGTTATTGGAAAGCAGAAACAAGATCAGAAACAGGCTGAGATAGGCGGCAGGGCTGAGCTGTGAGACCTGCTTACCGTGAGAAATTTAAGGATCTCAATCAGTTGATCAAAGGAGAGGAGACCTGAGCTGCAGCAGGGGAAGATATCTGATAGCAGAGGCTTCTCCAGCCTAGCAGGTAAAGCAGGATGCCACAGCTGGAGGTTTCAAAGGAGGGAAAAAAATTAATTCAGGCACAAATATTTATTTGGCAGGGGAATTAATTGCTGCAGCAAGGGGATGCTGCAGGTCCTTCATGTACAGGGTCCTTAAATCTGTAGGTGTTGCTCAGATGCTGAGGTCAAATTTCTTTCGCCTACTAAAGGAATGGATGGGGAGTTTACTCCACCATGTACAATGCAGTGCTAACGCCTGTGGCCTCCTCTGGCTCTGAGACATGAATAAAACAAAACCAGTTCCCAGCTCTTTCATGTACACCTCTTTGGAGAGGAGGGGGGTAGGAGCAGGGTTTGCAGCGTGTCTCCGTGGCTCAGCCCGCTTATACCTCCATCCCAGGGCCCTCCTGCCAGTGTGCTGGGTAAATCTGATAAGGCACTTGGGGTTAGACTGTATCCCTCACAAGTAATTTCTGAAACATGCCTTGTTTTTAGCCAGACCGGCTCCTTTTCTCGGGGAGCTGCAAACAAACCTTGCTCAGCTTATGGGGAATAGCAACTCATCTGTAAAACACGTTACCGGCAGCACTGCAGCGGGTGGGCAGGCACGGGGGTCATGCTGGGAAGAATGCCTGGCTGTGCCCCCTAACTTTGGGGAGCAGCAGGAAAGCAGAGGGGAACTGTAGCTTGTGTCGGACCCCTGTCACCGGTTTGCTGCCTGACACTAAGCATGTCTTACTGCTGCTTGTCCTCAGCTGCTTTAAAAAAGGGAGTTTCCAGCTCTGCAGGAGCCAAGCATCCTCTGGGAGCAGGGCTGCAGGCAGGGGGCAGGTGGGCACTGCCTCCCTGTGCCACCCTGCTGCTCCCTGGGCTGCTCTGTGCTCAGCAGCATCACGAGGCATCGCCAAGGCAGAGCCTTCCCCAGAGTGCTGGGGATGAAGGGTTCCCCTCTCCCTCGGCAGCTGCTGGAGCCACCCTCAAGGGCTGCCCCACACCACGTTGCAGCGTGGCTGGACCCCTTCTGCGACCGGAGACAACAGACCACCCGTGGTCATCTGTAACGACGTGGGGAGGGGGCGATGGGGATGTAATGGGCATGGACAGACCCCCCTGCCCCTGCAAACCCCATCTCCTACCCCACGCTGGTCCCGTGCAACACCCCCTCCCCATTGACACCCCCGGGTGCAGCCTGGCTCCAGAGAGGAAACCCCCTTAGTTGCCCCAAGCCCCTTAATTAGGAATGCCCCCCCGCCTTGCAGTGAAACCCCTGGCTTGCTGCCCATGTTTGCAGCCCTGGCAGCTGAGCTGGGAGCAGAAGATGCCCCGCTGTGGGGCCACTGGGCCATTCGCCCTCAGGGCCAGCCCCTTCCCTCCGGCTGCTCTGAGGGGGACAAGGCACCAAAAGGTGCCCGGAGCTTATTCAGGCTTCTCGCTGGAGGAGGGGAGTTTATTGGAAAACACCTGGAATCTATTAGGCCTGGAATATGGAGTCAAGGTTTTGCCGCCTGCAGGCAGCTCAAGTATAAATAGCGGCAAAGGGTTTGTTTTGACTACTTTAAATTGTGCAGGTTTCGTGCCCTGAGAATTGGGAGTTTGAAGCTGCTCCTAACGTAATAATCCTCCTGCTTCCCCCTCCCGCCTCAGCGGCCAGGAATCTGCACCTTGTTCTCTTCTCCTTCTCATTCCTCTCTTTGTTTGACTATTTTCCCTATTTCCCATCTGTTTATCGCAAACCTCCCTCTTCCTGGAGCCTTCGGGAGTCTCCAAGGAGGGGAGAGTTGGAAATGTTGTTGCACGCAGGGAAGTGGAGGGGAAAGTTTGGAGCTTTACAATAAAAAACAGAGACCTGGGGGTAAAGAAAAGGAAACAAAACCAAATGCCAGAGCATCAGGACAAGCCCCTCTGTGTGATGGGGTGACCCACTGGGGATGGGGGACAGGCCCCTCACCCACAGGTGATGCTGCGGCATCATGCCGCAGCCTGGCTAAGCAGGGATGTTTGGTGGGGAGCTGCTGCCTCACCGCAGCCACATCATCTCCCACTCCCAGGGCTGCCGTGGAGGTAACAGTGTTCCTGCTAATGCCGTAGTAATAGAGCAGTGTGAGGCTCCTAATGGAAATGCTACATCACTGCCAGCATGGAGTTCCCTCACTCCTGGCGCTAATGATTATTGCTACTCTCTCGTGCCGATGCCACCGTGCTGACGTGCCTGGTGGTTCCAGGCAGAGACTGATGCAGCCTCTGCTCTCGGGAGCTGCTGCTCCAAATTAGATCATATATCTGTGAGGAGAAGGTGGAAGGGAGCTCTGGGAGCCACGGGCTCCTGGCAGAGAGGCAGGCTGTTGTGAGGGGTAAGCATGGCCACCGAGCTGCCCCAGCCTGCCCCGGCCTCCCCTGGCACCATCTCCCCCGCATCGGTACTGTGCTCCCTGCCTGATTTCAGTCCTTGTGTCCTGCCCTTGGCGTGGCGCCCAGCTGAGTTGCTTTTTGCAGAGTTTTGGCATCACTGGGTGCACACAGAGTTGTTGGAGAGTCCATGCATGAGAGCACTGGAATGGCAGCACCCACCCAGTGCAACAGCCACGTGAGTGGAGCATCTTCTGAGCACATGATGGTGGGACACAAGAAACCCTGGGGCTGAACCGTAGCCCCCGACCTCTGAGGAGAAGTGCTGAGAGGGCTGGGGTGTGCTGGAGGCTGCCGTGCACGGCGTGTAACAGCTCTTCCCCTGGCTTCAGAGGTAGCCATCTGTGCTGTAGACCTGAAAGTCAAACCCTGCTGACAAGCCATCTGGGGTGTCCAAACGACTGCACATGGTGCAATTTATTTTCCTACTTTTCCTTTTAATCATTGGTGTATTTCATTCATCTGGTGAGAAAACAGCCTTAAAAACCAAAGGTTTACATCCTGGAAAGAGCCTGTGGTGGCCGGGGCAGCCGGGCACACCATGAACACAGGTGTTGGCTTCTGAGCCACTTGTTGCATGTGGCCAATGGCTGAAGTCACATCTGGGGGCTCGGGGCGGGGGGCAGTAACCCCATCCAGGAGCCCTGGCGTAGGCACCAGGGTCAGGCTGCTTGGAGACAATAACAAAACACTAATCCACAGGAATAACAGAGGTTCAAACCACCCAGGAGCATCGTGGCACTGCGCACACCTGCGCGGGGGGACGGGTTGTGCCGCCAGATAAACTGATGTTGCTGTAGAGATGGAAATTGGGGACCATCATTCCAAAACATCCTGCCACGAGACTCGGGCTCACAGGGGGAATTTCCCAGACTCAGTTTACCCCTTGTATGCATTTCTGTTCTTGCTGCCCTCTGTCCTTTTATTCCAGTTTAAGAAACTGAAGTGGATGAAGCCAGGTTGGATGTGAACTGCTCCAGCAAAGCTGAGCCTAGGCCTGCAGCATGGGAGCTGGGAGATGCTTGTGGTCCTGCTCAGCTTCTGAGCAGGTGTGCTCATCACCAGGATGCGGCCGCTCCCCGGGCACAGCATGTCCTGTTGCCAGGGTTTCCTAGCTTCCTGGCTGTCATTTGCTTGCATGCATTGCCCATGGACTGGCTTTGAGATATCAGCACAGAGCTTTGGCCACAGGAAAGCCTGGGCAGCATCCCTCCCTGAGCCACTGCAATCAAAGACAACACCATGTCTTTGCACTGGAAGTGCCCACCCATGTGCACCCCAGAGTGCCCTAGAGCAGCCGAATTGTCTGCACAAGAGCTCTGCCAGTCACCCCATTATCTCCGGAGCCGTCTCTGCTGCTCACACCCGGCAGCATCACCGTGACCGGGCCACCATGGGGCAGGAGACACACCACAGGCTGGGGTCCTGCACCCGCTGTGACTGCGCACATGCTCAATCTTGTCTCCTTTCACGTGGAATTAGCATGACACAATTAAACCATCTAGTTAGACAGCATTATTTACTCCAAAGGAAACGTGGGGCCGGCCGTGGGGAGCTGGCAGCTCGGCATTTCGCACATCATTATGTTCCCCTCGTAGCTTTGAAGTTGGAGAGCCCAGGCAGTTCTTATTCCCTCGGCAGGCTCCCACGCCTGGGCAGAGGCGGTGGCAGGAGGGCCCCAAGGAGGGCGTGCAGCATCCGCGAGCCGGTTCTCAGCCCGGGTTGTCACTCTGCAGAGCATCTTCTGAAGCCATAGCCATGTGGCTCAGCACCCTGGCAGGGTGGCTTGTGACCACCACTTGGGACTACAGAGATGGGGACAGGGGCTCTCTACCCACTCATCCAACATGTCCCTTTTCCAGATGCCTGAATAACCCCCCCTTGAAGTGTCACCAGCTCCCGTAGTGGGTGAACAAGCCTCCAAAAGCCCTGGTCCCTCCCTGTGCTCCATCCCTGGGGGCACTGGTGTGCTCCCTCCAGAGCTGTGGGCTGGGGTGGGTGCACAGGGTTGAGAGATGAGGGCTCCTTTGATGTTGCGGGTTTATTTACAAACGGCGTGCGATATCCTGTTCCTCTTGGCGCAGCGGGGATGGAGCAGAGGAGCGTGTGGGTTTGCTCAGCCTGCCAGGCCGCCCTGAGTAGCGCTGGACCCAATTGCTCCTTCAACTTTTGCTCTTTCGCGGGCTTATTCCACCCCTTTTTTGATTTTCCTCTGCCCTTGCTGCTCCTCCTTTTCTTTTTTCAGCGTGACTTACTGCTCTGTGCCAGCGGCATAAATCCTTTTATCCCTCCGTGCCCACGCAGCAGGGCTGGAGGAAGCTGCCTGGGCAGATGGGTCATCTCCAAGGTTAAGCAGCATCTCGGCTTTGCTCCCAGACGCCGCTTGCCTCCGTCCTTGCGTTAAGGTTGGAGGCATCTGCCAGCGTGGCTGGCTCGGCCTCGGCTGCAGGGATTTCACCAATCATTTCTTTTAATAGGACTGGGGGAAAAAAAAAAAAGCAAACCAAAACAAAATGTTATTTTCACACCTCTTTAACCAGCCAGCTCATCTTTCCTGTCAGGCGCTGGCTGCAAGTTGCCTTCCCCACGGCATTTCTGCCCGAGCTCTGGCACTGGTCCCAGCCAGGGCCAGGCTCCTGTGTGCCCACGGTGGCCAGCAGAGCCACTGGCATCAGGCAAGAGGGATGGACCGAGGAAGCGCTGCACCGCAGGAGCAGAGCATGGCAAGGCAGCCACCTCCTGCCCTGGGGCGTCCTGCAGGTCCCGTCCCACCGTGGGGACCCTCAGCAGGTTCCTTGAAGTCGCTCCAGACCCAGCAGACCCTTGCAGGTTTCCACCAGCCGCCGCGTCTCAGCCACCTCTGCCAAATGTTTTGGGGGAGAGGAGCCAAGTCAGGCAGTCGGGAGATAAATCCAAGCGCTCTCTGGCTGCGCTGGCACTTTGCTTGGGATTAATTGGAGGCAGTGGTTCTCCTCCTGCTCCTCTCACCCCAGGGCTGGGGTGGCCAGGTCGGCAGCCTGGGCTCCTTGCGGGAAGCTGCCGACATGTTTTCAGCATGAGGAAGGTGTGTGTGTGTTTGAGCTTGAGTGTAATTGCTTGTGAAGGTGGGAGGAGGCGGAGGATGTGCTAAACTATGAATGAACGCAGATTGGAGCATCTCTCCTGCAACCCTGACAGCCTCTCCCTGAAATATTTAGAGGTGCTTGCAAGATGTTGTTAGATCCGGCTGCTTATGGGATTGCTTTTATTTCCTTGACAAAAGCCTGGCATCCACCTGAAGTTAAATCTAATCTAAACAGTAAGGAAAAATAAACACTGGAATGTAAAGGAGGGACAATAGCCCCAGCACTAAAAAAGCAGGGCAGTGGGAATTGGCAGCAGCTTGTTTATTAGCCACACAGCACCAAAAACATCCGACAGGTGTTACGAGATGCAAAACATGCTCTTGGTGCAGCAGGATAAGGCACGGGGAGATGTCGGTGCTTGTCGTCCCGTAGCACCACAACCTCGCTCCTCACAGCCTGAATTAATCAGCCTCCAGGACCAGCCTTGCTCTGACCTCCGCCCCCCCAGCAGCAGAAAAGCTGGGACTTCAATGCAATTTAAAGACTGCTGCTTCCCAAACACAGCACGAATACACCCGGGGTAGCTGCAAGCGCCTTGTGGCTGCTGGTAACCCCCACCCAGGGTGCTGATGGTGCCAGCGTCGAGCAGTGGTCCCAGTCCACAGCCACTCTGCATCCTCCTCCAGCATGTTACAGCGAGGATGTAATTCCTAAAATAACACGTTACTCTTGCTTAATTATCCCGCTTTATAGAAGTCACTTCCGGCGCTGAGCTCGAGTTACGAGATGCATTTCTGAGCCGTTGTCTGGGTGCCAGGAAAGAAGAAAAAGAGAGAGTCAGAGTTATGATTGTTATTGGAGTGTTTTATTTTGGTTTTTAGATGTCTGGATTTCTGTTATAAAACGTATGAACTGCAAAGAAACTTAAATCTTTATGTTTGCAATATTAGCTTCTCATTTCTAGGCTGAAATAGTTATGACTCTTCTTAATTCTCTTGGAAATATTCTGCGTGTTTATTTTTTTTCCCAAAAATGTTTATGTAACTTCCTCTGGAAGCTTGATTTTTAGTTAATTAACTTTTTGTCCAGAAATTTCTTTGCTTGGTTTCTTTGTTAATATATCTGGCATTTCCAGTTAAGACCATAGCTGCGTCTCTGCTAAGTTCACTTGCTTTCCACCACGTAAAATATATTGCTTGAAGGGTTTCAGCTTTCCTAGGAGCAGACCCAGCCCAGCTGCAGCTTCAAAGATGCTCGAGGAGCTGCAGGAGGTTTAAGTTCCCCATGGTCCAGCGCGGCCGGTGCAGCTGTGGGGGCAGCGGGCAGGAGGAGCGGGTGCTGTTCCACCGGTGATGATTTTGGCAGTGCCAAAAGCCACTCGGATGGAGATCTGGGGACAGTGGGATGCTGGGGATGGAGCTGGTGGGCTGAAATCAGTCCCCACACACCTCTGTGAATGCAGCAGGAGGCTGGGGGGACAGGGGTGCCTGAAGAACAAACCCCCCCAGGCTTGCCCCACATTCTCCTCCCCAACTGTGCGGCTCAGCCTGGCTCTCTCCTCACTGCGCCGCCGCCTTCCCCAGCCCCTCTGCACATCCCTGCCGGTGTCTAACACCTTTTCACTGGAATGTCATCTGAAGATTTAATTAAGGTGCTGTTTGTTCCCTCTCTTAGATAATTAATTGAAGGTGTTAGATAAAACCAGCCCTAACACCGATCCTTGCTGGGTCTGAACAGCGCCTTCCAGCTCAAGATATTATTGTTCCCTTTTGTTTCAGATCCTTCAGCTTGTTCTCAGCGGCTGTGAAAAGGCTTATATCCAAACCAATTTGAATTAATTTTTCAAGCAAGATACCACAAGACGGAGATACTATTAAAGGCTTTGCTAGAAATCAGGGTTCATTAGAATACACCCAGCTGCTGTTCCCTCCCCTATACGTTCTGCCCTTCAATAAAAAGACAAAAAACAGTTTTAACTGCCAGGGCTTTGGTGTTTAAGCCAGAGGATGTGTGTGGCTATAGGGAAACCCATCCCTCATGTGCCCTGGTGGCAAGGAGGCTTTTGGTGGTGACCTTGTATGTCCTCGGCAGCAGCTCTCCCGGCAGAGCCCGGTGGTGGCCCCAGTGGTGGCATCTCCCCCAGGGAGGTGTGTGGTGATGCTGGTGTCACCTTGGGCAGTGACAACCCAGCCTCCACACCTGCTGCCCCATTCCAAACCCACAAACACCACACCATGGCTGGGGTCAGTGCTGGGGCTTGAACTTTGCTGCTTGTCGACTTCTCTGAGGTAACATGGACATTGTGTGTGATCACCAGCAAACCCCCTGTCACAAACCCTCCAGCATTTCTCCTCTCCTTTCACCAGTCTGTCCCAGGGTCCAGGACCATGCAAACCCAGCTAGTCACAGTAGCCACGCTGGGCTCTAGAAACATGGCTGTGGTGGCCAGCAGCACTCTGCACATGGCTGAGGTGTCTCCTCCAAGCAGGCAAGGAGATCCTGGCCAGGAGCATCCCCACCGAGCACCTCCCTCAATGCCGCACAGTTCCCTTCCTCCTCCAGTCAGGGTCCTTCTCCCACACTGGGAAAGGACCCTAGGAAATGATCAAAGGAGTGGGAAGGCTTTTGTAATTTCTCCTTTAAATGGAATTTCACAAAGCAAGAAGAATCCAAAGCTTGTTATTTAAAGAGGTGGGCACATCGGCAATGGGGTTTTTGTAATTAGTCAATTTGAGAGCGTTCCTGCTGGCAGCCCGGGTGCCTTTATCCTCATCTTAATGTGAGATTTTTAATATAATTAGTACTAAGCTTTCAATGGCAAATGCAGTGTCAGCACCCAGCACCCCAGTTTGCCTGCACTGCCGGCACCTTGCGGCCCACAGGGAAGATGGATGGCGTCTGAGGTGTCGGAAGGGGTTCAGCCCCTATTTCTTGCCTCTTTCTAGCAAGATGCAATTCATAGCTCAGCACAGAGCAGGGCTGCACTGCTCTGGCAGCAGCAAGCAGCAGCAGCAAGCGGGGCAGAGCAGGGCTGGGAGGGAACGCCTGGTCTGTCCGGGTAGCCAGGGAGGGAGCAGACTGGGGACCGGGGTCTGAGGTCACTTTTGATTCAAACCCTTGGAAGCACTGACAGGAAGATGACAAAAGGCCCTATTTTCGGTGCTGCTGTATTCCAGCCATGCACCCACTCTGCCTCTGCTGTCAGAGAAAATGCAAACCGCCCTCCCCGGCTCCCCGAACCGCTGCAGGGAGGCACAGGGTATTCTCCCAGCCCAGCTTATGTCACCCCGCACATTGCATTTAAATGGAGCCCTTTCTGTCTCCTTAACAAGAAAGACACCGCTTTGCTTATTGCCTATTAGCTCGAGAGGTGAACACATCAGCCAGCAGAATCAGAAACATTTACCATGAAAAGGAAAAGCTGAAACCCTATTTTCTACCCGCAGCTCGATGGGAAATGGTCTGTCAGGGCCAGGCAGAGCTGTGAGCGGCTGCAGTTATTAGGTGCCTGCTCCACACTCAGAGGTTCCCAGCCATGGTGGAGGCCTCCTGGGAAGGAAAAGCACCTTGACAGTGCCAGCACTGAGGGCCAAAGGGATAAACTGCCCCATGTTTTCCCCATTTCTGTCCATAGTGCTCCCATCCATCCCCTGGCACATCCACCCGCGCACCCCTCCTCCTCCGGGGATAATGGCACTGGGCAGTCAGAGCCGGAGAAGGTCACAGCACCATCCAGGGACAGTGACACAGGAGACCCCAGCTCCCTTCCCTCTGCTTTGAGCACAGCCCTTTAGTTCTGGGGATTTGGGTTTCCATTAGTGTCTGTTTGGTGGCCTTTCTCCTTTACACTGGCATTTCCACGGCTGCTTAACTTCAGTGCATTTCATTAGCACAGAGGTTTCTGTCGATATTAGAAAGTCACTGTAATCATCAGGGGGATTTGCACGGCTGTTAGCCCAAGGAGCTTCACTGCTTGGCAGCATTTTCAGCAGTATTTTTGCAGAAGAAGGTGCCTTTGACGTGCATCCTGTTGGTGGGAACTTCATAGCCCCATGTCACACTATGCACTGAGGGTGCTGCAGCTGTGGCTCTGGCAGAGCAAAGGCAGCAGTGGAGATGCCAGCCCCAGCCAGGAGCTGCCCATGCTCACCAGAATGCTGTGCTTACCAGGATGCCTGCTGGGATGCCCATGCCCCCTGGGATGTCCATGCTCACTGGGATGCCTTCTGGGATGCCCATCATCACGATGATGCCCCTACCCACTAGGATGCCCCTGAGATGCCCATGTTCACTAGGATGCCCCCTGGGATGCCCGTGACCACCAGGATGCCCATGCCCCCCAGGACACCTGTAGACTCCAAGGCAATGGTACCACCACCAGCAAGCGCTGTTGCCCCTTCCCTACCAATGGGCACGCAGCACACTGCCAAGTCATCCTCCTTTCTGGTTCACTGCTGTCACCCAACTCCTCCCCATGGCACCCGCTTCTTCTGCATCCCTGCTCTTCATTTGCTGGCATTTTGTGATCTGCAGCAACAGCAGAGCTGGGCAGAGGGACACAGGGTGGTGGGGACCATGGCAATGGCAGGGCGATGGGGCCGCAGAGGTGGCCGCCCATCCCTTCCCGCTTCCCTGGTGCTCTCTGGGGCCGGGCAGCCTTCTGTGGACAGTGCAGTTCTGTTTTGCATCACCGCTTTGAAAAGCCCTTGGAGAGACCAGTGATTTATGAGAGGTTTCTTGTACGAGGGGAAATAAACCTTTGGACAGACCCAACTGAAATCCACACTGCTTAATTTTCTGTGGAATCAGGATTTTACCCCTATCTGAGGATTTTTCTTCTTTCCAAGAAAAACAACCAGTGCCTTTCTCATAAACAGGCACTTTCTCTCCCTTTTCAGCAGGGCTGGCTGGGAAGGGCTCCTCTCCCTGCTGGTCCACGCGCCCTGGTCCTCGCTCCTCCACGCCGGAGACCTGCGGTTTGCAAACCACCACATTTCCGACGAGCGCCGAAGCAAGAACATCTGCTGGGAAAGTCAACAGTAATTAATTAGCTTTTAACTGGGAGATAGAGAAGCGGGAGAGAGTCATGGACCCCTTTAATGAGAATAAAAGGTGTTTAACTTTAGAGGAGCGTTAGAGGCACCCCAGTTACTTTGTAATATGATAAGGGGTTGGGAATTTAAACCAGAAATTGAGGGGATTGGGGGGGTGTTTCGGGTGCCCCGGCAAACTCTGCTGGAGCCTAGGAGGAGATGGTGCCGGCGAGCTGCAGTTCCCAGAGCAAAGGGGTTCCAGGTGGGAGCAAGAACAGCCCAGCCCCTGCCTTACACCAGCTGTGTGCAGTTGGGGTTCTGGGGGTGCTCAGGTGGTGCCGACAGCCAGGTGATGCTGGGGCGGGACAGGAGGTGATAACAGGCAGCGAGGGCAGAGCCCAGGGAAGGGTGCTGGAGGTGCTGATGGGGTCAACGTTCCCTCTATGTGTGACAGACCCTGGATGGCTTGTCCCCAGGACGCCAGGTTTGTTGGGACTGTGTGTCACTGAGGGACTGGGTGGGGGGCTCAGCAGAAGCCGGCTTAGGGAACTGAGGGTGGATGTGTGATAGATGTGCCTGGATTTGGGCACAGCTGAACCAGAGAAGAATACCTATGAGTTGCTGGAAGCAGAGAGACCTTGAGTTAAAAGTAGCACAGGGAGAAGTGGAGGAGCAGGCAGTGAGGTGAAAGGAGGGGAAAGAGGTGATGCTGGGGGCAATGCAGTTTGGGGACGGAGGTGAAAAAAGCCATGTGGGAACTGGGGGTGAAAGGCAGGAACTGCAGCCAAGGTTTGCTCTGCTTGCCCTGTCTGAGCTGTGGGTAAAATAACGGTGGGAAAGTGGTGCTGAGGCTGCCCTAGAGACAAGAGGGAGGGCTGCTTATAGGAGGAAAAAAAATACCAAAGGCAGCTGAAGGTGCATAATTACAATTATGATATGTTAAGTGTTAGCGTAATATAACCTCTACAAATGGATGGCACTGAAGCTGTGAGGGAATGGCTGCTGTAGGAAGAAACTCAGTTAATTAGTTAATCAGTGCTCTTTAGGAAATGTTTCCTTAACTGGCTTTCCCCCCTCTATTTCTGTAACTATCAAATCGTTTGGTGCTCATCCTTAAAGTGAAATTCCCTCCGCAGCCTGCCATGGGAGGCTGCTCTGTGCGGAGAAAAAAAAGGACAAACCGAAAAGCTCTGCTGTGGGTCAGACAGCTTGTCTGAAAGGTTTTTAATTTCTTTGAGAAGCGTGATTTTTTTTTTTCCTGATACATGTGCAAAACTGAACCTTGGAAATTCTCTCTGTGTATTTAAACCATCATCCTATGTCACCATCACCCCTCTTGCCTTGCCTGCTGGGCTCCATCCCAATGTGTCCCTTGAGCTGTCCCTGAACAGGAGAGGGGTCTGGGGAGGGATATGAGCTCCTGACCCCCTTTCCCCCCCTGCAACCAGTCCCAAGCCTCTGCCCTGGTGCTCAGGGCTGCCAGGCAAGCAGAGGCAGAGCATTACCCAGCTTCGCACAGGGGAAATGATATAATTGGAGCTGTTTGGATTTAGAAATTAAAATAATTCAGGTTTGCTCAGAAAGGTTCACACAACGTCAGCTTCCATCAGGCAGATGAGAAGCAGAGATGCCCTGGGAGTGAGCGCTCTGACAGCTCTCCCAAATAACACCCACTCTGCTGGGGCTCCCTGCTTTTATTTGTCCTGTTTGGGGGGTGGTGGGAGGGAATTTCCTCCCACACAAGACAAACCTGTGTGCCCTTTCCCAGAGCAGAAATGTTACCTCCCTTGGGTGCCCCTCCAGCCTCAGCCACGCCGCAGGAGGCATCCAGCACCCCAGTCCCCCAGAGCCAAGGGAACAGCTTCTGCTGGTCCCCAGAACCACCCTTTCTGCCCCAAATCGTCCAGGCAGGACAACAAGCAGCCTCCTCCTTGTGCTGCAAAATGTCCAAACAAACCCTGCTGTGCTAGTGGTGATTTGGGCAGATGTTGATGCCTTTCTGAGTACTGAAAAATCCCACCTAAGCCACTGCTTTCAGCCACCTCCTGTCCCAGGGCTGTCTCCTGATTTGTCCCCTGTGTATTTGTCACCGATGTATTTCCGTTGAGGATATTCTTGTCCCCCGAAGCCCCTGCATCCTTCTAAGCTCATTGCTCGCCGGGTTCAATTCGTGTTTCAAACTATCCTGGTTCCTGTTGCATTATTTCTGTTCTCAGTGTGACCTAATTAGCATCATCTGCAAATGCAATTATTTTGCCATTTATCTTCTTCATCATTAACGTCCACCCTGAACTAGACCGGGTCTAGTGCTTGTTCCCATGCTGGCCACTGCCATGTGTGGGCTCCTGAGTTGGCCTCGCTGTGCAGCCAATTAATTCCTCCAGAAAAGATCTCTGAAACACAGGGTAAAACGCTGTATGTCCTGCCAGCATTTGTCTACAAGTCCCTGCCTCCAGAGAGGGTGCGCTGCCTTGTAAAATACCCATTGGCTTTGACTGTCATGGTTCATCCTTAGTAAATTCTTCCTTTGCGTCGATCGTGGCTTTGCTCTCCTCTGGGAGCCGGCAAATGCCTTTTCCTTAATCCCTGATTTTTGTGGGGCTCCTCGCCTGGCAGATGAAACAAATTTCCTGGCTACTAATTGTCAGTCTCCTTTTCCAGTCTCCTCTGTTTTTTTTTTCTTTTTAATTTTGCTTTGTCTTTATTTCTTTCCCTGCCAGCCCCCACCACCCCCCCAAAGCCCTCTATTGATTTGTTACGCCAGCTCAGAATTTGGCTGGCTGCACTTTTATTTTTGTTGATGGTGGTGGGGTTTTGAAGTGGCAGAGGCTTGCTAAGTTCGTTAGCGAATTCCCTTAATAATTCAGAACGCATGTTGCTTGCCCTGGCTGATTTGTGTATGTTGGGTTTGTCAAGCGTTCCCTTACGTGCTTTTTATCAGTAACTGTATTTACAAGGTCTTCATTACTTCCTAATTGACCGTGCCTCTTCTCTTTAGTTATCGCCTTAAAGAGCAATTTAAAAAAGCAATTCAGCAACAGCCATTTTAAAGCTCTTCATTCCTTCCAGCCCCCTTCTCGTTTATTATTATCCTTGTGTCTCACTAGCACTTCTTTTCCCCCGATGTCTTTAAAAGCCCTTCTTATTCCCCAAAACATTTTGTCAGCTGTAACTTATTCAGTTGCTACCCCTGCAGTTTCACCCGCCTCACATCCCTGGTTCTGGTGCTTGCCCCCTCCTCACTGACCATGTTCATTCTGGGGTTTTTCAGCCCCAGCCTTCCAAGGCTGTGGTATTTGACAGTGGGATTTCTTGCTCAATGCATGGGCATTAGGAGATGAGGAGTGATGCTGCCTCCTGATGCCCTGTGGTCCCATTTTGCACCTTCTCCCAGTCCCGCTGGCTGTGGGGCTGATCCTGGCACAAGGCAAACGTTCCCTCCAGCCCTAGCAACTGCTGCCCCTTCCCATTTGTCCTCTTACTTCTGTAAATTGCTTTACTCAGCCACCAGCTTCCAGGCTGGTTGTATGCTGTGGAAAAACAGCATCTTAATCTTCTGGGTTTGTTTGGTGCTGTGCTCCCACCTGGGCTGAGAAGAGGAATCTGCTCCCTAAACCCCCTTCACCCCCTTCATCTTATGTGCCACTTCCACTGCCAGTCTCCAATTCTCCTCTCCTCTGGCTATATGGTATTTTTGCAGGCTGGAGAACTGGAACTAAACAAGTATTCCCTTGATTTATTCAAACATTCAGAGGCTTTAAGGCCAGGAGAAACTATTAGCTTGCTTAGCCCGACCTCCTGCGTATTACAGGTCATTAAACTTCATCCGGTTATCCCCACACTGAGCTCTGTAATTTGTTTGGGTGAAGTGTATCTTTTTGGAAAGGCCCCCAGTCTTAACGCGAAGACAGGTTTATATAATAGTATTTTCTATCTCGCCCTTTATATATTCGATAATGTTTTATTTGGGTTCTGAATGCTCCTGCACGATGCAAAGATACATTTGGGGGAATATTTGCAGTGACATTCGGGCATTCTCCTTTTCACCTCAGCTGCATTTGAACCATTTGTTGTGCACAAATGGCCCAAGACATCCCCACACCAGGCACTGGTTAAGCAGTGTTCTCCTCTGCACTAGGACCCAGTCGGGTTGGGGTCCATCTCATGTCCTGCTCAGTGTTTGCTACCCTCCATTAACCCACCCCAAATAGTTTTGCAAGTTTTCATCATTTTACCACTGACTTCCCCAGCCCTGGTAGAGAGGTAGACAAGCCTGGTTCTGGTGGAGATCTCCGGGCACCCCATGGTTTGATGTTTTCTTTTTCTTTCCTCTTTGAAAATCTGTCTTTTTTTTTCTTTCTCCCCCCTGTGTTTTGTCTTCTGTGGCTTATGTTCCTTGACATGTCGGCTGGTTTTGATCATTTTTCTCTTTCTGCATTACAAAATTGTCAGCTGTGTAACCTAGAAACAGGGCAGTCTGAATGATATGTTTGCAAATAATGTTTGTTAGAAGTTTATTTCTCTCCAGTTTCTGAATCAAGCCTGCCACAAACCTGGTTTTGGGGGACATGCTGGTAAGGAGAAGCGGGTTCCCCATGGTATGGCCAGCTGGGGAAATCAGGCTATGCTCCCAGCTCCCACACTGATTTCCTGTGGAACTTGATGCAAGTCACACCATCATATTCCTCCACGGCAAGCCTGCCTTTCTGAGCCAAAAGATACAGATATGTCCCTTTCCCCTTTGTTCTTGGGCTTTAAGCAGGAGAGCCCCAGACTTGCAAGGCTCTGTGCATCTCGCATCTGGAGCCAGAGGTGAGAATCCATGCAGGCACCGTCCTTCTGCAGGTCACTAATGACTGGCTGTCCCAACTCTTCTGCAGTGTCAGCCACTTACGGCATGTGCCAACAGACTCCCTGTCTTAAAATGATGCCTGGGAGCTCAGCACCGGCCATGCACCTTCCTTGCTCCCACTGCTGGTGTTTGGGGGAGAAGACACTCCCCATAGCTTCTTCTTTGGGTTTTCCTTTTGTATCTTGGCTTTTCCCTTGGTTCCCTTTGCTGCCAGCTTTGCCATGGCAAGGCTGGTGTGTGCTCTGCAACCTGCCCAGTTCTCCCAGGCAGCTTCATCCATCTCCCCTCTCCTCGTGGCAGCATCTTATTGCAAAGCTGCTTATGGACTTGGGCTGCAGCACTCGCCCAGGCCATCCCTCTTCACTCCCATCGTCCACAGAAGCAGTGGTGGCATTTCTTGCCCTCTCCTGTAGGTTCAGCTCCTCTTGCAACATACCATCATCCTCAGCCTCTGCCTTGTGCTAGGTATGAGGTCTTAGGTGTTTCTGCCAAATGCAGAGTTACCTCCACGTCCATCCTCATTTAATTTAAACACCGACAAGCTCTCCCAGCCATGGTGTTCATCCATCTTGTAAGCTGTCCAATTCATGCAGCCAGCTCACAATTCTCCCTGGCTGTGCAGTTAATGTGTCCCTGGGTTGGCTGAGCATCAGAGTTGGCTGGTTTTATTTATTTTTCTTGCAGCTGGTCCCAGTTTTCCAAGCAGGCATCCACCTGCGACCCACTGTCTGCTCCCTCCCAGTGGCTCAAGCTTCTCTGGTTAGGTCACCAGTTTCTAATTGCAAATAGCATTTCTAAGCCTTTATTGGGACATAACAGTGAGGACCATGCTATGGGTAAGACCCAGTGGCATCTTGGCAGAGCTGCTGCTTGTTTTTAGCCCCATCTTCAGGAAACCATCAACCTGCAAACCCCTGGGATGGTAGCACATGGTTCCCTTCTCCTCTGTGCTCCCTTACATCTGCCCAACTGGAGCCTTGTGACCCAAAGCCGTCCTCCTTGCTGTGCCTCGGGCAGGTGGCCATTCAGTCCCCCTGCTTGTCCCTGATGGCACAGCTGGGGCTGTGCGCCCGCTCCCTGCTCCAAAACAGGTCTGCCCCTCTCCATGTTGGCCCCACTTGGCTCCATGGGTAGCGCTCACATCTCAGTCAGCACTTCGTGCTTCAAGTGCTCACCCTTCACTTGTTGGAGCCTGTTAATCTTGGCAATTGAGCTCTTGCCCTGATGCAATTTTCATGCATGGTCTCCCTCTCCCAAATCCCTCTAAGACCCCCTTGGAGCGTGTTCCTGCGTGGTTGCAGCTGCTTGCCTGGCTCTGCACCATCCCTCCCTGGCAGAGCCCAGCACCGTGGGGAAGCCAGGCATTTATTTAGGTGTTATGTGCACTCAGATGCCTGCTCCCTGACATGGCTTTCTGCAAATCTGACAAGAGCAGTATGTCGCCCTCCTACCTCTGCCCTCCCGTCCTGCTGGGAAAATGGGCGAGCTGAATGTCTCCTTTATGTCTGTGAAGCCCGAAGGCCTGATAAAGATTCAGGGTGAGCTATCGCTGGAATGAGGAGAGGGGAGAAATCTGAGCTGCATAATTAGGTACTTTGGGGACTGTATCAAAATGCAGCTGACTATAGATTTCTGTAAGGTACGTGCTCTTCTGCATTGACGTTCCTGCTCCTTCTTCCACTAATGCACTGGGAGGTGGTGGGAAGCCTCTTGCCCAAGCCCTGGGAGATGGAGCTCAGTGTGATCCTGTGAAAGAGCAGAACAAGAAGTTGGAGGTGAAGGGCTGGTTGGATGCAGCTCAGGTCCTGGAGTCAGGAAGCTTCAGCTGCATGCTCCGGGCTGTGTGACTTTGAACCCTCTCTGTAAATAACCAGGGTTCACAGAGGGATTGTCTGGTGCCACCATCAACATCTATTCCTGGCAGGAATAGCCCACAGGACCTAGATAATGGCTTAGGTTAAAATATGTTATTGCTTAAACTGGTCAAAAATTACAGTGTGTTCTCCCTCTCAAATCAAGACAAAGTTGAAATAGCAAAAATGTTCGCAGAATGGGGACCAAAAAAAAAAGATTAAGAAATGTCAGACTTCACCACCGACATTTTTGATGGGAATACTTTGACATTTGCAAACTCAAATGTTTAGTTTGTCAAACCAGATGGAAATGTCACACCGAGCCAAGTTGAAACGTTAATCTGTTGGCTCCCGGGGAGCTGTGGTCTCACTTGGGAAGGGGGTCCTGTGAGCTGCGCCTCTGGCAGGAGCGGGGCTGGGGTATGTCCCTTTGTATTTAAAGATCTGATGTGGCTGGGCAGGCAATAACAGCTGAAATCCCCATCAAGGAAGGCTGTTCATGGGAATGGGAATGGAAAGGCGGATTTGGTATTAGGATGCTAATCCCAGAGACAAGAAACCATGTCCCCTCGCCTGCTTCGCTACAGATTTTGCCATGGATTTGGGCAAGCCAGCCCTTGCTGTGTCGTGGTTCCCCCTTTGTAAACAGCAGTTTGCTTTTCCCCACTTCAGCTGGAGGTTGCAGGCTTAAATCTATTAATGTTCATGAAGTGCTCAGATATTGGAGTAACGTGGGTCCTGTGAACGCTGGAGAGAGCCGTGCTGGCCGTTTGCAGATGGCTTTACGTGATGTGCGGTGGAGGGTTCCTGCAAACCCAACAGCAGTAAATCCTCACTCTGGGAATAGTATTTGAAGTGCAGAAGTGAAACGTGAAGTGAAAGCATACGGCATATCGGGGACCTCGGAGCATGACTGGACTCGCAGCCCAGGGCTGGGATTGACTGAGGAGAGGGGGGGCTCTGCTGCCCTGACCCCTGCAGCCCATGGCCATCAGGGGGCTGGTGTTGCCCCAGCAGTGCAGTGGATGTAAACCTGGTGACAGCTGGGGTTTGCCTGTCCCACCTGTGTGTTTGTTTGTGGAATCTGGTTTTTGTTGTTTTGGTGTTGTGGGGTTTTTTTAGTGTGTGTGTTTTTGTTGTTGTCGGTTTGGGTTTTTTGTTTGTTTTTAACCTTCTTTTATGCTGGCTGCTGGAAGAATTTGAGGAGAAAAGGCAAAAAGATGTGTTTTAATTAAGAAAAGCTTATTGGAGAAACAGTTAACAGAAATAATTTTAAATCTATTTTGTTATTGTCTGGCAAAATATTGCCCGTATTTGTCTGCCCTTTTGTTAACATGCTGGACCAAAGCCTGTAGGTGAGCCATGATTCAGTGTGTGGGCAAACCTCTCAGCCACTCCTGCTTTGTGCAGCAAAACTACGTGGCCAACCAGCAAAGCTGTTGCCTCTTTCCTGCCCATAAACAGATGTACCTGGGGCACTGGTTTCCATTAGTGATGCCTCTCTGCTGATGGGCTTTCTTGCGTGTAATTACAAGAACTTTTGAACTATTTAAGCCTCCAGTTACTCCTTTGGACTGGTGACCACTCTCGCCTTGTGCCGGGGCTGCAGCAGAGGCCATGGAGCAAATGCAGCCAGAGATATTTGGTCCCCGCCGCAGCGTGGGTTGTCTTCTGGTGGTTATTAATGCCTTTGCTTTGCTTACCCAAGTGCTTAAACAGTTCAATAAGTTTTCAGACCTGTCCTTACACTATTGTTAGGAAAGATTCATTAGGACTTTGGCTGGAAATTATAGTGGCAGATAAAGCTGGGTAATTTATGGCTTTTTTTGAGGGTTGCGCAATTGTTCGATAAGTGTCTTTCCTTCCTCTGCCTCCCGCCAGCCACTCATTGGAAATAAATATTGAATTTATTTGCAGAAAAGTAGCCACGGACAAAGCCGTGAACAGCCAGAAGTAACCTGGTGGGGCCCTTTGGGCATCTTTGCTTGCTTTTCTCTGAGGGAATGAGCGCTCCTCTGCCATACCTACTCCTCATTGTGCACACATTGCCTCCTCAGCATCATTTCCACCAATTCTTCCCTGTCTGTGACTCGTAAGGTCCCTGCCCACCTCAGGCTGCCATTCAGCTGTACAGCCGTACCCCCAGCCTGTGATGGGGACCACCCCAAAGCCAGCGCCGGGGCTGGGCTCTCCAGTTTTCAAAACAAATTTCAAGCTGTCCAGTTTTCCCTGGCTGAAGCCTGGGATCTCTAAGTGTCAAATCTGCGCCAGAGGTGCTGTGTTGGCATCCTGCTGACATCTGCCCCCCCAGCGACACCCCCTGCCTGACCATGCGCCTGCACCTCCCAGTGACCACCCCTCAACATCTGCATCGGTTTCAAAGGGACCATGGATGTTTGTTTTCAAACACCTGCTGGTGGGACCTGTTGATGCTGACAAAGTCCAGCCCGGGCTCCTCTGTGCTTGTTTTAGCAGCATCAGGGAGGAATGGGACAAAGTGGGGAGCTGGGGCCATCCCCAGCTGAGTGAACAAGCAGCTCGTCCCATCCCAGGAAAGAGGTGGCATCGGGGGCTGGCATGGCGTGGCCCTCACCAGACCAGCTGATCCTGTCATATCTGGGTTTCACATGGCATTTCCCACCTTCCCAGGCTGCTTCAGAGTGGTGATCCTCTGGGACAACGGATCTCTGGGGAGAGTGGTGTGGGGCTTCAGCTTACCTTGCCATCGGGAGGTTATTCAGCTGGATAAATGCCTGGCAGGTCTTGCCAGGCTCTTCCTCTGGGCAATGAGGAGGGTCTCTCTGAGGGAAATCCCAGCCCCCAAATCAGGCTCTTGCTCAGCAGCTCCTGCTGGAGGAAAGGCTTGGTCTCACCTGATGGACCTTCTCCATCTGTACCCATCCCAGTGTCTGACGATGGGCAGGGACCCCCCATGCCTGCGGAGCCCCTGGGCTCCTGCCAGGACAAAGCAGGACTTAAACCTGCTGTTATCCGAGGTGGAGCAACCGGGGCTGAGCAAAACATCCTCGATGAGGGGCTGCTGTCGATGGAGGTGTTGGCACCAGAGTGTTTCCCCTGTTATCTCTCCTGCTCCTTTTGTGTTTTAACATTTTGTTTGAATTAGTGGGGCCTGTTCCTCGCAGCGTGCATGAGTATGCATTTGTCTACTTTGGATTTCATCCGCCATTGACTGGCCCATCCATCAACCTCTCTTCGAGCCTTTTGAAGTTCCCTGTAGTCTTCTCTTGTTCCGAACGCTCTGTGCAATTTGGGTCCTGTGCCAGATTTTTTCCTATGACATTTTTCATTCTCCTTTTCCAGATCATTAAGGCATCTCTTTAACCACCACTATTAACATGAAAATTTGGGGAGCCTCCCTGTGAGTACTGTAGCCCTCATTAATATACACTGTTTTGTCTCTTTGTTTCCAGTTATTAGAGTGACTTTTTTTCCATTTGCTTTGCGAACATTTAATTTCCTTAATAGCCTCTCGTAAGGGACCTTGTCAAAGAGCTTTGAAACCCCAAACACATTATGTCAAGTAGTTCTCCTTACTTCGCCCTCCTGATGATGGGAGAAAGCATCCTAGCAGATTAGAGGCATGAACTTCCTTTCAGGATGCTGAAACAGCTTCACCCCCCTCTTAGTTAATTTACAGGTTTTAAAATTCAGCTTCTTATGAGCACCTTCATCTCTAACAACCGATTCAATTCTCACAGCCTTAAAAAGAGATGTGTCTCTACGCCTGCTGGAGAGCAGACTATTTCCCTTACCGGCTCTTTTGTTAGCAGCCAGGTCACTCGGTGAGCGAGACTCATCAGAGCCTTTGGGTGTTTCCCTTTCAACTCCAGATGCTTTGTGCTGGATGGACTCGTACAATCTCTGCTCCTTTGGCATTGCTCTTTGTAGAAACACCTCATTGTTATCACCTGAAAATAATAGGCATCTCTCTGCTGTCCCTGCCAGGCACCAGTTGGTTTAAAAGAAAACCCTCCTCGGCTCTTCTGCGATGCCTTTGCCTGCCCGGCTCTACCCATCGTGCCCCGGCGATGCCGACAAGTCGAGTCACGCATGGGCGCTGAGGGAGGAGGATGGGGCTGATAAGATCCTGACCGAAGCTGGGCTGCCTCTGCATTCAGGTACGGGGTAGAAACCTGTTTCACCCACTGCCGTGTGATTCATGCCGCTTCGTTCCTGTGAATCATCCCAGCCGTTGTGTAAGGTTTACGCCACTTGCGCAGCAGGGCTGTATTTTCTGCGGCTTTTATAAAGTTCTGCACAATTTATACGTGCTGCTTCTGCTTTAAAACATTTAACACTCTTTATTCAAGGCTTTAGGATTTATGCTCCCTTTACCTGCAACCCTGGGAATGGCACCACCGGGGGGATGATCCCAGGGCCAAGAGACTATTTATCGTTATCAGAAGCGATCCTGCCCCACAGGGATTTCTGACCATGAGGAATGGGAAACTGCTGTTTTTCTCTCCAACACCAATATCCATGAATCTTTAAACAGGAGGAATTATTTCCCTGAATAGCGTGCGTTGGTGAGCGCATTTAACTCTAAGAATATGTGACAGCTCATCAGACGAGGAAGCGAGATGGTTTTGGGGTGGTGGAGGGAATGCTGAGCACCTTCACCAGCAGCAGCCCCTCCACTGGGAGCTCCTGCAGCAGCTTTGGGCAGCTGCCAGGCAGGAAGAACAACTGTACGTAATAATGGGGTAAACCCCAATCCTGCCAGGGTACAACCGCTCCTGCTGGGGCACCCCCTGCCCGAGCAGCTGGGGGAATTCCCCGGCACAGCCGCCCACCCTGGCCAGGACTTGAGGTTTTGTGTTTTTTAAACAGTGTGTGGTGACTTCTCCCTCAGCTTCTCCAGACAAACCTTTTGTGCCAAATTACCTGTCTAGCTGGGCTCTTATCTCAGTGTTTATCACTGCCGCCTCTCGCTGTCAGCACTGTTTATAGGCAGGAGAACCGAAACCCTATGCTAAGAAATTTCCTCCTCCTCCTCTTTTCTTTCAAATCTACATCTGTTCCAGACTCCCTTTCATTAGAGACCACATGAAAGCCAAAACAATCCCGGGCTATCAGGCACAGAAACCTCTGCAAGGTAAACTCCTCTCTGCCGGTAAATAAGGCACACCCTGGCCAGGGCTCTGTCCTGACACCCAGGGAGGTCCCATGCAGCCCGTGTCACCTGTTGTCCCTATTCCCAGGTACCTGCGAGGCCTTGGGCACCCCCTGGGATGTTTACAGAGCCATGGGGAAAATTCAGAGTGCAAAGTAATGTTAGACCCCAAGAATGTCTTCTGGCACCTGCATCCCAGTTGGTGCAGTGATGGTGCACAGTGAGTGCCCTGGGGGAGATTTCAGTGGGGGGATGTGCTTGGTGCTTTTTTTTTTACCTGTTGTAAAAATATTTGTGGAGTTGCAGCAGGCTGTAAAGAGTGATTTCAGGGAGGGAGGAGTGAGGCTGATTCCGATTAGGCAGGAAATGGCTTGGAGTGGATGGCATCCATATGGGAGAGCTGATAGATTTGGCATCTTGCAGGCATCGCTTGATGGATCCACTGATAACCTGGCAGCAGAACAGACCTGGGCGCTCTGATTCCCTGCCAGTAGCTGAGCCACAGCCTGCTTGGTTGGCCTTTGTTAACACCTTTCTACCATGGGAACCTGCTGCCCTGCCCTGGGGACCAGTGGTCCCCCCAGGAGTACTGGGGAGGCTGGGCTGGCCCGTCCCTGCAGTGCTGCCTGCTGGGGATGCTGCTCCAGCTCCTTCCCTTTGAAGGCTCAGTGTGAAATCTGGTTGGAGTTTAGGGAGGCAGGAGGGCAGCGTGCAGAGCAGCCCACGTCCTTGGGATTAAAAAGCTTCATTTCGCAGCTCTGGAAAGAATCAGCGGGTTTCCATGCTGGGCTCCCATCTTGCATTGGAGACAGATGGAGAGTACGAAACATGGGGAAGGCAGCCAGTTGCTCCTGCCATGCCGGGGGCTGGCTTGCTCACGGGCAAAGGGTCCTGCCCCACGTCTTTCCCTGGGTGGTTTAACTTCAAGGTCCGTGTTTTGTGCACCTCCATGATGTCCAAAACTTGTGTGGAGTTGGTGGAAAGCTGATGGTCCAGACATGCTGCAGGAGGGCCTCTGGGTGGCTGGGAGCCCAGCGAGGTCTCCCCATGCCAAGGGGGTCTGGTGCATCCTGCTCCATGGTGCCTCTCCCTCTCTGGAAGCTGCCAGCAAAAACAAGGGGAATTCAGAGGTGGGGGAGGGGGAAATAGCAGGGTGCTGCTTTCTGGAAATGAAGGAAGATGGAGAAAACGGCCATGTAGCAGAGATGAACTGGAGGAGACTTGGGAGGAGGCAGCCACCCTGTTTGCTGGCTGACGTTTAGCACTGCTGAGGGTCTGCAGCCCCTTCCCCAGCCCCTGTCTATGCTGATAACATGCAAAGCATGAGGCTGAGCCCTGGTACAGCTGGAGGCAGGGGCAGGATCCCCCACTGCACAGCTGACTCTGGGTAATCATTTGGGGAAAACTCCTGCTGGTGCAAGCTCTGCTTCCCTCCATACTCCCAAACAGGTCCAGGGCAGTGGAGAGTCCTGGCATGAACCTCTTTGGGCTTCTCACCCTGCTGCCCGTCACTGCTGCTGCCAGCAGCACTCAGGACCCATGGGGTTCCCCGCTGCAGAGTGACTCAGCTCTGCCCGTGCTGGTGACAAGCGCGTGCTCGGAGCGAAACGCAGCTCTCGTGGGAGGAGGTAAGCTGTGTAATGATTGCTGTAAAGCTGCATGGGGTTATGGCTGATTCGGTGGTGAAAATACAGTCCCCGAAACCCCGGCAGCCCTATTGCTCACTGGCTGCATTAGTCGCAGGGAGAGCTGTTTGCTCGTACACCCAGGTCATGGCCTCCTCAGCTGTAAGCTTGGTCTGTAATTTCCCCATGGTTATTTCTAAGATAACTTATTTCAGGTTTTTATGATGCTTACAAATTGGACAACATCTTGAAATATAATTCAGGCCTTAACTGGCTTTAAAAGTGTGTGATTTTACAGGGATGCGTAAAATATTTTTAAGTGTTGGTAAATTCCAGGGCCTGGAGCTGTGGGCGGATGGAGAGGGGTGGAGGGCCTGACCTGAAAAGGTTTTTGGAGACACAGGCTGGAAACCAGCACCAGGAGTCACGTACAGCCATGAGGAGCTGTGTGGTTTGAGCAGGTCATAGAGTACATAACCAAGTGTGTATGGGTACCAAGTTTGTATCTTCTCTTCCTTTAAAAATTAGTTTAATTTGTGATTTGCTCAAATTACCTGTGAAACTGCGCACTCAACCTTAAGAGGTAAGAGATGATATGGTGGGGAGATGGCTCCCAGGAGCTGGAACTAAAAGGGTGCAGGTGAACCAGAGTAAAGGTGTGTTCCTTAGGAACACCGATCAAAGTGGCAGGAGCTGTCCCTGTGAACCATCTTGTGCCTTTGCACATTCCTCCACCAAATCTTTCGTGCTGGGGAAGGTGATTGCTCTGGGGACACAGCCAGCTGCAGACCACCAGCAAAGCAGCGGGCATGGGTGGGAGGCAAACCCTGCCGTGAGGATTTTGGGGTCCGGGGTGGGTGTGTGGGAGTGGAAAGGGGCTGCAGCCACCCTGCATCTTGCCCGGGGCAGGCATGGGATCTGGCAGAGCCGTGGTGGTTCCCATGGTTCACATGAGGCTATGGCCATGTGGCGGGGACCAGCTCACTGCCAAAGCAGCCAAGCAAGGAGAGCATCACAGAGGTGGCTTGCAAGGGTGGGCAGGGAGGTTTCTGTAAGGTACTTCTTTCGTTAATGAGCTGGCAGGAGGCACCGCTCCCGCTGGGATCAGATTTGCTAATACCAAAAGATTTGGGGCTGCTAACACAGTCCTGGGGTAGAGGCATCTGGACGAATGACCCCAGTGAGACCAGGCAGGGATTTCATCCTTGTCCTTCGCCAGCAGCAGGGTGGACCCAGCTGGGTACTGCGAGGGAGGAAATAAGGAAAATAGCTGTGCAGAGGAGAGATGGAGGGAAAGCCGGATCGCAAACCAAACACAATCCCACAGTGAGGAGCCAGAGCTGACGCTGCTCTCGGTGGTGCGGTGTTGGGAACGATGCTGCTTCCGAGCAGGGAGGCAGCAGAACATCCCAAGCAAACTGGCTGTTACAGAAGGTGACATCTTGGGGAGCAGAGGCTGGGGATGTAGTAGCCGCTCAGACATGACACCAGCCTACCTGCCCTTGTCTCCGGCACCCAGAATGGGCAGGGATCTCTGTGGGTGTTTGCAGAAATAACACTGTCATCTTGCTCTGCCCTTTTGTGAGGGTGCAGGGATTTTGATGAAATGCAATTACAAGAAAGGCCTGGGATTTTGGCTGTTGTTTCAGGCACATAAGGAAGGTGTTATTGCCAGGACAGAGGGGAGCACTGCACAGAGCGGTGCTGCAGAGCCGGGACACCCCTGGACAAGGCAGGATGGCAGCAGAGAACTTGGGCAAGTTCTTTGGCATGTGCTCTGTCATTGCAACAGCACCCACAGCCAGACTGGCCTGGCCTGCCAGCTTCTCCCTGCTGCCAGGTTTGGATGATGGCAGCCGCCAGTCTCATCACCAAAGCCCACGTGAACTTTCCTGCTTGCCTCCTTTCCAAAAAAAGCAACTTCCAGCCCACAGGAGAAAGCAGAGTGTAACAGTGGAGATGTGGTGAGGATGCATCATCTCACTGACGCTACCCTGCATCTGTGGGAGGACGGACCCACCTGGACAGGTGGCTTGGCCACGCAGCTCCAGACCCCCACCACAGGGATGGACTGGGGAGGGGGGTGGCCGCCTGCTTTATTGGCACTGGGAGCTTTCATAACACCATCAGTGGACCAGGAGAGAGTGTGTGGTTAATGTCCCTCCAGAGCAAATTGCTCCAGGAGATGTTGCTGATTCCTTGGGGACACCCTGAGAAAGCTTTGCATGAAACTCCTTGGGGACAGGCAGAGCTGGGGAGTCCCTTTCTCCATGTGCGGCATGCACCCACAAAATGTGCTGAGCTTCTGCAAGGCTGCCCCAGGGGACAGCGAGGCACTGGGGACATGTGAAGCTACTGCTGGGTGCTGCCAGCAGGTGCAGGGTGCCCCCGCCACGGTGGCTGTGCAGGAGGCTCTGGGCATTATTTGCTGGAGGGAGCCTGAAACAGACTGTGCATTTGGGGAGGATTTCTCCATCCTTGAGCTCCCCAGGGGCAGATTTGCAGGCAGAGGAGAGCATCCTGGGGAGGTGACAAGGTGCTGACAATAACTGGTTTTTCTTTTGGGATGGCTTTCACAGCTCGCTGTGGGGCTGCCCCATCTCGGTGGGGTGAGGGGAGCACCCTCGGGGGTGAGAGCCAGTCCCGCTCGCGGGAAAGGGTGCAGGAAAAGCCGGCTGTTGGGACCAGCTCCACCATAAGGAAGTGATTGAAGCTTTCACGATCTGTTTAACCGGTGACATATGTTTCCTGCAGGCGCGGCAGCGTGCTGCATGCCGGCGGATGAGATACAGCCGCTCGTCCCTGCCCGGCTCTGGCCCCATCCCTGTGGCCGTGTTCGATATGGCCACGGCCGCCACTCCCTGTGTGGGAAGGGGAAATTGCTCGCGCGGCAAAGGGAAATAAACAGGAGGAGACCAGCCATGACAAAAAAGTGAGTGTTTCTCTGGTTTGAGGCCCCGCTGCCGGCAAAGAGGCAGGCGATGCACAGCGGGGCTGGGGGTGAGGGGAAGGGAAGATGGAGCTGTGGCGATGTTTGCAAACTCCCTCTTGCTTCCAGGGGGTCTATCTCTCCAGGTCACATCTCAGTTTTCATCGCTGAGACATCAGATGGACCAGCAAGGGGGGAGCCAAATGTTGTGGAAAAGGTCTAGTTGCCCAAACCATCAAGCCCAGGTGAGGTGCTCCACCAAATTTAGCCCTTTCTGCCCTGTCCCTTGGCATGGGGGAAGTAATCCATAAGGTAAAAGATCGACTGGGTGCCTTCAGCCAAGAGTGTGTCAGGCTCGTGGGATGCTGGGCTGCCCCTGCACATGTGGTTCTCCCCTACCGATGCTGCCATTGCAGGAGTGAGGGGCTGCAGGGGTGGCAGAGCAGTCACGGGGGCTGCCTTGGGGCAAAGAACACCAGAAAATATCCCCAAAGAGGAAATCTTTTTTTGCAGAGTAGCCTTTAGGTCCTCGTGGGGATTGGGACAGAAGGGGGCACCGCCAGGTGGCTGCACGTGCTGGGGATGCTGTCACCTGGGCAGGCTGGGGTGGGAACAGCAGACATTGGACAGCTGTGAAGCCATGTACAAGAGGATTTGGTCATTATTAAAAAGATGAAGCAGGGGATGCTGGTGATGGTCCTCAAGTCTGGGAAGGGTGTTGCGATCAGCTGCAAGCGACTGGGGGCTTTGCCCCCTAGGCAGAGGCTGGGGACAGTGGAAACCCCCATGCAGGGGGCTGAGCTGGGGAAGAGAGAGAGGGCAAAGTGTTGGGAGAGAGATGCTGGCCTTGCTGGAGGTGGAGGGATCCATGGCAGCCAGCAAGGCTGACCCCCACCAGGGCCCCAGTGTAGCCTGGAGCCTGGCCAGGACAAGCCCGAAGACGGGTTTGCAGCGGAGGTTGTAAACTTGGTGTGAGAGTGTGGGTAGGAGTGAGGGAGGGAAGGGATAAGGAGGTTTTACAGATGAGCTGGATGCCCCAGGGGCTCCTCTGTCATTCCACGGGGTCAGCATCTCCCCCGGCACCAGCAACCTGCTGGCTGTACCAATGAGAGAAGGGCTTCCCATCCCTTACTAGGGATTTTGGCTTTAAAATGTAGCTTTTCCCCTTAGCTCTGGGGCAGACAGCCCTGCAGCCTCCCCACACTGCAGGCCAGCACCGGCTCCCCAGTTCTCCCATTAGCTCCCCCATCCTTCAGCAGCCACGTCTAGAGCATTACTGCTGCTGGAGTGACCGTTGTCCTTCCTCATTGTGTGTCTTTCCAACAGGGAGGGATGATTTTAGGAAAGGACTCAAGTCCTTCTGAAGTTTTCTTAGTGAGTGATTTTTATCCCTGCATTGCTCTGTGCTTTTCTGCAGGACTAAAGATGCTTCTTGGAGCAGTTGGGAAAACCTCCTTGCCCTGGGCTTGCCCAGGTTCAGGAGCCACCAGCTCAACCCACTAGCCCAGTGCAGGATGCCAAGCAGTGCTGGGGGCTGAGTCAATAAGACACTCAGCTCAGGTGTGTGTTGGGGAGGCTATTTTGTCAGGGATCGGCATTACCCCTGTGAAGTTTCATGGCTGCAGCCAGCAGCAGCCCGGTCTCTTCCCCAACAGGTGCTGCATATCAGCAAGGCACAGCCTGGGCTTTCTCTGCGGCTCTTAGGTGTCCCAGCCCTGTGTTCACGAGCAGGTAGCCGAGGTTAGCCCATGATTCGATGCAGTGGTTTGTTCCAGTGGTGGATTTACCTTCACGCGTTACAAATCAGTGCTGAATTTCTCAATGGCTTTGGCAGCAGGCAGGTGCCTGGAGCACGTCGCGAGGAGGCGGAGAAGGGGAGAGGAAAGGGCTGGGGGAGGCGGTTGAGACAGTGCAGGTGAACTTTGCTCTTCCAGCTCTGGAAAAAAGCTCCTATTCCAGATTGGGCAGCCTTTGCGGGGAGCGTCGGCATTACTGTCCCTGCTGGCAGTGTGGCCGCAAGCTCTGCCTTGACAAAGCTGTGCTTGGGCACAGAGGCAGCACCAGCTCATCATGCAGATGGGGATGGGGATGCCTTTCCCAAAAGCCCATCCCTGGCAAGCACTGAGGCAGCCTGTGCCGACAACCCGGGATGAGCAGCAGCCGATCATGCAACATCTAACTGCTAGAGTTGCCTAAATAATTCATTAATGGTTTGGGGAAATAAAAACATTGTGCAGTGAGTAATTGCTTGCGAATGATGTTGTGCGTTGCTGAAGCAGGTCATCGGTGACTGAAGCAGCACCACTTTTGTGGTGAGGTATGGTGCAGAGAGTTTCCTCTGATTTCCCGCCCCCACCATGTGAGCTTTCCTGACTGTGGCTCCGTGCAACCATTAAGGCTTTTTGCTTGTCAGGGAACGGGGGTGAGGGATGGGACCAGAGCGTGGGCTGGTGGCACAGCAGGCAGGGAGCAGACAGGGGCTCATGGGAGCACGGCAGCCCTGCTCAGCCCGGCTCTTTGTGTTCAATGAGGGAGAGCAGGGGCCGCAGGGACAGCAGCAGTGCCTTCTCCCAAAACCCCATTTCCAGCGACTGGGGCTGGTGGCACCATGCCAGGCAGAGCTGCCCCTGCCAGTCCCCATACACTGGTGACGAAGGGCTCCAGGCATCCCACCCGTGGGCTGGGGAAGGGCCTTTGAGCTCCGTGCCGATAGCAGTGACAAGGGACTTCTGTTTCTCCGAAGGGGTCTGGGAAACATCCCCAACTGCCTGTCTGTCCCCGACTGCCTGTCTGTCCCTAGTGTATCGTGGTGCTGGAGGCAGCAGGCTGAAAGCAGGGCTCCAGCTCCCCGGGGTGAGGGGGAGGAAGCCCCCACACATCTCTGCATGGCTCCAGGCAAGTTTCACCTCAGGGCTGAGCCTCGGGCACAACAGGGAGTTTGCACCTAACATTAAGCTCCTGTGGAAAGCCTACATTGTGTCACCTGCAGCTCCTACTTGTCACTCTATTAAATTTCCATTTTAACGTGAAAACAGCTGGTTTCATGGTACTTCTAACTGTGTTATTTACACAGTCATGCACACAATCCCTGCAGAAAATGGCATTACTCACTGCAGCAGCCGCTGTGTCACAGGTACCCTGTGGGCGGGTGGGGAGGTGACGCCAGCCCCTGGGTCAGGCCACCAGTGCTCCTTTTGTCTTGCCCACAGCCACCCCAGCAGCTTGTGGTGAAACCTGTGCAATTCAAACCCTTCTCAGAGTGCTCCTGGTTCAGCACAAGGGCAGGATGAACCCCGCTCCATCTCTGTGAACGCAGCCCTCCATGCTGCCACTGAGCCTTGAGGATGGGATGCTTGATGCACATCAAGGGACAGAGACAACAACTGTTGGCCATGCTCAATAGTACTTTGTTCTCAGCCTGGGAAGCAATGAAAATCCTCTGGCTTTGAAGCCTGAGGAGGCCTTTTCATTATATCCAGGGCTTCTGGAAAAAGGAATTGCAAGTGCTTTCCCATAATGTGATAAAAAGTTCTCCTGGCCGAGAACACAGCAGCTTGTTACACATGAGAGCAGTGAGTCAGTGCAGTGTGGGGCTGAGCTCAGCACTTGCTCAGTCGCTGGAAACCACTGGTTCTTGGGCTGTGTGTCACTGGGATTTGGAAGAGCCTTGGTGTGAGTCCTGTTGACCTTGCACTCCCCACCAGAGACCTGCCAGCTGCCTGGTTCACATGGTGCCTGGTGGCTGCGAAGCGCAGATGGGTGGTGGGCACATCCATCCCTGTGTCCCCACCAGCAGGTAAGCTCAGGGCAGAGCCCAACCATGCACATGCCCTGGCATCGTGTTTTAACAGCAGCAGATGGTTGTCTAGGAACAATAAAAATGATCCACTAATAGGAAAAGCACCTAGGAGGTGAGAGGCACTTAGCTCAGGTTGGAAGTTAGGCTGTAATTTATTGTGGTCATAAAGCAGCCTGGCAGGGGCTGACCAGACACCCAGGTCTCCCTGTGCTAGCTGGAGAGTGTGGGGAGGTGCAGGTCATGCAGTGGGAGAGAAAAGCCCTCAAGCATCCCATGTCTGCAATTTAGGAAGCACGGTGGGACCCCCCCTTCCCCCTCCATGCTCATGCCTGTGCCAGTGATGCTCCAGGGGACAGAGGCTGTCAAGGTGCCCACGGCTGCATGGGGGGGCCTGGGGTTGCTCCCCACCACTTCCCACTAGGCTGGGTCCTCCCTGGCACAGCCCCCAGCCAGACTGGGAAACTCCTAAGTGGGGAGGCTGCCCTAATTAGTCTGCTTAATCTTCCCCCATAAATCACTTCTCCCCATCCCTGCAGACTATCGGCAGCATCTGAAGTCATTAGTTAATTTAAACCTGGGAGTTCGCACGTTGGCTTATCGAGAGTCATCTCCGTTCCCGCTAAGCGCTTGCTCGGTGCCATCTCTGGCTGCTAGATCCTATCTGCGCCCGCTTTGAAGCGGTGAAGGGCTGCCTGTTTCCCTGCCTGCGTCCCTGCCTGCTGGCAGGTGGGAGGGGAGATGGAGATCCTGCTTCCCCCCCTCCCTGCGCTCCCCTTTTTTGAACTTCTCTGACTCATCCTTTTGATTTGATGTTTTCACCTTTGTTTTACACATAGCAGTTTGCCTGGGCGCTGGAAGGAGAAGGCAGCTCCGATGCTGCTGAAGCTTCCCCGGCTGCGAGGGAGGATGCTCAGGTTCCTTAGGGGGGCTGGCAGCCAGGTGAGCGGGGCTCCGGGGAGGGAACGTGGTGGGTGCCCATCCTGCCCTCACACCTGGGAGGGATTGGGGGACAACTGGGACTACTGTGGGGTGGCCACGGGGAGGTTGGGGCTTGGCTGAGCATCCTGCTAACAGCTTGTGTTGTAGTGCTGTCACCTTTCCAGCCTCATCATGCTCCTCATCCCCAGGTCTCCAGCCTGGAACAAGTGGAACTTCCCGAGGCTCTGGGTGGGATGTCCCCTCTTGCATGGGAATCAGGCTTCCCAAAGTGAGCTGTGTTGGCTTGGGGACAATCCCAATGGCCTGGGGGCACATTTGTCCTTGCAGCCACATGGGCCATACTGTACTGAAGGTGAGCCCGAGGGTCTTGGTGGGGCTGGCACAGCAACACAGGAGCTTGGCTCCCACTGCAGGATAGGGAGCAGGAAAGGGGGGTTTGGCAGTGGGACAGGGACAACTAGACTAGGGACACCTAGCAGGACCCTGCAGCAGTGGGCTCTGACAGCTCTTGGCTGTTTTTCGAGGCATGCTAGGAGGTGGGGAATCACCCTGGCCATCCTGCGCAGCTCTGCACCCACAGGCAGGCAGCAGCCAGGCTGGGGGGACACCTGGCTGGGTGCCCCGTGCAGGCTGGGTCCTGAACTGCTCGGGGAAGCCCCATCCCAGAGCAGCCCCCACTGGCAGCCCCATGTCGGGGCAGCAGCCAGACACCCCCCGCCAGTACACCTTGTGTGTGAGGTGTGGATGATGCCCTAGAACTGAAAGGTGCGTGTGTGTCCCCTGCATCCCCTGCCCCCCCCAGGTTCTGCTGCCCCCAGGAATAAAGGGACAGCTGCTCTTCCTGGAACCTGCCAACCCTGGCTGCCTGCACGTATGTTCTGTGCAGCCCTCGAGCACGGTGACTGAGCCCAAAAGAACCAGTGCAGTTGCTTTTTGGGGTTACATTTTTACCCGGAGCACCCTGACAGGGCTCCTTTAAAGCCCGCTGGTTGCTCAGCAGGCAGCCCTGCTGCCGAGAGGGGGATTTCAGGAGGGGACACAGTTCCTGTGCTCCCCGGCTGGTGTTGTGGCTGGCCTCTTCTTTTTGCTCCCCCGTTCCAAGGGGGATCTGCAGCCATGTTTGGTTTTGTAGTCCAAGCTCTGGATTTATTGCTTCCAGGTCTTTGTGTGTTTGTTCATTAAATGAAAGACGGCTGGGTGAGCCTGCTTTCCGCTTCCCCAGCCCCTCTCCTGCAGCCCGTGGGGGTCCTTCAGCCTTGGGGTGACGCCTCCTTTCATGTCTCGCAGGTGCCCCAACACGCAGTGGGGGCACATCCGTGTGGGGTGATGTCCTGTGTGACATGTCCCGATGTCCCCAGTCACATGCTAAATGTGTGCTCTGGGTGAGAGGGATGATGTGGCTCTGGGGTGCAAGGGGCAGGTGCTGGTACCACCCTGGGCACCCCCCTGGGCACTAAGGACCATGCTGGGGCGCAGCATGGAGAGGGATACAGGGGGCCTGGGTTGGACACACTTGAGTTATCCCCTGTCTCCAGGCTGATGTTCCATTTCTGCTGTGGCTGGAAGACATGAGCTCCTGATTAAAAGATATTTCAACCAGACGGAGGGGCTGCAGCAGTGGGGGAACGCGCAGCAGGAGGGGATGGGGACAGGACGCGTGAGAGATGAGAGGAGAAGCCAATTTATGCTGGAATGTAAATACGGCAGCGGCACGCTGCTCCACGGGGCTTGTCGCCCCCCTCCTAGTCCCAGGACCAGGGCAAGAGCTGCTTGCAACAGCTCAGACCGCATCGGTGCCACGGGATGGCAGAACCTGTGCCTTGGCTGGACACTGCATGGAAGCGAGGAGGAGGAGGAGGGACAGGGACTATTGCAGCAGCCCGGTGTCACCGCTGCTGCTCCTGCTCTCCGCAGTGAGGTACCACAGGTCACACGTCCAGTGGCAGAGGGATGGAGTCTAACCCACCCCCTAATAATCCTAAGAATCAATTGCAGCATCTCCAGCCCCCCTGCATGTGCAGAACAGCTCAGAGTTAGAGGGGAACTTCTTGGCAGGATTCACTCTGGAACCTAGTGACAACACTTCAGGCATCCATGCTACCTCTGTCCCTGCTGCTCATTCTAGCAGCTAGCTCTTACTAATGAGCTTTACTCAATAGCACTAGATTTGTCTGTAAGAGCAGCCACTGAGGAACCAAGAAATAAGATTTAAAGATGCAAATATTCTGTGAGATAGCCAGATTTAAATGTCTTTTTCTTGGTTCCTTAGCCTGGAGTTCAGGGATAGATTTTAAAGGAAGCGAGGAAAGATCCTTCAGGGCGTGAGACAGAGAAACTTTTAAAAAGAAAAGAACAAATAAAATTAAAACGCTTTTTTGTTTGTTTGTTTTAAGCTTAAGACCACTGAATCTGGAGAAGTTTCCATCTGCCCACCCAAGGTGGTACAAGCGTGACTCCCCTGGGGAGAAGGTTGCGCTTGTCCACTCCAGTTTGCAGTCCCTTGCCAGGACAAGCTGTACCCTCGCTGGGGGTGCCGGGAGCAGCGGCACAGGGTGAACCCCAACCAGCCACCTCACTACCCAGAGCACAGCGAGCTCAGCAGACAAGGCCATGACAGCCTAAAAAGCTATGGCAGATGACAAAAAGTCCCAAATGAGCCCCCAGAGCAACCAGCCCAGGCTGGCAGAGGCTCCTCTCCTGCCCCGAGGCTGGACCCGAGTGCAAGGACCTGAGCACAAGGACCTGAGCTCAGACAGAGACACTGGGAGAATTCACACGCCAAGGCAGGTTGGTTTTGGTGTTTTTTAATCTACCACATGGCTTTTTCTTTTTCTTTTTTTTTTTCATTTTGAGACAGGAGTAATAACTGCTAAAGATGCATATGGAATTTGAATATGAATGATTAGAACAGCTGTGTATATCTATTATGAATGAACATAAACAGAAATGTATAAACTGAGATTTTGGGGCTTTTGGAAGAATTAGTGCCTTTGTTCCTGGATTTTTTTCCTATCAAAGTTTGAACCAAAGCCCATTAGCCTGGACTTTCCCGCAGCCGACCAAGCCAGGAGCTTCATTTCACCCTGGCTCCGAGCCACGATGAATTCTCCTCAACAGCTCAGTGAGCCCTAATCCTAACAAATTTACCCAGAGAAGTGGGTCTCTTATTACACAGCCTAATTTGAATGCTTTCCAAGGTTAATTTCTGCTCACTCTCTCTCTCTCCAAATGCGCCTGCCCCTCTGGAGCCAGCTCCCCCCTCTCCCAGCCCCCCATCCCACCCCGGGGGGAGCAGCCCCCTTCACCACCGTGATGGTTTTTAAACGAGAAAATAATGTGATGTGCGTCCCTGGGTCCAGGCTTTGCCCGGAGGGTTTCTTAATGCCGAGCGACTTCCTTTGCAAATTAATTGCAACTTTAGTTGGGCGAAAATAACCCTGGAAACCCCTTCCCCATGGGCTCTTCCGCATGTGATATTACTCGGTTAATCTGATTCCTGCGACTCTATTTCTTCCTTCCTCTCCCCGGCGTGCCAGTGGCTGCCTGCGAGGGTCCCGGCACAATGACCCACCGGGTGAGGGGAGCATCGCTGCTGCCCGGCTGAACCGGCCCTGGCTCTCACTTTGCAGCAGAAGGTACAAGAAAACCTCAGCACCAGGAAACCAAAACCCAGCTCAGTGCTGAGAGCAGCTGCCGGATCCATCAGGGAAGGAACCAGCTGTGCCTGGTGGGCGGCGATCGCAGGAGAGGGGTGGTGGGGGGCTGCCAGGTTGGTGTGGGCTCGCAAGCACCGGGGGATTAAAAGGAAGAGTTTCATGGAAAAAAGAGGTCTGGAGGAGCCAGGAGCCCACCTCGCCCACCGGCCTGGCTAGATGAGGCCCTGGGGGTGCTCTCTGCTGGTTTTAAGCTGCAAGAAGCAGAGCTGCAGGTGTGGAGCAGCGGCCTCGCTGCTCCAGGCTGGGGCTTCCTGTGTGCCTCAAGGCAGTGAGGTCATAGAATCACAGAACAGTTTGGGCTGGAAGGGACCTTCAAAGGTCATCAAGTCCAAGCCCATGTCATAAGCAGGGACATCTTCAACCAGATCAGGTTGCTCAGAGCCCCGTCCAGCCGTGAATGTTTCCAGGGATGGGGCACCCACCACCTCTCTGAGCAACATGGGACAGTGTTTCACCACCTTCATTGTAAAGAATTCTTTGCCATATCTAGCCGGGATCTCACCTGCTTTACTTTAAAACCATCACCCCTTGTCCTATCATAACAGGTCCCTGATGCATGCCCTGCCCATTGCCCAGTCACCGCGGCAGCTGCAATTCACCCTGCTTGCTCCATTTTCCTCGCTTCTGTTTCTTTGTACTTGGTTGATGCCTCTGTATTTTCCCACGCTGAACATCACAGGCAGCACAGCATCCCGCTGCTGGCCGGTGATGGAGCAGGGGTTGGGATGTGCCGGTGCGGTGCTGGGGTGGCTGTGCCAAGCTGGAGCAGCAGTGGGACCAAAGAACCAGGAGCAGCACCGAGCTCTTCCCGGCGGTGATGCCACAACGATGTCCTCTCTGAAGTGCCTCTGTAGGCCACGTCTGCTGCATCCCGCTGCCAGGTAACCTGTTGCTGCTCCCTGTCCCTCCCGATGCTGTCGGGCGGTTGTCTCACTGAGCAGATTCTCACGTTTGATGATTTTGCTCCAGGCGTACGAGCTGCACGTATCAAAGCTGAACTACTTCTTATCTACTGGCTGTGTTCCTGCCTGCTCCCAGCCTGGCAGTCCCGGCTGCGGGATGTTTGCAGCAGCTCCCTGGCACTGTGTGTCATGGTGGATTTGAGGTGCCAGTTTTGGGGGGGAGCCCCAGGGCAGGTCTCTGGGCTGCAGATCAGAGGGACGAGCATGGTGGGGGCTCCATCTGCCAGGAGGATGCTGGTCATTGCTGCAAGGTCAGCCTTAAATAATAGGGGCAATAAAAATAAGGCAGCCTGGAGGGAAGGAGAGAGAAACTGAGTCCTAATGAGGTTGCACGGATGCATCAGTGTGATTATTTCATGGAAATAGTTTAAAAAAGGAAAAAAAAGCATCAAGTTTAGGTTGAAGGATGTGGGACACAGCAGCCAGGGCACAGTCCCACGAGGGCATGGAGGGGTCTGTGCCTCCCTCCCCACCGAGTTCCCACCCCACTGAGCTGCCCTTGCCCCCCTGCACTGGGGAAGGTCCAGAGCAAGCCCAGGCTGCAGAGGGAGAAGCTGCTCAGCATGGGATGTGGATTGACATCTTGTCACCAGCTTTATTGCAACCAAGTGTGGTGCCTGGTATGAAGGGGCAGGAGGTTTGCTTTTAGGTATGGCCAAAATTTACCAAGAGTTGAGGTAGCAAACACAGAAAAAGGAAGTTTTTAGAAGGGAAATAAAACGTTGATGGCTCAGGGCTTTAGGCAACCCTTGGTGCCAAGGCAGGAAAGTAATTAGTGCTATAGATGGGGAAATAACCAGCATTAAATGTGAGCAGGGCGAGGGCAGGTTGAAGGGGCTGCAAGGAGGAGGATGGGCAGGGCCTGTCCAGGAGATGCAAGGACTGAGTCTGGAGCTCCCCAAGATACCCCTCCAGCATCTTGCCAGGGGGACACACCGGCAGCTCCCCAGCCACCTCCTTGCCCTGGCTCCCGCTGGCCCCGGGCCAGGAGAACGGCTCTCCCGAGCACGGCGGGACCGGTCCAGCCCTGCGCAGCTCCAATTATCCTGGGCTGGAGACTTTCCAGGAATCCCATCCCGTCTCTCTCTCCTGACCCTGCCTCCCCCGGTCTCTCCCCCCACAAAGCAATTTGACTTTTATAGTAATAACTTCTGAACCCTGAATTGGGGCCATGCCAAGGAAAGCAGCAGAAAACAATGTGATGGGCCTCGGCAGGCGCGGAAACTCCAGCGACCAAGACCAGCCCTAAAATAACTTTCAAGCGATTCTTATTTATTCTGGGAGAAAGTTCGTTCATTCACAATTTGGAGGGGAGATAAATCAGGGCAGGCTCAAGCTGCACAGAGGCAGCTGCAAACGCAGGGTGCAGCCAGCTCACCGCCATCCTCCTGCATGTGTGCATCCCTGTGCTCTGCTGACAAAAAACACACAGGTTTTGTTTGGGTTCTGTTTGTTGGGGGTTTTTTTAAGGGTATTTGGGTTCAGCTGAAAGCCCTGGGTTCAGGCAGAGGAGTCCAGCTTGAGGCTAGGGAGCTGCATGCCATGTGTGTCTGTGCCTGCATGTGCTTCGGCTTCCCCTGGCACGCTGGTCAGTGTGACCACTGTGCTGCACGCCCATGGCTTGCACGCTCAAGGTGCTGGTTCCTGACGGGCAGCGGGTGGTGCAGGCAGGTGTGGGACAGGGAGCACAGGCAGCACCCCACTGCAAGTGCCAGTGAGCATCAGCATGTGCTCGCCAGCTGCCAGCTGGGCAAGCAGCAAGTTATGTGACCTCAGAAACTCGGTGATGTTCCTGCAGTTCCGAGCCTGCTGTGGGTTCCCTACAATTCTCTGGGACAGAGCCAGAGCTCCTGGCTCTGCTGGAGGAGTTGTGGGCAGGCAGGACAACAGCAGTTGCTTTCTGAATCAGGGAAATGCTGCTGTCCAAGGGCTGGGAAACACAGTCCCTGCCTGCTGGGTGACGGGGTTGATGGAGACCTTACTGCACAGCTCTGTGGGTGTGATGCGGACAGACAGGGACCTAACTGGGGACAACAGGCATTGCCAGCTTTGTCTGCAGATCATCTCCAGGAAGGATGCACATCCAAGGCCGCCTGCTCATGGGCATCTCCACGGCAAGGTTTGATCCCACTCCACCGCAGCACCAGCCGGCTCAGCCACAATGTCACGGTGGAACAGGGCAGCATCGCCATTGTCACCGCCCTGCATGCTGGCTTTTGGGGTCAGCACTGCTCCAGAGTGGGAAAACTGAGGTGGGAAATGAGGGCAGCAGAGCTTGCCCACATCACCCCCGCTTCTTCTGCCTGCAGTCTGGGGGACGTTGCTGAGCATCCCCTCACATTTTCACTTTTGAGTTTGTTTCTGATATGCAGAAACAGTGAAGCTGGGACCCTGGAGCTGCAGAAGAGAGCCAGCCCAGTGCTGCCGAAGGGATGATTCTGTCCTGTCCCTTGCTGTGTGAGGAGAGCATGAGCTGATGTTCAGAAACACAAACAGCCTGGTGCTGGACAAACTGTGGCTTGGCCACCCTGGCAGCACAGAGTGTGGGCAGAGCAGGGTTAACACAGGCAGAGCAGCCCTCCAGCAGTGCCGGTTGGCACACACCGCTTCCTTCGTGGCACAGTGCCCGTGCCGGTGAGACTGGCCCTGCCAGGCCACAACCCTCATCCTGCCAGGCAGGAAAGCCTTCGGCCCTGCACTCCTCCTCACCTCCCTGTGTCCCCTGCCCTCTGCCCCAGCACTGCTGCAGGCAGCCCTGTCCTTGCCAGCTGACTTCCAGCCTCACCGCTCTTCGGGCTCTCTGAGCAGCTTGTGATTTTGGCAGTCAGCTCAGGGTCTTACCAGCCATTATTACAATGATTATTTTTGTTTTCCCAGCTTGAAAAGGCTCCCCTCTCACCTTGCTCCTGGCTGGCCCCAAGCCAGGTGGGACTGTGCACAGAACAAGGGGAGCAGGAGCATCCTGCGCTGCCACGGCAGGGGACCGCGGAGGGATGCGGGAGGTGGGGCGGAGGGGAGAGGAGGTCCCGTCCCTCCTCTCCTCCTGAAGGTTCAGATAGGAAATCAGCACCCGCTTGGTTAATTCATTATCTTTGATTAGTGACTCTGAAGCTTAGAACAGTTAATGGGCTCCCTCCTGCTGGTAAATCTCCAAGAGGGGCTCAGCGAAGTTATCGGCACCAACAATGGCAAGGGAGGGATGAGGATGAGAGCAATTGAATTAGGAAGCTGTTAAATGAAGAAGCCAAACTGAGCCAGAGTGGGGACGATGCAAGATGGTCACACCACTAAAACACAGGGTAGATCTCTGAGCTGTGGCCAGGTCAGGGCTGGGGCAGCAGCTCCCTGTGGCCACCAGCCCAGGCTGGCGTTTGTATTGCATTTGCTGGCTCTGTCCCTTACAGTTCCCTTCACCAACACCTTCTTCTCCCTACGTGGGCTGCATCTTCTTCCAAGTGGGTGTTCCTCCAGGGCCTAGGTTTGGTTGTTGATTAAATTAGCTCACAAGTAACCTATTTGTGATGATGACATGATGTAGCGACCTTTAGTGTTTTCATTAAAATATACATGTATATATTTGTTTTCTGTGGTTATGAATGTAATTCCACAATCCACTTAGGAGCCGGTAATTTTCTGGCTGAGGTGGGAAGTTGCTGACATCTTGTGATACATGACAAGATTGATTGTATTTGCTTACCCTTTAACCTAATAAAGAGAAAGAATGTTCCTTAGTCTGGCTAATGCTCTATAAACTTGGGCATTGCTTTAAATCAGCTGGAAGTGCAGGCGCTGAACCATACCATTGTCTCCCCAGGCCTTCTCCAGCTCCCAGCCAAGGGGGGCCTGCGGGGGAGCATCATCCCCAAGAACCCCCAGCACCTCCTAGGCCAAGGGGAACAGCACGGTCTCAGCACCCCATGTGTCCTGCACTCTGGGAAAGCATTAACCAATTTACTGCTAATGTGTTACCACCAGCACATCTGAGCAGCTGCTGGGGCAGCACCAGGCCAAAGCAAACACAGCCCAGCACCCCAAGGACAGGGAGCATGTCAAAGGCAGCTGTGCTGGCCCTGGGGCTACCAGGTCCCCCTGCTCCCACCGCAGAGTTGTCTCCTGCAAAGCAGGAGGCTCTGCAGGGCAAACCTGGCCAGCACTGCAGCACAGGAGGGATGCCGCCACGGCAGGAGAGGGAGCTGCCTTGGCCAAAAGCTGGTGACCTGGGTGACCTTGGGCACCCTGCATAGTGGGCACCATGCCCAGCAAAGCGTCTGCGCTCCTTTTCTGAGAGGTGGGAGGCAAGCGGTGGAGGAGCAGGCTGGACAGCTCGATGTGTGCCTTGGGGGAGAGCCGGCGCTGCAGAGAGGGGCTCTGCCATCCCACGGAACCATCTCCTCCAGCCTCCCTTCCTGGGGACAGCCTGCCCTGGGGAAAAGGGGTTATGCAGGGCAAGCAATGTCACCACAACACCGTTCCCCTCAATTACCCGCCCGCCCTCGGGGGAAACATTATGCCTGGGCTGTTCTTACTAAGTTACGGAGCCCTGCACCCAGCTCAGATCTTCTGACCTTTTCTGGGGCATGACACAGAGCAAATGGGGTGAGTGCATGTCCCCAGAGTGCCACATTGCCCCGCAGTGATGGACCGTGCCCACGGCAGCGTGTCCCTGACCTGAGGGTGCAGAGGTGAAGGGGCTAGAACTCAGAGAAGGGTTTTGCCAGTTGGGCACCGAGCTGTGCTGGTGGGGCTGGCAGGGGGTTGTTTGCCTGACACCCAGCTGGGAATTGCCTCTGCCTTTGCTGGTGTGCTTAAAAATAACCCGCTAGCTTGTCAAGGTTATAAACAGAGAACAAATTGCTTTCTGAGTTGATTAAACTGCTCAGCGTGGCTGTGCACGTGGCGTACGGCTGGGACAAGCCAGAGTCTAGCGTGGTGATTTGTACTCGTTAGTTCCTGTGCTAATAAGGCCTTGATGAGCTGCCTCCTCTTAGCCTCAACACTGGCCCCTACAAGCAACACTTGGCTGGGCCCCGAGGTCTTTGGGGCTTTTTGTCTTTTCAAAATGGCTTTTCTTTTTTTCTTTTTTCTTTTTCTTTTCTTGTTTTCCTTTCCATTGCTTTTGAGCAATGCCATGTTCAGCGCTGCCCCAGGGCTACTGGACCAAATCTCCAGAGGATTTCACCAGGTCCCCATTTCATTCCAGGGCAGCTGAGGGAGGATGGGCAGCAGCACACCCCAAAAGTCAGCTGCAGGGAGCAAAACCCACGCACAGCCATGAATTGCTGCCAGAGACGTTTCTCCAGGACAGTGCAAGAGCCGTCCTCACCGCCACACTGCTTAGCATCACCCCACGATGCTGCAGCCACGACGGGGTCTTCGCGCTTGAAAGAGGTTTCCAAATATAACCAGCCCCTCACTTCCCCCCCTACCCTCCCTCTCCAACTTTCTGGGAAAATCCCTTTCTGCCTAAAATTATCCAGATGTGCTTTACAGCTCGAGGGGAGTTTGTGGGAAAAAATACGAGGTTCGCTGGATGAGACGTTTCCTGAAGCGTGGGGCTGGGAGCTGGTTCCACTTTGGAGCAGACCCGCGCCGCTCACGTGCCCGCCGCTGCCAGAGCTCGGCTTAGTTAGGCCAGATTGGTTTTATCCCTTAATGAGAACTAGGGAATGAGGGCTTTTTTTTTTTTTCTTTTTGGCTTCTTTTCTTTTTTAATTCATACTGTGTGTTGGGGAAAGGAGGAAAAAGATTTACTAACAAGATTGGTGCTTCCTAGCACTCCGGCTCTGGATGCTGTATGTGTCTTTAATGGGTTATATAGAGTTTACCAGCACTGCTGTATCCCCCCAAGACCCCGCACCCCAAAGAGCATCCCAAGGAGCTGACGCCAGCACCCCATCCAGGGACCAAACTTGGGGCCAAGCAGTGCAAAGCATGCAGTTTGCCCCTGGGAGAGCAGCCCAAAGGACTGAGCTGATTTGGGGGCTGCTCACCCTGGGCAGCCTCCAACCGATAAATTCATTTTTAGGGGCGATGAACCAGCAGTGGGTGCAGACTTCTGTGTAGGGGCTTCACGTAAATCATAGCAATGCGCTGTCTCTGCCACTCTAAATCCTGTCTAATTATACCAAGGGTAGCATCTGACGTTAATTTGTTACAGAATTTGTGTATGGAGCACTCGACATTTTGGGGACGGATTTAAGAGCCGCCTTCAGATCTTTGCCCTTGCAATCCGCTGCAAGTTGCAAACGACAGCATTTGGCCATCTAGTGACCTGCCTACATTGGAAAATCGGTTATTTTGAAGTCCTGAATACTATTATTTTTATCTGCAATCATTTTACGGATGCAAAATTAGAGGCTGCATTCAGGCATCTTTGGGGAAAACAAAAAAAAAAAAAAAAAAAAACAAGGAAATATTTGCCCTCTTTTTTCCTAGCTGCCCTTTTCAGTCTCTGAGCTGTAAAATAAGACTGACAGCGACTTTGAGACACCAGCAGCAAAGCGCAGGCCGGGTCACAAGCCCGTGGAGCACTGGGGAGGGGAGGGTGCCTGGGATCCAGGCTGAGGAGCAGCCGGTGCGGACTGAGCCGTGCGATGTCAGGTGTTTAACCAGCCTGCTGGAGCTCTTTGAGGATATTACTGCTTTGCTAGATAAGAGAAATTCAAGGGATGTGCTATACTTAGAGTTTCAAAACACACTTGGCATCAGTGCAGATCAAAGCCGAATGGTGCAGGCAGCATCCCGGAATAGAAGGCGAAAGAGGGAAAAGATTTGGAATTTACTGGGAGGGAAAAAAAAAAAAAAGAAAAATACGCTGAAACCAACAGCACGAGGCTGCTGAGCTAAAAATAGCAAAGACGGTATTAGCAGCGGCTCCACGCTCAGGCTGACACTCGGCTCCGCTCTCCAGCTTGGGGAGAAACCTCCCACCCAAACTGGGAGATGCGCAAGGAAACCACGGCTGGTCTGCGGAGTGTCCGCTGTCCCAGCCAACTCCCAGCTGAAAACAGTGGGGACCAGTAGAGTTTGGGCGAGTCCCAGCAGGGCATGCTCAGCGTCAGCCTGTCCCCCGCGGGCAGCCCGTGCAGTCCCTGCAATGTCAGGTTGCCGGTATCCCACGGGCAGCTGTTTCCAATCCCATAAACTGGAACAGTGCTGCTTTGTCAGCTCCCGCGCCAGCGGCCAGCCGTGGCCGGGGGCTTGTGCTCTCCTTTGGGACATGGTGCTGTGACCACTGCAGTGGGGCCAGGGCACAGTGCCCTCCCCACGGCAGCACCCTGCTCTGCTCATGGCACCATAGGGACGTGGAGAGCTGAGATGCCCCACGCCAGCTTCCTCAGCCCTTCCTCCTCCTCGCCTCAGCCCTGTGCTCATGGCAGTAGTGACAAATCCACCCCTCGCCACCCAGGCCAGCAGCACCCAACACGCATCTCTCCCCAGCCCAGGGGAGATCAGGGGGGCAGAATGGCAGCATGCCTATGTGGTACCCCAGGTCAGGGCTGTGCTTCAGGACAAGCTTTCCTTGAGATGCTGGCTGACAGGGCTCAGCTGGGAGAGACCAGAGACAGGGAAAGCCCCACAGAGGGACACCTGTGAGTGATGGAGGGGTGGGGGCTCTTATGAACAGCTTGCAGGGCCCCAGCTGTGTGATGGGTGTTTGCAGAGTAGTGAGGTCTGGGTTCTAAGCAAAAGGGGGACTTGTGTTCTGCCTGTGGGTTCGAAGAGTGAAATACATTCTGCACCCCCAGGGAAAGAAGGAGGAATATTTCTGAGGCACCTCAAGCCATGGACCCCTTCTCTAGGTAAGTACAGTCAAGCTAATTGCATCTCTGTGAGGGTGGGGTGCAGGCAGGTGGTCTCTGCTGTGCAAAGGAAGATCCTGCTGGAGCAGGGGGGCTGATGCTACAACCCCTGTGGATCCCAGCAGCTCCCAAGGTTCCTGGGAAGACACTGGATCCAGGTCCCCTGCAGTGATACAAACATCTCCCCAAAAAGTGCTGGATCCCAGGGTGATGGCATGTGCCATCCAGCCAGGTCTTTCTGGGGATGGGCACCCCAGGGTGCCACTGAGCCGGTCCCCATCCCAGAGGTGACAGCTCACCATGCCACATGCTCGGCACCCAGGGCTGGAGCACAGCGGTGTGCTCAGTGGGGTGAGGGCTGGGTGCTGGGGTGTCTGCTGGGACACAGCCAGCCCGGCCTCATTGCGCGTCGCCAGGTTTCCTCTTGGCAATGCCAGGCCCCTGCCAGCTGAGTCTGAGGTGAGGTATTAACACTGGTATCTCTGTTAATATTGCTATAAAGCAATAAAGGGAACTTGATTGCGGAAAGGCATGGAGACCAGTGGGTTTGGAGCTGTTCCATGGGAGTGCTATTAGAGAGCTCGAAATGAGAGTTATTAAATTACTGCCAGGTACTGCAGGCTTTTCCTAACAGGGAGACTTCGGCTTGGCTTGGAAACTTAAACTCTGGCTTGTTCAGGTTAATTAAAAGAGAGCTGGACATCTTCCAGGGCCTCGTTTCTCATTTCTGACGGCCACCCCCACTCCAGGGCTCCGGTAGCATGTGCCATGGGCACCAGCACAGTGCGTCACCCCGCTGGGGGATGCTTGGGGTGCCTCAGGCACTGGCACTGGGCAGGGATGGCAGACCAGGGGAGCTGGGGGTGACATCCCACAAGATAGTGACCCAAAGGTCACCAAAAGTTCCTGGGTACCTTTGTGCCATCTGTCCTGGGATGCTGACCCATGGAGCACAGGAGATGCTGCAGGGCTGGGATCCCCACCCTTTCCTCCAGGAAAGGGCCTCAGGAGCCCAATGTAGGCAGCAGCCAGAGTCTTTCGGATGCTCACTGCAGTGGTTGTTGCTCTGCCTCCTGCCCTGCCCATTGCTCCCCGTCCCTGGAAAATTCCTGGTTCCTTTGCAAGGAAATGAGGGATGAGCGCAGCAGAGTGAGGGGGTCTGTGGGGGAAGCAGGGGGCAGGAGGGCAAACAGGGTCCTCTGTGCCCCTCTTCCCACCCCTTCTGTTGTGTTGCTCTTGACACCTGTGGTCAGGTGTGTTCTCACTGCTGCACAACTGGCGCTCAGGGATTCATGTAGCTTCTTTCCACGTGGACCGGCAAACACAGCGTGGCCGGAGGGGGGGAAGGGGTCTGGGTTTGCCCCAGGAGGCAGCAGAACCAGCCTGGGAGGGGATTGCCTTCTTCAGGGGAGGAGAAATGTTCCTCTCCCTTGTGCTCAGCTCTCTCCGCTGCTGCTTTGACTCCTGCATCAACCTCTGTGGGGATTTTCCTGCTCCCTCACCAGGTGATGGAAAGTTTTGGGCAGCCCCCTCCCCTGGCCCTGGAGCAGATCACCTGCAGAGTGGCCTGTGCGGGGCTGGAGGTGCAGGCAGGTGGCTGCACTGCCTGGCCCCCCGGGCTGGGAATGGCAGGAAAAGGGGTTGGGGGCTTGGGGCTGTGCTGACCCTCCCTCCTCCCTGCCTGGCTTTGATTCCAGGGCTGCTGGGGAGGGACAAGAGGGTTTATCCAGCAGCTCAGGCTATAAGAGTTCACATCACCCAGGTCTGGCTCGCTCCTGCTCCACCTGATCTCTAAGCAATGGAGAAATGAATTCCCTGGCAATCCCAAGTGGGGCTCAACTGGCTCCCCCCTGGTTTGCCCTGCTGTCCCTGGGAAAATGAAAAGCAGCTGGGGATGTATGTGTGCAGTGCCAGGAGGGTGCATCCTGCTGTCCATTCAGCACACAAGGGAGAAGGGTGTGGGGTGACCCCCAGGTCAGGTTGCTGTGGTGGGGGGGGGTCCTGGCTCCATACCCTCCCCAAAAAACACCTTTGAGAGAGCAGGAAAGACCCCCCTCAACCCTGCAACTCCTCCAACCAGCCCCAAATTTCCAGGTGGCAGAGGGGTGCCTGGATTTGGGACTGACACCCTGCGAGGGCTGGGGGCAGCTGTCCCGCCTCTGGCAGTGCTCCCAGGTCCACAGCAGAAGGACGGGTGCTAGGGGGCAGTGGGTCAAGGGGGTGCTGTAGCTGCTTGCTGGCAGCCAGTACCCCGCAGCACCCTCCCCTTGCCTGCCCCGGCTGGGTTTCCGAGCCAGGCTGGCGGAGGTGCGGGTAAATGCTGCTCACAACTCTGTTAGTGACTCAACCCCCTGAAATGCTTTTTTGGACTCATTTTCCCAGAGAGAGTTTAATGGGGTTTGTCGTGCCAAAACCCCAAGCTATGCCTCACTTTCATCCCCTAATGCAAGCCATATATCAAGAGACACTAACGGAGCAGGGAGGGTTTCTGACAAGGGGATCCTGGGAACAATCAGCCAATACCCCCTCCCTCCAGCCTGCGCCCCCCTGTTTTGTGCATTCCTGGTAATGTAAATAGAGAGGCGAGCGCTCGCAGCCCTCCTCGGACCCGAGGAGCCCGTCTGGGGACGGCGCCAGCAGCCCTGCCAGCAGTCTGCTCTCGGGGGCTTTGGCCGGTACCGTTTGAAGTGTCTCGAGCATCAGTGTTGGCGTGTTGTCCCTGGGGCCAGCCATGTCCCTGCACGTCCATGTCTCACACACGCAGCAGTTTAGTATTGGGGGGGCTCCAGCTTAGCATGAATTGTCTCTTATTTCCCTTGAAAAGCCACCCCTCCTGCCAAAACAGCCTTCCACCCAGCAAGCCGTGAGAGGAGGATGGAGGGTGCAGCCTTGGCACTGACAGCATCCCAAGGGGACTCTGGGTCTCTGAGCCCCTTTGGGTACCAGCTGCTGGGTCTGCCTCTTTCCTCCAGCCCCCTGGGGTGTTTCTGTCCCCTGGTTCTCATCGTAGGGAGAGATGCAGCTTCCTGGCCACAGCGAGGTGGGCACAGCCAATGCAGCAGGTCAGGGGTCTTGCAACATATTAAGGCAGCACTGGGTGCTGAGGAGCACACAATGCTTTGGCACTGGGCACCATCCCCAGGGATGGCCTGGAAAGGGGGAATTGTGGGTGGGTGCCCTTTTTGTGGTGCTTTACAAGGTATGGGGCAACCTGGAAGACTAACTTTTCTTAATTTAAATGCCTATGTGTTTGCTTGCTGTGCATTTTAGCCATGTGGGTTTTGGCTCTCCAGGAGGATGCTGGCTGTGTGTGACAGTGTCACCTTGGAGGGGACCTGCAAGCCAGCCTGGGCATGTGATTTTGTCTCCATGGGCTTCACTCACCATTGCCCACTCACTGTGGGCAATACTGGGGAGCCCAAACTGGGCACACCTCATCCTCCTAAGGGGAAAATAAAAAAAAATAGAAATTAAAAAAAAAAAAATTCAAGCCGAAAGCCTCTCCTGGGAGAGTTTCCAAAACAAATCTCAAGCCTTGGCTCATTACACAGAAACAGGAAAGCTCCCAGAGGTTTTCCTTCAGCTTGTCTGGATGAGGATCCCCAGCAGCGTTGCAGCCAGGGTAAGGGACATGGCAGCCGAGGTGCCACGGGTGCCAGCCCATGACCCCCAGGCCACAGCAGGACGAGTGGCTGCAGCTGGGAACATCTCGGGGAGGAGGAGAAGGAGATACTGGCAGCATGGATGCTGGGCAGTCTCGTGCTGGCTCATGTGCCAGGAGCAGGGTGGGCACTGGCTGCGGTGTCCTCTGGGATGTCCCAGGACAGTGGGGGAAACCCCTGAGCCAAGTACCCAGGACAGGCTGTGGAGCTGAGGGTCTGGGTGGGTGGGGGCAGCCCCGGGGACCGCGTGTGTCTGGGGAAAGTTCCAAGGGGAGAAGGAGCAGGGATGGTGGTGAGCAAGTGAGTGGGCTCATGATGAGGAGGAAAGATCCTGGTGGGGACAGGGACCCCTTGGGGCCGCCTTCCTGGTCCCTAGCCCAGCAGGGACAGAGATCTGAGGGAATGGGACTGCTCTCCACCATTGCCCATGTGTCCCTGGCAAGGATGGAAGCAGGGGCAGGTGGTGGGGGACCCCCAAAGCAGGGAAGGGGTGTGTTTCTTCTGGGGCTGATGCTTGTCTCCGGGTGTTAGTAATTCAACTGAGGGCTGGGGAGAGGATGGGGACTGCAGCATCCCCCACACAGCAATCACATAAGAAACACAAGAAAGCTCGCTCATAGCTGCAACCAAAGCACTCACAGGGTGAGAAACAATGCTGCACCAACACATGGCTGAGCTGAAGCCACTGCGAGGAAATGCCACCCCAGCCCCGTGCCGGTGAGGGGTGTCCCCATGGCACCTTTTCCTGGCGACTGGCTACCATGCCAGCGAGTGGCATTGCTCTGCATGCCCATTGCCCTTCCCCACTGACCCCCAGGGGTTCCTGTGATGGGGCCAGTGACAATGGGTGGCCCTGGGAGACTCCAGGGAGTACATGCTGGCTGTGGGAATCTGCAAGGATTTTATAATATTTGCCAGGACGAGCCCTCCGCAGCCCCGGGGTTTACGAGGCAGCCAATGTGGCTGCTTCCTTGCGGGCTGCAGCAATAAAGCTTTCCGGGGGGTCAGAGGTGATACCGACTGTTCTTAAGTGGGCAAAACCGGTGGTCTGGGATGGAAACTGAACTTCTTGAGCCATAATCAGAACCAGCAGGGTTAAATTCCGACGGCAAAATACCGAGGACTTAGCCTAAACATCTCTCCCATCTTGCTCCGTCTGTCCCAAACAGGATCCTGCAGCGTGCGGTTGTTTGGGCAAGGTCAGGCTGCCGGCGTGCTGAGGTTTGTGTGCCGTATCTCCCTGCTGCCTCGAGATCAGCCAGGGCCACCGAGTTCCCTCCATCTCGGTGCGCTGTTGCACTAGGAAAACACCTCTGTAGCACTTGGGAAATTTGGCAAGACCTGCAAATGGATGCAGAGTGAAGCAGCTGCTGGTTTCTGGGCTCTCCAAAGTGCCGGGGTGAGGTTGATGCTGGAAACCTGAGCCCTGTAATTGTATTTTTCTGCCCCAGTGCTATCTGAAGGGTTGGTTGGTTTGTTTGCGTGTTTGTTTGTAGTACAACTATCAAAGGAGGCCTCGGTGATGCACACTGCTTCTAAGAAAGGGCTTGCCCTGGAGCCAGCAGCAGCCCTGCTCCAGGTCGAGCCACTACACGTCCCCATAAGCATAACCCGTCCTACTGGTGGCGGCTCTGGAGGCAAGCCAGCATTCCCGCGGGAGCGGGGGCCTGCTGTGCCTGAAAACAGGCTCTGACATTGCTGAGCACTGCCAGGAGAGCCCCGGGAAGGGTTTTCTGCAAGGGGCAAGCAGTGGGTGCGGAATGACGTGGCCAAAATGTGATGGTGGAGAGGCAGGGGGAGTGGGGGAGTCCATGAGAGCAGGGCTGAGCAGGCACACCATCACGTTTCCTTGCTCATGGAAAGCTGGCAGAGACACCCCTGCACCTAGAAAAGGACATTAAAGAAATGCAAACATGGCCACACTTTTCAGGGTCTGTGTGCTGACCACAGTGCAGTCCTCCAGGGAGACTTGGCTTTGACCTTTCAAGGGCCAGTTTCTCCATTGGCCAACCCAACGGGGAGGTGGGGAAGCCCTCAGTGGCATCCACCGCACAAAGTCATCCAAATCGCAGCATCTACCCAGGCAAACAGGCACCTCCACCTCCCCAGGTCCTGGTTTCTGCCCCCAGCCTGTGGGAAGAGTCTCTGCTCCCTGTGGCAGGAGGTTAGCAGAGGGCTGGGTGGGCTGCTGAGCATCACCATCAGTGATTATGCTCATTAATGATGTGGAGAAGGCAGCATGTTAGCAAAAATGTGACATATTTAGGTTAGTTAAGGCTGAAGGACTTCACTGCTGTGGGAGAGGATTGAACAAAGATATATGACATTCACCATGTGCCCATGTAAGATGATGCATCTTGGATAGACTAATCAAGATAATTCACATATATTGTCCTAAATTAATTATAGCCACTAAGTACAAGCCCAACATGTCAATGCAGACAGCTCAATTAAGAACTCTTATTCAATATATGCTGATGGTCAAAAGAGCAAAGAAAAGATTACAATGGGCAGAGAGTACAAAGCAAAGCAGTGGAAATATTGCAGTATTGCTGCTTAAATCAACACAGCTCCACTAGCACATGGAGGGGAGGAGGGTGAGGGTGATGGGCAGGAGGTGATGCGGTGAGAGGCTAAAAAGGTACAAAGAGGGACCTGCTTCAGCCCTCTCTTCCTAATAATCTCTTAAAAATTGAAGAGATCAAGCATGTGCAGCAGATTTTTAAATAACGGGGGGGGGGGAGAGTGGGGGCGGAAATAGAGCTGTTTTTAAAAGCAAGTGCTATTTGAGAGGAGCAGTGGTGCCTGTCTGTGTGGGTCAGGGACCCCAGGCACAGCACCCAGGTCCCACCTGGGGTGTGCATGCCCAAGGAGAAAAGGTGGGCAAGGGGAGATGGATGCACTGGGTTCTGTGTGTGGTGGGTGAGACCAGGAGCAAACGCTGCATCCCGTCTCGAGAAAGGATATGGAGAAATTGGACAGGGCTTGGGAAAGGACATGGAAAAATTGGAGAGGGCTCAGGTACATCGGAAACCGCCTTTAAGCAGGATGCTGAGGCAGGCCCCTGTCTATTCAGTCTATGGCAAGCAAGGTTAAGATGTGAATCCATCGCAGGCAGCATGCACCTCCCTGGGGAAGGGATTTCTTTCAGTCAAAAATGTGTAATGAAACCCAGTGGCCAGGGACTGGAGCAGGTCTTGCATCGCGGCAGAAATTTGCTGTGGCCCGAGAGAGCTCTCCATCCCCCACCCTGCATGGCTGAGGGGCTTCCCACAACCTCCCTGCAGTCGGGGTCCCTTTCCCTGGGTGTTGCAGTGCCCAGCAGGACTTCCCAACACCAAACACCCTGTGCCTGGGGCGAAGGGTGTTGTGCCTGAGCCCAGCAGCAGTTGTGGGAAATCCTCGGGCTGATTTCCCTCCTGCAAGACTCCGGCCAGCATCGTGCAATCTGTTTTCATTCCTATTTCATGAGATGTGAATAATTAATGAGAAACACAATGCAGGGAGGATAAGATGAATATATATACACATATACACACACACAGAGATATATATAGTGTTAAAAAGAAAGCTCAAATGTATGGGGGAGTGTTGCAGTACAGCAGCTGTGATAATGTGGGGCAGAGAACAGGGACACAGAGGAAAGCCCTGAGAGGCAGATGGGGGTTTTTTGAGGGATATAGAGGATGGAATATAGGTTCTGTCTCCTATGGAGGGAAAGGCCCAACCAGGCTGTCCTGTAGAGCCCTGAGGGTCCGGCAGTGGGGGCCCCCAGCCTCCCTGCCTGGTCTGGGAGCTGGGGGGTTACTCCAAGGAGAGGGCGATGCCAAGGGCTGCTCCTGCATCACCCCGAGGAAGGGACGAGACTCCGGTGAGCACCTGTGCTGCAGTGGGAGGCAAAGCCCAAGGAAGGGTGAGAAACAGCATCTCTGCACCCTGGGGTTTTGCTGCCAAGAAGAAACCACCATCCTGCGCGGCCACTGCTGCCTCTGTGCAGGGCTGAGCCTCTTGCACACGTGAAGACGGAGTTGTCCACAGCCAACTAACAAGCGGCTGCGTTGTGCACCCATGTGTGAAATCCAGAGACTCTCTGTCAAGCTACACGGCAAAGCCCATCACCTGCTGCATCAGGCCTCCCAGCTGCTTGCCAGGCATGAGGAACACTAATTGGCAGTAATTAGCCCTCCTGCAGAGCTATATCACCCTGCAGCCTGGTCAGTCTTAGGGAGCATATTGTGATCTGGTGTTCCTCTGCCCCGAGCCGGGTGCTGGAGCCAGCCCTGCAGAGGGGTGACACCCCAGCCTCGGGGACAGGGACAGCTACTGCCTTCCCGCAGCCCCAGCTGTCTGGAGCTGTGAGGAATTGGCTGTTGTCCTGGGAGCCACTCTGAGCTAAACGGGAGCGATCCTGAGGCAAGACCCCTTGGCTGCTTTTCCACGCCAGAGCTGGGCCATGGCCAAGCAGAGGTAGGGTGAGGGATGGACATGTGGGGCAGGGAGTGCCTTGAAGGTGACCGGTGGTGTAGCTGTGGGTGATGGCTCCTGAGCTCTGGCATCAATGTGGTCACACCTTCATTTGCTCAGGGCATGGGGAGCCTGGGAGTCACCCATGGATGTGGCTCACCTTGCATGAAATGAACTTGAAGGTCCTTTGCACCCCAGCAGGAGTCAGCACGTGTGGCCCACCCTGACCTAAGGGGTGAACTTGGCCTGCCCTAACAGGAGGGTCTGTACTGGCAGTAGTTCCAGGGTCCCCATAGGGGGATAGCAGGTGTGTATGGCTGCACTCACTGTCACCTGCACCCCAGCCAGCCCCTGTGCCTTGGTGGCACTTTAGCAATGCACACAGTGGTGTGGGGGGCTCTGATAACCTCCTCAGCCATACCTGGTGGGACACAGATTGTGGCTGCCCCTCCCAACAGCCTGAGAGCGGGACATTTTCCTTCTCCTCCCCCTGGTTTTCCAGCTTTTGAATCTGCTTCACCTTAAAAATACCCTTTTATAAATAACCCCACTGGAGTCCCCCTCTGCATGGTGCCATGCTCAGTACCTGCCACCTTCACCACCAGCTCGTGTCCCTGTCACGGCAGGGATTTGGTGTCAGGACGGCATCACTGGCAGGACAAGATTTGTCCCCCTGTGGGTTCATCCCAGCTGGGCTGTACCTGCACTCTCTGGGGCTGGGGACGAGCAGGGGTGCCTGATGGCCAGTCTAGCCCATCCTGTCTTTTAGCCCAGAGTTGGTGTCTCCCGTTTCCCAGGTCTAATTTATCACCTCACATTTTATAAATGGGTCATTTCCCATCCCCAGCCTGAGAGACAATTGCAATGGGCCCTGGCACAATGCCACAAGTTCCTTTCAACTTCATAGCGAGTTCATCAAAGGCCTGAGACGCCATTTCCCCAAACAGTAAAAGTGTCAGAGAAAGAGGCGTGTTGGGAAGCCTCGGTGACAGCCAAGTGCTTAATTAGTGGTAATGCAGAGTTTACAGCCCCCCTGACTGCCTCCCTGGCCCCTTGTTTCTGGGAAGGGCGTGAAGGGTGAGACAGGTCTCTCTGCTGCTCGGTGACCCGTGATGTCCCTCAGAGATGCGATGCTGGCAGAGGGGACTGGAACACCCCAGTCTGGCTGCTGCAGGAAGCCAAGGAGAGATTTATCTGCGTGACACTCACCTGAGATCACCCCCATCCCCAGGTACTCCTTGTGACTCAGCCACCCGAGCACCTATGGGTGCCCCAGCACCCACAGGTACCCTCCAGTCCCTGGCTGCTGGGTGACTGGGGACCATGTGAGAAATCCCCAGTGCGAGGTCAGTGGTCGAAACACTGTTTCCCACCCAGCTGTCCTCATCCTGGTCGCTGTCACTTGGCTCCTGCAATGCCTTATAACCATCCCAGACCTGGTGGCAGGGCACCAGGCCAGTTTGGAGGGCTGTGTACTGCTGTCACATCTCTTTTGTTCCTTTCCTCTCTGCATTAACCCCCCTTCTTTTCCTCCAGAAATCACCTTCTTGCCCATCACATTGCCTGCTTCTCTCCAGGCTATTTCCGTATCCTTTTGGCGATAGAGCAGCCAGAGCTGAGTACAGTGACTTTGGCATTCAAAGTCAGAGCACGAGCATTAATGGAGCTGATGGTGTTACAATATTGGCGTTCGTCTCTCCCACCACTTCCCTAATACAGCCTAACATCAGCCGGGATTTTTAGGCATGGTGGTGCATTAAACAGGGGCTTCTTGCTGCCTCCCACAGCTGCCAGAGCCATCTTCCCACCCACGGCCTTGCAGGGGGCTAAATTTTCCATCAGAAGTTGCCCAACATAGGTAAAGCTCAGAAAGAAAATCAAGAGATTTGGTGCTGCAGTGCTTCATCCGCCCAATTCAGGGGGGCAAATCACCATGGGGAGCTCTGCTGCCATTGCAAAGCCAGAGGTACGGGAAGGCTCCTGCATCACTTGGCCAGCGAAGTACCACATCCCGCCCTGGGATGATGTTGGTCCTATCTGGAGCACCCCTGTGCCTCACCTTCCCACCTGTGAAAGTGCCATATTACCCCTCCCAGAACATGCACGAGGCCAATGGGGATGAGCAAGGTGACGATCCCCATTCTTCGTTCCCCTGGGGCTGGAGCAGCACTGAGCTGAAACAAAGCAGATATGAAGCTGATTTTCATTAGGAAGCCATCTCGGAGCTCTGGGTCTCACCGTAGAGCCACACTCACACCGAAAGGGGCTGCAATGCCAGTGTCTCTGCCCGCTCCCTGAGCACCCATCCTGCACTGTGGGGTGGACGGCATCTCCCTGCCTCAGGCAAACAGGCAGAGCTGGCCCCAATCCTCCCCAGGACGGAGTGACAGCTGTGATGGACTGAGACCTGCACACAGGACATCTCTGCCTGGAGGAGCCTGCAGAGGGACCTGGCAGCTCTCCAGCTCCCTGGCACATCACACCTGGCTGCAGTTCCCCACTTCGCCTCCTTGGCCTCGAGTTTCCTGAGTGCTGGGCTCTCCCCCCGCCACCCTCCTCGGCACGGCTGGGGCCTTGCAGCTACAACCAGGAAACTATAAAACTTTACAGAGTGCGGCTGGAGAGAAACAGGAATTGCTGCAGTGACTGCCAGAAGGGCCGGCGTTAGATTCACAAGATTTTTCCAGGGCTTGGACTCGCCAGGAAGGGATTTATCCACCTAGAAGGAGCTGTAAAAACTAAAATTAAATTCTTCATCTTGGAAAGGGAGTGGGGGAGAGAAGGAAGAAAAAGTTTGCCCTCCCCCTGAATGCTCTGCTGGAGGCCAGGGACCAGGTGGGGGGGATGTGGGGCACCCACGGCTGCACCTGCCGAGCCCCTGGCTGAGGGGGATTGGCACCCCAGGGGTCCTGCCCAAAACACTGTGAGTGGGTGCCACTTGTCCCTCGGGGATGTGCCCAGCACCCCTTCAGCCTGACCTTTGTCTCCAGGGCACCACTTGGGAATCTCTGTGTGTGCCCAGCGGGACGGTTGTGGTCAGTGTCTGGTCTCTGGTCCCCATGGCTCCATCGCATGCTCTGCCATCCACGCTGTAGGTGAGGATGGTGCCAGGCATGGTGTGGGGGCATTTTGGGAACCCAGAAAGGCGTGAGCAGGGATGTTCCTGCCATCCCAGCCTGATGGCATCCCGGCAGCTCAGTGTGGGGTGTCTTCTGTGGTGTTTTGGAGGCTGGTAAGCAGTTAGGAGGAAAAAAATGTTGGCCTGCAGGCTTCAGGGATGTGCTGCTGCACCCCAGGTGGCCATTGCAGGGGACAAAACAGTACCTGGCTGGGCCAGGAGCTGCTGCTATCTGATGGGGTACAGCTGATTTGGGGACCACACATGGTCCCCAGCTCTGGGCCAGCTGAGCTGCAGCAGCCTCTCCTGCTCTGTCTGCACTGGGGCCAAGGATCCAGCCACCTGCCAAAGGAGAGCAGGTCCCCTCCTGTGATGGGGCCACCAGCTCTCAGCCCTGGGGGTATTTTGGGACCAGGGTTGCCCAGGCACTTAGCGCAGTCCCGGGTGCATCTCTCTGCACATCTACTTCTCTCCTCCATGCTGGTGTGAGGTGGGCAGGTCCTTCCCACCTCCCTACTCTTCCCCATCCTGCCAGGCTCCCATGGAGCCAGGGCACGCCAGGGTCACTCAGCCACAACCCCACTGAACCGGCCCCGGCACCCACAGCCTGCAGGAACAACACGTCTCGCGTTACTCTACCTCTCCTTGCAGGACTTCTCCCCAAAATAAAGGTACATTCAGATGCTTTTAGCAAAAGCCCACGTTGCTGCCAGCTTTGGGGGCTGTTTCTCGCATCGGGGGAGCTGTGATGGCCGGTACAGCATCCCAGCCAGCGCATGGTGGAGATGGCTGCGCTGTGACAGGCTCTTTTCAGGAATATAGCACTCATGAGGCAATAAATCTTACATTGCTGGTCTCTTTGCAACAAGCTGAGTCCCTGGAGCCTCGCAGCCAAGCAGCATGGGAAAGCATCCCGCCATAGCTCAGGAGAAGCTGGGCTGCTCCTCCAGACATGTGGAGGCAAAGATCAAACAAGGCTTGCTTGGAAATCTCGGCAAAATTGTGCCAGAGGACATGACGGATGTCCGGGCCAAGCCAAACCTGCAGCTCTGCCGTTGCTGGTGAGCTGGGCTGTGCCGGGGCTCCGGCAGCCTTGGCTGCTCGGCTGTTGGAGCAGAGCACGGCGTGCCAGCAATTTGTTCTGTACTTGTGCTTTCAGGTTGGAAAAGGCAAGGGAAACATGTAGATGAGAAGTTTACGTGCAAAATCCTGTCAGCTGAGTGCCCGGCTGCTGGCAGTGCCACACTGCTGGTGTCCTGCCCCACCGGGACACCCCAGTGCTGCTTTGCAGATGGGCTTTGCACTGGTTTTCGTTTTATTTTGATTTTTTTATATGCAACAGATTTTATACGGAATGCATGGAAGCACTGCTGCAAAAAGTATGTATCAGGGAACGCTCTTTTGTCACTTGTTCTGCCTTTCTCTCTATTTTTTGCCTGTTACTGCTAGTGTAGGCTCTTAAAATAACTGGCCACTTTAAACCATGTCCCTTTGTTCCCCAGCTGAGCACCACTGGATGCCAGCTGGAGAAGGAGAGAGGTGAAGTGTCAGGGTCCTGCAGAGAGTTTCAAAGGAGGTTTGTGGTGATGGGGACAGCATGTTACACCCCAAGTCCTTCGAACTGCCCTCTCCCTCGTTGCCTGCAGAGCCCTGTGCTGTGGGTTTTCTCAGGGAAGTACTAAGTTTGCAGGTTCTCAGCTGGCCCCCATGCCACCATCCAAACCTCATCCAGGCTCCAAGGGGCAACCACAGGCAACCCACAGCCTCCTAGTGGGTGTCCCTGCGATACCACGTCCCCCTGCCTGCAGCCTTCTGCCCACAGGGCTGCCGCTTCCCCATCCTTGCACTGTCTGCTTTGCAGCAAGTTTAGCAATGAGAGCTCCCGAGCGCTGGAGAAGAGAGAGGGGGATGGAGGCCACACAGCTCCCTTGACCCCAGTTAGTGTGGGAAAGGGCTATGGCAGAACTGGTTTGGAACTGGGATGTGGCCCCAGGGGAAGCAATGGCTAAACCTGGGCTTATCCCAGCTGAGCGCCAGGGCAGCGGATGCAAATCCCAGGTACTGCCTGGCACCTCTCCCAGGGCGTTTGCACCCTCATCCTCAGGCGCCCCAGGAATGCGGCGTGGCAGGGAGAGGGGATCCCTGCAGCCGGGGGGGACGGGGGGGCACAGCCAGCCAGGGTGCTGCCAGCAAGCCAGGCTCCACCGCCACAGGGCACTGGGGCTGGGTCAGAGCCCAGCTTGGAAGTGCTATGTCGGGAGGCTTGTGCCGTGCCTGGGCACGTCCCCGCTTTGTTTATTCTTTCAGCTTATTATTTTGTTTGACTATTTATTCCTGGCTGCCTTTTTCTCACGGTGGCTGTATTTATTTAGCACGGCGAGCCTGGAGCCTGCTGGGCTCGCGTGCTGCTGCCGAGCAGAGCTGTAACCCGGCATAGGGGTTTCCCTGAGTGCCTGGTGGGGTGTTTGCAATGTCCACAGGAGTGAGATGATGTTTTAAGGAGACAGGGGACAACAGGGTACAGGAGGGTGGTCACGCACGCTTGGTGCTGTTGGTGTTGCCAGCATGCAGCCACACTAAAGCACTTTGGCACCTGCCTGCCTTCCCACCAACATGGCACTGTGGGGTCAGGACAGCTGTGCTGAGTGGAAAAACCCTGGGTGGGAAGGAGGTAAGTTTGGAAAGCATGAGGGTGGCCCATGAAGTGATGCCACCCCCTTGCCATCAGTGCTGCTCCTGGGGGACCCCATCCTCACCAGCTCTCCAAGGTCCCAGTTGGCCCCAGAGCCCATTCCCCTGCAGTACCGGGGTGATGTGGGGGTGCCATCACACTGTCAGCCCTCCACCTGGCCCCAGCTCGCCCCTCTGTCCCCAGGCCACACATGGCATCCCCTGCGGTGTCAGCCCCTGAGGACTCGAAATGCTGGGTCCTCTCCGCGTTGAGGATGCGGCTGCGGCTGGGGGCTGAGAAGCCATGGCAACCCGGCAAGGATGGGGGTTGCCATGGCGACAGAAGGCGCAGCATCCAGAGCCAGCTTTGGGTAAGGGATGCTCCAGGTGGGTGAGATGCAGGACTGGGGTACCCCCCAGGGCTGGGGGGTGCCAAAGCCTCAGCTTGGGGTATGGGAAAGCCCTCCTGCTGCAAGGGCTGCCCTGGCTCACAGTGCCTGGAGGGATGGGCAGGAGGGGTCTGGCAGGGTCCAGGTCCTGTGCTTGGCCATGCTGTGCCCGTTACCACCATCACCTCCAGCTGCTCCCAGGCAGCCTCAGTGGGACACAGTGCCAGTACCTGTGTGCTCAGTCCCGGGCAGTGACCAGCTCTGCAGCACATCCAGTGTCAAGAGAAACTTCTTGGGTTTTTGCAGCTAGGGGTGTCTGCCAAGCATCTCTGCATGCTTCAGATATGAGCATGGACCCCAAATATCTTGTTAGCCTGCAGGGGCATCACTACCCTGCGCTTGGGAATAGCTCTGCAGGATCAGGCTGGGATGCATGGTGGGATTCAGCCCCTAAATCTCTCTGTGCATGGAGGGCATTTGCTCCCTGTGACCAAGGCGGGCATTGGGCTGGCCCCAGCTCAGGGCTGGGAATGCAAAAGGTGTAGCCGCCTAAAATGTCACTGATGGGGCCAAGCTGCTAATTGCCCGGTCAGCAACGATGCCGGAGCAGGCAGTGGGCTGTGTGAGGACCACACCGTGGGGCATCACCAATGGATGTCCCTGCTTTGGTCCCCCCAGCCTTGTGGCCACCCACTCGCAAGCATGTCCCATTGTCTCCCCATCTTGCCATTGGATGGGGGGGCAGCGAGGGGACGGGGGCGATGGAGGTGGTGGGGGGAAACAGACCTCCCAGCCGGGAAGCATGAGGGAGAGTGACATTTGCCAGACACCGATGCTGCTTTTGATAAAGACGGGGCGCGGGGGGGCAGTTTGCTGCCCGAGGCACCCACGTTTCCCACACCTCCTGGCAGCTGGGGCCGAGACATGGCCCCTGGCCCTGGAACCTTTACCTCCTGCCCCCCTGGTGCTGTCCTGGCAGAGCCGGAGCCGCATGAGGCCAGATGCCTCCTTTCCATTTCAGACCTGGTGGGCTGCAGAGCAGAGGGGAAAAGGGCACAAACACTGATTTATCTTTTTTTCTTTTTTTGACATAGCATTTCTCAGCATCTGATGAGACAGGGCTGATATGGAAGTGGATGGTGTCACTCGGGCAGCATCAGCACAGTTACAACGCGTACCCCACGGCAGGCGGACAAGGCCAGCTCTGCAAACACACAAACCTCAGCTGGATTTTCCCAAGGGCTCATCCCCAGCGCAATCAGCCCAGGAACCAGGTTTCCAGCCACCTTTCCTCCTCACAACAGCTCCCAAGGCACCCATACCTGTCGGGCTGGGCCCTTTCCCCCTCCAGAAATGGTGGCTGAGCTCCTGCAAGCACACGCTGGGGAACAGGGCTGGCGGCCGCTGGCAGGAACTTTGCAGCGATTCCACCCTGAAGCTTGTGGCTGGGCTTTATACCCTAAGCCTGCTTCAAACTTTGCACTGGGAGAAGTGATTTGTCTGCAAATGTTATGTGGTTAAAATAAATGCAGAGAATTTTAATCCTGGGAATTTGGAAAGTAGGAGATTTAAAATAACAAAACCCTTTCATATGGTACTTAATCCAAAATTAGCTGGGGTTTAAGTTTTACGACAGTAGCTGATCATTCCTCGGCCACCTCCTGTTTGGCATGGGAAGTGGGGGGGTCCCCAGATCCCCAGAGCAGGGGGCAGCGGGGGCTGCAGGATGGGCTCTCCCAGCCCTGCCATGCCACACCGTGCCAGGGCAGTGCCGGAGGATCGACGGGGCTCTTTTTTTTTGTTGTTGACATGGAATGGATCTCCCACAGCTACTTAAGGTTTTAATTGCCCTGTGATTAAAGTTTTCATTACTAAGCAATTAGCACCTGAAATTTTAAGTGCTGAAAGTGTTTAACTGCATCCTGAAGCTGCCAGAGGTGAGGGGTGGTGGAGGTGGGTGGGACAAGAGAGGGTTTTGAAGTGGGGAGCAGGAGGTGGCCACCTCGCCGGGGCCCAGCCAGGCTGGCACGGGTGCTGCCAGTCACCCTGATCCCGCTGGCGGTGCCAAGCGCCCAGCGGCACGGGGAGGAGCGCCCCGAGGGGTGAGCACCCAGCCAGGCTGGGAAGGAGACAGGCTGGAGCCGGCACTGACCCAGCGGGAGGCGCGCCGGCTGGGCGAGCTGGCACGCGACGGTGCTCCCCAACCTGGGAATGGGGCCATGGGCTTCTCCAAGACCCCTGTGTGCATGGGGACCCCCCAAGTGCCCACTCAGAGGTTGCCCCTCCAGGGGCTTCTCTCCCATTCCAGGGAAGATGGGGAGAACGGAGATGTTGCTTGATGCCATCATGGCCCCACTGCAGCCATACCCAGCTCAGAAATGGGGGGGGATTCCCCCACCTCAGCTTCCCTCATCCCCAGCATGGCTGTGTTCCTGCTCAGCAGGCAACAGAGGCCTCATGTGGGGTATTATCTGCCAACCACTCAGTGACACCCCCTAAAAAAAAACATCCCCATATCTATCTCATGGCAACGCGCTCCCAGGGCTGGCTGCCTGGCCAGGAATGCACTCGCGTCTGTTTGTTTTAAAACTCCTGCTGGGTAATTTTGTTTGATACCCCTTAGATCTTCTGAGAAAATAAGAATAATCGTTCCCTAATCACCTTCTCCTCGTTAAGTTGCAGCTGAGGTTGCCACATGCAAACGAGGTGAGGGGTGGTGGCAGGGTGCAGCGGGCAGGCTGTCTGGGAGCACCCCTGTGCGTGGGTGCACCCCTGAGCGTGGCCGTGATCTGACACACACTGTGCGTGTGCCACTGTGACGTGGAGCCATCACCGGAGCACGCCGGGGCTATATTTGGAAACGGAGTGTGAAAGGTTTGCTCCAGCAGGATGGGGTCTCTGGGTGGGAAATTTCTCATGGAGAGGTTTGTTCTCTGGACATCAAGGTCTGTGCTGCTTTTTGGGGCTTTCCTTCCATCTCTTGTCAGCAGATCCGATTGTCCTGCTGCTTGCCATCTGCGTGGGAATGTGCCCTGGGGACACCACGGGCACCACAGCTTTGCCGCGCAGGCTGGAGGGCTGTTGGAAGGCAGAGCATCCCTAACTCAGGTGAATGCTGGAGACACACTGCCCCGCATGCCCCACGTTTCATATCTCAGCCTATCCCTGCCCACATCGTGCTGACACGGTCCCTGTCACAGCTGTGTCCTGCTCCAGCCATCCCCTGGGGTGCCAGTGGAGGGGACCAGGGCTGGGGGTGTGTGTGCAGAGACTTCACAGGGCTGGGAGATGCCTGGTTTTCTACAGGTATGTATGTCCCCCAGCTGTGACATCACCCCATCCCACGGGGACCACAGCAGCACCATCCTTAGCACCAAGTCCTCGCACAAGCAGGTGAGTTGGTGTTACAGAGCCAGCCCCCACCAGCAAATACCACGCAGCCACCACAGTTATTTCCTATTTTGCGAACACCGGAGCCCCACCAGCACCTCTTCTCATGTTGCCTGCTGGCTGTGACACCCAGGCGGTGACCTGGGGCTACCTGTGCCGCTGCTGGCCAGGCCCCCAAATCCTCAGCCCCCCACTGGGACCACAATGCTGCACCCACCTGCACCAGGGGAGCGCGAGCCCCCGGGGAGAGGCTGACTGGCAGCACCAGCCCAGTGGGAGCAAGCAGGGGCTCATTAATTACAGCATGCGGGGAGAGAAGGGATTAAATGGAGCATCCTCCCCCTGCCCGTGCCCCCCTGCTCCCTGCTCCAGTTTCTCATCCTTTTTCTGAAATAAATTCCTTTCGGGCTGAAATTTGCCAGGCATGGCTTGACTCCAAGGGGAATTCTTGAGGAAAGTTTAAGTAAAATTGGTTCAGCCATTTTTAAGTTATTCAAGTGTGAATAAGCAATTTCCCCATGTGCTCCATTCAGAAATTTTGTGCTTGGGTAACTCAGACCTCTGGAATCACACAATAAACGACATTTCCACATCTCGCTAAGCTGGCAGGCTCTGGCTGCGGTGGTTGGTACGGCAACTCCAGCGGGGACAATTTCCTGGGAGTGACTTCGCAGGGAGACAGCAAATCTTCCCACCCTGAGCGTGGCCCCTGGTCAAATTTCTCGGCATCTCCATCAGCCCCCACCACCCTCCTTCCCCACTGGTACAGCTTCTTATCCCAGCACACGTGTTAACAGTGCCAGCTTTGCCACTCCTCTGTTGCTCATCTCCTTGAGTGACAGTGTGTTCAAACCAACAACTTTTGCTTCTTTGCTCAAACTTCGTTATTTTCCACCAGGGTGACCCCATTCTGCTGCTTTGCTCCCCAACCACTTCATTTTACCTGGAGAGTCCAACACCCCACTTGCTGCTTCTCCTGTCCCTTGCAGAGATTTATCACAGTCTTATGTCATGTCCCGTCTTAAATTATCATGCTGGCTCTTTCAAACGCAGCTTTTCCCTTCAAGAACCGTGCCCAGCTGTGCCGGGGCACTGCAACAGGCCTCGGGGCATGGCATCCTGGAGAGGCTTCCTGCAGCTCCCAGGAGATGCCAGCATTCCTGCAACAGGAATGGGTCAACTCCAGATTTTCAGCAGCCTAGATCTGTCCTGATCTCTCTGGTCAGGGCTCAGGAAGCCAAATCCTTCTGGGACAAGGAAGGAAAATACCCATCCACGGCCCTGGTGGGTTTGTGCAGCAGAAGGAGGAGCTGATACGGACACACTCTGCATCCATCTGCACAGCAGAGAGGCTGACCACGGCCAGCCCCGGTAACATCCCAAATTCCCTCTCCTGCTGGGATTCACGCAGATGGTGGCCAGGAGCATGGACCCGCGGCCACCCCGCTGCATTGGTGCAGGGCCGGGACTGCGGCTGCACGGTGAGGGAGTTTCTGGGGCAGGTTTCTGGGGCAGGGAATGCTGTGGCAAGGAGCCGCTTGCCATCTGCAAGCGGCTGTGGCGGGGACAGCCCAGATGGTAGTGCCGCAGGGACAAGGCTGCCCAGGGCGATGCGCCCAGCCGTGCACCCCTTTAACCCCAGACCTGGCAGAGCTCCTGGGGACCAGGGGCATCAAAATACCCCAAAATCAGGGACTCGAGGGAGTTTGCTGGGCCCTCCCCAGGCATCCAAGGAGAAGATTTGTGGTGTGGCACACAGGGCCAGGACAGGTCTCAGCCCATGTCCCTCACCCAGCACTGCGGGGATGTGTCTGTCCTGAGAAATGAGGCAGTGCCCTCTTCAGCCACTGGGACAATGTTGTGCACCATGCTGAGAGAGCAGAGTCTGGCCCACGCAGGGCCACAAAACCTCCCCATGGCAATGCAGGGAGAGAACAGGGAGAGGACTGAGGCAGTCACAGGCCAGAGGCAGCGGCTGCGTGCACGGTAGCCAGCACTGTCTCCCATGGGGAATGTGGTGGGGATTGCACCCTGGGGGTGGGGAAGAGGGAGCTGGGGGGATGGTCAGTGCAGGGTGCTCCCTGTACAGTGTCACTCTAGCCGGGAGCCTAGCACTCAGCCCTGTCACCAGGGTGGGAATCATGGCATGGTGGGGCCGGGATGGGGTGGAGTGGGATCTGAATGCGAGAGGATGGGATGAGGTGGGTGGAGAGGGATCAGATGCATGGGGTGGACTGGGACAGGATGAGGTGAGATGGGATGGCACAGGGTGGGACACATCAGATGATGGAATGGGACTAGAGAGGATGGGACAGCAGTGGGTGCACAGGCTGCCAGTGGTGGGGCACAGAGAGGTCCATGGCCCCGTCAACATACAGTAACAGGCTTACACATTCCCTCGCACCGGGTGGGGGTGCAGGGAGGGCCTGGTGTTGAGGGGTACGCGCGGCCCCTTTAAGACCCCAGTTCCGCGGGCGGCCGCTGGGTGGGGCGCGCTCCCCGCCCTGCGCCTCCCGTGCCGGGGGGCGGGGCCACCGGGGGCGCGCCGGGAAGCGCCCGCCCCCTCCAATTCATCTTTCCGCGCAGTCTCCGCCCCCACCCCGCCGCCGCCCAATGGGTGCCGCTCTCGCCGTCGCCAGGGGCGCCGGGTTGCCAGGGGCGGGCTGATTGGCGGGTCGGCCCCGCCCCGCGCGGCTCAGCGGCGGCAGCGGCGGCGGCGGCGCCAGAGCGCGAGCGTGGCGCGGCGGCGAGAGGAGCCGCGCGTGGCGCCGAGCTCGGGACTGCCCGGCGGGGCCGCCCGCACCGCCCCCCGCCATGGCCGCGGCCCGCCCGGGAGCCCCCCCGCCGCCGCCGCCACTGCTGCCCCTCCTGCTGCTCCTGCTGCTCCCCGGCGGCCGCCGCGCTCTGGAGGGTGAGTACCGGGCGGGCGTGCCCGCCCTCCGCACCGGGGCCCGTGCCGACCGCGCATACACGCACGCACTCTCCGGGGTGTCCCTGGCCCACCGGGCCTCGTTGACGTCCGCCCTCGGCTCGACCCGTCGCGCCGCGGACGCCTGGTTGTTCCCGCGGGGAGCTCGCCGCCGCAGCGCGCCCCAGCCCCGTTCCCAGCGCTTAGCCGCCCTCAGTAGGTTTCAGAGTCAACGCCCCGTGGAACCGAGCCCGGCGCCGCGGCCGGTGGCTGCTGGCAGGGAGCGGCGCCTCTTTGGATACACGGTTCACGTTCCGAGGCTTTTCGCCACGACCGAGAGGGCTGGAAAATTAATATTTCTTGCAGTGGAAGCTCGCGGCGTGCCAGAACTGGTGGGGCCGCCGGAGGAGTGTCCGTGCGCCGCGTCCGGCTCCGTCCGTTCCCCGGCAGGACTCGCCGCGCCCGCCGCCTTAACCCCCGAGGCTCCGGCGTGGGACCGCCGGGGCGAGTGGCCACGAGTGCCGCATCCATCCCCGAGCGGGGCCGCGCTCCGCGATTCGGCCGCCCCCGCGGGCCCGGGAGACAGAGCGGGGAGGAGGGCAGCCCCCCGCGCTCCGGTGGAGTTGGGGAGGAAAGGACGCTGAATTATCCCCCCACTCGGAGAGTGAATCCCGGTCCCCGAGGCAGGGCCGTCGCTCACCCGGTTTTGAGCGAGAAAAGCGGTTCCTGGCCCCGCTGGGGAACCGGGGGGTCCCGGGGCGGGCGACTTGGGTCGCACTGGGAGAAGGAAGAGGAAAGGGGCCCGGGCGGGTTTTTGTTTCGGCACGAAGTGTGCGTGGCTCCGGCCGGCAGCGCCGGGGGCGGCGACGCTCCGGTGTCCGGTAACCGAAGCCGCTGCCGGAGCCGCGGAAGCGGGGAGAAACCCCGGCTGGAGAGGAGCTGTCGGTGCCCCCGCCCGGGCGGGGAGCCGTGGGGGCTTTTGTGTGTTCGGAGGCAGTTTTGTGCTCGGCCTTCCGCTGCCGTCGCCCCGCGGTGCCGGGTTTGGGCAGCGGCACCGGGGCGTGACCCTGGGAAGGAGCCCTTCCCCGCTGCCGATTGTTTGGGGGACGTTTCCTCCGGCTTTAGGCTTTTTGGAAAGTTTGGGGAGATTGCTTGTTGTCTGTGTTTCTTTTCATCCTTCCTCCCTAGGATTGGTTTGTTTGTTTGTTTTCCTTTAAAGGGGAAAAAAATTAAAAATGGTTTTTCTTTGTGCGCCATAGGAAACGGAGCTGTGGGCCTGCTCAGTCCATGAGCTCCGGGCTGTACAGGAGCCCCACGGCAGGAGGGGAAGGAGCAGCCTCACTGCACCCAGCCCTCTCGGCATGGAGGCTCCAGAGCACCCGGGCACTGCTGTGTAGGGCAGAGCCCTGAGGAGCCCTCTCTGCTGGAGAGGTGCAGGAGGATGGAGTTGTGGGCAGGGAGCCCAGCGGGGCCCCACGCCTGCGGGCAGCCCCTCGCAACCCACTTCCCATCAGCGGTTTGGGAACCGGGGAAGGAAAGCCAACGTGGGGACTGGCAGCACCGGCGTGCATCACCCAGGGACTGTCCCACCAGTCCCTGGGCAGGCAGGGAGCCCCAGCCTGTCTCCCGCTGCCACCCGAGGATGGAGCGGTGTGAAGAGCCGCATGGAGAGAAAGAAAATAAACAGCTCGTGTTGAGGTGTCACTGGGTTTTCTCAGCTTCCCAAGTGTGCAGAGGGGTCAGGGGCCGAACACACCGCCCAGGGAGATCAGAGCCCAGCTGGGTGCCAACCCCATGGGACTGCTTCGGGGCTGGCTGGCAGCCGCCCAGCATTTTTTGGGGCTGGCCCTGATTCCCCTGAGATTTTCTTTTTTTTTTTTTTTTCCTTTTTTCCTTTCTCCTTCACTCTTGTCTGAGCTGGAGGGAAAGTTGCAGAGGGGCCGGGAAAGGTTTCTGCCTTGCCTAGCATTAGGAAGCCGTTGTTCGCATCGGGCTCAGTTAGCTCCCGCACTTCTGCTGCACTGGGCATTTCTGGCCGCTCGCGATGCTGCTTCCTGATGGGGACTGGCACGTTTGGGCGGTTACTGTAAATCTAGCGTGCACGTTCGTTTGGATATTTTAGTGCTGATCATAAATCTGGCACAGCCATAAATCTGTGCGCACGTCCTGTGGACAACAACGGCAGCGAGCGGTCCCTGGACCCAGCCACCTTGCCGTCCCCTCTGAGGGGACAACGGGCTGCGCTGGCAGCTGGTGCTTGGCTGGGAGTGCAGGGGGCTCCAGGGCTGGACAGTGCTGCCCGTTCCCGGAGGGATGGCGGGGAGTTGGGTTTCTTTACAAGGCCCCACGGGGGTGGAGGGGAAAAGCCGCGCTCGGCAGCAGCTCAGTGAGGGCTTTGTGCTGCCGAGGAGAAAATGGTTTCTCTCCAGATCCTGTAAGTGCGCTGGGTCTGTTTGAAGTCACAATGTGTTTTTCTTCTCCGGTTCAGCAGTCTCCGGGCTGGCTGCAGAAGGAATGTTCTATCTGCGGGCAACAGCAGATCCTTTCTCCCGTGCAGGGGTCGGAGCTGAGGAGTTTGTCCCGACAGGGCTGAGGGAGCAGAGGCCTCGCGGGGAACGGACGTGGTGGAACGGAGCGGGGAGAGCGCTGCGTTCAGAGCCCTCCTCGACCATCTGGGGTTAAAACCCTGGTTTCAAAATGCCCCAGCCCAAGGGAGCGTGGATGTCCGCAGGCTTGTTCTACCCATTGCCCCGGGGGCGTGGGTGGGCTGGGACTGGGACTTGCTGTCTCGCTCCTGCCCCGAGCAGCCTCTCTGGCCCCTGCACTGAGCAGCCTCTCTGGCCCCTGCACTGAGCAGCCTCTCTCTTGCCATGGGACTGTCTTGAAAGTTGGGGTTCCCCGTGAGCTACCCCATGGACCCCCCTACAGAGGCATCTTATTC